>NW_027635670.1:309262-976536 GCF_903797595.1 Erithacus rubecula
CACACTTATCTTTAAATTGTGATTACTTTCCAGTTTTTTAAAACACGGAACAGTCTCCTAATATAAGGCTTGTGAAGCATTTGCACCCTTCAGCAAATCTTCCATACTCTATCTGCTATCAGCTTTCAATCTTTCAACTATGTTCAGACTCCTAGAAAATTCAGTGACCACTCTGCTGTAGCTATTCAAAGCAGCTACTTCTTGTTTTCCCTGTGCTTTTCCTTTTCAAATTTCTTGACGAAGCATTTTCAGGAAGTATCATCCAAAGGATCACAATGGACCTGGCAAGCTCTTCATGAAAAGCTCCTAAATAATCTCGTCATGGAATATACAGCAAACTCAGTAACAACTATTGCCATGATATCTTGCTCCAATAACACAATCATTTCCAGACTCTATTTTCTGCTGGAAGGGCAAGTTATCTCTACAATCAAAGTCATAATATCATTTTGTGCATGGGCTTGGGGGCAAAGAGACTAGACAGTGAAGTTCACAGAGCCCTGCTTTTTTCTGCATTTTCATAAGCCAGACTTGAACTGATCTAAACTGGAAACATACTTAGCCAGACTGTGTTGTAAACTTGTTTTTAAAATTTATTCTTAGTAAATTGAAACACTGATAGAACCTTTTGGAGGTAAAGGAACAGCGTAGTACAGGAAAACAGAAGTATACTAAGGCAAGAGAATGCCTCAAATCTGAGAGTAAACAGCTTCCTCCTGGACCTGCATTTGCTTTCCAGCAGATGGAACAGGTGTAGGAGGGAGAACTAGGAAGAAGAAAGAACGAAGAACTGTGAGCCAGAAGTGTGAAAGGACTTTTAATTGTCCTGACCAAACTTGAAATTAAACTGTTTTCTTTTCCAAGGTCTCCATGTCACTACTATATGCCAATCACCTTAGAATAGGAAAATCGTCTGACGGCCAGAGGTCTCTTAGCAGCAAGGATGAAAACTTCCTTGGGAATTTTAACCCCAGGTTTCACATCATAGAAACACAGGATAGTTTGGTTAGGAATGGATCTTAATGCTATGGTCAGGGACACTAGATCACTGAGAAAACCCAAGAGGAGTAAATTTTAGATTCTGCCAACATTATGGATGAAGAGGACAGGAAAGTCTGCAGATATTTCCTACCTCACCTCACTACAGATAATCTAAATATGAGGTAAACTAGGTGATTCAGAGGAAAAAATGAGCCTAGCAACACATTGGGTGAGTTTGTGTGGTTTCTGTCCTCTTTTACACAATGGTAAATAGTATTTATATTGGCAGGCAAGTCAGGTCAGCGAGTGATGGCGCTGACCTGTCAGATAAACAGAAAAAGATCTTTTGTGGGAGTCCAGGGTGTTCCCCTGCTTCCCTGGATGCCTCGAGATCCCCCCTGCCAGGGGTCTCAGAGGCCCTGGCAAGGAGCACAGGGGTCCTGGGGACTGCATTTAAGTGCCTGGAAAAATCTACCAACATTACTTGAAGAATTACAAATAGCGAAAAAATATTAGAGTATAAATTAGATAAATTCCAAAAAAATGCAAAAGTGCATTTTTAGAAATATTTCTATTAGGGGGTTTGAAGCTAATATGGAGGATTTTAAGTGTGGTATGCCTTTTCTTTCTTCTTATTTATGCCATTCATGCTAAGTGCCAGGTTGGCATTACTGGATTGGTCTGGGACAGAATTGGACAGTGTAATAAAATTGTCATGTACTGGAAAGTAATTATAAATATTAGGTACGTAATTTATAGTGTAAAATGTAAGTCCTGCCCCAGGGGCAGGCAGTGTGCCTCGGATCTCAAGCTGGACAGACTGCTGTTAGCTAGAGAAAGAGTTTCTTAGATAAGAAACAAGAAACAACCTTGAAAACCTCAGAAAACAGCCTCCTGAATTTTCTTTGGTGACCAGCTGGGAAAGCCTGAACTTTAAACCACCTATACCTCCTGCTGTGAGGATCTCAGGCTCAGGAGACCTCAGAGACAGTGACAATCCTCCATGTAAAGTTGTTAAAAGTTCTGTTAAAGAAAAAGCTTGGAAGCTAAGTCAGGAAGGCCTGGCATCACCCATCATGTTACTGATGCTGCAGAGCACAGCAGTTGAGCCCCAAAGCAGAGCAGCAGATAAAAACAAAGTTAATCCTGGAAGACACAGAGTCATGACCCTCAGTTGCTGTGTGCTGAAAGACGTGTGGGATGATTGATTTATCCTTCAAACACAGCAAGAACTGGTAAGAACTGGGAAAAGAACAGAGATTCTTCCTCAGAGCATGAAAGGGATATAAGACAGCCTGAGCAAAATCACCATTCCCTGTTTTCTTATGATGTTCTCTTTGTTCCATCTCCTAGGTCCATAATTTTGCACTCTGCTTTCCTAAAAACCACTTCATTTGAACCATATCTTTATTAATAAGTTATGACATCATCATTTACTATCTCACAAGTTGGCTATTACACCCACTGATCTGGTCAACCACAATTGTAAATTCCAATAAAGCTGTTTTTATGCAGTAATTCAGAATTAAAAATTGCCTCTAATAGACCTTTTTCTGAGATGTGAAAGATATGTTACACTGTAATTATAGTTTAATATCATGCAACACTAAGTTATATATAGTATAAAAATAGATAATGCTGTTTCTGAAAGTGGGTCCTCTTCACAAATAGCACCATCAATTTGATGAGACATCCAGGCCTTTACTGGAGAATTCCATCATATCAATTTTCTGCAGCCCTACTTCAGGTGTGCCACATCCACATGTTATTTATGGACACTCTAGTTTTCTTCTATCTCCATGAAATTGTTTAGTGATCAGGATTATGTTCAAATTTTAAATACTCACCACTAAGAATGTTTATAGTCTTTCACATGAAGGAGTTGGAAAATACTTCAACGTGGCTTCTAAAATCAATTGATTATGATGTCCATATTATTATTTTTCCTTAAGTAACCTTCTTGGTTCTCCAGCATCTTATGCTGCGCTTACTCTAATATCACGACACTATTCCTTAGAGCTTAGAATTCATATTGACCATGGTCTGCTGTCTTTCTCAAAAGACCTCTGGTGTCGCTCTTAAAACAGTTTAGTGTCTTTTTATAGGTATTTTCATAAAGCATTATATGCTTTAAAGAAAAAGAGCTATTTTGTAAGAGTAGTAGAAATTATATGATTGACTTCAGATCATGTCTGGATTTCTGCTCTAAGTCTGGAAATGTTGTTATTGGTTACACTTAGTTACACATCCTGCTTTGCATTCACTACAAGTTTGGATCGTGAGAATAGGATTCAAATAGGCCAAGACATATTTATCCAGTGAAATGAAAGTAAACTGCTGAAGGACTGTTTAATAGATTTTCCTGAAGTGCCTGGATCTTTTTTCAATCACAATTAACAAGCTCCACTGCAATTGCAGGGTAAACATTTATGTAGACTGAGGTTCTTTTATTTATTAAAACTGCTCAATACGGGAAACTGATACATGTATTTTTTAGGAGAGCCAATTGGGATGCTGGTCTACAAATCAGGCACTGCTGTCTAGTATCTATGTAATTTTACACTAAGGAGGTTATGTCACCCCTAATCAGAAATGGAGAGAGTGGGCACTGTTCTTTAGCTTCAGTGTCCTTGGCTGCAGCTGCACTTTGCAAAGTCTGTCTGTGTAGCCACTGTGCACAGACAGTAAGTTTGTTCATACAAACAAACAGTGATCAGGGTCTGGTCAGCACAGAAAGCAGAGCTAGGGAATATAGTGAGGTCTGCAGACTTGACATGGAAAGCCAAAGAATTCAGCTTTGCTCTTTAAACCCAAAGAGGAAACCACTTAGTTCACTAGCAAAATCCACTTCAAAAGGTAATGAAAGTGACAGATAGGTCAGACTTGTGATCAATTTTCAGAGCACAGCATGCAAGAAATCATTATTTTGCATAACTTTACTTACAACAAAATGAAAATAATTGATTAAGTAATAAAGCTCTGACATTTAGGAACAAACAACAGTAATACATTATCATACAAGAGTTTGGATCAAACTGTCTTTGACACAGGGAAGCGGGAAGTACGTTAGTAATGCTCAACAGCTCTTGGTTACTTTGTAAGAAGCAGAATTTTTCAGCTAGGGTCTTAATACATGAAGTACAATGCAGATTTTTTTTCCAACTCGTGTCTTCAAGCATTAAATTATGTATGTAACTTACGTACGTAAGTTAAGGTATGTAAAAACACAAAAAACAATTTGTACTTTTCTTGTATGAGACTGAAATTTTTTTTTTTAAACTTTGGGCCAAAGCAATTGCATCCTGAAAATCCTAAAGGAATTTCAGACAAATGGTAATTTAAGAAATTAAATTAAGCTAAATTTAAGAAAGCCAAAACAGTTATGTGCATATTTTAATGACACAGCCTTTTTAATTTGCACAATCTTTACAAATTTAGAAAAATTTCAGGCTCTCTGTATGGATTTTAACAAATCTAATGCTGGTATGTGGTGTGTAGGTACTTAAATAGTGGTCTTTTCTATTATATTTCTAAAGGGATTCCATACTGCACTCTCATCTTTCTGCATCTGACGCATGAGTTCCTATGCTCTAGGCTTAAGATTTTTTTCTTTAACTTTCAAGATACTGTTTTACTGTGGTATGGATATGGTTACAGTGCACTTTAGTCAGCCATCCACATTTGAAAAATGGAAAGCTAAGCCTAGCACAACAATATAAAATTGCATTTAAACTGAGCACTATTCTGAAATGGAAAGAGTAATATCTTTTAGGCTGCAGCAACTGGTGTAACCAGGAAAAGTGCCGAGCTAAGCTAATTAACAGCTAACAGCCCATAAAATAGAAATTAAACTGGAGTTTCCAAAAAACAATATGAATAAAAACAGAATCTTTAAGTGGTTACAGAATTACTGAAGCTGTGTCTGGTGTAGGCTGGCTTCACTTAAAACTGAATGGAAATGACTTCTAATTAAATATGAGCACCACCAGACCCTGTAATTACTGTGTAATAATAGCTTTTCATTTAAAACTCATTAAGTTTGAATGATCTTGTCACACCTACTGGAAGTAATTCAAACAGTTTCAGCATTGGTGGGAAGAAGCCTACGCAAACTCTTCTTCTTCTGACGTTGTCGTACAGATGAGAAAATTTGCTGTGGTGTTAGGGGTTGAGTGTTTTTCTATTACTGTGTCAATTTAAATCTTTTTTCCCATTGTCAGGCCAGTGGAGCTGGTCGGGTTACACCCAGCATCTCTGATGACTCTGGACAAAGGGGACTCGTGTTTCAGGGAGCTCGGAGGAGGACGCCCCGTCTGCAGCCACGCGGCCGAACGCAGGAGAGCCAGACGGTCTGTGATCACCTGCCCTGCATCTGCCCCGTTCCAGCCTCCTGCCTCTGCGGACACAGCTGACCACCAGAACCCACATGGTGAGCGAGGAGCTGCCCTCTCCAGCCCGTTCCCAGCCGAGACCGGCGTGGCCGCTGCCGCCCCTCCCGCCTGTGCTCCCGCTGCAGCTGCCGGGCTTTGGTCTGTCTGCAGCACCGGGACCGAGGGCAGAGAGAGTGCCTGCAGCTAAAGAAAGGACTGGAGCCGAGGTATCTGTTCTGTTTTCTTGGCAGTTTTAACAACTGCTCTTGTTTCTGCTTGTACGGTTAGATATATTAGTAAAAGAGCTGTTATTCCTACCCCCTTATCTCTGCTTCAGAGTCCTCAATTCAAACAATTATAATACTTGGGGGGAGTAGAACTAAAGTCTCTATTTCAAAGAAAAACTTCCACCTTTATCAGCAGACACCTGTCCTTCAAATCAGGACAAATATATACTACTTTCAAATGAATTTCATATTATATGAAAGGATAAAATCAAGAGCCCTCAGTTAAAAAAGTCTGAGTGATTTACTAACACTATGAAACTATTTCTGTTTTACAAGTCTTCTGAAAGGATTAAAAGTGAACATAAATGTTGAGGATTTCATTCTTATTATGTTAGCATGTCTGAAAATGGTTAAGGATTAATTTCACTGTCCCTTAGACATAAAGGTAATTGGCAGTGTGACTGCAGTAAATCTGTGGGCAAAAATATACTATATTAAGCAATGTAAATCAAGAAAAACGAGTATAGGTTTGTACTGAGCTTAAAAGCAGAGGTCCTCCATTGCCCATGTATCTTCACTGGATTCCAGAGGCTTGCTTGAGACTTCAAATCAGAAATATGACTGTGTCAAACTTCCAAATGTCCAGCTTTCTTGTGGCACTTTACGTGTTTTATATCAAATCTCATTAAGTTTCCTTAAAGTTAGAAGTCCATCTCTGGATAGAGAGGAAGAAAGAATAGAACTGAATGTTACTCTAATGTGTGCTTCAGAATTTCAGGGAAAGGAGTAACTGGAAAAGAAACAGTGGAAGTTACAGACTCTTTCCTGGCTGCATAAACTTGACACACACAACAGCTGAGTGCTGGTACCCTGGCAAGTTCTGTGCTACTCACAATTACCTAAAAAAATCCCACCTAAATTACCATTATCTCTGCAAGATATATCCCTGATCTCAGGAGTTGCTCACAACCACAGGAAAAACCCTGTTTTTGCAACTGTGAGGGTGAACACTAGCTGGATCATACAATTTTTCCCAGTGGCATTGCTCATAGGTTAGCAAAGCCACAATGTCACAGAGGAATCTCTTCCAGAAGAATTCTCTGGTGTTCTTTGGACTGCTCCACAGAGCCCAAAAGAAGGCCACCGACTTTGGCAGGAGGATTAAGTAATGACATGGCTTTCTAGCAAAGGCTGGAGGTGGGACACATAATCTTCTGCATCAACTCTCACCTGGCAAACAACAGGCATCCAACAGGCATTTACAGAAGGTAAACGTGCACTTGGTAGCTTTTGTCCCTGCCACAGGCAGACACTATCACCACTCCACATTCTGTCCCAAAACCTGTGATGTAAACTTTTTTTTCTGAATTGCTTTTGTAGTATTATCTTATTTTTAACTTCTGTTGATTTAATCTGTAGCTTAAAAAAAAGCCTAAGCAACCAAAAACTCCCCAGCTGTTGTCTTTTTATTTATTTAGCAAATTAGGATATTGAATTTGTATCATATTAATTTCTTATGATTTCTGTTCCAAGTTCTTCAAAGATATTCCTGCTTGTCTCCTGGTAAGATCAATGTACAGTTGACTAATATTCTCCTGAAACATTTTTAGTAACTTCCCCTTTTATCTGTCTCATGAAGGAGACAACTGATGGCCCATTCTCTGTTAGTCTGTTCCGTGGTGTGTTTCAATGGTTTCCTTAGAAGGTGGCATTGGCTGCAAATTTTAAACTTTGATGTGCACTGTATGCTCAAACATCTGACTTTGTAGCATGTAAATGAAATGACCACAAGGTCAGGCTAACTTACTTTCAGCAATCTTTGGCCCTTGACATACAACTCAAACCAAGAAACATATTAGTGTCTTCAGAAATTAGAAGACAGGGTTAAAAGCTGGAGACTTTATTAGAAAGGGCCCCACAGTTTAAACATTTGGTGCAACCTTAACTTACATTTCAGTTGATGGGATGTGTAAGAATGGAATTCAATAAGATGGGCTTTGTCTTAGAAAAAGTATACTAATTTGAAAATTATCAAGAATTCAAGAACTATATTAAAGACAATGCAAATGTCCCATTTTTAATTCTACAAAACAGGGATCAAGCATTTGATTCCTCTAATGAAGCCAACACAAAATTTACTGATTTAGCTTCAAAGAGCTTCAAATCAATTCAAACAATTTATATTCCCTAACAGCACAAAACTTCTGCTGGAACACAGCTGATTTTCAATAGAAAGGCACACATTAATTCAACCAGAAGTACAAAAGACAGAATATCCTTTTATGTTCAGTTTTAAGATACCATGAGCTTAGTAAATCTGTAGTGGTGTAATTATTGAAGAAAAGTAGGGGGAGCAAGTAGGTTTGTATAACTTGTAAGACATTGTGTCAGCTTACTCCAGCTGACACAACCTGTAAGGCATTTGTTTTGGGCTTTTTTGTTTGTTGGGGTTTTTGTTTATTGTTGTGTTGTTTTGGTTGTTGTGTTTTTGTTTTTTTTTTTTAATCAAAACTTTACTCCCGGAGTTACACAAAAAGTAATTTATTGCCTGAAAGCTTTCACAGTGATTTGCATTTCACAAGAATAGACAGTTTCATACAGAAAAACAAAGTTGTAGGGGAAAAAAACCAAAAGTGGTAATTTTTGTCCTGGAAACAAATGACAGCACTCCCCAGGTGCTTTGTGGTGTAAATGTGCTTCCTTCAGGACACTCCGGCAAGAACTTGGGATGCAACCCTTGGGCTCAACTTGTGCTTCTGTCACCATTCCTGTGCAGCACTTAGATCTGTCTACAGAAGAACACAGGGTCTTCTGGCAGCTGTTAATTGCACAGACATGAGCATAACACCTTCCTTGTAGGCAGCTGAACCCATGGCAGCAGAACACATTTCATTAAGAGTTATTTATGAATACAGATTCTGCCTCCAAAGCTCAACATAAGAAGCAGTGACTTAAGCCATTCTCTCCATGTCCTGTGACACTGAAGAATTTTAAGCTTGTGAGCTTTGTTTATGCAGGAAAAAGACTCATGTAAGAAGATACCTGAACCTTCTTGCCTCTCATTACAGGACTTTAAAGCTTGCACTTTGCAATTGCATAATCAACAGTATGCAGCATAATATGTTGCTAAACTATGATAAAAGGCTGAGCTAGTAAAAGAGCTGGCTGATTAAATGTGAACCAGAACAGTCTTAAATATTATGACTTGTGTTCAACAACTGTTCTAATGAAAGGTACAGAGAAAAAAAATTGGTTGCTTTGGTTTTTATTTTTTCCCTCTAGGGTCTTCAAGTTCTCACAAAATAAAACATCACCATTTAACCACAGTATTGCATAGGGCTAAAACATTTGTTCTATGGTTTTTACATTTAAACAGTCTAGAATTACATCTGTAGATGACTGCTTGTGCAATGTCCTCATCTTAAAACAGTTCTGGTCAACAAAACACTGCCTTCTTTGATAAGAGCTTAACGAGCTTTTCTGGCATCTAGCTCTTTCCAGGATGATAAAAATTAAAAATCTGACTCAATGTATTTTTGAAAACAGGAAATTAGGAGTGCTCTAGACTTTTTAAAATCTCTTAAATACTTAGTGTGATTGTAGTTTATCCCCAGACTTCCACAAGAGCTTTTTATTTATCCCCAGTCTTTCACTATTTTTTCTTTTTTTTGTTTTTTTTAGTATTACATACTATGTTAGAATGAATTTGTTAGAGCTCTCTATTAGAGAATTTAGTAACAAAAATATTGAAAATGAGATTGCATCTCAAATACTTGTAACATTTACTTACCATCACAATAAGAAAGTATCTCTCAGTAATGTGCAATACTCGGCTACAGCTACTTGAGCAATCTGAAGGAAGTACTATTTTTTAACTGCAGAGAAATTTGAAAGTGGCTGAATTTATTTTTCATTTTACTTTAATTCACAGGAAGCAGCAATAAATTTTAAAAATTTTTATTCAGCTTCAGGTATCTCTTCTAAAGATACCTGCAGTATATTTGATGCACATCTTCCCTCATTACTTCAAACACACTTAAACTTTGAGGTAATTTAGGACAAGACATAAGAGCACTTGCAAAAAATAAAAGTCAGAGATCAGTATTAAAAAATTTAGGCAGGATAAATAGAAAAATATTCTGTCTTACTTTCACTACAAATAGTTTCAGCATAATACACTTCAAAAAGCAAAATAATCAAGCCACAAAGTCCAAGTGAATTTCTAAAGCAAACCTGACTTAAGCAAGCATTTCACCTGCTTAACATTTCAGAGATTTTGCCCACAGCAATAGAGAAGACAAAGCATTCCTGAGGCAGATTGTCTCAGGTCATTTTGCACCTCACTTAGAGGGCTAGAGAAAGGAAAGGAAAAAAATTTTACCAAAATTAAAACTCAAACCATGTAATGCTGTCCTCCATGAAGGCAAACAATGGCCCATCTCGACACAGCATCTCCATTTATGCCTGCCAGCCAGTACAGACTGTCAGTATTAGCTGCACAAAGGAACATATACCCAGGGAGATTTGGGGAAATGTTAACAATGGTGTCCTGCTGTCCCACAAGGAGCTTTCAGTACTCCAGAGATACAAGGCACTTGCTAGGAAGGCCTGAGATGAAACCTGTGAATTTAGAAGATGGTCCTTTGCCCATTCAGTGATAATGGTGTGCCACACTTTCTCTGTGATAATTCCAAAAAGGAATTCTGATTTAAAATGTGACACCTGGCTATTAAGATTGCTCCTTTGCAAAGCATGATTTCACCCTCTCATTCATATGCTATACTGGGATACTCTAAGTGAGATATTTTTATGGTTGTGAAGATATGTTTTGAAAATGACAGAGACAATGCAAGTTATAGCTTTACACACCAAGTTAAAAAAACTAATCGGAGTCTTCATCATCAAGGTATTCCTCTGCATTACTCAATGTTCGGACAGTACCTGGAAAGAAACAAAATTTAAAAAACGTATTAAAAATACCAGGCACAGAGGTTACAAGACTGACATAATTCACAGAAGTGATAAACATGTCATCCTAGATTTCTGGAACAAGATAAATGAGTAAGTTTAAAATGAACTTGCTCAACCGTTTTGAGAAAAGAAATCTAAGTGAAAAAAATAATGATTCTCTTTTTTAGGAGGAGAAGCAGCAAAGGGAGAACAGGAAGAAAAGAAATTGCAGAGCCCTGTGCTCACAGGGACATACTTCAAGAGAGTACAAACTAAATTTCTTCTGTACATTTCTTCTGCTCCCATACTCAGCAGCATAATTAACATAATCTTTTTGCATTTCAATTACAGGATTTTAATAATTTTAATTTTTAGAATGTACTTCAGCAATTGATATTTGAGTATCTGTCTGTATATGTAAAACAAATTTGAACATTGAAGTGGAGGCAAAGTAACCTTCCTCCAATAAAACAGTTTTAGAGATGGACAATAGAAGTCTTAAGTAAACAGGAACAAGAGAAGACTGCTGATATAGAACTGAATTTCTGACAATGTTTCACTTCCAGACATTGGAAACACTTAAATGCAGACTCAAGAGACAGAAGAATTAAGTTAGTGAAAACAACAAAGAAAATACAACATGCAGGAAAAGTATACAGATCAGTGGTGTCACGGATACTATAAAAGATGAAGCTGAGACAGAAAAACTAACAAGGATACAAATATTGAAACTGCAGTTAGACTGGGAATATCACCTGTTATATCAAAGCAAGTAAAAAAGGATGGTGTGACATTACCAGAGACTGGTGATAGATGAGGTGACTAGGGACAGAAAATCAGTCAGTAGTTGAAACAAAATTAATTTAAAGGGAGGGAAGAAGAAGATTAGTTATGTAGATTAGTTACTTATTATGAGGAAATAAAACATTAGCATAATTATTGGGATATCAGAACAGAGAAAACACCTGTACCAGCTGTCTACAACCAACATGCAAAGATGAAATGCTCCTAACAGGGACCAAGTAACTTTAGGAAAAAATTGTATAATTATATATATATAATTATATATAAATAATGATAATATTATATATGTATTAATGAATGTATGTGTGCATATATATATATATACAAAAATATATATACATATAAACACACAGAAGGACTTCTACCCTTTCCTGATTTTACCTCCACCAAAGAACAGGACAATATTTTTGCTACAACTGCTCTTCCAGGCCTTCTCAAGTTGCAGTCAGCTATTCCTCCATTTAATTACCATAACCTCTAGGCTCCTACTGGTTCCCTCTGTTCTCATTAGTCCTCTGACAATGCAATTGTTGCACTGCATATCCCATCAAAACCGACTGTAACCCTGCCTGGGTTTTCAAGTAATTTCTTGTTTCACTTAAGAGTTCCCACCCTAACTTCAACCTCCTGAAAGCTACAGACAACAGCAGTTATACCATACTGAACAATTACTTTGTTCTGCTCTTTAAAATAGTGTCCTTAATTATTTTGGACACAGACACTATGCTGTTAGGAGATTAACACAGTGGGAGGCAGTGAGACCATTTTGATGAACACTTGAAAGCATTCTTTCTTTATTTCTCTGTTAGACAGTCAGTCAGAGACAGACAGAAAGAAGAAAGCAAGAAAATTTAGCAGTAAGAAAAGGAGGATCATAGATTGGTGCTTGTTTGGCTTACATTTGGAGGAACAGACAAGGATATGGATAAAGCACATTGCTTTATTCTTGCAAAGGTGTGCTACTTTTAAAAAGTTTCTATCCTTGCTTTCTTTCTGTCTGAAGAGCCAGTCTTCTATTTTCATCTCTAGCCTTGCTATTTTCACAACTTCTGAACTGTCTTGCCTCTTGCTGACATCAGGTGGCATATGAAACCATGTTCATATCATAGCTCTAAACTAACCCTCTCAAGCAAACACCCAAACACCTTCCCTTCCAAACACAATTCTTAGCCCATGTACTTCATAAATGGTTTTTATGGTTATCAGTATATTGGTATTTGGCCAACATATTAATTCTCAGGAAGTAAAATTATCAGAAAAACAAAATCAGAAATACCTGCACTCTGTTTCTTCTTAAGCAAGGAAGCACAAGCTGCATTTGTTGCCATATCTAAAGCCAGTTTCTTCTCGTTGTTTTTCAGGTCTGTTCTTGCCCCTTCATAAAAAATTTTTTTATTATAAATCATGATCCCAGTTATTTCTCAACCAATGTCATTATGAAATGAGTTTCACTAATGTGCATAGAACAGTAATGGACACAGGAATCTGAGCTATTGACTGCTCTGAAGCAGACCAAAAACTATGGATGCTCTTGCATAAACTACAGTTGAACTTGCTGGCTGCTCTTCCTTTTTAAGAAGCAGATGTCATTGCTGTTCTGGGGTTTAAGTGCCTAATTTTGTATGTAAAGCAGGATGAAATTATCTTGAGCAGGTGAGATGTCTACCTTTCAAACAGCTATCAGAATTTTCTGCAAGACTTTTCCTACAAGTCAGACAGGTGAGCTGGCTAATGACTGTATCTGAGTTATATAGAAACACTAGAGAAAAACAAATTAAAAAACATTCAGGAATCTAGTCTGCACATAGATTGTTGAAACTTGGTGAAGATCTTTACCCTTTTCCAGAAGCATCTCTACAATATCTGCATAACCTTTCCATGCAGCAGCATGCAAAGCTGTGTCTCCCAATTTGTTCTGTGGAGTTAGAGGGAAAAGCAACAGGATTAAAATGCAGCAAAAAAACCTTCCAGCTTCTGCCAAGGGTGAGTAACATCACACCTCTACTCTATGGATCTATTGGTTCTACCTACCTGTTGGTTTAATTCTAGGTTTGCCTGGGTAAGCAGGACATCTACTACATCTGCAGAAAACAGGGAGAGATGATAAAAGAAGAATTTAGTGAAAAGGAATTATGCTATTTTTGCATTCATCATAGTTAAGATTCAATGAAACATCAATGAAACCAGCTAAGGAAAATCTGTAAATGAGACTGCATTTGGCAAACAACAACTAGTCACAAAAAATGTTTCTGCATGAAATACCCCAAATAATAGCACAACTCTTTTTGATCTGCCCTTCTTCTACTCTGCCACTAAGTTACACTAATGACCATGCCTGCTTCAACAGCAACAACAAAACACACAGCACTTGATGAAGCTGAACCTCCCTCCTGGCCTGATTTTTATTAAAAAGAAATAGAATTACATTGAAAAATCCCTGGTTTTATTATTTAGCACTGCAATTTTATCCATCAGCCTAACAAACATAATAAGGAAACCAGAGAACAATAATTTCAAATAATGTTTGAATACCTTTATGGCCTCCATGGCATGCCCAATACAGAGCTGTGTTTCCAGCTTTGTCTAAGCCATTGACACCAACTCGATTATCCAAACACTCCCTCAACCAGCTTAGGTTGCCTGAAAGACAAAATCAGTTTTGGTTATCTTTTTTCCTTTGGAAAGTTAAAAGAACCACTAGAGGCAAATAGTATTTTCTAAATGGTGTCAGTCCTCCTGTGAACTTATGATGAGAGTAAGTGATTAACAACAACATTTATAATTCATTGAACAACCAGTCATACCAAGTTATATCAAGTCATACCAAATATATTTTCTTCCATTCCTGGAGGACTTTTATATCCCTAAGGAGTTAAATGGATGGTACCACACTTTTTCTGTGTATAGACTGAATGGCAATTCTACCAGGCAGTATCTCACCTTTTCAAAACTGTAAAACTTGCATAACTTGCTCAAGAAACAAGACAACCAAAACAGCCAGAGCATCTTAATTCTAAACATATTACTATTGTCATTATAGTAGAAAACAAGCAAATAGTCCTTTAGCATTACACAACTAAAACAGTAAACATACCTCGTTTGGCAGCTTCATGCAGTGGATTATCAATAGACTCGGCTTGCTCTGCCACTGGAATGAAAGAATAAATTCTAACTACTTCTGAAACACGTACTTGACACCCGTGTGGAAACAAAACATACTTGATTCTAAAACGAAGAGAGATTTGTGAGTGACAGACTAGTGATAAACACTTTAATTCCTAGCGTATGGGAAACTAGTTCAGAGAAAATCTTGTGAAAACTTCAAACAGAATCACATTGCACAATTGGCCTAAATCAGATGTGTTCCTAGTACTCTTTGTTCTTAAGGTCTGCAAAAACTTCTGTTCTGCTTATACATGGAATTTTTGCAAATGTGTGGACAGAGACACTAGCCCTCCTACTCTGGTCTAAAATTGAAGCTTTACAAATTATCTCAATGGGAATATGAATTAATAGATTGTTTGGGTTATTTTAAATTTAACACAATTTAATATTATAAAGAAATTTGTATGTAGATATGCAGCATATATAAACTAGTCTTCTTCTCTGGCAGACAGCAAGAGAGAGTCAGTTCGGAAGTCACAAACTAAAGTGAAATTTGATGTAGCCTCAATGACTATACCAGATTTCTATTAATGTATTTCTGCTAACTACAGGGCAGGGAAACAAAGCATTGCTACTATAATGTCTTCTATTGAAGAAGGGAGAACATGGATCAACCTAAGTCACACTGGCAGCTGTGATGCAATCTGTCATGAGAGCTGCTACGCTGCCTACGATTCCCGGCAGGACTTGGAGTAATTGCGTTGTGTTGTCTGTTCTCGTGGCTTTTAAGTGATTTTAGCTGAATCTGAACAAGCAGTTCCTATTCAGTCCAAATACATGTGTGATATTTAATGGGTGCAAATCCAAAGAAATCAATGTTTTCTATGGTAGAATATATTCACTAAAAACAAAAAAAAAGGCAAACAAAACTCCATTTTTCAAGTGTTCTTCCCCTCAAAACGGAGAGTATCTCAGTATCTGTTATGTGCATAACCAGAAATATGAACACCCAGCAACTCAAGCTGTCCCTAGATTATAAAAAGATGAGACAGCTTGTCCACTGCTGATGTACAGTGGTGACTGATACTGCAGACAGATATATTCTGAAATACATGGTGGAGTACTCTTAAGTACGAATACTGTGGTCTGTTTTTGAAAAGACGTATTTTTATTTAGTGATTTTTTTTGATTATGAATGATCTTACCAAATAAAAATATTTTATACTTTACCATAGTTGCTTGGAATTAGTCCAGTTCTCCCTTTGCAAGTTCCTTTCCACCAATTTGTATCACTCTGCAGAGAAAAGGGAAAATATTTAAGATGGGATATATTGTTTCTCAGAAGTATTCAGTCCACATGGGATGTCTTAGACTCACCATGTCCGAGATGTAAATGATATCTCCTTCTTCAAAGTACAGCTCATCTGGCTTTAAAAAACAAAAAGAAAATAAAAAGTAAACAAATATATCTAAATGTGTCTATGTAGGAAAAACACATGCCTAGGTAAGTCTGTCTTGGATTGCAATATAGGATGTGGCCAGAAATGTGTGTTCTATCACCACCTGTTGAAGCCAGGTGGGGCAGTGATTCCTTATCTCCATGGCACATATTATCTGCTAATGGGCCATCTTTAAGACCAGGTGGGGCAATCATCTTTATCTTTTCCACAACCCATCCTCCCTCCAGGAAAATATCATCTGTTGATAGCCCATTGAGTCCCACTGTACAACTGATAAAATTACATCATCCCACTGGGAGATGCTCCAGCCAGGGGGAGGAGCCAAGCCTTTCCTACCTAGATAAAAACCTGAGATTTTGGACAGCAAGATATCTTTTTTCCACTGGATTCCAGAGGAAAGCTGGACCTTTCCACATCATCCCTGGACCTTCAGAGGAAAACTGCACCCTTCTACAGGAGCACTGCTTCAGCTGAACCACATCTGCCACTGCAGGAGGATGCAGCCACCATTTAATGGGACTGCTACCAACACCCTGACTGACTGATGGGGTGTCAGGCTGTATTCTGACTCTGTCAGTGTTTTTGGGATTGTTCTTTGTAATACTGTATTTCTATTTTAATTTTCCTAGTAAAGAACTGTTATTCCTATTTCCCATATCTTTGCCTGAGAGCTCCTTAATTTCAAAATTATAATAATTTGGAGGGAGGGGTTTATATTCTCCATTTCAAAGAGAAGCTTCTGCCTTTTTTGGCACACACCTGTCCTTCAAACCAGGACAAGTCAGAAGACATTCACCTCTCCAGTCAAAACTCAAATTCTCTACCATCTCGACAACAGCTGGACAGTCCAGATTTTGACTTGCTTACAGCTAACTTTCTGGATCAGTAATTTTCTTAAGAATGCAGGAAGTCTGTGGCCTTTCCAGCAAGGCACTGGGCAAAGGAAGCAGTGAAAGATATCTTAAGTTTGTTAACTTCATCCTCTTTTTGGTTGGTCCCAGTTCTCTAGATCTCTTAGGTCTCATCTACCATTGTTGCCTTTGGAAGAAAAACAAATTATTTAAGATTTCTGATCTTTGATCATAGATAGCTGATACTACAGAAGAAAGTATGCTGCTTTTAAACAGAGCTGATCTTAAAAGAGACTGATGAATAATCGGACAGTTTTATTCACATTAAGAATGACTATCAACATCAACACTTTATTAAAAATTTAGTACAATAAGTCTAATATGCCCATAACAGCAGAACTGAAGAAGTATTATAGACAAGGTTAAAAGCAAGATTTTCAAACCTCTGAAGTCTAGACATACTTACCGTTCTAGGCTCAAACGTATACAGGGCCCTGAACACTTTAACCTGGCCTAAAAATTAAAAAGAAAACAAAACAAAAACAATTAAAAAAAAGTCAGTACTAGTACCAATGCCTTTAAATGCACCCTTAAATCCAAATACATTCCTTTCCTTCAAGCTTAATGCTAGTTGCTGGATGGATTTGTGCTATGCCTTTTATCAAAGAAAATAATGATGAAGAGACTCAGCAGTCTGAGTTAAAAACCCAGCAATATGCATTATGAAGGAAACTGGGCACCTGATCAGTTACATGGAAGTAGCCTCTTCTGCACATTTAACACAGTCTTTACAGCTCATTGAGCAACAGAACTGCTGTCATTGATTTCTGAGGAAAAGAATAATTACACTTATACCTACCCTCACACACTCATACATGCTGTACACACTTTTATTACTAATATCAAATCTGTCAAATCACAAAGAATGAAGGAAAGAAGAAAGAAACAAACCAATGACCAATGTCATCAATATGTTCTTATGCTTACTTGCAGTTATTACAAAAGTAATGCAGCAATGCAGAATTCATAAAGAAAAATGACAAATGGCCACAAAATCCTATTTAATATAAAACCAAGGTCCTGTTCTATTTAGATGCTTATAGTAAGTCATAGAGTTTGCAATTCCAGTAAGTGGCACTTTGAAAGAGACTAAGCAGCATTCAAGCCGTGAAAAAAATAACCATAATGCAGAGAGATTCAAATTAAACTGCATAAACTGCAAAAGAAGCTTCCCTACAACCTGTTTTGAAAAATTCAAAAGGTTTTTTTCAAGAGCATGAACAGAAGTACAAATACAGAGGGAACATGTATGTTACATAATTTCATCAGCTGAACCACTGGACTTACTGGAGGACTATATTACACAGACTGTTCTGTATCGTTTACTTTTAGGTATCTGAAGCCTTAAGCATGTAAGTTTATTTACTTTTAAATGTTCTAAGCTTGCAAGTGTAGGTTACATACAGGTTCTACACTATATGGGCTTATACAAATTAACTTGTGACTGAAGCAGTGTCTGATCCATCAGGAGAAAGTGTAACTTAGGTCCAGGCTATTCTGTGTACTCAGAGAAACTGAAGAACTTACTACAAAGGTTATACTGTAGAATAAAGTGTATACACACAATGTTTTGTGTCATTTATTAAATGGAGCTAAGCAAGTAAAGACAGAATCGGTCTCAAGAATAAGCTCTTACATTTTTAAGAACCATCATCTCTAGAACTTTTTTGGTCTTTTTTTTTTTTTTTTTTTTTTTTTTTTTTTTTTTTTTTTTTTTTTATTTTTTTTTTTTTTCTGCTAGATGTAGGCTTTATTATCCCAGTATCTAAAATCATACCCAAAAAAGCCATCATTTTAAAAAGTTAAATTAAGGGCTTTAGAAATGACATTCTGGAGAGGAATATGCTGACCACCTTGAGAAAAGAGGATGGTACCCAATTGCCATTTGCAGCATCCTCTGGGGTGGCTCTTAGATTATGTTTTCAAATGCCTCTGGATATTCCCTAGCAACAGCAATGTCAAGGCATACTTGCCAAGACATAACTACTAAGCAAAACATTTCTCTAGTTCTCTGTTCTCAGGCTTTTTTTTAACTTTAAGTGTATGTAAAGCTGCAAACATAAAATGAACCTGTGTAAACATATTGCCAAGTGCATGTAGATATTGTACATTTTTTCCAATATGTAATTGCTCCTCCTAGATCTTAATAACAGAAATTCAATTTGGCTTTATTGGTTGGTTCTCTTTTCAACACAGCAGCCATTTCTTAGACATAAAATATCCAACACTCCTCAAACCTTCGTCCCAGAAACAAAATACTTGCAACTAGGGCAACTGCTAAAAAGAAAACCTGACTGATCTTTACTACCTATACAGAGATGATGAACAAGGACAGTACTGCATCCTGAACCAAAGAGCTTCAGCATGAAATGTGAACTGCAGCTGTGGAGAATCCAAGCAACAATGACAAAAAGTAAAGGAATAAAAAAAAAAATAAAAGAAAAAATAACAAGAGATGACACAAGAGGATGGAAGACAGGAGTACTGACCTTTCTCCTTGGCTTTTTCACACATAAGACAGAAAAACAAAATACAGAACTGCACACTAACAACTATGGAGAATGCAACCATCACGCAACGATCTTCCGTGCTTAATGTAAGTAAGAGGAGGAAATGGGCAACAAAAGGGAAGAGTAAGAAATATTAAAAGGGGAAATGAGAAGATAGCAGAAGACAGGGAAAAGGAGGAAATATGCATTTATATGTTGCATGTGTCTTTCATATTAATGTACTGCAAATGTACCAACAGGCTTTCTAAAGCTATCACCCCTGTGGAGACAAGACTGGGAATACTAATGCTGATTACAGCATGGCTGACATATTGTTCCCACAAAAGGCAATTAATTGCTTGTTTGTTTGTGGGGTTTTTTTTTAATTCCATAAACCTTAAACAGTGAGTTACTTCCCCAAATGTCCAACTCTGGTCTCACAGACAGACGAACACATGCTAAAACATTCTTCTGTGATGAAATACAAAGTACAGGTCTGCATCAATAGAACTACAAGTATGGGTGATGTTAATTTTATAGTACTTTATATTGAAGTTAAACATTACTCATTACTGGCACCAATCTTTTAAAAATTTCTTGATATTTACTTTCTATTTACTTTGCTTCATATAAGAGCTTAGAACAAGGAGACTTTACATTTGTAATAGCTTTTTGGGACCAAATTCTAATGCAAAAATTTTATCTAGAAGATTAAAATAACAAAATGTTAGCATGCAAAGGCCGCATTACACTTGAATCCCACCTCTGCAAACACAGAGAAATTGCATTTTATGAGGCACATGGCTACCTGTAATCACTGGAAGTACTTTTATCTACCAATGCCTATCTCTAGGCATACAGACTATGCTTCCATTGGTAACAATTTCTGGTTTTGAGAAGTAAAAAGTTAGAAAGCACCTGAGGTCTTATTCGGCTTCCACTTACTACCATCTCTCCAATACAAACCATGTTTAAAGCTTCCTGTAGGACAGTTAACAAGAAATTAGCACTACTTTGAATTTACTGGCTGACAGTACCTCCCCACTTCATACTTTTAAAGGACAAAGTAACTAGAACACAAAACACATAAATACTTTCTTAAAGTTTCAAGATACCAGGCACACATAAATTACTTTTTTCTCAGCATGATTAATGAGAGGAGTATGCCTTTTAGAAGTTAAGTACATGGAGACACAGGGCAGTGATATGTCCCACAAAAAAACTTTTTCTTAGCACAGGGACAGATTTAAAGTGTTCTTTTCAGTCCTGTTATGTCCTGGTTTGCTTGGTGGGTTTAAGGAAAAGTTGTTTGAGTAATCTAGAAAAGCGTGCAGGAGAAACAACAAAAATCTTCAACAACAAACCTTTACCTGCAACCTTTCAGAACATTATGGTAGAATTAGACAGCTGGCAAATTTTAAAGCAAAAGCCAGACAAACTAAAGCACCTCAGAAACTCTAACTCAGTCAGCTTTAACTTAACCAAACACGGGGCCTAAGGCCTCGACTGGAATTTATTCATCTGGTTTACAATATAATTCCAGAAGAAGTTAGGGGAAGAAAGACAGAAAGAAAGAATAAGAATAGAAAGGTATCACCACTCACAGGCCCAGAGACAAGACAAACAATTTTGATGTCCACGTGATGTCCACATCAAAGTGATGGTCACAACTCTGATGCATAGGAAAAACCCATGAAGCACAAAATCAAATGTCTTAACATATGCTCAGGGTCAGGTGGGAATGCCCAGGTACCTTTGCAGGGGGAGTGAAAATCAACACTCTCTGACACAACACTGTGGATCAACTGCAGTCCTCTGGAGGAAGGCCTCAGATACTGGTCTGGGGCTGGGGTTTTGGATGGTTTATGACACCTTCTAGGACATGATAGCTGCCTTTCAAGTAGCGTAGCTTAGCTAGTAATACCCCACCAGCAGGGATGAATACCTTCAGGCTTAGTGTGAATATCTGACACCTTCCTCACAGAAGGGAGTTCTCACACCTGAGCCAGCTGAGTAAGGGAAGACATGATAAAACACTTCTTACAAGGCTCTTCCCTTATCTGACTCAAACGCCAGCTTCTTGACAAACATGGGTTGGTTCGTTGTAGTTATGATTGTGTAATCATCTGGTGCTCATGCTCTCTCCACCTGGACTGTTATCTTCCACATCATCAACAAAGAACATCCTGCTTTTGCAAATTTGAGACATTAACCAGTAATATTTCAGTCTCACAAACCCCAATCTTGAGTCATAAGATTGCCTTCTCCTTTCTTATGGAATTTGCATTAAACACGTACAAAACAGCTACTTGACAAGCAAAAAAGGTAACTTATTATACATACTAAATAGATATAAGTACTTGTAGCATACAAACCTCCCAAGTCACAACCTCCCTCTGCAATGCATCATGGTAAAAGAGTCAAACTAACTATTCTCTGTAACTAGCAACATAAAACTAATGTCAGGTTGGCTGACCCCACACCATTTAATTTATTTTGAATAACTTACCTATAAACTTCTCCAGCTTTTCTGAGGAAGGAAAATGTGCACCTCATAATTCTAAGATGATCCTTTCCCCGCAAAGCACATAAAAGCAATGAAACAGAGAAACTAAACAGTAACAACAGCTTAAAAATGCAGCTTCTGACAGGTACTGAAGAGATACCCAGTGCTTCATAATGCTAAGTAAAAAAAGACCTCACAAAACCAAAACACCATTTTCTAGACTGTAAGATTTTAGTTTTCTTCTTGCAAAGTTGAGATTTTTAATCAATTGCAGCTTCATTAACAGAATATTACTTCCAAAGAAGTGCTAAGTAAAGAGCAGAGCAACAAGGAGTTACTGTTTCCTTCACAGTGACTTTTTTCCCCCCACTTCCTTTCTTTTCTTTTGCTCTAGCTTCTCTAAACTGCCACAGACATTAGCATTAAAATCCACTCTACCAACAAAACATTCTCCACTCTCTCCTATTTGCTTTCAACCTCCCAATGAAAACCTAAAAAAGAAAAAACACCAACAACAAGAACAACAAAAAACCAAACAAACAAAAAAAAGAAACAAAAAACCCCCAAAAACCCCCAACATATGCCTGCATGGTTTTACTTACTTAGTAATGTGTTATTAGTGTTAGGCTGAAATTTCAACA
Source organism: Erithacus rubecula (assembly GCF_903797595.1). NCBI lineage: Eukaryota > Metazoa > Chordata > Aves > Passeriformes > Muscicapidae > Erithacus > Erithacus rubecula. Next base: position 331,707 of record NW_027635670.1, read on the forward strand.
CCAAAGGGGAGATAATGAAATTTCATTAGCTGTCAATTAATACTACGTCCTCGAATAAAAAAACACTCCACACAGTCCTTGGTTCAAAACACATATATTTTAAACAAAATAATAATGGCAGTAACTAAATGTTCACAGGAGTTACCAAGGCTTGGCCCCACTGGACTGCTTTGAGTCTTTTGTTAGCATCTGCCACAGAGAGACATAATCAAATCTCACTGACTCCAACAAGATGCTACTAATCAGGTATTGATCCTGATGTAACATCTTTTGATTAGCTATATTAAGACTGAGTAGCTCAAGACTACTATAAAAATCAGAATAGCTAACTCAAGATGAACCTATTCACTGTGTGTCACAAAGCACTGTCCGTGCCTACAGTACACAGAGAGATAATCTCTGCTCTGAAGAAAATCAGAATTGAGTATGGTAATCTAAAAAACCTCAAGTCTATCTAGCTTCTTAAATGGTTCAAGCTAATCCTGGACCCTCATCAGCCACCCTTCTCCTTGCTGCCATAATGCTGCACAGAAATAATTTAGAACCAGTTACTCTAGCACTAACTTGATTGAAGACAACTAATTTGAATCCGTTCCTGTAACAAATGGCCCAAAAGGAAAAAATATGCAAAGCCTGTTTCAATACCTGACAAATACTTTCAGTGAAGAAATTTTCCTTAGTTTCCAGCCTAAACTTTCATGGCACAACCTGAGGCCATTTTTTCTTGTCCTGTCACTCAGGACAAGAAACAAGCACCCACCTTGCCACAACCTCTTCAGATAGTGGTACAAAGCACTAAGGTCTCCCCAAGCCTCCTTTCCTCCAGGCTAAACACGCTCAGCTCCCTCAGCCACTCCTCACACCACCCACTCTCCAGACCCTTCCCCAGCTCCACGGCCGCTCTCGGGACTCTCTCCAGCTCCTCAATGCCTTTTCTGTGGTGAGGGGCCCAGAAATGGACACAAGACTTGAGGTTCAGCCTCACTAGTGCCCAACAGAGAGGGAGAGTTACCGTCTGCTGCCCTCACCACTTTTCATGCAGGCCAGAATGCCAGTGACTTTCTTGGCTACCTGGGCTGGCTCATGTTCAGCCAGCTGTTGACCAGCACCCCCAGGTCCTTGTCCTGCAGGAAGCTTTCTAAGCCTCTCTGCCCCAAGCCTCCAGCATTCGGAATTGGAAAAAAAGCTGCTTTGCATACAGGCCTCCAAACAGTACAAAAGTACTGGAAACACTTTTTATAGGAGTGCCGTTTGTTCTTTGGCATTTTGCTCACAGACACAGCAGAGCTAACACAGCATTTAAGATTGCCACAACTAATACTGAAAAAGGTGGAGTCCCCAGTGTTTAGAGAACCATCTTCAACTTCTAAGTAATGCTTATTAGAAAGGGGAAGCGAACACAGAAAATACGTGTTGGGGGAGGGAGGGAAAGGCATATTAAAAAAACAAGCAAGCAAGCCTAGGAATTTGTTTAGGAACATCATAAAAAGAATGCAAAGGATAGACTGGTACCAGCCTAGATGACAAACTGGGATATCCAGGACTGCACTAATAAGTACCTGGAATGGAAGGAACAAACATAATTTCATTGCAGAAAATCACAAGCAAAAATATTCTCAAAGAAGATACAAGTGAACACAATGTCATTGTCATAGCCCAATGCTGAAATCTTCTGTTTCTTATCAATTTTATTTTTATGAATACCAGCATGCCTTCACTTGCAGGAAGCTTGCTGGAGGTCCCAGCAACTTGCAATAATAAGAGGGTTTGAGATCAGAAATGAAAGTTTATCATTCATATTGAAAGCAGACTTGCTGGAATTGTTTCTCTGATGTTTTTCTCCCCTCAGACCTGATGATTGCAGTGTAACTCCCCACATTTACATGCTCACATCTTCCTAGCTAACAGAAGCCTTTCTTTCAGCACAGAAGAAACCCAAACCACCATCATTTATGTCAAATTCAAGCCTACTGCCAAGGCCTTAGGCATGTGACTCGATGCAAGTGCCCTGTTCCTGTAAATGCTGCCCCAGCTCCTACCTTAGAATTGAGGTGAACTTGTTTGTGATTCAAACAAAATATTCATGTCCAGAATCCTACTTGTAACTCTGATGGCTACTAGTGGGAGAAAAATCAATAAAACTGCTTTGAGGTAGCAACCCTTTATGTTCAATCCATATGTTTCCTCCTGCCTTCCTCAACAACTGGAGTAATTTAAAATACTGGAGTATATTAAAAACTGGAGTAATTTTAAAATATCTAATTTCCTTAGTACAAACGCTGGTCTTTCTCCATAAAATATAAATGCTATGTCAACTCTATGCCAGGATCAATAAACCTTACTGAGAATAGGAACGCTAGGTTTTTTCAAAATATTGATACACCTCTTTCATCTCCCCAAAAGCTTTTGCTGCACACTACATAAGGCTCTAAACAAAAAGACAACACCAGTAAGCACTGTTCAAGAAGACACTGCTTAAGTAGTAGACCACTAAGCAGAAGCCATTAAAATTCATGAAATCCAAAGGACTTTTGTAAACAGGATTAATATCAAACATGACACGAACTCTGCAAAGAATTATGCAGTTTGAGACATCAAAGGTTTCTTAAAAGATGGAGGGGAAACCCTACTCTTGCATAATGCTGACAGAAAAGTATGTTTCCCCTATTTTCAACATCCACTCCATTCCCTTTTATTTTTGATAGTGAGTCTAAATAAAAAGTACAGCTATAAAACAATAACAATACAGAGTTACATGAAAAAAGCAAAGCATTTCTTAAAAAAAAAAAAAAAAGTCTCAAAACAGTATCAGTTAAAAGACTTTTAGAGCCTCTATAAACAATCTTGTCCCCTTACGCAAGGGCTGACTATAGACCTAAAAGGTTAGTTAACAAACACAATTGTCTAACATATGTTGGTGCCAGAACCATCTCTCTGTAACTGAAATCCCTATGTGCTGTGCATGCAACAGGATTTACAGAAAGGCAATCTGTCAGAAAAATGCTCTCATGTACTGAAGAAAATGAGTGGCCACAGCTAGTTGATTTCCCCCCTCCACATCTCCTTTTCCCCATATTTTTAAAGCACTGCCTAACCGTACTGTGCAAAATCCCTGAGCTGAGCAGTGAAGACTTTCTGTTTTAAAAAGGGTATTTATTTCACTATATATTTTCACTTCCCCACCACCAAAATATTTCCTTCCTTCTCTGTCCAATCTGCTCTTATTTCCCAAAGACAGAGGAATGGAGGATAGGAATCAATGTCTTGTTTCTCATCTGTCTGTCCTGAACTGCAATAATTCATCAGCAATGCAAGCCAGCTTGGTGTTTCCTGGAAGAGCTTATAGACTTGACACCTCAATAATGATCAGTGAAGAAAAATCAACATAGCTTGACCAAAGGCACCAAGACATTCTAGCAAACGCAGTCAAAAATGCCACCAAAAGAGACAGCTTTCCACTGTTGTAGAAAGGGAACCACATGCAGTTCCTATAATTATGTCTTTAAATAACATCTATCTATAACCCTAAGAAATTAGATTACAGTGTCAAAGGTGCATTATCTGTATACTGTATTAACATACAGATGTTAGATGTGCAACTACAAAGATATTTTGAAATACGCTAGAGAGCAATCCCTTTCAGAAAATTACTTAAAAATAATCTTCATAACAGATGCTACCAAATCTTCTCTCCTCAAAAGTTAAGGATTTGGAAAAATTAATCTTACTACCTTTAATGAGCTCTGAAAGTCATTAGCAAGACAGTCTTATTTTCTTCGTCTTCCTTCTCCTACAAATTTCCTTTTGCTGTGTCAAGCACTCATGCTGGTAAACCAGCTCAGCAAGTTCACGAGACGTAAAAATAACCTTACATAAACATAAAGATAACCTTACATCAAAAAAGTTAGAGCACTACCAGCTTGTCACGTAACTAAATGGAATGGAAAGGGATGGTGGGGGTAGGGAACCTGTTCTTTCGACGAGTCTGCATTTTATCAGATCAAGCACACCACAAACTGCACCCCATCAAACTAGGGAGAGACACAGTATCAGACAGAACATGCCTGAGTTAGTCTGAGAGCTCCTGTAAGTAAGGTAGGGCTAGAGCCTTTAAATCCTTAAGAATCTTACGTTAAATTTAACTCATCTTCTTGAAAAACAGAAAACTGAGTTATCAACATCATGGGAAAATCCCATTTTTCACATATATTCAGCTGTGAAACACCACATCCTTTCAGAAGCCTGCAGATTTCCTCAGTACTGATTGTTTTCAGTAAGGGTCCACAACTCCAATGCTTTAATTACCATCTTTTTCATCTGAAGTAAGTGTTTTCAAAGAAGCTTAGCAAACTACAGGGCACAGGAAATTCTTCTGGGGATGAAATTAGAGCCAGAGAGCTTTAGCAGATTTTGCTTCTGCAGGCAGGATGAGACTGATGGTTTAAATTATCTAAACTGTTTCTGCACTTACTTGACTTCAAATTAAGAACTCGTTTTATAAGCTGTCTAGTTAAAATACTCAATTAGGCTAAACATTAAATAATTTTCTTTTACATCGGCATTCCAAACAGTATTCCAAGCACACAAAAAAACCTCCTGAAATTTGGATGTTCTTGGGCATCAGATAATCCTGTCTTGGGAGACACCAACTAGTCTTATCTATTTAATTACAATCACAGTGGATTTTTAATTTCTAAATAAGAATTCAAGCTTTTACATTGACAGATGATACACAAGCACGATAAACAGCCATTACATTTTCCACATAAATTCCTTACTTAAAAAAATCCCAAACCTTAAAGCTGATGGTTAAATTTTTGACAGAAGTACGCATATTTACCTGAAAAATGTCACTTCTAAGACTTAAAACTGCGCAACTTCCAATGGCTTTTCAATGCAATTTTAGAAAAAGCTATGCTTGCTATTAATTTTTTTTTAGAAAACCAGCTTTAAAGTAAGTTTTTCTGACAAAAAGACGCCGGAGCAAAAACCTACACATCGATGACTAAACGCACTAGAAAGGGCGATGTGCACACTGAATTTCAAAAAGCACATCTAGAGTTTGGCTGTTCGGAGTCCTACAAGGGAAAACAGTGGATTCCATCCTTTACAATGAAGAACGCTGCACGGGACTAGACTATAAAACCAATTTTATGCGTTAATATATTGCAAATCCGGACAACAACGAGGCAAAACTGAAGAGTATTTCAGCGCTGTTTCTTAAAAGGCTAAAAGGATTCGTGTGCAGCTCCTGCGGCCGGCCGGGCACGCCACGACGCCAAGAGCCATGGCTGGGCGCCGCGGCTCCGCGCTGCGGACCAGGGAGGCCGTGGCGAGGGGGCTCTGCCAAGCCCAACGGGGAGCCCGTGCCCCGGCTCCGACCTGGGGGCACTCGCCAGCCTTCTCCCGAGCTGGAGGGGCGCGGCGTCTGGCCCGGACAGGATGCCGAGGGCAGCGGCCGGTGCTTTCCAGCCGCGGGAGGGGCAGCCCTCGCCGCCGACACCACGCGAGCGGCGCGGAGGGTCATGGCGGCAGGGTGCGGTCCGGAAGGGAAGGGCGGCTCTGCCCCGCTCCCACCCGCGCCTACACTCCGTTTGATAGCGCGGACCCGAAACCAACCCAAACCATTCACGTGTCAGCAGGCATCGGGCTGCGTCGCGCCCCGCACGGCGAGGACGGGCCAGGCCGCTGTGTCCTTCCCTCACCTGGCTTGGCCGGTTTAGGGGGCGGCTTGGACATGGCTGGAGCCGGACGGGGGAGCGGCGCGGCGACGATCGGCTGCCCGGGCACGGGCCCGCGGTAAGAGCAGCGGTGCGAGCGCCGGCAGTCCCCGGGCGCGGCGGCGGCAGCGGGAGCCGGGACGAAGGGCGGGTCCCGGCGGGTCCCTCCGCCCCCGGCGCTGCCCCCGCCCCGCGCCACCGCGGCCAATCAGCGCGCCCCCGGGACCGGGCCCCGCCGCTTCCCTGTCCGCTCTCGGCCCGGCCCGAGGAGCCGCCCAGGCGGCGGGGCCGGGGCCGGGACTGCGCGGCCCGAGGGCGGGGCGGCCCCGGCGGCCCGCGGCTGCGAGGGCAGAGCTCCCCGGAAAGTCGCCGGGGCGTCGTGTGCTCGGGGCCGCCCCGAGCCGGAGGTGGGCGCGGCCCGCGCTGCTCGGTCACAGGGCGCAGGAGGCGGGCGCTCCGGCTGCGCGGAGCCCTGCTGGCGGGAGATGCGCTCATAGCGGCTTCGCGGCGCGCTTGGAGTTAAGTGCGAACTCCGGAGGCGCGGAAGTATTGGAATTGCAGTGGTGGAGGCGCGGCCGGGAAGCTCCGCCGGCCTCGCTGTGTGGGCCCGAGCCTGTGAGAGAGGTTCCCGGTCCGGGTCCGGTGCACCTTCGAGAGTCCCCGTTCGTGGGAGCTCTGCCGCGGTATGCCCTTAAAAATGAGGTGACAGCAGTGAAGTGCTGGCGTTGTTAGGGGCTTGTGCTCTGTTTAAAGACCCAAACTGACCCAAGGAGTAGTTTAGGATTTCTGTGTTGCAGCATTTGTGACAAACTTGTTTTTGGAATCTCTTTTGCACATTACTCAGTGGGGCAGAAGAGTTGGTGTGGTTTTTAATTATGGTATTTTTGCCGTAGACTGGGATTAACTTGCATAGAGACGATGACATAAAGTCCAAAGGTGAATGTGTTTGTCAGGTTTGTTTGTTAACATCCTTTGTGGAACAAAGGGTAATCCTCTGCAACTCTAACCTGACTGATGACTTTTATAAAAGAGCTTTTTTATCTTATTTTTTAAGTAGATTGAATAACAGCACTTCTTAAGAACTAACCATCTATCTTCCCTCTTTGCATTGATAGCCAGTACTGTATGCATTCAATGCATCACTGAATTTTAGAATTATAATATTATATTTTATGAAACTACTTATAAATCCAGTACTAACTTAAAAACTCGCAGATGCCAATTACTGTGGATAATCAGCACCCTTGCAAAGCAATGGTTATCATAAGGGTGATAGCTTGGGCTAGTCGATATACCTTGTCTTGTTCTTCTTTTAACACAACCATACATTAAAAAGCATGTGAAGATCATGTCACAAGCATGTGAAACAGTGGAACTTACAGTCATTGCACCAAATACAAGAGGACGTTATTTCAGGCTCCACATGTGTCTAAAGCTTACTTTCACAGAAACAGTGTGGTTTTGTTTTCATACTGATGCCCCGTAACAGTTTTTCCAAGTACACTACAGATATTTGTTTGTCGAAGGCAGGGAGAGTTTTACCTGCTCAGTCCTTTCAGATCTTAGGTGTCGTAGTTCTTGACCTTCCCAAGTGTGACCTAGAAGGGAAAGAGCACATGGAAAAGGGGTGTTTGCTTGTGGTTAAATAGTTATAAATTGATGTGTGAAACTGAAAACAAACATTGTTTCCCGCGTGTCTTTGCAAAACTGTTTTTCAGCTGCAGTATTTTTCCAGCATAGTTCACTATGTACTCTGCAAACACCCATTCCAGAAGAAAGTTTAAGGGAAAGAGCTGGGGCAAGGCAGAATTGTGTCTCCTGGCAGCTCTGGCTACTGAAGATGTTCAGGCAGTCAGAGCCTCAGAGTTGGTGGGATATGATGGCAGCAACAAGGATATGGGGACAAATTAACCTTTAGAGTTTACTTTTAGAGTAAAGAATTTAGAGTTTTTTCTTTTCAGGGGAAAATCAAGTGCATCCTAGTTCTTCTCAATGCTAAATTAGCTAGAATGTCTTAAACTACCCTTAGAGTAGTTTTACTCTTCCAGATTAATCTGTGGTGGAGCAGAGAGAGAGGGATTTGTATGCTGTTAATGCCCTCAGAAAGGGAGTGGTGAATTCCACAGTAGATACTACATAGCTAAGACCAGGTTCATAAAAGAGTTTTTGAACATACTCTTTGCTATCTTAATGAAATTTTAGAACGTCTTTCTCCTCAGCATGCCACTTGTTTCTTTTTAAATGATTTTGTTTTGCCTTGACAGCTTCTTTTTTGTATTGTTGATGCTTGAACTAGTTATTGTGCTTTTTTTTAGGAAGTTGTATGATATTAATATTAATAGAACTAAGTCTCCCAGAGTTCCTTTCAAATTATTAAAATACTATCAAAAATAAGGTACAATGGAATTTATGACAGGGTATATATATATTGCAGGTTTTTTGTTAGCATTAGAATGAGCAGCAGCGATTCTGACTGTACCTTTGCAAAAAAAAAAAAAAATTATGGACAACAGGACAGAAAATAATTGGTATTTCTAAATACCATGGTTGCCTTCTTGTTCCTGAATTAATATTTTTCACTGGCTATTGTTTTTGACAGTAAAAAGGAAGAACGGAGGAGAAAACAAGCTATGAAAGTGTTGGTTATTGGCCTTGGGGGGTAAGTTATGTAAAATTAAATTCACTCTACAGTTTAAGACTAGTTTTCTTCTCAGAATGATGTGATATAGTTTCTATTTCTGAATCCATATTCTTTTGAAACTGGATTACATATGCAACGTATAATTGCATAGTTCTATAGCATGTAACACTCAAGAAATTGTCCTGTGTCTGTTGGAGACCTCGGGTGCAGCTGTCTGTAGAATCTTTCTTGGCACTGCTTGATTTACTGTACTAATTATTAAAAACTGTTGAACATGCCAGAAAATTCCTAGAGGTAGAGAGTATTTTATGTGACTAAATTTTGGGGGAAGTTATATTGTTTATTTGCATATACCTATATAGAAATATAGAATAGTATGTGTGAGCTTGTACATAATCCTATTTTTGCCTTGGTGAACTTTTTACAATGTTTTCTAACAGTGTAACAAATGGAGGGAAAACAACGCTAGCAGAAAAACTTAAGAATATGCTTCCCAACTGTGATATAATCTCTCAAGATGACTTCTTCAAGGTAACAGTTTTAATGGAAAAACCTGATAGCTAAAAGTAGGATTGAAAAGTAGGAAGTAATTTCAATTATTTTTTCAGTTCTCATATTGATGAACTTTTAAAATTGGTACTGTTTAAAGTAATGTTAATTTCATAAGAATCATAGAATTAGCACTGGGATAATTGAAATTTAAGTAAACAAACCACTGAATATACTCAGCCAAATGAAATTTCGTGTCTTCTTTACCATTCTTTTAAAATAAGACATGGGTGTATGACAGATGCATTTTTCAAGATTCTTTGTACTATTGAGTTTAATGATATGGTCTTAAGCCTACACCCACACAACAATAAGTGGTTGCCTCCCAAGTCAAAACAGAAAAACAGCTTGTGTTGATGTTTGGGATGTTTGTTAAGGAGGGTGATGGAGCTCTTATGTCTCAAGTAAAGCTCTAATGAACTGTAAAGTCATATGAACTGGAGTGTTTGTGGCTCTAGATTAAATAAAATTTTTTGTGGTGCATTTTAACAGTTGTTTACATCGGTTTAATGTTGAAGATAAATTCAGCTAATTGGATATAAAAAATATATAACCCTCATGTATATAACCAGAGTATATATCTCTTAACATGGTCATAAAAGCAACCTTGAAAAAATTAAATTTTTTTCCTCTTCAGCCAGAGTCTGAAGTAGAAACAGATGAACGTGGATTTAAGCTATATGATGGTCAGTAACTCACATGCATTGCCTTTGAACTTTGTGTTGAAATTGTTGTGCTGAGCTTCAATACTTCTTCCACCCCATTTCCTCACCTCTTCTATTCCAAAAAGGCAGTAAACAAGTGGTTGTTTCAGAGCAATCCTTCTCTTTCATTCAGCTTACTGAGATATTCAAGAAAACTTTCTTAACTAGTAAATAGCTCAAACTAGTGCTTGGCCTTTCCTTTTCTCTTTTGAATATTTTCCTCTCCTTTTTACACTTGTGTCTGGTATAGTAACAAATGGTACTGTTCAGTAAAGTCTTGGCTTGCAGTACTGGCATAAGCTTAATCTCATTGCTTGGTAATGGTCCTTTTTTTCATTTTTGCTGGTGAACTCATGGGATATCACTACTGGGTTTTCCAAGTCAGTCAAAACTTGGGTCTATCAACACCTTTATTTCATGTCAGATCTCCCATTAAGAACATATATTTTTAAGTTTGTGATTAATGCTGGCTCAATTTATTCTTAGAGACGTCTAGATACAGATCCACTTTAGGCCAGTGTTTTGTATCAGGTCATATCTACTTCTAAACAGTTGCTTGGTTAGTAGGTAATCTCTGTTTATACTTTGTGATCACAAAATGTATTGCTGAGAATACTGGTCAGACCCTTCAGTCATACCTGAAAACTGGTGATTACTAGCTATGCAGTCTTTGGCTCAACTTCTAGACTTCATGTAAATGGAATGTGAATCTGGAGGGATAAAGTAAATGGACATTCTTATTAAAATATCCAGGTTTAATGCTGCACTTGAAAGATCTTTTAAAATGTATTTGCTGTTATGGTAACCAAAAGCTGCCCTATTTCTACCTTACAGTACCTTACCTTCCTTACCTTCCTCAGTATATTCTTGTGTGTCTGCAGACAAAAACAATGTGCTGTACATTTGCCTTGTACACCATTCTCCTTTAGGTTTTTCTATGCCCATCTAATAAACCTTATGAAAGCCCAAAGCAAAAAAATGTTGAGTGTCCACTCCCTCCTCTGACAATTGACAGAATGATGGAAGTCTCAGGGTTTGTAAATTTTTACAAGTTTTGTGGAAGCAGAGAGCAGTCCCTGAAGTTTCTGTCATGAAGTAAAAAGCTGAGAATTCAGTTCAGACAATATTAGATGCCATAAAGTTCAGAGAGACTACACCCAACAGAAATACCCTGGTCATGGTGCAAGCTTTGATTTCAGGAAATCATCAATAGCAAACACAGAACTACAGATATAATCTTTGGGGTAATCCTGTTCCCCTTCATTTAAATTGGTTTGTAGATTACTTGATTCTTACTGATTAACATAGGGGTACTTAAGGGGTTTTTTTTTTTTTCTTTTCTTCCTTTTAATCTTTGTTTTTTAAGGGATGTTTAACTTTGTTTTCATCTAGTACTTGATGCCCTCTATATGGATGAAATGGTGGCAAGTATTCGCAATTGGATGAAAAGCCCAGCAAGTTCTGGTGTTGTGACAGAAGAGCCACAGAATACATGTGACAATCTGAAAAATGTTTATATTTTGATTGTTGAAGGCTTTCTCCTTTACAATTATGAGTAAGCAGTAATATGTAACATGGTAAATTAAAAGCTACCCTAAAATGGAAGAGGGAACTCATATGTTATAGTATGTTATTATCTTAGGCCACTTAATGAACTATGGAATAGAAGATATTTTTTGACCCTTCCTTATGAAGAGTGCAAAAGGAGAAGGAGGTAAGATTATTAATTTATTGTTTACAGAGTCACTGCACCCCCTGAACTGAAGTGGTCCTTTTGTACTAGCTTTTCTTCAGTGCTTGCAAAATGTAAACTATTAAGATCATCTGTCCTCTGTTTGTTAGTTAGAGGTTTGTTTGCTTTGGTTTGTATTTTAGAGCACGTGGTTGTTAAAGTATTAAATGCTTTACAAACACTAAAAAGATAATGTGTTACCCTGATAATTTATTTAATTACTGATTGCATATTTGAGTAAAACCGTGTTTAAAATGAGAAATGGTTAAAAAAATACTAAGCCCTCGTATTCTTGGTTAAATACAATTAACTGATGATTTTTCTTAGAGCAACAATGTTCATATGTGGGTTTAGTGTATGGTTTTGCTCAGGCTGTCCATTAATTTTACTGTGGATCTAAACTAGATTATTGAGCCAGTGTCTGACTTGCCTCTAAATTTGGAGCAATACTGTGTGCTTGAAATATATGTGCACAAAGTCAGAATCTGCTGGCTGAGTGAAGAAATCCTTTGTTCAACTGGCTTTGGTTGATACCAATTTCTCAGTTTTTCACTAGACTCACCTAAGACTTTAATGTCCAGAATGGAAGAGTCTAAAGAGACTAAACAGCTAGTCATTTAAAGCTTGAGAAATCTGTATTCCTAATAAAAAGAGAAAAAGTAGTTTATTTTGTTAATAGTGTCAATACAGTTTAATTTATCTGTAATACCTTTTACAATTAAAACCCCCAAACTTTTACCTTATCATGAATGTAAAAAGGACAGCAGAAGTTCATATTACAGATAGAATTAAAATGAAGGAGCCTCCCTGGCTCCAACAAAAATACAGCCAGCCTTTCTTTTTTTTTTTATTTTGGATAAAAACTGTTATTTAACCAGCCAACACTAGGGAAAAATACAAAACTTATATGGGAACACATATGTATTTTTGTGTAGCACCAGAGTCTATCAGCCAGCAGATACACCAGGGTACTTCGATGGACATGTGTGGCCTATGTATTTGAAATATAAAAGTGAATTGGAAGAGAATTCAAGTATGCCAATTGGTATGGTATCCTTAATTTTAAACTTATAAAATGCATAATTATGGTACTTGTACAGTTTATGTTGAGTTGTGGGATTTTTTTAAATGGGATAAAATTTTCTTCAAATGTTTTTGTCGCACTTAGTAGGTTTTGATGTTTCTGTTGGTTTATATTTCAAGCCTATAGGGATTTTGGTTTTGTTACTTAATAATGAAAATTAGAAAGTTAAAAAATAGAAATTTTCTGATCACTAATGAAGTCCACTTAACAAGATCACTTGTTAAGGTAATACACATATGTCTAAGTAGGAAGCTTCTGAGACAATAGCTGATGCACTGGCAGAGTTTTTCACAACGAAACTGAAATCCTGGTTATGTCTCGTAATAAGCTGAAGATACTTTCTAGGTGCTGACTGTCTGTGCTACAGTCACCAATTTTGCATGAGAAGTGTCAAAGCTGGGCCAGCTGTTGGGGCAATGCCTCAGGTTTTTGTGATGTTCACACTTACACAGCTCATGGACTACCTGTTTCTGGAGCAGGGGCCAGAGGGAAGGGAAGGGAAGTTGGGTGACTGCTTCATCATCAGATTCATCACACTGCTTCTTGCTGTGCAGTTAGAATAAGAATCGTAGTGCTCTTCTGGAACTTGCTCAAAGGCTGAAACTGAGGAACCTGAAATTATCTACTGGTGCAGAAACCTTTTTGCCAAATTATTCCATTGCTCCACTGTCGTCACATAATTACCATTACACTTGTGGAGACTTTTGTACCACAAAAAGTTGTAAATTAATTATTAACTAGAATATGTTTCCATTATGTTGTTGCTTTTAACATGTAAAACAAGTTTGGAGAAGAGGAAAAGGGGAGGTGCTGTTCTTGATTTGTTTTTTTTCATCTATAGGAATACTGAAAACTTTGCCAATTACCATTAAAGATAGCTGGCATGGAACTCATTAACACTGATTTCTTCTTCCTCAGATTATTTGGATGGAACAAAATCCCAGGAGGAGCTTTTATCCTATGTGTATAGTGATATAATACAGGAATTAAACAAGCTGAGGGAAGAAAGTAAGTAATGTTACTTTGAAAATTGAATCTATGTATCACATTCCATGTTAACAAGAAGCCAATATTTTTATTTGAAAATACTACAAGAATTATATAGATCTATATTTCTTCATGTGCTACAGGACCATGTTTGTTCATTACTCTGAGTCAATATCTGTTAAAACTGTGAGTTCCTGTAAATGGGATGTTCTAAGATCATAGTTGAATCCACTGTTACTTAATGATAAAATAATAATAAAAAAGGGTAAGAGAAGGTATATGGGTTAGAATATCAATGAGAACAAATGCATTCATGGAAGTACTTTCTAATATAAAGTGATATCACTTGCAAACACTACAGGTTAGATATGTATTTTGTATTTATTTTAGATCAGCAGGGCACAGCATGATAACGCAGAAAGCCTGGGTTCCATTTGACATGAACTGAAAACACCAAGACAGTCATTCATGGCAAGCTGACCCACTGAGCAAAAGCTGTGTGTATGACCATAATCCTACTTCACGTAACATGAGAGTTTTTGTAAGTAATTATTAACTCTGTCTTGGGTGTGGAGACAGACTTCATTTAGGGGTATGAATAGTGTGTTCTTTAAAATTCCTTTAATCAGTCCTGCTTTGGCTGAGCTTTAAGGCTAATTGAATGTGTATATTTTAAAGAACATGAAGATTTTTGTGCACAAAACTAAGCCATAAAGATGCACTTCTGTTGAATTAATAAACCTATCTGAACATGGATGATTGCAATTTGAAATGATCATATAGGAATGACAGTGATTGTCTCTATTATTTTTAGGAGCTTATTATCACTGATAAATATGCTTAGAGGAACTATCTGTGTAAGTTTATGTAAGTTGTCATGCTGCTTATTCAGTAAATGATTGAATACATCAAGATAAAGTTATTTAGACTTGCTAAATACCTCTCTGGTGTTTGCACAGTAATTTTTGTGTTATGTATTGTTTAGAGCAGTTGGGAATAGATGTTAAGAAAACGAAAACAAACCTGAAGAGGACTCAGATTGTTGCAAAAAGATGAGGAAATAAGATGTAGAGAATGGAGATGCATCAAGAACAAGATACAGTACATATATTGTGCAGAGATTGACTGGAATGGCACAGACAACTAGACAATAAATCCATGCTTCAGGGAGGAAGAAATGATTGTTATTAATATTCGTAACTCACGTTGAAATTGAGATGAAACTGAAGTGTTGTGAATGAAATGTTCAGAAAGTTGGAATGCTAAACAAATGTGAAAGCTTTGTTATAGAATTTGTGTATGTATGTTTACTCAAACTAGGAAATTGGTAAATTGGATCGTATTTTGTTGCTGAATAAGTAATATCTTACCTCTTATATTTTCTAGACTATGGGTTACATTTTTATTAGTCAGAATAAAAATAAAACTACAGACATGGAAAGCAAAGGATGGATTATGACTTGGTATGTGACAGCTGGACTGGTCAGTGATTGAAATGTAGTACTTTATTGTAAAAGTCCTAAATCTATGTATAAGGAAAATGTGTTATCAGATTACAGCTATGTTTAGCTGTTTTTAAAACAAAGTTCTTCCAAATATAATTTTGCACTTAATTTTTTTTTTGCACTAAAAATACTTCATATTGCATTTGCTCATATGCTGTGATGCACTGTCTCACTTTAAAGTGTATTTTTATTTCCTTTTGGAAAGTGAACAATTGCAAGAGATTAGCTAGTGCATAGAATGGTTGTGGTGGGCTGACCTTGGCTAGCCACCAAAACAATTCTATTACTTCCCCCTCCTCAACAGGAGGGGGGAAAAATGCAAAGGATTTGCATCTTGACTCATGCATCAAGATGAGGACAGGAATACCACTCAGCATTTACTCACATACAGTCAAAACAGATGTGGCTTGGGGGAAGTATTTTAATTTACTGCAAATAAAATAGTAGATAATGAGAATTAAGAACAAATCATAAAACACCTTCACTCCACCCCTCCCTTATTCCTGGCTTGACTTACCACATAAATTCTCCACCTCTTGTCTCCCACCAGTACGGGTGGATGGGGAGTGTGTTGCTCTTTCCTCTTCAGTCTTCTGCTGCTTGAGAGGGGGTCCTCCCACAGGGACAGTCTTTCACTTCTACCTGCTCTGCATGGTGATTCAGGAAAGGGAGTGGAATGAACAGTGGTATCACCTGACTTTATTCTCAAGTATTGCAACATCAGTGCAGTGGCAAGGAGCTCAATTTTGTCAGGTCCTCCTATAGGGAAAAATGGTAGATGAGCTGCAAGACAGATGATGCATTTGTGGTGTAAATCATTGTTGGAATATACATGGTACTGAGCTTGTACTTCAGCAACATGTAATAAGAGCTCAAGATCTTTCACAGTTCTTCTGTAACCGTGCTACTGTTTAGAGTTGCTTTTTTGGTTTTTTTTGGTTTCTTTTGCAAACAAAGCAGGTGGCCTTACTTGGCTTCTGTGGACATGTTTTCAGAACTGGGCAGCACTGGTTTCTAAATTTAGAGGGAGTCCCTAGTGGAGTTAAAAAAAGGGCAGCTAAGTGTCAAGGGACCAGAGAAGCTGCTTTGCAAGGAGAGTCTGAAAATGGTGGTAGTGCTCACTGTGGAGAGAAGACCAAGGGGAAAATGGGCCATGGGTTAAAACATGAAAGCTTGAAAGCTGTGAGTCAAGTGGATGCAGAACTAATATTCACCAAATTTTACAGATACTAGCCTGGGGGCACTTCCTCATTTGAAAAACAGATTGACCAATTTATATTAAGGTGATATTTCACATGGATAGAGAAGATACTTTATGCAATAGACACTGACCTTCTGAGACGTAATGCCGAAAGTGGCAGACAGTACCAGCAAGTTCAAAAGGGATCTAGAAGATTCATTGATACTTCACCCATAAGAAGTAGTAAAAGAAGCAAGCAGTGCTGTATCATGGATGGACTGTAGAAACTGACCAGGCTCATCTGCCTAAATTTTGTGCTCTTGCCAGTTGCTGCAGCAACTCAGCCACAAAAGATAATGAACTCAGAATTCTGAGTCTGTTTGATAGTCTGTTTGATTTCAGGTATTTCATTATAAAAGCTTACAGAACTGGCCTGTAGCTTGTCATGTTGGCAGAGTGCTTTTGGTTTGAAGTGGTACAGCCCTTGACAGAAAAAATATCTTTTTTTTCCTAGTTTGCACTTGGTGAATGTCTTTTGATTGCCAGGGCTGTGCTAGCTGTGAAGTGTTTGGGGAGAGCTGCATGACAGAAGCCTGTGGTTCTTTAGGGAAGAATAGGCAACTTTCTGGAAATAGTGTCATCTGCTGGCAGCAATTTCAGGCTGTCACAGCTGAAAGAAGGCTTTGCTAAGTGTCTTGCACAAATTCAGAAATGTGGAGTGATAGAGGTGGTGGTGTTCTATACATGGCTTTTCTATAAGGACAGAAATACAAGTATGTTATTCATTTGATAATTAGGTGATTTTCTGATGTTAAAATAACAGAAGATGACAAGTCATAAACATTGATGTAGTAAGAACAAACCTTATTTCTCAGAGCTTATGGTTCCCACTCTAGCATTCGAAGTCTAAAAACCTGAATTTCTGTTTAGACTACGTATCATTGATTCAGATACTGGTTTTTTCACACACACAGTATATCCTAATTTACCCACTTGGGAACAATGACTCTTCTGTCCATCAAACTGGATATGTCTTTAGTTTCTCTCTGACATTGCCACTGAACACAGTGTCCAGTGTCCATTCACTGCCTGGTCAGTTACTGTAGTTACAAGAGAACAGGAGCAGTGTGAGAGTAAAGGGAAAGCTCTTACTTCCACAGAGAAGAAGTTAGTCCGCCGAAAGCCTTTCATATTCCTGTTGCATTACTTGGGGTTACTCAATGACTGCCCTTGTCTTTAGACAGACAGGAAGTATGGTGGTGCTCTTTAGCTTTTGGGAGTGAGGGGACGGGCCCTTACAAATAAGGTAGTCTTTTATCAACCACCTCTTCTCAAAGCACAGTGGAAAGGTGTATGGTGTGACTTGCTGCATGCCATGGTGTCTACACCTAGTAAAACAGGTTTTGTCAGGTGAAGGAGGATCATCTGCCCATCATCCAGGCCAAAGTCTGTTGTTGTGGGGGTAAATCTAGTATTTAGTGACTCGTGTGTGGTTAGACACCTTGCTTTTCCCTCCCCACAGTTGCACCTTGCCCATCTTCCCAGGAAACATCATCCGTCTTGAGGCTGGCGTGGAGTGCGAGGTAGTGCGTCTTGTCAGCACAGTGGCCTCGCCGCCCCGGCTGCCTGCCACGGCCTGGCCGCAGCCTGGAGCCGGTAGCCGGGCGGAGAGTCGGGCTTTGAGCCGGTACTTCATGTGCCTGGGCACTCCCGAGGGGCCCGGCAGCTGTGCATCCTCGCCCGGTGTGCCTGAGGCCCTTCAGCGCCTCTGCCGCCACCGGGCGGCCCTGCCGTGCCGCTCACACAGCGGGGAGGGCACGACGCCGCGGACAGCGTCCCGTGCGACACCAACCGGCTCGGGAGCGCGGAGCGCGGGCAGGACACAGCTCCCGGTCCCTGTGGCACCGGCTCGGGAGCGCGGGCAGGACACAGCCCCCGGTCCCTGTGGCACCGGCTCGGGAGCGCTCTGCCAGGACACAGCTCCCGGTCCCTGTGGCACCGGCTCGGGAGCGCGGGCAGGACACAGCCCCCGGTCCCTGTGGCACCGGCTCGGGAGCGCGGGCAGGACACAGCCCCCGGTCCCTGTGGCACCGGCTCGGGAGCGCTCTGCCAGGACACAGCTCCCGGTCCCTGTGGCACCGGCTCGGGAGCGCGGGCAGGACACAGCTCCCGGTCCCTGTGGCACCGGCTCGGGAGCGCTCTGCCAGGACACAGCTCCCGGTCCCTGTGGCACCGGCTCGGCGGGTCCCCGTCTACCAGCCCCGGCCCCGCCCCCCTCTCGCGATACCCTCCAGCGCGGGGCTGGCGGCGCGCGCCGGAAGGGCGGCGGTGCGCGTGCGCGCCGGCCGTGCCCGCGGGCGCAGGAGAGCGCGGGGGATGTCCGCCACGTGCGCCGTGTCCCGGAAAGCGCTGCTGCCAAGGCCGCGTCCCCAGGGCGAGAGGGAGCCGCCTGCCAAGGTGATGCGCAGGGGGCTGCGGCGAGGCCGCGAGGAGGAGCGGGAGCAGCTGCCGTGTCCGGGAGAGAGCGCGAGCGGCATGGGCGCGGAGGCCGAGGCGGAGCGGGCGGCACCGCTGAACGACGAGCCGCGGCGGCGGCAGCAGCCTCTAGAGCCGAGGGTGCTGAGCACGGCGTCGGCCAGGGCGGTGGAAGAGGAGGAACGGCTGGAGCGGGAACATTTTCGGAGGATCATCAACGCTTTCCGATATTACGGGTAATTGAGGCCTGCCCCTGGGCGTGGGGCTCTCCGCTGGCTCAGCGGCCTAAGCAGGGTTGGCAGCCGCTCGCGGCCCCCGGAGCGGGCGCTGTTCCTGCGCGTCATGCGGCCGGCTCCGTGCGCTCCGCTCCGGGCGCTGCGCTCCGCTCCGTGCGCTCCGCTCCGTGCGCTCCGCTCCGTGCGCTGCGCTCCGGGGGCTCCGCTGCGCTCCGTGCGCTGCGCTCCGGGGGCTCCGCTGCGCTCCGTGCGCTCCGCTCCGGGGGCTCCGCTCCGCTCCGGGGGCTCCGCTGCGCTCCGTGCGCTGCGCTGCCGCGGAGGCGGGCTGCGGAGCTCCGCGCCGGCGGAGGGATTCTGCACCGCTTTCCTTTCGCGGTACGCGCAAAGTCGCCTTAATGTCTGTCAATTCGAAAGCGTAAAAGAAAGCATCAAACCTATAGAAGGTGTCTTGCGGTCTCTTAGGAGATAGAATGTTCTAAGACACTGTAAAGCCTTCAAAACAATAGTATTTCCTGCTGGCAGAGAAACGCAAAATGCTGTTTCGATTATGGGTGCAGATTTTTGAAAGACATTTTACTTTGCAGGAGAGACAAAACCTAGTGCTAGGAACAATATATGCTGTTTTTAATCGCATCTGTTGGGTCAGAGGAGGGTTTGCTTGCTCCATAGGAATGAGCCAGCGGTGCTGGGGGCACCTAGTTGTAGGACTGAATCCGTTTAGCAAACAAGGAAGCAAGTTACTCGCACTGGAATGTACTAGAGCCTGGCTGGAAAGGTCCATTCTTCTTCATTGTTTTGGTAAAATGTTTCCTGTTTCTGGGTTTGGAAGGCAGGTTTGTACTTCAGCTAAGATAGCCCCATCATGTGGCTCATTACTATATGCATTTTTTGTCAATGGAGGACAAGCATCATTTGTACATGGTATAGAGGTTCTTGGTAGGAGTGGATAATATTTATATAATTTTTTCTGTTAGGGGTTTTTCCCAGTAAGTTTCATTTCTCTTCCAGGACAAGTATTTGAGCAGGAGGTTGGTCTGAATGCCTTTTTGATGTCTCTTCCCGAGTGAATTCTCTAAATGTAGTTTGGTCCTATCGAAGAACTGGTTAAAAGTATCTTAATACCAATTGCTACTAATGCAATTCCGGCCTGTTATTTGTTTATATTAGTGGCATAATTGTACCTTCTGGCCTTAGAAGCTGGGAATATCTTTCTCAGCCTTTAGCTGAGCTGTGGCTTCGGGTTCCTTTTGAATGCTTGTTTTGGTAAAAACATAAGAAAAGGATGTGACTCAAATTTCCAGTACAGAAATTCGATGAAATTGCCTCCGTCTCAAAGAAATAATTCAAAATTTAGGTGAAATTACATATATTGGTACTTAATAAGTGGAATTTTTGTTTGCTCATGTGGATATTTACTGTTAAATTGGTAACATCTGTATGAATAAGACAGTAACACACTTTAAGATGAGTCCTTAAAGACAAGATCTTGTTCTTGTCTTCTAGAAACTTTGTTATTTGTAGTTTTTCTGATTTCAGTGAATTATTCGTTCTGCTAGATGCTAGTAGTTTAGTATAAAAGGGTCAACCTAATTAGGTTTAAAGGTTTTTTTTTTTTTTTTGCTGATAAAACTTTCAGGAAAATGTTGTTGAGCTAAGCTGATGTGCTTTTTGTAGAAAGTCAGTTTATTTTTTCCCCTTGTTTCTTTTCTATTTCTTGTCTTTTAATGTAATTTTAAACCAGTGTAGCTATTGCAGTGAACAAGACCTTCTCAGTAACACTTGAATGAGATATCAGCTGGTCAGATTTCTAGAATGAGGTTGTAACTAAATAAAATGCCAGCAAATGCAGCTGTCTCTCATAATGGCTGGTTTTTTCAGCTTTGTGCTACTGTATGCTGACACAAGACTTGGGAAGCTTCAGTGTGACTTGACCAGCTAAAATGATTTGGTGGTCAAAAGGGTTAGTATCTCTTACTGAATTTTCTCCCTAGAGTCATCATGACTGTGCAACTATAGCAACTGTATTAGCACCTATACATCTGTCACTTCAGACAGAAATCAAATCTAGCAAAATCTCAGAAGAGTCATTTTTATGAACTTTTTATCCTGGGGAAGTGGAAAACTATTTTTAGCTTGCATCAGTCACATGATCATGTTCACAGGACTTATGAGGAATACGCTGTTAAAAGAAGGTAGCTTAGTATCTTAGTGTGGCTGCCAGAACTCTAGTATGGTATCCAGTATTAAACAGGACTGTGTTATATAGAGTGGTGTAATGTAGAAAATGTAGAGTTGAAAAAATTCTTGCCTAAAAAATTCTAGAAAAGTTGCTCGCTAATGAGGAGCTATGAAGTCTGGTCACTTTCTGTGTGTAAAAAAATGGAATAATTGTAATTGTTACAGCTTAAAGTGAATTATTTACATGTGCGTATATTGCTTCTAAATACTTAAACCTTTCCTTTTTAGAACGAATATGCATGAACGAGTGAACAGAACAGAGAGGCAGTTTAAATCTCTCCCGGCTAACCAACAGAGCCTTCTTCCTCAATTTCTTCCTCACCTGGACAAGATTCGGAAGTGCATTGATCATAATCAAGAAATACTGCAAATCATTGTGAATGACTGTGTTCATATGTTTGAAAATAAGGAGTATGAAGAAGATGTATGTTAAAATGGACTTTTTTCTTGCTCCAAAATTAAATTCTGTATGCTTTGGGATTCTCTGCATTTGTTTTTAATACCTCAAACCTCCAACTTTCTTTTATTTTGTCATCCTTGTTTTATAATTTCATATTTTCTTACACTTTTCTCACTCCTGTCTTTCGCATTTGCAGAGCTGATGCTTAATGAAGCTGTTCATTGGTAGTTCTTTTAGTTACACTTAAGAAAACTAACTGTGAATCTTTCAAGTCGTTGTAAGAAAAACTACCTGTGAATTTGGCAAATCATTGCGTTCACTCCAGAGTTGTAGCTTCCCCCCGATTGCATTTTAAAGTTTTTTTTTCTGTTAAGTGTATAGAATATAAGTGATATTGTCTGTCTTACTGTAGGTTCTTATATGTTACAACATTGTAAATTGGTTACAATTCCAGATTGTAAGTATTTTTAATGTTGCTGTTTGTAAATACTTTTTTACTACTTGACCTACTTTCTATCAAAAAGAAAAGATACCAAGACTTAAAGGACTGACAGAGATGGAAACTGAAGTCCTCCTTGGATACAGGCAAGATACCTTAATGGGCAGCTCTAATGTAAGCGTCTCAGTTTTGCCTTATCAGTATCTAAAGGGATCCTTTTTTCAGGGTAAGCAGTTCAACTTCTGCACTGGCTAAGCCCTGATCCTTTTCCTGAATAAGGACTGCCTGTTGTGCTTTGCTACATATAGGTTTCATTTTTTTTTTTTAACGTGGAAACCAGACTTTTGATAGCCAAAGAGAGAACAGGAAACTCAGTTTGTATAGAATATTAAGGTGGATTTAAGTCCGGATCCCTGAAGTGAAAGGGAAGTGCTTTGTCAGTTGATCTTGCAGCATGGCTTTTTTTTCTCATCATAATTGGCTTTCCCCCTGCAAGACTCCAGATACTTGGTATACTTTCCACTAACTTTTTTTTTTTTTTCTTCTCCATTTTATTCAGGGAAGCGGGAAGATTACACCAGCTTCAACATTTGACATGGATAAATTAAAGTCCACATTGAAACAATTTGTGAGAGACTGGAGTGAAGAGGGGAAGTCCGAGAGGGATTCCTGCTACCAGCCAATTATTAATGAAATTTTAAAGAACTTTCCAAAAGAAAGATGGTAATAGTGTCTTAAAACTTACATTTATGTGGACTTAGACTGTTGCACAAATCTAAAACAGAATTTATGGAGTGATGAAAAGCATTGTTTCAAGAGTAGAGAATTTTTTGTGTACTCAGTGGATTTTATTTTTCAATCAAGAAAGTTTTCATTTCTAATACAAGATGTTGGAAAAGAGTATAATCATAAGTTTCACAAAGTCCTACCAGGTAAACCTGTAATAATTTTTTTGTTGTTGTTCTGCAGCTGGATGTAACAATGTATGTAAATATTTCAAGTAAGATACATCAGAAAGATTACTCAGTTGTGCTTAATGACAGAAAGTTTGCAGGTTAACAGATTCTCATGGTGTGTCTGCTATAGGTGAGAGGAAGCATTCTGTGACAGTGAAAGTAAGGCTTTGGCCCTTCATTATGGAAGGAAAGAGGAAGACTTAACCTCTAGTGCAGTTGCACTTAATTGCACTAAAAATTGAGTCTGAAAATAGTCAATTCTAACCTTGGTTTCAGACAGTTGAATTAAGATAATTCTTAAAAAAAGATTAGTTGCACATGTGAAGGTAATTTTATAAGTATTGGCTTGTTAACAGTGCCAAAATAGTCAATGATGCAGGGGTTTTAGATAATTTAGGTAGAAGCATACTGGTAAAGTCTCAGAAGGTTATAGTGTTACAAGAATTCCATGTTTATTTGGTTCTGTCAATTGATCAACCCAGTCATCTTAAAGTATATTTTAGTTTAAACTTAGTAGTGTTACAGTAGGAAAATTGGAGAATTTTTATGCCCAAAGGTAACAGGCCACTACTTAGGTTTGATATAGCAGGGTATTATTTGTGGTGGTTTTTCCTATCTCAGCAATTGTTACTAATGCTCTTGTGCAAATCTGAAAAGTCTCTTCTACTAGTCATTGTTTAATTTCATTATTAAAGACCATTTATGATGGGAGAACATGGAGTGTAGCCTTGAACTGACTTATCTAAAGATACATACACCTTTAAAAATGTTTTATCTGCAAGTGAACTTCCTTCAATTTTTCTAGTGCTAATAGTGCCCTGCACAAAATAAAAATTTAATTAAATACTGCAGGTATACATCTGATGTGTAGATCTGCAGGAAAACACATGGTTATTATTTTTCAAGAAATTAAATTATCAATGTGGAGCTGTTGTAGCACATAAGTAAAACCTTTTCTCTGTTCACATCTTGTTAGCTGCTATGTTCAGGTCACTCCTTTTTCCTGGTGACCGAAGGCTCTCCTGGTTAGGTGTACTTTTTGAGGTAAGAAACAGTCATGTACTATCAAGCTTAACTGCCAGTGCCACTTTACCCTTGTCCATGTGGTAACTTCCCTGGCAGGTTTCCTAGCTGATCTATCTCTGTTTTTGAAATAAATTTTAACAAACACTCTTCAATGGCAGGAGCTGGGGGAATGACATGCAGCTGAGTCAGGGAAAGTTTAGGTTAGATGTCTGAAAAAGTCTTCATCTGGAGGATGGTTGTGCACTGGAACAGGGGCTTCAGGGAGGTGGCTAGAGCACCAATCCTGCCTGAGTTCCAGAAGTGTTTGGACAATTCCTCTCGGGCACACAACGTGACTCTTGGACTGTTGTGCACAGGGCCAGGAGCTGGACTGTCTTACCCTCACAGGTCTGTTCTAGCTCAGCATATTCTCTGATTCAGTGATTTTTGGAGTGGAGAAATTGTTTCAGTTTAAAGGGATTGACAGGGCCTGAACTGACCACAGTTACTCTCTCTGTTAATTATAGTGGGAGAGGGCTGAACATGAACTCTAATGTGTGAAAGAAAACAGCCTGTAGGTGAACCTCAGAATGTAGCTTTGCATTGCTTTAGAGTTTCCTTTTGTAGCACAGAGACTAAAGTTTCCTGAAAGAAAGAAATTAAAGTGCTATAGAAAAACTGCACTGGGTAATGAAAATGGCTTTTTGTAAATATACTTTATGTTGAAAACTGTAAATATTTTAAATTTAAAACTGTCAGTGCCAGTCACAATTTATTTGGTAAAAGGAATTGCGGTACTCATCAAATTTGTAATACTTAATGGAATGGTACATTCAGTTTCTAATTAAGATAATTTGTTGGTATTGCTAATTCCATGCATTAGAGTAATGTGAAAACAGAGTTTAAATTTTTGAAACTACTCAAGTATGTTTCACTCTGTGCACGCACACCTTGTAGTATTGCAGTTTGCAAGATTGACACGTATGGGTTCAGTTGGTATGAGAGCAGTGGGAAAAGCTGTCAATTGTTTTATGTGCTTGCTCTTTGGGAACTGGAAGTAGTACAAGCAGTGGTTGAAAACAGCTGTAAATCAGAGTAATTACTAAGTAGGTGCTACTTATCATATGTTATCATGTGTTTTGGTCTAGTGTTCTGTTTAGGCTATCATCTAAAAATAAATGGCAAAAGCGGTTCCTGCCTCTTTCTGCTTGCCACCTTAATACAGAATCTGTTAGCAGAGTCTACTAAGCAGTGTTAAGCAAATCTCATGAGATCAGGTCTTCCTGAGGAACTGATAGATTTCTTGCATTATTTGTGTTGGAATTTGTCTTTCAGCTTGCAGGAGCATTGTAATATTTAAATGTCTTGGATTTCTTGGGTTAGAAGGAACTTGCTGTAGGAGTAAAATGTAGATACATTTTTTTTTTCTCTATCAGTGTATTTATTGAAGAATTCTTATAGGGAAGTATAAGTTGTAAATCTAAGTAATCATACTCACGATTTTTTTTTTTAATTCCTCTTTTTCTCTGTCATCTTGGTTTCCTTTCACTTCTAGTGTTGTTCTTCTTGCTTAGGTGAAATGATATAAAGATCATCAACTTCTTGTCCAAAAGAAAACTATGAAATAATTTTTTGTTAATCATCATTCCATGGCCAAAACTAATATACCTAGGTGTTTTTTCCAGTTTTCTCATAAACTAGGTCTCTGGAATGAACTATAGCTTGAAATTCACTTGTGTCATACTGTCCAAAAATCAAATATATTTTCCAAGATGCTGACAGAACGGCCGAAAAGAAATCAACAGAGCTTAGTTTCCTTTTAATATGAAAAACAGGTTATACATCCTGGGCCTGAGCTTGACTGTACTTCTTGAATGTGCTCAGTCACATTTACAATGGACTTGAAATTTCTGTTTTATTTGAATTTTATTTGATTTTATATGAAATGCATGTATCCTTCCAGGTCTTTTTACTTAGCCTAAACTTTGCTTTAAACATTGGATTTAAGAGCAAATATACTATTAGTGTTACTGCATCACTGAGTGTTTTGCACATCTTTAAATGAAAGTAATATAAAACTCAGCTGCCGAGTTCAGAGAAGAATTGCTCTTGAAATGATGGTAGTGTTTAGCATTTGTCTTTATTAAAGCCACCAACAGTATGATTGAAGTAAAATAACAAAATATGGGATACTAGGAATTTGATATGTTTACAATCTAAATTTACAGACTTTGTAAACATTAGGAAAGGAGTCCCACAGTGTGTCCCCATGCCAGTATTTCCACTGATCAGAAGCCCATCTGAGAGTGTGAGAGATATTTATTACTTTTACTTTGTAACCGCTGTAATTACATAACCACTGCAGAACAACTGTTTTTCTAGCCTCTTAAAGGACTACAGCCATTTAAAAACAGTTTCTGTGCAATTGAAGATTTTTAGCTATTATAAGGATTCAAAATTCAATGTAATTCTGTAACAGTTTGTCACAAACAGTTCCTTTTTAAATCTTGAAAAAGGCATTAGGCAATTTTTGTCTGATAAGGGGACACTATCAACAGTCGTTACTTGTTAATGCAGCAAGTTTGCCACATACATAATTTCTCAGACTATAAATTCATAAACATGCTCTTGGAAGGTTAGTGTCAATGTTAGTAGACTGCAGTTTGATTATATTGTATTTTATTAACTGTGCTCTGTTGCTGAAATAAAGTTGGTGGCCAGAAGCATTCTCCAGCAACTGATAGTTGATAGAGTAGTGGTAGAAATTAAATTGCTAGCAAATTTCCAGACTTTAATCACTTAATAAATCTGCAAATAAAAGCGTAGTTAAGTCTGCACTAGAAAAAGGGAACAGAAAACTATTTTCTGAGAGAATTAGGAAAATTAGTTTAGAAGTATAAAAACTTGATGTTGTGAATGAAAATATTCAGCTGAGTGTTAGAGGTTTTATTTTATTTCAGGATGCATAAAGGTCCAGATTTCAAAATGGGAATATACCTGCATATCTATTAGCTACCAGGTTGCTTTAAGAAAGCTTTTCTTCTAATCAATGTGTTGTAATCTTAAAAGTGGTTTATGCCTTATCATCCCCTTTATTATAGAGGCATCCACATGGGGGTGCTAAAATCTTGTAGAGCTAGTATAAATAGTTCATAAATAAGGTGAAATTATAAGGAAATGGAGAAATAGGTTTGATTAGAAAATCCAGTTGGAATAACAGTGTACCATTACGAACAGGAAAAGCTGTAAAACAGAAGCTTTTCTAGCTTTTACCAGAACGCATGTTTTCTTCTTCTCCTGGTTCCCTACTTTCAAAAATTTATATTGAGCCTGTAGTTTTCTGCTGAGCTAATTTTTTTTTCAGTAGGACTTTGTGGCAGCTTTCTTCTTGTTTCCCCTGTAGAAGAGAGGCAGTGAGAGCTATGGCTTCTTAAGTAATAACCAAGTCTTGATTTCCAGCTTGTTAAGTCAGAAAAAGAGCCTGGACTTATAATGGAATGGAAGTGAATGGAATGATTTTCCATTTTGGAGACTTCACTGACTGAATGATCAAATAAAAACTCAAAAGGCTCTGTTAAAACTGCTTTGTAAGATTGTGTGGCCTTTAGAAAAGAATATTTCCTTTTGGTTTGGGTAATAGTGTTCAGAAATTTACAGCTTTTAGGATTTATGTAACTCCTTTATTCATCTTCATACTTGTGCAGCATCCTTACTTTTTTGAACCCTTTGGTATTCTGAATTTTTAAGTAGTCAAAGGCTTTGTGTTGTGGTGCCTTTTATCCTTTGGAACTGCTGATTATGGCCTCCTTCATGTACTTTCATATAAATTGGTAGATGTATTTTTTTGTCTCTGAAGGTGATATGCAAAACAGTGTGGAGAGGTGTATGAATATTCATACTGTTGTGTGTGAAATCATGAACTCTTGAGGTCTTGTTTATGACTGGAAACTGAAAAATTATTTCTTTTTAGATTAGATGTCTTCAGTTTGGCATGGGAGTGATTTCAGTTTTGTGACTGAAGGTTCGATTGCGTTATGGAAATGTGTTAGAATATTCAAAGAGGAGCAAATGTTGAGATTCTTAGTTCTATTTGTTAGTTGCTGCACTTGGGAGAGATGTTTGTAAGTATTTCAGTGAACACACTGCTAGATGTTGTCTTCAGCTTGATGCTTAGTAATGGGTAGATGGTTAGAGAGCTGTAGTGTACTTTGATTTAGGAAATACACCACTTAAAGTACTTCGGGGAAACCAGTGAGCAGCATATGAAGAACCCACCATTGCTGAAACAGTCACTGCTTTAAGGTTTTTACATTCTGAATTGTTCATGAAATTGTGGAGATCTTATGTTTTAATTTCTCATGTCAAAACACTTGGGGCTTTGGGCTTTTTTTCTTGTAAGATAACAAAAAATATTTCTAGAATGCTTTCTGATTATCAGTGGGGCTTAAAGAAAAATTTATTGTGATACATGATAATATTCTTCAATTCACATAACAAATTTTTGACTGAGTAACTGTAGAACTTATAAGAAAAACAAACTGTGTATAGCAGTTATGCTCTGTATTCTGAATGAGAGTTGTATATGTTCTTTTGAGTAATTTCTGTGCATTGTTTTGACTGTACAATTAACCAATCTGATCAGAACAGGCTCATTTTTCATGTAAAAGTGAAGCCATACAAGAAGCATAATATGGTATCTAAGTATATGATGGGAAAAATGTTTGGCTGGAACCTCTGAGTTGTGTTAAGGAATATCAGATAAAGACTTAACTATTATTTTTGTTCTGTTGCAGGGATTTCTCCAAAGTTAATATCCTGGTACCTGGTGCTGGGCTAGGTAGATTGGCGTGGGAAATAGCTATGCTCGGTTATGCTTGCCAAGGAAATGAATGGAGCCTCTTTATGCTCTTTTCTTCTAACTTTGTACTCAACAGGTATATAGCTTATGTTTTACTTGTTGAATAAAACCTAGAGAGGCAAAATTATAAATGAGAGAAGTCTGAATATATACATCTATACAAGAACAGATTTATAAGTCTTACTGCAAGGCACATACTCGAATTCTCTAAGAAAGAAGTCTTAGGGATAAATGGAGAAGGAACTATTGTAT
Source organism: Erithacus rubecula (assembly GCF_903797595.1). Classification (NCBI taxonomy): domain Eukaryota; kingdom Metazoa; phylum Chordata; class Aves; order Passeriformes; family Muscicapidae; genus Erithacus; species Erithacus rubecula. Next base: position 360,668 of record NW_027635670.1, read on the forward strand.
CTGAATCATTAAAATTACAGAAAGTATGGCTTTCAAGTTGTGAGATTTAAAATCTCTAAACAGTACAACAGATCTGCAAAATTTTGATTAGGTTTCATGATTTATTTCACATCTGTTTCTGTAAAATGGACACCTATCTTACTATTACTAAATATAGGATAGTAAATACATCCATAATATTTAGTAGTGGTGTTTTTTAAGAGGATACCTGTTTAAAAAGAAGTGTCACCTTTCATACTAAAATTTTAGGCACTGTTTTGACAAGAAAAAGTCACTGAAGTGTGCTGGGCAAGAGGCTGAGAATTAATAGTTCAACCATTATGCTCAGATAATAAATTTAAATATAGTAAATTTCATGTTACAGGTTTTACTTAAAATGACATTTCTGTATTTGGTATTCTGCCATTCTTGCATTGGAATTAAATGTTTTCAAATGACATTGTTAGAGAAGGAAAAAAAGGCAGCACACACAACTGTTCTTTTAAGAAAGAGAGTGGGAAGGCTACAGATGGACAAGTATCGAAAGAGGTTTAGGGGGGTGGGTTTTTTTTTTTTTGTGGGGTGTTAATGTCAGGTTCACAGAGATAGAATTTGACAAGTCATTCATCAGTCTGAAATTATACACCTTTGCTGAAAATATGTGAACTATTGGCTTTTTTTCTATATCACCATGTTGTTTTGGAGACTGTTTTATAGACTAGTTGTCCACAGCACATTGTGATGCTCTTGCATCTCATACAGCTTGCTATTAAAAAACAACAAAGGGAAGACTGCATGATGCCTGCTGCATATCTGCATACAGCAGTAGTGCTCCTGTGATAGTAGTAGATGTTTGCTGGAGGTTAATTTGCTCTTTGTTTCCTGCATTATTCTCAAGTGACTCATTTGGTGATGCAATTGCATATTGCAAATGATCTGACTGATGCCTTTTAGCTACTGAAAGGAAGCCATATTCCTGTCATGCTTTGGAACTTAAAAGCAGCTCAAAAGCATGCATTTCCCATCTTTTGGAGCACTGGTCAGCTGTCACAGAGGTTAGTTAGCTCCACCTCTACCCTCTGATGATATGCTTCCTTAAATAAAGAGTCTTTGACTATATGGGAAATTATCCTAAAGATTAATGTTTTACTAATGGTAGTAATTGTAGCATTTAATGCTCACATGGTGTTTCCTGTTCGTGTAGGTTATTTAGCAAAGAGATGTGCATACATTAAATCTCCTAACAGTATGAGACTCTGGGCAGCCAAATTGGTGTTGTGCAACTACTGTAATCATCTTTGCTGGACAAGTTATCAGTTATGTTCTTAGCATGGAAGAGAATACTCCTAGCATGACTGATAAGTGGTCAGTTTAGTTGAAGTCCAAGCATTCCTGTCTGCCAGATGCAATTGTGGGCTTGATGTGTCTGTTATGAAGGTTTTAGGGACTTGAAGATTCAGTTTAGTCTGAAGTGGCTATTCACAGTTAGCCTTCTGAAATGCTCTTTGCTTTTCTAAAACTGGAAGAAGCAGCAGTGATCAATATAAGCTGAAGATAATACCTAAAGAAGAGTGGTCAGAAAAAAGAATCTGGCAGTAAGTTTTTAACTATAGTCTCAACTTATTTTATACTTGTTCTTAGTTGGTAAAAGCATGAGGATTTTATTCATATGTGCTTACAGTTTTACAGCTTATAGCTTTGCCTTCTTTCTCAGATGGTGGTTTATATATAGGAAGACAAAGTACCGTTGAATGTCAAGCATTGCTACAGTAGGCACCTAGATGTGGTATACTGGCTTAATGTTTCTGTGTGCAAAGTGGTATTTGTTTATTTTCACACATTTTAAAAATACCTTCCATATCTCTGAAATCATGAACTTTGGTTAAAGTGGATAAAGTTGTATGGGATGGTATGTGCGTCACAGTGGAACTCTGGTCACTGTAAATGTCTGAAATTATTTAGAGTTTGTTACTCTGAGGAAACTCTAATTTGAAAATAAAATGACCTTACACTAGCTAAGATAGTGGCTCCAAGGCTGCTTCAGTCCTTGTATGGGACATCCTGCTTTCCCTTGTATACATTAAGTTCTTACATGGTGTGTTTTTCTTCTTTACTTTCTGGAAAGAATATAATTTTAGATAAATCTTGACACTTGGAGAAGACTACTGTTTCTGTTTGTTGCATGTCCACGAATGCCTTAGGATGAAAACAGTTATATTTTTGTCTGTATACCAGTGGTGAGAAGTGAGATGTGACCTACCTTTTTTTCTAAAACTGTCTTTTCAGCTGAATGTTGAACAGTGAATACCCCACCCCTATGGAATATAATCAAGTGTGTAACACTTAAATATGTTAGATTTTTATAATAGAATGTATATTACACATTTTTTTTTGTTGTAAGAATGGAATTGCCAAGGACTGGAGTGCTTGGTTTTGAAGTAAAAATCGTTGAAACTGGAAATGGAGGTTTTCAAACTTGTATATGAAAAAAGATTGCTATTTTCCATTGGAACTGTTTCAAAGTCTGTGTGAACATGAACTCCCTTCTAATACTTTTTTAAACTGCTTTTGCTGTAGTTAAGGGGCTTTTTTGTTTAGTTTTGGGAGTGTATATGTCTGATACATATGAAAAAGGTTGTTGGACACTGTATTACTGCTGCTCCAGTTTTAGTTTTTAACTGATAAAATAATATAGAGATATGACATGGAGAAGGTAAAAAATATTATTTCAAACACTTTATCACAAATGTATTCTAATCATTAGCCAAAAGGGTGCACTTTCTATAACCCAGTAGATTGCTTGCAGTTTGTGAAGTGCTTGATGATATGTATTTTGTGGGACATATATGTCCTCCGTTGTCTTTGGAAGAAAATATTTTTTTGTTTTTTAGTTACAAACTTTTTTTTTACAGGATGGTGGGAAAACCTTCCTGTTATATGCTGTGTTTTATCACTTTTGAAAATATGAGTTGATTTCATTAGTCATGTCAATTCAGAAACTGTTTTACAAAGACATGTTTGCTTAACATGATGGCAAAGATCCAGGTGTTACAAATTTAAAATTACTTCAAACTTAAAATTATTATTACTGTGCTTTGCAAAATGGCATTTAATTATATTTTTAATTTTTAAAGCATCATTTCAGTTAGTCTCTGAAAGATACTTTTGTTCAGTAGTGCTTCAATATTTCCTGTGATTATGGTAAAGGAAAGTCTAGAATGGTAACAAACGTTTCAAAAAAAAAAAAAAGTGGAAATAATGTTACTAGGTTTTCATTGTTTGTTTGTTGGTTCTGGTTTTTTGTTGTTATTTTAATAGAAAGAGAGATGATCCAGCAGATCTCAATCTTTTGGAATATAGCAAATATAAAGTTTTATTAGTCTTACGAAGTAAACATATGTGTTTCCTTCTCAGCAGAGAAATGACTTGGAGAAAAAGATAAGAAGTCATAAAAGAAAATTCTAAAGCTAAAAAAGGCAATTACTTTTTGTGGTAGTGATTTTGTTTCACGTTAAAATGACTTTTTTTATCAGTTTGTTATTATGGGCAGTCAAAAGTGTTGTGAGCTAGATAAAGTCTTCTGGCATGTGTGGAGCTGTTACAAGAACTTTGACTCTTATATTTATATAGATTATAGATAAGCAATTAGTTGAAACAAATTTTGGTGGTTTTCATATTTTGCAGATGCTCTCAAATTAATTCATGTAAGCTTTATCCCTGGATTCATCAATTTAGCAATAACAGAAGATCTGCTGATCAGATACGACCAATTTATTTCCCAGATGTTGATCCTCACAGTCTTCCTTCTGGTTCAAATTTCTCTATGACAGCAGGGGATTTTCAGGAAATCTATTCTGAATGCAGTGAGTAAATGCAAACTTCTAGGCTATCCATGTAACTTTACATACTTTCAGAATATTTGGGACAGATTATAAAGAGAAGGAATGTGCATCTACCAGTATTAAATATAAAGAACTATCTATAGCAAGATTCTCTTACACGTAATATTTCTCCAGCTGTGTCAATACGTTTATTCCTAACTCCAAATCAGCTTTTCTTGCAGTTACAGAAAATGTGGACACTTCCTTGTATAACAGATCTTGCAGGAGCCTTCCCCACAGCTGCTTAATTTTTGAAAAATCTATATTTAACAGTAGAACATCCAAGACTGGCATAAATTAGGACTTCTCCTGTTTTTTATTTACAGAACTTAAAACTTTTGCTATTTCAAGAATACCTGGTTAGAGAAAAACAGGGAGACTCAGGCTTTAAAATGTAGACTTCAAAAATTGCTGCTTGTTGAATTGACTAGTTAAAAACAGCTTGAGAGATACTCAAATAGTGAGTAAAACGTTTTAAAGCTAAGTATTTTGTGAAAGTACACTTTATTTACTTGCAAACAAAATTATGAGCCATCAGCTGCTGTTATTTAGGGTTAAATGAAGAACTTTTACAGGGTTAAAAGCACTGAAACTAATCTCTGTGTACTTTGTTCTTTTTGTGCAGATACGTGGGACTGCGTAGCAACTTGCTTTTTCATAGATACAGCACATAATGTTATTGATTATATTGATACTATATGGAAAATACTAAAGCCTGGAGGAATATGGATAAATGTAGGCAAGTGTGACCAGCCAGTCTTTTTAACTTATTTTTGATAGTATACTTGAAAGTGTGTAATTGTGTCTGTGCAGGAAACTGTACAGCTAGAAAAATACAGGGCTTGGAAATTTTAGAAGTGTTCAAAATATGTTCAGATGTTTGCTAGTTACAATCAAATCAACACTCTATGATTTTAAGTAGACAACTAGATCTTGCCAGTAGCAAGTTTTGCGTTCATGCATCAAACTTTTTTTTTTTTTTTTTTTACCAAATATGGTATTCTATGTTGGTTTTTGCTAATTTTCTATGAAAACAGAACATTAAAATGCGTCCTTGCTGTTTTGGTTTTTTTCCCAATGTGTGATTGGTTCTCTGCTTCAAAGCAGAAGTTTTGGGATGGAGATTCGATTTGATATTTCTGTGGTGAAAGAATGTTAGACAAGACACATTAAACATTAGACAAGGCATTAAACATTATACATAATAAAAACTAGTGACTCACTGGTCAATCAGTCACGCTCCCAGTCCCAGCCAATCAGAGTGCTAGTAGAGTTCCTAGACAGATTTCTGTATTCTGAGCTGTAGAGACAGCAATGATGGTTGGCTGAAGAAATTTTAAGATACAGAAAACAAAATGTGGTAGGAAAGGTTGCAAATTGTTAAATAAGACATAAAGTAATTAGCTTTCATTTTGCATTGATTCTGAAATTCATTGTAAGAATCATATTCAAGTTACAGCAATATATTCTTTTGTCAGAATTTATAGAATCACAGAATGGTTTGGCTTGGGATCTTAAATATGATCTACTTCCAACCCTCCTGCCCTGGGCAGGGAACCTTCATATTTTTGAATATGTGAATCTGAATATAAGTGTTTGTTGTACTATCAGTATATACTTTCGATTTTGAACACATATTTTGTCTTTTTGATAGCCATTTCTGTTGTATCTTTGTACTTTAGGTCCTCTCCTTTACCATTTTGAAAATCTGGGAAATGAACTTTCCATAGAATTAAGCTATGAGGATATAAAGAATGTTATCCTGCAGTATGGATTCCATATAGAGGTAAGAGGATGCTGTAGTTTGCAGTAAGCAGTATTGTTATGAATTAGACAAACTGTTTTGTACAAACCACCATAAGTTTCATTCAATATAATGGCATATATTAATGACTTTGTGGAGTATGATGTATGTTACAAATCATCTGCTTTTCTCAAGTGTATAGGTGAGCCTCATAATCTGATAAACCATAAAGCATTTTCCTGTGTAGTTCCTGTACAGAAGTTGTCTTTAAAACTGCTGCTTTGCTTTCAGGTGGAGAAAGAATCCGTCCTGTCAACTTACACTGTGAATGAACTCTCCATGATGAAATACTACTATGAATGCGTGTTGTTTGTGGTGAGAAAACCAGAATAGTAGTGGTCTGAATAGGTTAATGAGAAAATAATGTTGGTTTGAAAGCTAGAAATGAGAACAAAATCATCTGGTGATGTATGGACACAACCTCAAATCAGTGGTGCCTTCTTGTTCCTAAGAGGATATAGATAGTGTCTATTTTCTTAAGCTCTCTATTGCTATTCAGACATATACTATGCCATGCATATTCATAATACACTTGTAAAAGATTAAATGTTCACAGGCACTGTCCTTGTGTTTTGGAATGAATTAAAAAAGCAAAAGTGTTTTATTGAATAAAATTTAATATTTGCCATAACTAGACTAATTCTCTGCTAATCCTGCCTCATTTCTCATAGATTTATAGTGCTTTTTTTTTCTACTTGATATTAGGAATGCATGGAGTTTCTTACTGTACTAGCTGTATCACTTTTAGAGCAGTATTTGTAAATGTATACTTAAATTATGGGAAGTGGTAAAATTATTTTTGACAGACAAAATAGTCATCAGAACTGTTAAACATTTTCTGTGGAACTGAAGTATAATATGATATTACACAAATTCTGATCTCTGGCTATACCACTGTTAAAGGTTTTATCGAAAAATCAGAACCTCTAGGAAGTTTTTAGTGAAAGCTGAGTACCGAGTGAAAAAAAGGCAATCTATCACAGAGAAGCAGTATGTTAAACTCAGTTCAGGAAAAGACTGGTCTGTATTAATCTTAGTATTGGAACTGAAATGTGTTAGATGCATTGCCTTCTTGAAATAACACTGATTTTAAGTCATCTTCCTACTGTTTAAGCCAGAACTTTTAAAGTTGGTAAACATAGCTGAGTTATCCATGCCATGTGTAGGTAGTATGACATAAAAGTACCTGTCAGAGCAGTGAAGTTACATGTAAATATGTCCTATAACTTAATTACTTCCCCCTGAGCCAGAATATACAGGCCAGATGGCAGACAATTTCCTTGTATCTTAAAACCCTTCACTTCACCTGTGTGACTTCCTGGTTCCTCCTGCTAATGTGATTTTATTTTCCTTAACAGATGTGTCTTAGGTGAATATTTAATCTACAAGAGGCTGTCATGCCACATACAATCTCATGTCACTTTGAAGTTATGAACATGAGAAAAACCTTAATTAACAGTCAGTAGTCTGAGATGAGGTGTCATCTTAGGTGTTTTGTTTTTGTGATATATTGATTACCTTAAGTGCCATTGGGATTGCCATTGGCATTGGCAAATTGGCAAAATGCCATTGGCATGTTCAAAAATACATTTAAAATCTAAAACCATTATGATGAGGGCTGAATTTTTTTTTTTTCATATTGATGTAAGGACACTGGTCAGTAGCTTGTTTGTTTCTGATCATTTTTTGTCATGTCTTTCATGGTGATGTCCTAATCACATCTCTTTAATAGATGTGTTACTGGCTTTTTGATTTTTGTAATCAAGGCCAGAAACTTGTGCCTTTATTCCTAAATTGAAAAACTGCAAGGAGGGAAAGCAAATGTTAAAAAAAAATAATTTCAACACTGAGTAAGAGCATATGCTTGTATATCTTGTATATGTTTCAGTATTGTGCCCCTTTCTGCTCAGAATACTGATTGAGAATAGAGGCTTCTGATCTACAGAAGTGTTTGGTTTAAAAGCTACTCTTCTTTGAATTCTCTTATTTTAAAAGTGCATGAACTGTCAAAGTTCTACCCTGTTCAAGGGAGATCTGTTTAAATATTAAAACTGCTCTTCAACAAATATTTTAAAAGTCTTCATGTGGCTAAAAGTAAAAAACCACATGCATTAATTTCCATATTGTACCATTTAATTTTTGAGAAAATTTGTGATTTTTGCTTTCAATCTGCTTCTCTTAGGTAGAATATGGTTAGTAATTTACTTGATTTTCAAGCTTCTTGAAATAAGAGAGAGGTTAGGTGAATGTCAGGTTGACGCAGAGTAGCATATCTGTCTTTAATACTATCCAACTGCTGCCCCTTACACAGTGTGTAACTTCAAATGTGTTTTGTTTTTCAAAAGTAAGCAATGGAACTCTTTTTATTTATGGTTGAATGTTAATATCCTGTGTCAATATCCTGTGTTCTGGTGTTTTTTTCCCCTGCCACTCCATGTTGTCACAGGTGCCATTTTTTTATGTTCTCTGAAAATATTTTTACGTATAGTGTAATACAGTGATGTGCTTTTATTTCTAATGTAGAAAATGCGGTTTTTTTTCCACAGTATTCTGCTTTTAAATTGCAGCATTCACATTAAGAGTTGGAAGCAAAATAGTCTTGTGAATGAGCTGTTAGTAGTGTTTTACCTGCAGTCCCATTTATGAGTTCTTGGAATTTGCCACTTGTACTGTAATGCACAGGGATAATTGTGTATTATAGAATTTGATCATTGTTTTATTTCGTTTTCTATGCAGGTGGAAATGCTCAAGGTATTTATCAGCTGAGACTGTTTCTTTTAGGTCATTATTAAACTATACATGGTAACAGGTGTAAAATAAAATGCTGCATAATCTTCAGCGTAGAACTTCTTTATATGGAGTTTGATAAATGTAAAACGTCCTGTATTTTTTTTAATGTGTTATATTCTGAAATTGTTTGCAAATATGGTAAGAATGGGAAGTTTCATGTCTCTGTGTGCACTTCCCACAGTTTTCAGTGTGTGTAATGGACTGGGTTTTTTGGATATTAAAGCTTGCAGTAAGGCTCGATGTCTCGCGTGTTTGGCTCCATCCTTCTTGGCCGAGCGCGGGTTTGGCAGTGCGGGCGCTTCCCGCGCGCCCCTCCCGTCAGGCAGTGCGGCGCTCGGCTCCGCCCCGTGGCGGCCGGGGCGCGCATGCGCGCTGCGGCGCGCTCTCGCCGCGCATGCGCCGCCCGTGCCCACGAGTCCCGCCGGCGCGCGGCCCCTCATGGCCAAGCGGCGCGCGGAGCCGCTGATGTGTCACGTGCCCGTGAAGCGGCTGCTGCGCGAGCCGGCGCTGCCCCGCGCGGGCGAGCGGCGGCCCCGGGCGGAGCCGGGCTGCGCGGGCCCGGCCGCGCCCAAGCGCCCGCTGGAGGAGGCGGAGGCGCCGCCGGGAAAGCGGCTCGGGCCCGGCGCCCCCCGTGCGCCGCCGGGAGACGCGGGCGGCGGGCAGCGGCGGCGCGGCGGGACCGCGGCACCCCAGGACGTGCCGGCGGCGGAGGGACGGGCGGGCGGCCGGGGTAAAGAGCGGGCTGCCGCCGAGGTAAGAGAGCGGGACGGGCCCGGGTCGCTCGCAGGCGGGGAGGGAAGCGAGGGGCGGTGCCGGTAGCGGCTGAAGCGTGTCTGCAGGTCGCGGGTGTCCGCCGGGGGTGCTGGCGGGCTTTCGCCGAGCGCGCTCGGTGCCGCGCGGCCCCGTCCGCGCCTCCTGGCCCAGCCTCATAAAGCTCCTCTTATTTACCATATCCTTGGGGCAAGAGAAGCATTACCAGCTTCACCGCGCCATGAGATGGATGGAAACAGCCTGACCACTGTACCTGAGCTTATGCTCAGCTTCATCCCCGTCCAGCAGTGCGGTGCAAGCTTGCCGAGGTTATTCTGGTGTCGCCTCTGTGTGGGGATGAGGGTTAGGGTCACTACAGCATCATCTTCCTAAACTTCGTGTTTTAACGTGTAATAGCAATGTCAGAGCTGTCTTTTAACCAAAACATTTAGCGGAGGTGCTGGTCTGAGGAAGAACATCAGCGTAATAATGATTAGGGTATGTTGAAAGACTTTTCTGGTTAACTTTGAACAATATACGTTTTTCTTCGTGGCCTTGACTGCAGATAGTTCTGATAACGAAATTTGGTAGATACAAAGCGAAGTTTAATTAAAAAAAAAAACAAAAACCACACAACCAAAACAAATGTTGAGCAAATTTCACGAGTTTCAAATATAGAAGTTTGCGTGGTAAACTACTTTTCCTCTCGCCTAGATCTTGTATGACCAAAAAATTAGATTCAGAATTAGATTCAGAAGTGGCAGAAAGTCTGATCAGGTAGATGGAATTTGAACGGCGGTCGTAGACTATAGTTTTGAGAATTGTACTATGCCTTGCATAGTACAACACCCATCTGTAAGGAAAACAGTGGCTTTTCTTTTTCAAGGTCTGCCTTTTTGTGTTTTCTTGGTTGATTGATTTGTTAGTGGGTTTTATTGATGATGCATGGTAGAAATTCAGGAGAAATTATACGTCCTGTGACAACCATTTTAAATGCAATCTTCTTTTTCGGTTTTGAAGAGAGAACACGTGTATTCATAAACATAGTAATTAATCAATTTGAACAAACCTCTACAGAGTAGTTTGACTCCCATCACAGGTATAATGCCAGACTTTTACTTGCTCTTGGCGTTATTTGGCATGACTTCGTAGCTTTAGCAGTGGTCGGGAGACCTCAAGTCTCTTGAATTTTCACACTGTGAAGTTTAGTCCTCTATATAAAATATTTTTCTAGGAGTGTATTTTTAACAGGTTATTTCTCTCAGTACAGTATAGTATAAAACTGTTTTTGTTTTAAAGTAGAACTTGGTTAACACCTCAGACTAGAGATACTTCTTCCAGTTTTTGTGTGTCCTACCTGTGTATTTTAAGTATTTTATAATGATCTTTCCAATGATGATTTTTTACACCTTTCTGAAAATACAATCTCAGGGTTGGTATTATTATTTGCTGCTTATGGCTTGTGTATTTATTAATTTTGCAGTGTTTTTCTTAACGTTTAAAACATTATATTACAGTTGGTCAGAGAAGAAAGATTGTTCTAATTTTATTTCTACATATACTTTTGAAACTAGAGTCAGAAAACTAACTCCTTAAATATTACGCAATTTAGTCAATAGAAATTGGGCTTTTCTATCCCTGAACTTACTATGTGTTGCCTACTTTGATCTGAGAAATACCAAAACAATTATACCAGTTTGTTTGTTAAAAATGCTCCTGTTCAGCATCTGAGACAAGGAAGTAAAATATTTAAAAATTCAAATTGTAGGTTAGGAAAAATGCAAACCTAATATAATATGGAAATGCATTGTTTTAGGTTTGTGTCAGCATTCACTGTTTTTATATACCATAAGAAAATACATGCTGGTGACCTAAAGAATGACTTCTGTCATTCCTCTTCCTAGGTGTATCATCTCCATAGAAACAAGTACAGCTTAGCCACTGTTGAAAACTGGGATATGTTTATAAACAGGCAGTGTATTTTTATTTTATTAAAATACATTTTTTTATTTTTATTAAAACTGTCATGCCATAATAAATTAGTAGATGAGGATGTGTTTCTCCAAGGTTTTTTGAAATGCTATTTAGATAGGTTGGAGTATTGTTGCTATAATGCCAAGGTTGTGGGTTTGCTCCCCATAGGGGCATTCATTTAAAAAGCTGCACTTGCTGGTCCTTGTGGGTCCCTTCCAGCTCAGAATATTCTGTGATTCTTAAGCTTTCCTCTCTTGAATACAAAATTTGGATACAGAAAAGAAGAAACAGAATGTGGTTTAAACACTGAAACGCTTTATTTATCCTGTATGTATCATCCCTATGAGTTGCAGTTAAGTAGGTAAATACATTCTTTTGGATACCAGTTTCTTAATGTGAATGAAAATTGTGTACTGTTAGGAGAAGAAAAAGCAGTGAGCTGGTTTTGTATGTAAAATCCAATAATTGCAGAAGCTTTACACCTTTTTTCCTGTGGGAAAATTGTAAGTTGAAATTTATGAAATTACGGAAGGTGCTACGTATAATATTAAATATGAATATTAAAAGAACACTAAAAAAGCAGAAGTAAATAATGATCTAGTTAAGAATCAACATTAAAATAATTGTTAATATGTAATAGCTGAGTGGCTCTTTCTAGTTTCATTTTCCTGTACTAAAAGTTTCTTTTTATAATTTTCTGCTGCTGATATGCACATCAATGTTTTGTTAACTTTTTTTTTTATTTGTCTCTTTTCAAAGCAAGAAGAATTCTGTCAATATAACTCATTCCTGTACTGGAGAGCACCACTGCCTGCTATTGATTTGTCTGATATTCAGAACCTAGATGAAGAGACTTCATCAGGCACTAAAACTGCTGCAAGGACTGATACCACAGAGACTGAAATGGAAACCTGATCAGTTGTTTCATAGCTGTGCATCTGTTCCCAGGATTTTGGTTTCAGTTGAGATTCGGGTTTTGTTCCTTGGGTGAATGATACATATGCTTTTGCTGTCTTGGAGAAACTGTTGTGGCAGTCTTTAAAAGCAAATCTGAGTTGCCTTAGTGGATGGGATAAATGGTATTGGGTACTTAACAGTAAGCTGTCTGGAGGTGTGCAGTAAGGAGGAGCCAACAGTGTCTAACAAGAATACTTGAAAACGCAGAGGCAGACTAAAAGAAAAATACAGAAAAGTAGAACTTTGGGAAGCAATTAAAATAAATGGGGATACGTTACATGTCAATAGGAAATGCAAAATCATTTTGTCCTTAACAAAAAAATGTGTGGTACCTGAAAGTGAAATATGTAATGTGAATTTATCATAAAAAACACAAACTAGTGATGTCCAATGTGTATTTTTTCTGTATAATAGCTAAACCAAAAACTAAGAGTCCGTCAAAACTGGACCAAACATTCCCTTTCCTATGCAAACCAAAAATCAAGTGTGGCAGAGGAGGGGTAGGAAAAGGGGCTACTTTCTGCTGAAGGTTGCTGCTTTCTTCTGGAAGGTTTCACACTCTCATTTTGAAAAAGTGTTTTCACCTTCTCTTTTTCACATTGTGCACAGCAGTGGGCGCCCAGTATTTAATGTTTTTTGTTTGTTTTAAAGTTACTGCTATTCTTAGTCTTTGTGACATTGCTCTGAACCAGTTAGCACCTGAATGATACGTCTGGGTAAATATTTCAAAGTTAGTGCAATATAAAATGACCACACGCTCTTTGAAACTTTATCGAATGAGGTGTAGTTTTTGCAGAGACTGTGAATCTTGCGGAAGTTCATTCAAATAGCGTTCTTTTGCTGTGAAATACGAACTTAATGTTTGTGATTTGCAATTTATTTACAAATTGAAGTACAATAAGAGAGACTTTAGTAATAGACTGAAGTTGTATGGGAGGAGTTAGATTTTGCAAATACGATCTGTCTTAAAGGATAGAAAACATTGTATTTTTTCTGTAATCATTATGCAAAAAGGCAACTTTTGAAATTAATTTTTTTCTAATAGTGTGCTTGCTAAAGGACAATAAAGTTTTTCCTGTGTGTATATGAAAACTTCGGCACTATTACTATGTGAAGTTCTTGACTTTATTTCTTAAGATTGCTGCTCCTTTGTTGATTTGTTAGGTCATTTTGCTTAAAAGAGCAAGCTTTTCAGGTTTCTTGGTAAACACTTGGAAAGTTTCTGGCATGTGTTCTGCATAGGTATCTATTTGTTGCTTATTCACTTAGCTTGTTCTGAAGAAAGGAGGTGGCTTAGTTACATAGGCAGTTTCAGGGTGCCTCTTTGGATATCCTTCTACCTTTTGTATGATTACGTATTTGTATTTTGTATGGTTACGTATTTGGACAATATGTATTTTTCTCAGACAGTTTGTGTAAGTCCAAATACATCAACTTGTCTTAGGACAAGTTTTGTTTTTTTTTTTTTTTTTTTGTAAAACAAACTTTTTCTGGCAAGAAGGCTATAAAACTGCTGTTTCATGTTTACTACAACCAAAATAAATTAGTGAAAAAAATGTATCTATTAATTTGTTGAGGTGTTTGGATTAGTTATATGATCTAGGGGCTTTTGACCCTAGGTAATACATGCATTCCTATATTTGGGAGTTTTATAATATTTCAGACCATACAGTGTTGTTAGGATCCAGTCAGTATTTCGCCTTATTAACTAGTATTTTTGCAACAGATACTAGTTTGTTCATTTAAAATCTGCTTGATGCTTCACTCGCAGTAGATATGTCCTAGCAATGGCCTGCATATTACTACTAAAATCAGTCATTCCACTCTATTTGTGGGACAGAGGATGTTTTATTATTGCCATTCAAATATATGTTTAATCTATCCCATAATAAGATAAATTTTTTAATACAAATTAAGCTTGCAGTGTGCTGTAAGTATGTTTATTTACTTCATTTGCAATTGTGCTGTAGGCAAGCACTTTCCTCTTGGTTAGTTCCAGTTGTGGACTCTGTTACAGGCTGGAATGTTATGGCTACTTTTAGAGAATTTCCAGAGCTGATTCAGTTTTTCCATTCATCTCTTTGCAAATAGAGGTAAATTTAAAGCCTTGGAAAACTACTTGAAATTGCTCTTGAGAGCCTGGGTTATACAGAATGCTGGGCTAGGGGGAGTGATGATAGATAGATAGATGATAGATTACATAAATTTTGCATTAGAGCTGACAAAAAATATTACAAGTAATTGCATTTCTCAGTGTTTGGTGTCTCCAGATGACCAGTGACACTGAACTACCAAATTGCTGGTCTTAATTTCTGACTCCATTTTTCTAGAGACTTTCTATTCAAAAGCTGCATATAAACTATATGTAAGCTTAAGATGTTTTAATTTGCATATGCATTAATATTCAGTGAGAAGAAAATGCTCTTTTAAGATAAAAAAATGCCATCACACATCTTGAGACAATTCAGTAGCTGCATAGTGACTGACAGTTTTCATTTAATAAAGTTTTACATTTCAGGGGAAAATAATAATTTATATTTTCTATGGTCATGGGAGTTTAGTATTCTCTAAAATACTTCTCTCTAAAAGGAAGAACCTGTGTCACAAGCTTGAGAACTTGTGAGGGGTAGCCACATTTAGATGGCACCCAGTGCTGCATCAGCAAATTACACAGTAAGGATATAGGTATAATAGTAAGTCAGATGTAGGAGTTAAATATGTTTGAAAGCAGATTGAAACAGCAAATTGGCATGATCAGCATTAGCAAATTTTTTGCATTATTTCTAAACCAAGGGCCTGTTTTACGTTGTCTGATTTGTGTTCATTGAAAGCCTGCATTATGTTATGGCTCTAAAGATAGATAAGCCTCTGAGAGGACATTAAAGCTCAGTCCAGATCAGGAAAAGTGAAGAGCTACTGTGAAAGACAGGCTGCACAAGTTGGGTAAGTAGATCAGTAGAAAGGAAGAAAAAAGGGGGTGATGGAAGGTAGGTGATCATGAAGTAACCCAGCCTGTGAGTGCAGGTATCGTTGGCCAGCAGATCAATGATGAGAATATTTTCAGCATTAGCTCCATCTTCAGCATAGCAACATTACAGTAATTTCAATATGGATATGAACGAAACATAACAGGTTTTTCTCACTGTTTTGACAGTTTCTGGTTGATTTTTTTTCCTGTTGGTGAGGAATTTAGTGGATATTAAAAAAAGCATGCTTGAGTATAGGTACTTGGAAAATATATAGGGTCCTTCATGAAGAAGATAAAAGCATGCAAATATGTATGTTACCAGGTGAAATCAAAGATAATTACTATTGTACATCTGCCAGCATGTTCTAATCAGAAGAGTAGATTCACTTGAGGAAATTCATGTATTCTTTTGTGAAAGCATCTGACCACGACTGTGGTAAGAGGGGTTAGACTGTGGAGAAGACTCAGTGTTTTCTACAGCAAAGCTTGTGCTCAAAGAAGCATTTCATAATAACTAATATGCCTGGGTTGGCTTAACTACTTCCATGCCTACAGTTATAACTTTGACACTCTAGGTGGCAATACACATTCACAGTAAGTTACCATGAATCTGGAAAATGTTTTGGGTGTGCTTTTATTACTGACTGCTACTAAAAATTCAAACAATGACATCACGAATGTTAATCATTTCCTTACTGTGATAAATAAGGGCAGATCAGCTCAAAAGTTCCTGATTGTAAGGGGGCACAAGGTTTTCAGCATAACTAGAGGAAAAACATTGTGTCGAGGAGTTTTGACTAAGCTCTTAATTCTCTCCAAATCTCATCCCTCAAAGAAGAAACAAACCAAAAAACAGCCAACCAAACCAAATTATCAATTTAATACATGGGATTTTGTTGTCACTGCTTTGTATCACTGTTGTCTTTAATTAAAAGCGGGGAACAAGCCTTATCACATTGTATATTGGGTGGAAACCTCAGCTGGTGGCTGAAGACTACTTAAAGTATCTAATGATAATATAAGGAAGAAAAAGGTAAGTGCTAATTTGTAAGAAACTAACTCAGGATGTATTTAAATGCTTGTGTCTAGGTAACTGTTTGTGTGTGAGTAAAATTGGGGAAGGAAGATACTTACTTTTCTATTTCCTGATTAAACTTCCTACTTCATGCTTTTTTGTATTAGAGAATTTGGTGGTGATGTATAGTATATTTTAACAATGTATTTTAATTACCATTGTATTTGCAAATACTAGTTGTAGTCAGTAGTAGTTTATGTTTTTAATGTTCTTGGTGAAGTCTTCTTGAATTCATAACTTCTTAGTTACTTCTAAGGACTTTTAAAAGCATTATTTCTTATCTTAAAGCCATACAGATAATAACCTTTTCTCCTATTGAATGAAAAAATAGTCTTCTTATTAGTGTTATGTTACCACTCCCAGGGGAAAAAATGTGAAAGCAGAATGGAGGCAAAGTTAATTTTTGTTTGTATGTTTACTTAGTTTTTGTGGTGGATGATTGTTTTCCTGCTTTTGTTTTGTCTTATTTTGCAATAATGAACTTTTGAAAGAAGAGGTATGAACTGGCTAAGCATTATATATTTCTCACTTTGTTATATGAAAGCTTGCAGTTCATACTTGGATTGGAATATGATGAATTAAGTAATTTACCAAGTATGAGATTGAGAAAATTAAACAAAAATAGCATTGTACTATCTGCAGTGATGTTTAAGATAGTGAAAAGCCTTTCATGCAGAGCTATGAATGGAAATGAGCCATTCATTATTCTCTTGCATAGGAGAATTTTTTACTCTCCATTTGAGTAGTAGTACACAGATGCTCTTCTATCTAAATTGAAACACAGTGGTTAATTATATTGGATCTATGTAGTGTCAAATACTTCTCTCTGAAGTCTGATACTACATGCTGGATATTTTCTTTTGATGCTTCAACTTGTAGAGTATGAAAATTGATTTCAATTTCTTTTAATTCCTGGAATTTAAAACAAACAAACACTTTACTTTGTTTCTGATTACATAATTATTATGTAAGAACTGCTTTGGCATAAAGTAAACTGCCAAAATCCTTTGGTTTCAGTTGAAAACTACAGGGTTTTTTAAAAAATCAAATAGTCACAAAAGGTTGCATCTGTGTATGCTATAATGGTTTTTCTTCTTTTACCTTTATGGAATTGAAAAAACCTGTGATTAAAAAAGAGGAAAATCTACTTCAAACCTTAGTGTTTCCAAATGTGTAATGTGCAAATATAGAGATGCCAAAGACAGCTTTTAATTGTGGAAATATAACTCATTAAAATAATTCTGAAGTATGATTGGGAAATACAGCATGAAAATGAAAGTCAGTCATACTACTTTGATGTGATTTCCCAAGGATGGAGCTAAACTCGTTTCCTCTCCTAGGTTAGTCAGTTTTTCCTCAGAAAATAAAAATAATTCAGATATTTTCATATGAAGAAGGAATTTAAGAGAATACTACTTAAAATATCACCTATGCTGATTCCTGTGATAATTAAAATTACAATTTAAAAACACAATACAGCAGTTAGCAAACACATTGGTATAAAAATTATGTAAGAACTAAGACACTGGGTTATCAAAGAAGGATATTTTCGAAAAGGGGGATTGCTACAGGAAAAGAATAAACTTCTGAATTTCTTGAATAGAAGTAGGCTTAAATTTACTTTTCTTTCCTTTTAGAAATTCACCTAAAAGTGAAACTAGAGCCAACAAGCAGCCAAGTTAATCAGTTTGACTGTTCATGTTATGGAATATTTTTATTATTTAGTATGGGATAGCTACTCAAAACACTAAAGCAACAGTTATAACAGTCCTCTGCCTAGCTGACACTAGCATCTGCTGGTAACTGTCTGCCACTTTCAACAGGGCGCTGCAGGTCAGGTACAGCTTACAGGGTGAATCCAAATGCCATCAGGCTGTACCTAAATAGGAAACCCTTGCCCAGACCCCACAGTTGCTAGGGTAGCCTGTGAAAGCCAACAGCCAATTGCTCGTTCCTTACCTGCAGAGCAGTCAGCAGTTACTAAACACACGTCACATTAACATGGATGTGTCTTCAGCCTTTGGAAGACTGGCACAGACATGGGACAGTATTCTTCACCATGAAACTGCCCATCTTGCACTGTATAATCTGGCATTGCTTTAAGTCTTGTGTTCCACTCTGAGAATGAGTGTGTTCAGCATACTTCACAGACGTCCTAGTAAATTCAGGTTTTCCTCTTGCCTTCAGCCATAGGTCACCAAAGGACAGACTTCCTTCTTCCTTAGTGAAGCATGCTGCTCTATGTATATTCATCATGGTTTAGCCCTTGATTTTCAGGTATTTGATTTTTAAGTAATTTTAATTTTTAAGAATTTTTTTTTAACTGTTTGGTTTTGGATATATAATTTTCAGTTAGTTAAAATTAAAAAGGTCAGTAATGTAGGTAAGACTCTTTTTTTAGTCTTCAGCATGATGATTTTTGTTTGTCTTCTCTAAAGCTCAAAGACATACTTTGGCATGTCTTTGAGCATGAATATTAACACAAACCTCCATCTTCTCAGTTCTGACTTCTGTATAGTCCCTGTGAGAAAGATACCAAAAAAACACAGAATGTTTGGAAGGGCCTTAAAATAATTTTAGGGGGGATTTAAAATCTAGTCCCAATCCTCGCTGCCATGGAAAGGGACACCTCCCACTAGACCGGGTTGCTCAAGGCATTACCCAATGTGGCATAGAACACTGGGTTGGGACATCTCCTTCAGATACTGGAAGGTTGCTTCTCCAGGCCATATAGTCCCAGCTTCCTCAGCCTGTCTTTGTAGTGGATGTGTTCCTCTTCTTACCAACCTCATGGCGGTCCTCTGGATTTGCTCCAACAGTTTCATGTCCTTCTTATATTGGGGATACCAGAACTGTATGCAGTTGGTGACTCCAGGTGGGTCTCACAAGAGCAGAGCAGAGGTGCAGAATCACCTCCTTTAATCTGCTGGCCACACTCCTTTGGATGTAGCCTGGAATGCATTTGGCTTTCTGGAATGCAAGTGCACACTGCTGGCCCACGTTTTTTTCATTAACTATCAACCCCAAATCTTTGTCCACAGGGCTGCTCTCAATTGCTTCTCTGCCCCACCTGTGGGTGTGTCTGGGATTACTCTGAGCCAGGTGTAGGACCTTGCACTTAGGTTTGTTGAACTTTATGAGGTTTGCATTGGCTCGCCTCTCAAGCCTGTCAAGGTCCCTCTGGATGGCATTCCTTCACTCCAGCATGTTTGACCACACTGCTCAGGTGGGTGTGATTGGCAAACATGCTGAGGGTGCTCTCGCTCCCAGTATCTGTGTTACCAATAAAGATGTTGAGGAGTATCAGCCCTGTACCAACCCGAGCTTGTGCCTAGTATGAAAAAACAAGTGGGAAAACAAAATACATATTTTGAAAATTGTTTTAAAATGAGCATTTGAGAGCACTGGGGTAATGTCCATAGGAAATGTCACTGAAGAATCCATATGCCTGTCATTTGACACAGTCCAGGAACCTAAGTTAGACAGAATTCTTGCCTTCTAGGAGTACTCTGAAAGGTGTATTCCTCTGGGAGATACAAGAAATGAGAGAGCAAACAGAACAAAGACAGTGTTCCCTGAGGACTGTTCTACAAAATTATTCTTCAAGGTTTCTTATCCTTAGAAGTAGGAATTGTGTTTAGTCAAAAAAAGCTACCCAGAAACTTGGAAATTTATAAAGATGATACTGTTTTACTACACATGCCATCTGAGGAATCATTGAATGTTGAGGTAAAAACCACAATGTTATCCTTTGATCCTGCAACCTTCCTTGAAAGAAGGTTGTAGAGGTAGATGTTGGGGATTTGTCCCAAGTAACAAGAGAAGAAGAGGAAATACCCTCCAGTTGTACCAGGGAGGCTTAGATTGCATACTAGGGTTACTTTATTCACTGGAAGGGTTGCCAAGCATTAGGACTGCCTTCTCAGAGAAGTGATAGAATCACCATCCCTGGAGGTTTTTAAAAGATGTGTAGTTGTAGCACTTAATGACATTGTTTAGTGGTGGACTTGACAGTGCTAGGTTAATGGTTGGTTGATCTTAGAGGACTTTTCCAATCTAAATAATTCTATGGATTTCATCTAATTGTTGTCCTGCAGAAGTGTATTATGCTTCTCTGTAATTGTAAAGCATTTATCCACGAGATAGAGATTACTACACCTTAAAACTGCCAAACACACTTCTACACCAAGTCCTCTACTAATTTTGCTACTAATTTTCTGTTAAGAAAATTTAGTAACAGAGACTAGAGACACCATGTGAAGTATTGTTCCTCCATTCTGGACTGTGGTATCCTGCTGTGGGAAGTAGTACGCTGGTTTCCATGGGACCATCACTGCAAGCACAAATACTATTTGGAGTCATAACTAGATTAAACTGGCCAACCACATTTTGTTCTTTGGGTCTATACCAAGGATATTTCAGAATGCATATCAGGAAAATTATGGTTGGTTATTTGTGATGTGACTATTAAGTTGAGAAAACTTCCCCCACTACATTCCTGGCAACATAAAAAACTCTGAAGTTGTAAAAACAATTTTTCTCATAGAGTAAGTTCTGCAGACTATCCAATTGACTTCAAATAATTCTTCATACATTCTAATACAACTTCAGAACTATGCTGAGGGATTTTTGAACTATACTCATATCGATAACTACTTGTTGAATGCCTAAAAAAGAAAACATCCTGTCTGTGTGTAATTCAATATTCAAAGTTCTCTTCCTTCTTGCCCCTTGTTGAAGCAATTTATCATGTGAAGAAGTAGATGATTGATATTTATATGCCCATCTGGGTTCTGTCACCTATTAATAAAAAAAAAAAATATTCTATTTGTGATGAGGGAAGTAATGTTTTCCTTTGTTGGCAGTTCTTTTTCTAATATCAGTGTGCATTGGGCAGCAGGAGGGAAGATTTGCTATGATCAGATCTGGAACAGTGGTTGTATGTATGCATACTGTGAAATAAGCAATAAAGCATGATTTAAGCTCACTCCAGGAGGTTGCCTTCACAGACTGTATGTTGAAGGGGAAGACTGAAGCAGAAAATTCTGTTCTGTTGTAGTTCAGAATCTCCATGGTAAAACATTTATATTTTGTGCTATAATGAACAACATTCTGCTACATTGCCTTTTCAAAGCATGCTGAAGCAGAAGCTGAACCAGTCATCATGTGATGAGTGTGTTCAATATATCAGCTGCATATAACAAGCATTTGTTCTTGGATCAACTTATGCTACTTCTTTAGATTTGTTAGATAAAGTTGAATAAGCCTGAAGACAGGCTGATTTGTTGATGATGATATGAATGGGGAGAGTCTACCACTTTTATTCCTCACTCCTCTTTTTAGTGCATCGTCAGTTCTTGAAGGTCTGGTAGGGCACTAAGGCAAAGGTAAAGGTGTGTAGGTAGTCTTGTGAAACTCAGTATCTTCAGTGTACTTGGACATGATGAAACAATGAAACTGGGAGTTCCCTCTAAAACAGATTAGTTCATGAGATGTAAATTAGTTTGGGCTTTTTAATTCCAAAGTCTGTATGAACATCTAATAGATTCTGCCTGATTAAACATGATAGGTGGAAAAAAAACCAAAAAACATTTCAGTGTACTTTGCTGGATATGAGGAATGATAACAACTAATCTTAGAGAACAGGTGGGTATCTAAATGTTTTTGACTTTGCAGGCCATCCATAGAAATAAAAGAAACAAACCCATTCCTCTTTGGTAAGTGTTTCTATTAACCTCCTTTGACATTGCTTTTTGGTTGGTACTTGGAATTTGAAAACAATGCAAGGTGATTAATGAATTAATGCAGTCATACTTTGATAAGTATGCATTTAACTTCCTTAGGACATGAAAAGCAGGAGATGTGATGCACTGTACCTAATGAACATCCAAGAACTGAGCTGTCTGCACTGCTCTTGAGGTGACAGCTTAGACACTGGAAAGAAAAGACTAACAAAAAGCAGCTTAAAGGATGGACAAACGAAATAACACTGGTCTTAAGGTAAGTCTGTAGATATAAGAATGATGAGAAGGAAATATCTCAGCAGTTTTGATTTCTAGGGAAAACAGGAGAGTACATGTGGACTTCGAACTACTAAAGTGGCTGTTATAAAACATACCACATGTATTTTCATATCAGTGAAATGCTGAGGAATTGGGTGTGGGAATTCACAGCATTAGTTGGCTTACATGGCTTTTCACAGCAGATTTTTAGGTCTTTGTACTAGGTAAGAAATGGCAAGGTCTGATTTCAGGGAAGATTGAGAATTTCTTATGTCTGAAAGACTCTTCACAACTTAGAAAAAATGCCAGAAACTTGGAATTAAGAAAATGCTTGCAGTCTGGAATATATACATATAGCTTTGGCCCAGTAAGTCCCATGCACTTGTGTGTGCTGTGATACTTGTGTTTCAAGTTCCTTATGAAGTTCAGATTTGTATGAAGAGTAGGTGCAGTAACAGTTACTGATACATCCTATTAAAATATTTATTTTCTTCATTTATAAGCATTGATGATACTACAAATTGAGCCAAAGGCTTCTAAGCTGACTCAGGATGACTTAAGAAAATTTAATTTATTATAAAGTAATACCTTAAAAAAAAAGGTACAGCTAGGTAAAGAATGAACATGATGTTCAGCACTTGCTAAAATTTCTAGAAGTCCATCCTGTTATTAGAAGCTGTAATGCTTTCTTAAGGCCTACCATGTGGGAAATGCAATATAAAAATCTGAAGACAAAATAGAAGAGTTCAAGAAGCAGAAAACCACATTTGGCAGGAGGCTGGAAACAGTTTCATTATCGTCTCTCTCTTTGAAATAATAGTTTATGTGAAACCACTGCTAAGTTTGACAGCCAGTATTTCAAAAAGTCCTGAGACATGCCCAAGGACCAAGCAAACTCTGTGTTTTTGTGTGCTGCTGAGACTGTGTGTATGAGCTGTCTTCTCTCTGGTGCTCACAGAGGCTCTGCTCAGGCTCCTGCAATGGAACAGCATGATCTGAAGGCAACCCTCTCCTGTAGGGAGGAGGAAGAGGGAGACCTGAGCACAACAGAGAAAGATAAGTCTTGGCTGAGCAGGAAAAACAGAAATTGAGAGGCCAGAAAATGGGAGAAACATCTAGAAAGGGCAAGTGGATGGGAAATATAGATAACATCCAGAATTAGATGGACATTGCAGTTCACAGTCAATACAGTGGCTGGAAATCTACAAAATGAAAGAAACAGTAGGCAAGAAGCAGATGAAAAACCCAAGAACAGGAGCCTGGCTTATTATAGGAAGAGGGTAAGTTGGGGATAAGAGGAAATGGACATTGACTGAAAATTATGGTTTGAGAAACAAAGGCTGGAACAAATTCAGGATAAAGAAGAATGCTGTATGCCTGTTTTATTAGTTTGCACTAGGTACAGCCAGGTATAGTTATTGCAGGGACTTCGGTTTGATGGCCGTGGTCTTTGGGACATTCAAGGACTCCAGGGGACAGTGGTAAATGCTGAGGAGCTGTTGAAGGTCCTTTTAAGTTTTGTCAGTGTGGAAAAAGTGATGCAGAAGTTATGTGAAGATGACTAGGAAGATGAAGAACTTAAGCGTTCAAAAATTTGGATTTGTATCCAAATTTAATCACTTTATGAAGAGTTTAATGGTCACATCCTGTTTCCTTGGTTGTGCTCACTGTCATGAGCTGTAATACTGCTACTGTTAGGTGGTTTTTTTTTACCTTTTGCCTTCAATAATGTCTTGGTTACCTGTGATTCAAGTCTTCATATTTCATAATTCAAGAGAATTGCTAATTTTCTTTTGGATCTTCTAGTTACTTTCATTGTAACTTATACCGTGAATTTGCTTTTACAGCCCCTTGTAAAATGACTGGAGCATTAGGAGTGAAGGCTGAGATGAGGCAAACCAGAGTCAAAAAGCAAGTGCTGAGTTCGGGATACCTGTGATCCGGTCTCCCGATGCTAGAAACAATTTGTCAGGGTGGAAGGAGAGCGCAGCTGGGCCCGGGAGGGAAGGGGTATGAACGGAGCTCAGCTCTGCCCAGCCGTCGAGGCGCCCCTGGCGCCGAGCAGAGCGGGGAAGCGCGGCCGCGGCGGCAGCGGCACCTCCCGGGACGGGGCACGGGCAGCGCCTGGCTCGCCGAGGAGTCGGGGTAAAGGACAGCGCCCCGCCCGCCCCGCGGGACAAGGATCGCGGGCCCGGGGCATGGCGGCGTGGCGGGAGCTGCTGGGGTCGCCGCCGGGCTCCAGGTGCTGCGGCCACCGGCGGGGACGCGGCTGGCAGCCCCCGCGCCGGGAGCGCGCCGACCCGCAGGTGAGGGCGAGGACGGCCGTGTCCCGCCGTGGTGTCCCGCCGTGGTGTCCCTCCGTGGTGTCCCGCCGTGGTGTCCCGCCGTGGTGTCCCGCCCAGCGGGCCGCCGGGCACCGGGGGCTGCGAGCGATGCTCGCTGTCCTCAGCCGGCCGCGTTCCTGCGGCTCCGGGCGGCGCTGGGCGGCCGGCTCGGACAGACAGACAGACAGACGGCTCTCTGCGCCCAGAGCATGAGGGGCTTGCGGGCCAGTCCGCGAAAGGTGCCAGGCTCCGTCTGCAAGTCCAGGCGGCTTGGGAGAGCGGGAGCAGACCACTGCTAGCTGACGGCGGAGAGAAACGCCTGGGCTTCTGGGGGCTGCTTTACCAGGGATTTGGTGTTCTGGGGCCGGTGCTGTTCAGCTCCGTGTATTTCTGCAGACTGGACATGAGTGGTTTCGTACAAAGATCTGCTTGCGTTCTAGTAGCCGTGAGAGGCTCGTAGCAGAAAAAGACTGCCCAGGCTACGGGCAGGACATAGCGCTGCGGTTTTGCGGTACTGCTATTCCAAACACCATGAGGTTAGCTGTAACCTGTCAGAGAAGTGCCTTCGGCTTTAGTAAATTGTCACGTCTTTCTACTATGGTGCTGACTGAATGTTTTTGTTCGTTTATTTGTCGTTTTGGAGGGTTTTTTTCCTGTTTTGTTTTTTTTTTTTGTTGTTGTTGTTGTTGTTTGTTTGGTTTTTTTGTTGCTGTTGTTTGTTTGGTTTGGTTTGGTTTGGTTTTGTTTTTGTTTCTGTTTTTGTTGTTGTTGTTTTTTTTTTTTTCTTTAAATTTACGGATGGAACATTTGTGATTCAGATGTTAGGGGTTTAAAAAGAGAGCTCTGCTACTCCAGCATTAACTTCACTGACATTACGAACCTGGATGATATTTCACATAGGTCATGCTGTAGCAACATTGCTGTAGCAAGGTATCTTCTGTATCTTTTTCTGATACACTTGATGATAAAAGAAACATGTTTGCAGTGGAATATTCTTTATATATCTCTTTATGAACATCTTTTTCATGCACAATATCTGCTTGTAAACTAAGAAAAAAATGAGCTAGTATTTTGAGTTGTGAACACCTGAAGTTAAATCACAAAATTCTAAAACACTATTTGAGAACACTAAAATACTGGAGTAGCCAATTTTTTTTTTTTTTAGAGATTCATGTTTTTGTACTTGCCAGGACCTGCCTGTAGTGTTATATATAAGAATCAGTGAATACTGATATGAGCCTATCATCATAGTTTTCTTCTCTTTCTCTCTGAAGCATGCTCTGAAGTTGTGAAATCAATTTGCAGGTTTTTTTATCTTATTCCATAACAACCTTATTTAAAGCAGTAGCAGGCTTATATAGCAGTATTTAAAAAGCACAATAAGCAGCAAATACATTGTTGTGTTTGAATCGTTTCCTTAGTTGTTTAGTGGCTTCATAAGGAAAAAATGAAGATTTCACGGCTGTCACGAGGTCAGGGCACAGTGACCACCCAGTGGTGAATGTGCTGAAGCACGTTGTTTCTAGTAGTAACCAGTAACCAGAAAACACAAGAATCATCCAGAATGATACCAGAAAAGGACATTTCTCTTCAAGCTTCACTATCATGTTTTTTGTTTTTATGTTATAGGAACAGGGAGCAGATGATTGTTACTTGTTACTGCTTTCCCCTCTGCCGCTTTGTAACCCCCTAGTGAAGGGCAAAATGCCATGTGTTAGCGTTAAAAGAGCAGAAGGGAGGTGAGTTTGAAATGTCTACAGCTCATAAAGGAAAATAGTTTCAACAAATGTGTCTGTCCAGGCATGCAAATGATTATGCAGTGCAGTCAGTACTCCAGTCTGAGCTGTGGGTAAATAATTTATATTTTATGTACCTGGGTTTCAGTTTTCAAAATTGATGTTGGCATCTGAGAGCGTAAGTCCCTCTGGGGCCAGTGAAATTCTGTGTGCTAGTAGATTGCCTTTGTGGAAAACCTCATGGGCCTGGAAACTACAGTGTCACTCCTCCATTCTCCCCAGGAGTTATTGTTTGCCTTTCCATAACACTGGGAGATGTCCTGAATAATAGAAAACAGGTTTTCATGGCCATGATGTCAGAATTGGGCTGGATTCATAGTATTGACTTTAAAGTGGGACTGCAGTACAGGACAGCATGTCACAGGGACGATGCAGCAGTAAGAAGAGAAGATCAGTCTCTTTACACTGCTGTCAGTACTGTGCTGAATGTGACTGCTGTTACAAACAGACCATGTTGGGCTGCTCTATACCATCTACAATATCTGACAGCGTGGGTATAACCATGGCACATGTATCCTCCAGCAGAGTGATCTATAGGTTTTTCTGTGCTCTTCAGGAAGGTATTAGGTTCAAACAGGGTAATCCAGTGTTTTGATAATTGCACTAATGAGTTTTATACTCCTCAAATGGTACACAGCAGAGCAAGAAGCTGAGGTGGTCAACGTTTATCAGGTTTTGATCTTCCTTCTTTGTTTCTTTCAGACAGGCTATATCAAATTCTATGTAAACCTGCCTTGATTCTTGCAATGTATAAACTTATTACTGTGTAACATGCATTCTGAGTAAAACCTTGTGATCCACTCTGTATGACTTGAATTACCAAGTCTTTTGGTAATTCATGTTTTGCTTTACATTCTCATCTCTAATACATTCCCTCAGTTTTTGAAGTGGTCATACTTTTGCCTCTCAGCTGAAATAACAGAGGCCCCTTTCAGGGGCCATAGCTGCTTAAGTCTCAAAAAAGGCATGTATCATTAAGCACTTTCTTCATCCTTTCTTTAGGACTGCCATTCCTCTGCATTTCTGCCATAGTGAAGATATGCATAGTGCATATCAGTCCTATGAACCAGTGCATTTGATTACCTTGTATGGGTGTGCTGTTACCCCCAAAGAGGCATAGCAGAGCTTCTACTAGTAGATACCAACTGTATGAAATACATCCACCTCTGCCTGCTGGCCAGCCAGTGTTTCAGAAAGGCTGGGTGGCAGTGCTGTGCAACCTCAGCCCTCGCAGTCAGCTCCTCCTGTCCCTTCTCCTTGTAGCACCCTCCTTGCCCTTGCTCTGGTCCTTCTCTTATCACTTGTGCCATCACAGCTCATGTGGCCATCTGAACAGAGATGCAGGCATCCTGGTGAGCAGAGAGTGCTACCAGAAGACTGGGTGGCATTTGGAGCTTCCACTCAAGAGAGGGGAGTTGTCATCAGGGTGGCAAGGACAGGAGAGCTTGCTCCCAGCCTGCCTGCTGGGAACTTGGATCCACAGCCCAGCTTTGTGCCAGGAGGGCTGTGCTGATGGCTGCCATGTCACTCTGTGCAGCCTGGCTTAAGCTGCAATCACAGCTGCTCCTTTCTGCCTGGCCCCAGGGAAACCCAAACCTTTGGGTGTCACTTTGGCCACTGTTGCAACCCCCAGTGAATAAACAAGGGGATAAACGTGGTGTGGTGGAATATACCTTGGACATGAAACTGAAGGTGCGGAAAGACCTGGTAGAAAGCTCAGGGGTGTGTCCAGGTGGTCTCTGGGGCAAAGAGGCACAAGGATGTCCCTGCAGTCCCCAGTGGCTGCTCCCAGGTAATGGCTGGCTTTTCCTCCAGCTGGTTTGTGGGTGTGCAATGTTTGGTGGGTTGATGATACGACTTATATTTAACTGTGAATTGGCATGGAAAAGGAAAGCCTTTTTTTTTGGAAGGTGGTGTGGAGGGCAGAGCTGAGGGAGAGGTAAGACACATCCAGGTGAGAAATGCAGAAGTGGCACTGATGATACCTTCAGCCTCTTTAGAAATCACCCAAGATGTGTTTTCTCTTTCGTTGGAAAATGCAGTTTCAGTTCTGTGACCTGTTTTCTAGTGTGTGCAAGAGCTGCTGTATGCAGCTGTCAACCCCAAGAAGATCTGAATTTTGCAACCTGAGTTTTCTTTTCACCTGAGATACTTTAGATATATCTCACCTTTAGAGAGTCACCTCTCCAGTCAACATTCCCTATGCTGTGAAAACATAAAATAAGCAAAATAAAGCTCTGATATTTGCTATCAGACAATTTTTTTCTCTTCCTCCTTCTGGTTCAAATTAGGAAGATCTTTATGCTCTGTGATTTTGAATCCTTTGATGAAAGAATGCATTTGTCACAGCAATGAGTGGTTAACTGTGATTGCTCAGTGCTAGGCAGGTAAGACCTGATTTTAAAGGGAGAAAGTTGATTATCTCTTCACTTAGATCAAGTGCTTGACAAGTAACAAGAACTGCCTTTCTACAACTGGCTTCAAAGTGGAAATCTGAATGAGCCTTGAAGCATTTTATTGACCCTCTGAAACATTATTTTCTTATGGCTTCCTGGATTTTCATCTTAAAATTATTTAAAACAAGATCATTTGATATGGGATATGCAACTTGCTTTGAATATGTATAATTTTCTGATTATATTGCATTAATTAATTTTAAAAAATAGTGAATTCCTGACTTCCCTTGGGACTGACTTCCAAAATATTGTTAGTAAAACAGGTAGGAGTGATCTTTAAAAAAAATTGAAAATTTTGTCTCCAAAAGAGATAAAATGGTTATATTTAAAGATTTATAATAATTTTCAAATATAGTTTGGATTAATTAGCCATTTTTTCCTCTATTACTGGTGTCTGCTCTTATTTGCTGCAAGTTTTAGACATCTCCTATTATTTATTCTGCAATTTGGACTGGTTTCCATCAATTAAAACCTTTACAAGATGTATTTCTGTATTTTTATGTATGACTAACTTGTTCAATAATCCATATTTTATGCTGCTCATTGAACTGGTTTTATAAGAGATGATATACAGTATTATATTGCATACAGTGCCAAAGTAAACCAAACGTCAGCTTTTAGCAGTTTTAGCTGCCATCAGCTGTAAGCACAGATTTTTAAATTATGTGTATGGGCCACAGTTATGAATCAGTCAGATCCAAACTTTGTCAACAATCACCATGCTCCTAGAATGTGGGTTTTGGAGTGGCCTGCTTTAGGTGGAAGGCTGAATTACATGTCATGTCACAGAGACCTTTTGCATTTCCAGTTGAGGAAACCTGGTTTTAAGCAATTTGCAGTTATCTCCTGCCATTATAAGACATCCAACAGTGTTTTTGAGACCTGTTTCAAGGACAGAGCTAAGGAATATAAATCGTGATTTGATATTTCTTGTGTTTACTTTTTTTGCAAAATCCTGGGCTGCTGTCAGCAGTGTTAAGGTGAGGTTTTGTGTCCTTCCCCACCTAGCCCAGTGCCATGGGCTCTGCAGAGGGACAGGTCTGCTCAGCCCCTCCATCTGCAAATCAAGAATTCCTCCAT
This sequence comes from Erithacus rubecula, assembly GCF_903797595.1. Classification (NCBI taxonomy): domain Eukaryota; kingdom Metazoa; phylum Chordata; class Aves; order Passeriformes; family Muscicapidae; genus Erithacus; species Erithacus rubecula. The sequence continues at coordinate 390,504 of NW_027635670.1, forward strand.
GAGCACTTGCATTCTGAGCAGGGTGTGTTCTTGGAGCAGCACTCTGATAAGTTTTTCTAAAACATTGCATTTTAAAGGACAGCAAAAAGGCTTACTTGATTAGTCAATAAACTTTAAAAATAGAAAGTAATAAACTAATTAAAGGTCTAATGTTCCAGACTAAGCTAAGATTTCCATCAGTTTGTTGTTCTCTTTGACCCAGGAGTTGAACTAAACTTTTTTCACAAGGAGAGTTTTTAGTTTTAGTATTTTCTGCATTTTATTCTCATTTGGTGTACATGTTGGTATTTGTTGAATTGTGTGGTCTACTCTGGATCAGAAGCACCACATTGGAAAGCCCATTAAAGTCAAAGGGTTTTTGGTTTTTTTGCTAAGCTTGGGTTCAAAATAGTGGAAACAGTTTTACGAGCCTTTGATGCAATGCCCTAATCCAGAAAATCACTTAAGAATATCTACTTAGCTTTTAAGTATAGTTGATTAACTGTGAAAGAAAATGCTATAGCACTCTGTGGAGTGAAAGATTAAATTTATGTATTTTTGAAAAGCTAACGTGCTACTTCTGTTCTGAGGAAAGAAAAACTAAAATCTCTCTTCAGAATGACTGATGAGTTACAAGAAGTTCTGTTATCCTTCTCTGACTTGGATCTGCATTTATTCTTCAAGCACAGGTGGCTTCTGTTAGTGTTCATACTGTATTTGTGAACACCTAAGAGTGTATTTCCAGTGGATGAGTTTGTATTGGTTACTAGGAAATAATCACATAAATTCTGCTGTGACCTGAAATTATATACTGTCTTTAAAAGGGGAAAATAGAAAAGCTTCTCAGTGCTACTGAATCTGCAGTCTGCCTGCAAAGGCAGATTGTGATTAGCTGATGGTTGTTTTATGATTGACCATGGTGAACAGTGGAAGCACTCAAATGAAATTATTTTCACAATATTTTTCAAATTGTAGTGAATTTTATTGATGAAAATTTTCTGGTGAATTCAATTTCTTATGGTTGTGTATTTCCACAGATGTGCAGAATCTTGGACACTGGGGCAAAGAAGTAGGTAATAAAGACTGGAAAAGCAAAAGCTGCCAGTTAGTAACAGCTGCAATGATGTAGTGTGGTGATGGAGGTCAGAGGAATCATGGCATGTCTGTGTTACAGCCAGGTGACTGTCCTATGACAAGGTAGCCTGAACCTTAGAGGAGACTCTAGAAGACCTGAGATTGCCATTGAAAACCTCTCACGAGTTCAAATTTTACTGCATGTGACCCTGGAGTTTTGCAATGTTCCTCTACCCTATGTGGATCCAGAGTGGTGTTCCCTGTTTAGCAATCAATTGTTATACTACCTCACACCAGGAGTATGCGTGGGGTGGATGCTGAATCACAAAGTTCCTGCTCTGAAAAGCTGTGAGACAGCCTGTTAAGTTGGAAATCTCTTTAATGCTGGCGATAATTTAACCAGTTGATAACGAAGCCATGCAGAGTTTTCAGGAGTAAGGAAAGGTTCAAGAGATATCAATGTGCTTAGGACCTGAGTTCTTGTGAAATAGCCTTGAGTATTAGCTTACAAGAACTCTGGCTGCTTTTCAGGTATCTAATGTCACTGCAAATGACTTGCTATATGTGAAGTTAATTTTTAAAGGGTTTAAGATATTTTAGGATAGTCTACTTGCAGTGGATTCTGGCACTACCTGTAATAGGGGAAAGTTCTTTCCCTTCTCAGTTGTATTTGAGTAAAGTCTGGTCACAGACTGCAGCATACTGACTTCTCACAGGCTCCTGAATCTCACAGCATCCTTCATAGGCACTAGAAGTCCTTTTGGATCTTTCAGACATTTCTGATTATTGACATCATCAGTAAGATTCTTTCCAGGCATTGTATGCTTGAGTACTTAGGCAATACTATTAGCAGGATCATCTGTTGCTTTTTAAAAGAGTGTTTGCTGTCATGTGATAATTTTGAAGGTAAGAAAATGTTGTATAAAAGTTGTATATCAGGCATAACTTTTATTATTTTTTTTTGCTAAAATGTTGACAAACCTGTTCAACCATGAAGAAATACTGGCTCTAGCAGTTAAGATCTTCCAGAAAACCCCAGTACTTTGGAAATGACATTGTGTACTGGTTTCAGTAAACACAGAGTGTATCCAGTGCTGAGGTATGGTGCTTGATAGAACTTTTCAGCTCCTGAAGTACTGTTTTGGCTAAGACACTATGTTTCTCTGTTATCAATACAATTTTTTTGCAGTTTCAGTAAGCTACTTACAACTTGATTGTACTGCCTAGTTTCCAGCACAACTGTACTTTGCCTAAATGAACTAACCTGTTATGTAAACTGTCTAGTCATTGTGTTATTTCTAATTATCTGCACCTGTCTGGAGCTACAAAATGTCATTAAAAACAATTGCTGTTGTTTTGTCCAAAAATTGATAGTGTTTCAATAATGGATGAAATTATTCTGCCACAGAGATGTGTGCCTTTTAATATTCCTATGCAGGGAATTGAACAGTGTCCAGAGCAGCATGGTGTTTTATTAGAAAATATGTCTCTCTGTGCCTTTCACCCTAAAGCAGACACAAATACAGCTAAGGATGCTAAAAGATTTTTGTTTTGTGTTGACAGTTTAACCTAGTTTTCCTAGGCTCACTTGACCAGTGAACAGTGCCTATTGTCTGGTCTTGAAGGAGCTGAATGTTTCTTGCAGCTCATGGCTTAGTAAAGCCAATTTCAGAGCAGGAAGAGTGTACATTAACCCTGCAGCAGAAGAAAGCAGAAGCAAAAATGGAAGGATTAATGTGTTTTTGCAGGGTAGGTGGGTGGTAAAATCAATGAGGGGGATCACAGGGCTGCATGGCCCTGTTCCTGGAGGCTAGTGAGGCCAGCCACCCCAGGGAGATGGTGACACAGTCATTCTCCTTGCTGATAGCACTCCTGCATTTTGAAGGATCACTGTGCCAGGCTGGGTTTTAGGTTTTGTCTGCTCTCACTGCTCAGCAGAAAGAATTTGAAAGAAAGGGATAGTGCTTATGTTTCCCTGTATTTTACATTCTGATCTCTTTCTTTACTTCTGGACACCTTAATTTTTGAACATTTTGACCTGGCAATGTCCCTTTAATACCATATTATGCAAGGATCTCAGACATTGAAGATATTGGAAAAGTGATTAAAAGCCATTTTCTAAAAACTACTCATGTGCCTTAAATTTCAGAGCCAAACTCTTGCCACTCTATTGACTAAATCAGTCTAGAAATCTCCAAAGCCTCTTCTGTGGCAGGGAATTATAAGCAGCAAACCTAATCCTCAGACTGGTGAGAGAAGAGAAGCCAAAACTCCCAAACAAAGGTCTCAAGACTTCCTTAGAGGACAATCAGGAGGAAAGTCACAATATAAACTTAGTTTCAGATCTTTGGTATATTGAAGCAGAAATTTGCCAGTAAGAAGGTATATGTAGTTGGTTTTTTGTGTCCTTTAGGATTTGATGGTGAAAAGGATACATGTCAATGATGGCTAAGTAATATGCACCTCACTCTAGTGACAGGAAACATTTTAATATGTTGTAGAAATTTAATTGAATTATTACAGTTTCAGAATATTCGTCAGAATTTCATGAAATAAGTTGTACATGGTATAGAAGTCTTTTACAAAATTATAAATCAAGAACTAGACTAGAAAAGTCTGCAGTTCAGATGTCTCCTCTTTTATTTTTACTTGCCCAGCTCTGAAGTAATGGATGACTGTAAAAAAAGCATGAAGTTTCAAATCCCTTTTCCCAATGATACAATCAGTCTAAAACCCTAAGTAAAACCTTAGAGTAAGAAATTAATGTTAAGGTTCATCTGTAAGTTTTACATACTCAGTGAAGATTTTACTTATAAATATTTAAATTAATTACTTAATTAAATCCCAGAGATTTCAATGTTCAGCACCCAACAGTTACTGTTCCCTTCAGGGAATTTGATCCTGATAGATCTGAAGAGAAATGTTCAAAGATTCCCAGTGAGATTCTTTGAAAAGAATCTGTGTGCCATGGTGGCTGCTTGGTTTTCTGAGCTGCAACAAGCATTGCTGACACAATACACCAGGAGGTAGTGGAGAAAGCCCATCTGTCACGCACCCTGAGTGCTAGATCCAGGTCCCTGCTTTTGCATTTCACTCTAGACCTAGTTCAGCAAAATGCATCTGTTCTTGACTCTGTGAAGAAGAATAAAATAATAATAATAATAATAATAATAATAATAATAGTAGAAGGACTCAACCATCTCTTTAAAGTAAAATGGAAGTCTTGCCTTTTTTGACACAGCTTTAGTAAGATTGCAGTTTGCTAATTTTCTGGCAGAAGGAGAATGCAGTTCTTAATGCAGTTTTGGTTAGTCTTTGCCACTTTCTCTATTGTACATGTGTTTGACAGAACATCTAAATAATCTTCATGGTTAAAATAAAATTAAATATTGATCTTCTTGGGGAATTATGTAAGGCTTGGAGGTGAAGGGGTAGGACTGTTCAGAGCAGCAGCTTCAGCTTGTAGTCTTACACCTAACATGATGGGATTAGTTCTGAGTTACTTATATGCAGACATATTGTCATTGCAGTGCAATTTTTGACATACTGTTCCAAAGTTCAGGAATGCATTTATATTTGAAATGTCTTTTTAGCCCCCCAAATCTTGGATCGAAGAGGTCTTCAGTAAAAGAGAATGTGCACACATTATTCCCAACTCAAAAGATCCGCACAGGTAAAACAAGAAATTTCTCTTTTTTACTGTTCCATTTAAAAAGAATCAGAATAATTTTTTATGGGTGTTGCGTTTTGTTTAGATGATGTTTTTTAGTGTCTCAGTCAATGATTTCTGGTCTATGAGTTTTCATGGATCTCATCACCAGTCTCTTTTAAATCAAACTGTTTTTTTGAATTGGAAATTGGCAGCAATTAACCTTACTATCCTTCTTAGATTTGTTGCTCTCAGTCTGGTAAACAAAAGGCATGGTATCTAATTAAGAGATTAAATTACATGGAGTTACTGCTGCACCATTTTTCCATTCCTGAGAGTAATTACTGCTGGTGATCACAGTCTCCTGATACAGAAATTTTGATCATACTGGTATAGAGTATGAAAAGAGTAAGGAAGAGATCAAGGCCTCAATCTGTGCTTTAGGACTTGAAGAACCAAACATAACTTGGCAATCTGTATTATGTATCTAGTGGATGGTATGGCCCAGATAAATTTGAAGAGATGACGTTCTGAGAATGCAAACTTGTAGTTTTGATCATATGGTTTTGAAAGTATGGATAGTGTAGCATACATAAGATAAATAACTCATTTATGAAATGTAGATCTGATATGGTCTGAATTGTGAAATGCCAATAAAATTGCTGAAGTAGTACATTTTCCAGGGGCTAGTGGTGGAGATGACAGTCTGTTTTGTTGTTGATGAGAATTCTTTCCCTGCTGAATTGATACTTTAAGAACAGCATTAAAGCTGTCTTATTTTACATAAGCATATATTAATTATCCACCTTTTATCACAGATGCCCTGCAGGATGCCAGGTGTGTCAGAATTTAATCAGGTAAGAGAGCATAAATATATATGAACTGTTTTTATAGTGACCTAGTAGTAGGCAATCCTAGTCAAGAAAATAATGACATGAGAAATATCCTGCTTGTTTTATGTCAGAGCAGCCTTTCTAGGGTGACTAACAAGCTGGTGTCAAGTAGTCCCATAATCTGTATTCCACATCTTTATTATCTACCTTTTCATTATGCTTCAGGTTTCATTTTGCTTCTAAAATTTACAAGAGTGATGCTTTACAAAGAGTAAATAAATTACTCCCTTTACAGATCACTGTAAAGGGCTGATATGCAGAATGTGTTTCTGTTCTGAGCTCCTTCTAAGAGAATATCTTGCTTTAGAGCAGAAGAAGAGATATTCAAAGATTTTTGCAGGTCTTCCAAGAGAAGAAATATAGGGGGTATTTTAATGCCTCCTGCTAAGATGCAGATACTTGGGATATCACAACTAAAGTTACCTTGTCCTTCATAATAAAATAGTTTAATTTCATCTTAGTCAAGACTACAGCAGTGCTGTGGTTCTCCCCCTCAGAGGAGAGTGGGTCTGTTAATAACAGACCTGTTATTAGGGGAACTATTTATAGGTCTGGGAAGATCAGTAGGACAAAAATTAACCCACAGAAGTGGAAAACCAAAAGATCAGCTTTCATCAAATCAGTTTCCTAGTGCAACACAGTTTGGCTATATAAATGTGAAAACAACACTGTGAGAGGGAGGAAGAGGAACAGGAAATGTGAACTTCAGTGGATGGATTAGTTTTTCACCTTTCTCTATCAAGACATCCTGTATATTTGTGTGTCTTTCATCTTGTAGTTGTTTCATTCAGGTTTTGCTGAGCATTTTCATGCTGTTTAGATTAATATGAATCCAGTTTGTTGGTCTATGTTTGCAGAATGTGTGTGTGTGTCTAATGTACATTTCAGTCAGACCTTATCTTGCAAGTATAGCTTCCAAATGTTAACTGTTGTTGTCTTCTTGGGTATCTCAAGTTATACAGAGAGCTTTGTCCTAGGAGAATTTTTCTGTACCTAACAAGGAGAAATAATTTCCATATGATTGTTATGACTGGTTATATTGTATTTATTAGATCAGCAATGAAACAGGCTTCAGGCCTCCTGAGTTCTGTAGTTTTCCACAACAGTCAAAAATCATGTCCGTATACTTGATGCCTACTATAATTTGACCTAATATTGTAGGAAAATAAAATCTCTTAATGATTTCTTTTGCAGAGAACTTCCAAGGTTTGCAAGCAGTTTGTGAATGGGTTATGCAACTAATTTGCTAATTCTAAGTAGAATTACTCCATTTAGAAGTCTCTAATCAAATATGAGTAAGTTACCAGCCCCTTTGTCCATGCTCCCTTGGTGAGCTGAAATGGGTCTCTATCTGCCCTTCTGTGCAGAACTCACAAAAACATCCCAGGCAGCAGATAGAATGGAGTCACTATATGAGTATTCAGAAATAAGGTTCCAATTTCCTGCATCCTTATACATCTCAGATGTTCTTGCAACTATATAAGTCACCTTCAAGGCACAAGTTTTAGACACAGCTTCTAAATCACTGCTTGTTAGAGCACTGGATATTGTAGTCTGACTCCTGCAGTTACTTTTACTTCAGTGTCAACTCTTTGGGTTTTCCCTTATTGCTCAAACTGTGACTTTTCTAGTAGCTTGCTTTTATGTTACTGATGATGTCCCCACCTTTTCCAGTAGCTTGGTGAGCTTTTGAGGCAAAAAAGGCTAAGTCATTGCAAAGATGCTTTGTATCAATGCATATCCACGTATCCATAGATCATGGGGTTACTCAGGCTGTCAGGGATATGGTCTCCAATATGCTCAGCCAGGGGGCTCAGACAAGGATGCTTCATTTAGTTGTGTGAAACTCGCAAGGATGGAGATGATCCACCCTCTCCAGACCCTGACTCTACTGCTGGGTTATCCTCCTGGAAAAAAGGATTCTTCTTATTTCCAGCCTCAGACTTCCATGTTTCATCTATGCTGCTCCCTCTCGCCCTTGGGTTATTCAGGGGACACCCTGATCTTCTCAGCCTTGGAATCTGGCAGTACAAGGGCATCAACCATCTCCCTCAGCACCCTGGGGTGCAGTCTGACATGTGTGAAACAGGTGCTCCTGTGCTATTCTGACTCAAATATCATCTCATCCTCCTAGTGTCACTCTACCTTGAGCCCTGTCTCTCAGAGTGTAGAAGGCTTCCTTCTCCAGTTTGCTTTTGCAAAGCATTGAATCAACCAAATGTAATTTGCCTGGGTTGAAAATGGAGTGCAGACCTAATTTCATGGCTTCTGCTTATCAAGAAGTGCCTTACTAAAGCAGCTTGTTTCCTGCATTTCCTTCAGGTTGCTTTGGTGTTTGACTTTGATTTGTTGGTTAGTTGGTTGATTTTCATTTGCTTCCAGTTAGTTCTCTCTCTTCTCCATTGAAAACTGTCTGTTTTAGAATGCATATCTCCAGAATCCTGCAGATGTTGACATTTACCCTTCTCCTAAATGGCCAAATAGTATACCTGAGGCATGAGGCAGTTGTGTTTGGGTTTTTGAAGGATGTTCAGTTTTTTAAAAGAGGAAATGCGAAGAATTTATCTCCATTTCCTAGGGTATATTAACTTGTGAAATGTTTAAAGGAGAACTGGGCTGTCAGCTGTCACTATAAATTACACTGAAGATAATCCTGTAGAAGAGACTGAGCCTGTTGAAGCCTGTGTGAGAGTAGTGATTGAATTTAGAATCTGGGTTATTATTCCAGATTGAGACCTTTAATGCTAATTGAGTTTCTGGTATCTTTCAGTCTCGTTTCTGGCTAGGACAGGGTTAATTGTCTCTGGCTTTAAACCAGCTCCCTTCACTACACTTTTCCAACAAGAAACCAACCCTTCTCCCCACAAGAGAGAGAGAGAGAGAGACCCTTGCCTCTGCCTCCAGCCATGATGTGAACTTGTAAAGAGTAACACCTGGACCCTAGCCATGCCCCATCCCAACCCATGCAAGAAAAAGCAGGACAGGGATACAAAGAATCTGAGGCCTGCCACACAAAATTGCAAAAGACATCCTGGCATCTTATGAAGGGGTTTGAGCTGCGTCAGAAGTTATTGGTACCATAGCACAGCTCCTCCTGGCACCCCAAATGCCAGTACTGGGCAGGATGTGCAAAGGGAAAGTCCCTGCCACGCATCGTGTTTTACAGAGTCCCTGATGTTTTACAGTGTCCCTGATGTTTTACAGAGTCCCTGATGTTTTACAGAGCAAGGGGAGTGTAACATGTTGTGATGTGAGCTGTGATGGCACAGCGAGCTTGAACAAGAAACCACAATTACCCAGGGATCAGGAACTGGCCCAGAGACAAAAATTTCAGATATTTCTCAGGAAAGGATAAATAGGAGGTGACATGTCCTGAGGAGGTCCCATCAGATAATGAGTTACCATAAAATGAAAAGTTATACACACTCTGCTAATTCCTCCTGCTGTTTTGGAGGGGCACCTCAAAAATGAGAAGCTGCTGTATTGGAGTCCCTGTGGCAAGTTGCAAAAGCTATGGAGGGACAAGGTGCATCAAGTGAGGTTGCAGAGCTGAAAGGCATCCAGCTGGCTTTAGATATCACTGAATGAGAGAAATGGCCAGTGTTCTACCTCTATATTGGCTCATGAATGGTAGCAAATGCTCTGTAGGGGTGGCTCCAGTGATGGAAAAAACCAAATAGACAGTGCAGAGGTAAACCCATCTGGGCTGCTGAAGTGTGGAAAGACATCAGTGCTGTAGAGAATCTGGCTGTAAAAGCACATAATGTAGATCCACACACCAGGAGTTGGACTGCTAAAGACACAACTATAGGGTGGTGAATCAGGCTGCCAAGATTAAAGTGTCTTGGGTGCACCTGGATTGGCAACACAGTGGTGGATTATTTCTGGCTCATTGAGCCCCTGACACCTCAGGTCATCAAGGAAGAGATGCAACATACAGATGAGCTCATGATAGATGTGTGGGCTTAACCATGGACACTATTTCCCAAGTGATCTGTAACTGTGAAACATGCACTGGGATCAAGCAGGCCAAGTGGGTAAAATCCCTGTGGTATGGGGAAGGATGGTTAAAATATAAATATGGAGAGCAGATCAATTCCATAGACCTCTGGTCCAGAGAGCACTGTATTGCACTGTTATCATATTCCCTGTCATGCACCAACCTCTGGGAAATTTGATGTGACAATGGACTGTTCAAACCACACTGAAATCAGCTGGACCTTCAAGCATTGGGATCTGCATTTAAGGTCATCTGGTTGGCTAATACCAGAGACGCTGCCAATTGAACTTGCCCTGACCAATCAAGACCTTCATGTACTGTAGAAGGGGAGAGAAGGATAAAGTCACTATGGTGTATATGAGGAATATATTTGGGAAATCCATTTAGATTAGTCCTTTCTCAAGCAAAGCCATCCGTGGGGTTGTTTTTGGCTCAGTTGCTGGGTGTGCTTGGTGGTTAATGAAGATGAATGGGGAAACACAATGTGTACCTGAGGAGGATTTGATTTTTGAGTGAGAACAGTCTGTAATATGCAATGTGTGTACATCGTTGGTTATTGAATGACCCTGCCAGTGTGTGCCATAACTACTGTGGTCAGTGGGTATGGGCTGCTCCAGATATACCAGTCATGAGTTTGTGATGCAGCTTGCAACCCCCAGACAGCACACCAGCCCTCCTGTCCTGGAAGACATCTAGGACAGACAGAACTCACAGTCATGGACTCACTGAACTCACCAGATGTCTTGGAGGGATGGCCATTGATTATGATACCTAAGCTCGTGTGTGTGGGTGAGTGTATGTATGTAATTGGAAGGTGTATGATTTGATAATAAGATAGATGATATAGAATAAGGGGTGAAAAATGTCTTCATTCCAGCCAGGACAGGGTTATTTTTTGCATGGAGGGGGCATGGCTAGGACCCAGGGGTTATTCTCTACCGCCTCACATCACTGCTGGGAGAGATGGAAAGAGAACCTCTTCCAGGGAGAAAGACAGGATATGCCGAGTTGGAAGGGATCCACAGTAAGTGTTGAGTCCAACCCCTGGCCCTGACAGGACTATTCCAAGAGTCATACCATGTGCTGAAAGGGTCCCTTCTGGGTAGGCATAGAGTGACTGAGGGAGTGGTTAGGTATTGTCTATTATTAAGGGGTTTCTGTGTGAAATGTTCATTTCTTGTGCAGTCTGTTATTAGTACTGTTGCTGTTAGTGTTTTTTCTCTTATTTAGTTGGTGTTTTCAGCAAATTGTTGTATCTCCTACTGCGATCTTCATCTTTTGCACCTCCAATTCTTCTCTCTAGTGCACTCCAGGGAGAAGGGAAAGGAAAGGGATGAGCAAGAGAGTGGTGTGTGATTTGGAGAGTCACAGTGGGAGCATTGAACTGAGGAGTACCATACCCAAACCAATCTTCCTCAATATTGCACGCCAATCCATCTATTTGTACATGCACTTTGCTAGCTTCTAAGGGTTAATATAAAGACCACTCTGAAATTCTCCTGACTGTTGAGGATAACTCCTAGATCTTTCTTTAGTCCTTAGAGTAACTGGTGGTAATATTCATAGCAAACCTCAGTGTCCTACAACATTCCTCTGAACTGGAACATAAAGCTGTATTACTCAGGTCAGAATTTCTCTATGGGACCCTCAAATGGTTACAGAATCATATGGAATCACAGCATAGCTTGGATTCGAAGGAATCTTTGAAGACTACCTAGTCCAACTTCCCCAATTGTTACTAGTTTCCTCAGGTAGAGAACAAATTCTATATCCAAATGACATAATATATAATTCATGTTATTTTGCTATTGCTACAATTTTTTTTCAACATGGTAAATTTTTACTGCATTCCATGTGAGACAACTGTAGTATTTTTCTTTCATGAAGTTAGGGCTAGTCACTGGTAGATCCTAAAGCTGTATGCAAGTGAGTTTGATATAAAATAATTCCTGTGTTTTTAATGTGAGGTGTTGCTGTGGCCGGCTGATTGGAGAACACCCAGGAATAAAATGCAGCTGGCCTGTTTATCAGGCTGGTTCACAGAGTGATGGTGGAGAGTGGTCTGTGCAAAAACACACCAAGATGAGTCCCACAGATGCGTTTGGTACTATCAATTTTCAAGATGGAGACCACACTTACCATGCCAAGGTAATAGGTGCTGTTCTTACATGACTGAATTATTTTTGTAATTTCAGCATAAGAAAAGGCAAAAGTTGGATTGGGTGAATATCAGATTCATTGTCTTAGGAGGGCAGGGGAATCTAAAAGTGAACCAGATTAAAAGGTGTGTATATTTTTATGTTTTACTTCACTGTGATTAGGGATGGGCTGTCTGTATTGCTCACATATATTTTTGTGCTATCCTGTTAGGGTCCTATGGCAACTCTAATCAAGCTCTGCAGGACATTAGTGCTTAGGACTTTGTAACGTGTTGCAGTTTCTTCTCATAAAGTATTTTAAAGAGGTTTATTTTACCCATTATTTTCCTTTTCAGTATATTAGACTTTCTTACGATAGCAATTTGGATCAGTTGTTGCATCTGATGGTTAAAGAATGGCAGATGGAATTGCCAAAGCTAGTGATCTCTGTTCATGGAGGCATTCAAAATTTCAAGCTTCCCTCAAAAGTCAAGCAGGTTTTCAGCAAAGGGCTGGTGAAGGCAGCTGAGTCTACAGGAGCATGGATAATTACAGAAGGCATCAACAGCGGTAGTGTAATTACTTTTCTTTTTTTCACATTTCATTTTGGTGTTTTTCCTCTGCATAACAGCATGTACATTTAGGTCAAATAGAGTGCAATTCTTTGAAAATTGGTGATGTGTTAATACAAAATGAAGCCATTTTTATATAAGGAGCAGTGCATAATTCACAGAGTGGAATCATGCTTGTTTACGGTTGACAGGCATTCTGAATATTTTAATTAAGGAGCAAAGTATTCTGCATGTAATAACAAGCACTGCATTATAGCCAGAACTCATCTACGGTTAATTTTTCTGCTTCATTAAAATATTTTATTTCTGTGGACTATGGTTAGTATTTTTGAAACTATTTTCAAAGCTCAATTTAACTCGTGTTTTATAATTGATAAAGTTTTGAATCAGGGTAATCCATTAATTAGCCTATTAGTAGCTGAAAGTCCCTTTAGACTACTCTCAAAAACTCACAGGGATCAGTAAACTGAAAGTTTTGCTTCTTTAGCTGTTATTCAATCTGGTGATCTTACAGGAGAACTGTCCTGAGCATTTATGTAACTAATTAAGTTTTATGGATGTGAAAAGCACCATTAGCAACAGGTAAGAATGTTATTAATTAGAAACATTGCTGAATTTGAAGCAATGGTACATTGCACCTGAACTGTGAAGTGTAAATCAAATACACAAACTGGGTATGATGTTTTGGTTTTGATTGAAACATAACTACAGTACAAATTAAGTGGTGCAAAACCTTTCTTGGTGTCCTCTAGCAGGTGTCTGAATATAGAAGAAAAATTATCATTTGATTATCTGTTTAGGAGTGTCCAGGCATGTGGGGGATGCACTGAAAGGCCGTGCCTCACCACACCTGAGAAAGATCTGTGCTATTGGGATGCCTCCATGGGGTATCATTGAGAATCAGAGGGATCTCATTGGAAAAGATGTGAGTTGGATGCATTTTAATAACAAAAGTCTTCACGTTATGTTGGAGTTTTCTTGCATACTTGATTTTCTTCTAGATTAACTTCACTGGTTTTGTATTTTTCTCCCTATAATAGAGGCTTAGATTTTACTCAGCAAAGACTTTTGTGACATGTTGAGGCACTGTATTTTGTTTTACATGTATAAATGAATAGCTTTAAAATACTTCTCTTACAGGAAATTGCCATTCCTTTTTTAAATTTTGCAAATATGTAGTCAACTCTCTTGTCTTGTAAATTATGTTTTTCTATATTAGGATTCAGAATGAACAGTTAGGTTAGTAATGTACACAAATAAGCTATTAATATGTGTCTTATTTTATTCAAACCATGACTTTATGTGAAGGCATAATCTACTCAAGTGGCTAAAGTGTACTACTGAAGTAGTAAGGTGAAATCCTTCCTGATAAACTTTAGCTCACATATTTTTAATGATAATACAACCCTATACAAGCTATGTCATGGTGTTCCAACTGTTGCAAAAAATGTCAGGCAGTGACTCTAAGGATTGCAAACCTAATCAGAAGCGTTTTCTGAGGTATTAATAATGGGTTTGTTGCTGTTAAGAGTTAAATGCTAAGAATCAAACATTTGAGTAACTCATAAAACATGATGGCAAATTTCAAACAGACATTGTAGTGAAGAAATACAAGTGAGGGGACATAAATGGTGATATTTTCTTGGTTTCTTTGAGGACATTTTTATTTTGGTTTTCTCAGGTAGTTTGCCTGTACCAGACTCTTGGTAACCCTCTCAGCAAGCTGAGTACCCTCAACAGCATGCATTCTCATTTTCTAATGGCAGATGATGGGACAGTAGGCAAGTATGGGAATGAAATGGTGCTCAGGAGGAATTTGGAGAAGTACATATCACTTCAAAAAATACACACAAGTGAGTATTGCTGTGGTCTGCTTTATGACAGAAAAACCCATCCTAAAAGTTGAGGAGGTACTTGACATTTCATGTTACATGCTGTATATCTTGATTTGTCATAGCTTTCACTGAGGTCAAATGTGTCAAATTAATTGCATTTATCTTAAAGTCTAAAACTTAGGAAAATGAAAATGACAACATTTTTACAAGGCATTATGAATTTGGATGAACTCACATACGGGTTTCTCAGTTGTAGAGACATCAAAATTACTCAATTATTTAGTAAATATTGAGCATTTTCTCACTTCACAGTTTTATGTGGTCACTATTTCACCACTAAATATTCCCCTAGCATTCTATGAGATGGAATGATTGTTACATTCAGAGAAATGAAAATCCTTTTCACCATGTTAACTACTTTTGACCTCATGACTCTTCTATATTGTAAGCCTGTGACATCCTCAAGTACAGCAACAAAGAGTGGTAGCAGAAGTAAAACCTTTAGTGTTTAACAGATAGCACAACATCCGTCATTTATTTAAAGAGTAAATGAGTTATAGTAAATAAATAATTAAATAATTATTTATTACACAGACAATTATTGCCTTTTATGAACTAGATTGTAAAAATTATTTGTGGAAGTTCACTCTTTCCTAGTCATTCAAATATTGAGGTATGTTGAAAAAGCATTAGTGTTATGATGTTGATATTGTTCCTTTATCTGCTCATATTTTAGGATTGACAGACTTAGAAACTAACACATTTTTTAACATATTCATGTATAGACCTTCTTAGTCAGACTTGCATTTTCTTAGTATGAGCTTTTGCAAGTCAGTCTTTCATTTCTATAGCATTGTACTTGAAATTAATTTCTGTTTTTTAAAAAAATCCTACCCTGCTGCTGTAACACTTGAAAGAGTCTCTGAAGACTGAGATTACTTTCCTATGTGTGTAGGTAAATACATGGGTATTGAATATGTTGCAAATGTCCTTGCATATGACAACTATTATAAAGGGAAGAGGGATATTTAGAAAGACGTGTTTTCTTCCTGATTCTTATAGTTTTTTTCAGTAATTTTTTATGGTCTTTTTTGATCTGGTTGAAGAAGTTTTCTGAAAAATCTTTTCTGAAAAGTTTTAAAACATGTAAGATACAAACAGACCTCAGTCACACACAGAAATCAAAACATTATGGAAATAAATACTTATATGTGGTTCAAAGGAGAGGAAATAATTCCTTCACCTTACATTGTAACTGGTTAGGTGTGTTTTGAAACAGGAATGGGCCAAGGTGTTCCCACAGTGGGGCTGGTGCTGGAAGGGGGTCCCAGTGTGATCCTGACGGTGTGTGAGTACGTGAGGGCCAGCCCAGCTGTCCCAGTGGTGGTCTATGAGGGCACGGGCAGAGCTGCAGACATCCTGGCATTTACCCACAAGCACACAGGTGACACGGGGTGAGTAGTGCCACAGTGCTCCTCCTCCTTGGTCTGCAGGTGAGGGCAGGCACCTACAAAGCCCTGTCTCAAAACTGCTGAGACAATTTCTAATGCTTCTAGTGAAGACACTGCTCTGGTCCAGCTTTAACTTCTGAGATGGGAGAATAGAGTTCCTTTCTTCCCTGCCTCAAACTAGTGCTGAAATAATTATTCTGCCCAATTTACTACGGCTTTTCTGAGGAGGGAAAACTACAAGTAGCTACTCTGTTATGAGATTTCTCACCTTTGGTGAGAGACACTTGTGGATGACTGCCAGAGTATTTGCTATTGTTTCAGCTCAGCCATGTCTCCACCTACCAATATTCTGGACTTGGATTGTACAAACTTTAGAGATTAGAGCTGCAGGTCACTGCTGTAGGAGCCTCAGGCTGAAGTAGGAGGAAGACTAAGTTTTCTCATCTTTGGCTTTGGGTTACTCCCTGGTAGTCCATATTTGACATCCTTGTCAAGGTGTCTGTGTACCACCAGTCCAGCCTCAGCTGCAGGCTCTTTTGAATCCACCTTGGTGAAAATTTTGCATTCAAACTGGGCATAAAATATATGTTTGTATAGCCAGTTAATATTATATGTGGAAGTTTTTAGAAGTCAAAGAGCTTTTTAGATAAAAAAAAAAAAATCTAATTCTAAGTGGTGCCCTGAGTTCACTCCCATTTAAGAAAATAAACTATTTAATAAATTTTATGTACTAATTGTTTACTTATTGTGTTTTCTGAATATACTTTTGGATATATGGTATTTTCCCTTAATGTGTTGTTCAAGAACTTTTTTCTTCACTTGCTCTCCCCCTATATTTGTGATGTTTTAACAAAAATCCTTGAATTAAGAAAAAAAAAGAAAATATGAATGGAAAGTTTAACAAAAGGACAAAGAAAAAAAGAGAGGTATGAAGCCTAATG
The DNA here is from genome assembly GCF_903797595.1 of Erithacus rubecula. NCBI lineage: Eukaryota > Metazoa > Chordata > Aves > Passeriformes > Muscicapidae > Erithacus > Erithacus rubecula. The sequence continues at coordinate 407,036 of NW_027635670.1, forward strand.
AACAAATAGAAAGGAATTTCATTTTATGCCAGTTTTTCTTTCTTTATTGGAAGAAAAAAAAATTGCTTCCAGTGATATATAGCTCTATGTGCACAGAAAATCCTTTGAAAATTGTTAACTTACTTATGTGTTGTGTTTCCAATACTAAATATGTATGTCAGGACAAATGTGTATGTGATTAATAATTTATGATATGGGATAACTTTGCTTTGTGTTCAAAGAAGGATTGGGTCAACAGAGAATTAGAAAAAGAAAATAAATTTGTGCTAAGTTTCATCTTTTCTGAAGTGTCATTTGGGTGAGTAAGAAGTATCTAAAATAAAATTGTCATTGATTGCATGTCTGTTTTTCAGGGATCTGTGCCCTCAGGTGAAGGAGGAGATCTTAATGATGATTCAGAATGTATTTAGATTGGAACAGAAACAGTCCAGTCGTCTATTTCATGTTTTGATGGAATGCATGAAACACAGAGAGTCTGTGAGTAGGGTTCATGTGCTGAATTTAGGAAGTTTTCATTTCCTGTCACTTTTTCTGCTCTTTCTCTGGTGGGTTGGTGTGTGCACAGATATTATATCTTATATAAAGATAACACAAATGTGTCTGCCAGTTTCTATATTGAGTAGCTCTATATAACCTGTTTACTTAACTTCTCAGTTAAAGTTTCAGTTTCAGCCATTGTTTATGAAATGAGAGCTTTTCTGATTTTAGTGAAAGACCAAATATCTTCGTTTTCACAAGAAAGATGAAGTAATTCCTGTGTTTTTCTTCTCTAGTAAAGTCTTAATCATAATTTAGAAAGCTTTCCTTCCATTCTTCTACTTACAACAGAACTGTCTCTGAAACACTGCTAGTTACTGGATATCTCCTCCCTCCCTGCAGCTGCTGGCTATGCACTTGAGTAAATCATATTGCCTGTCACCAATTGCCCTCTTATTTTCCACGTGCCTTAGCATAGTTTCCAGGAGGGACTCTTCCATGATTGTGTTGAAACTGATTGGCCTGTAGTTTCCCAGGTCTTTCTTTTTGGACTTTTAAGAAATGGTAGTTATATTTCCCCTTTTCCAGTTACTTAGCCAGTCTGCCACAAATTTTCATATGTGATGGAATTCCTAGTATATAGGCAAGTAATGATAATTGTACTAATAATCACTAAAATGGAAACTACCGAACACATTTTTAATATTTTTTGGTTTATGTTATTGAGTGTTTGTTTTCTAGTTGAAAATGGAGTGAATATCAACAATGTTGCATTTTTACGTTTCTCAGGTTTAAAGTTTAATCAAAAGGAAGCAGGCTCATTTAGGCTCATGCAGCAGGTTTATTCCAATTTTCCTGGGTTGCCATTGCATTGCAAATCAAATGGTGCACCTTCTGTCTGAAACAAAGGGAAATTGTGTCTGCACCCTTTCCATTGTTTGTTTTGAAATGTGTATGATTTAATCTACCACAGCCCACACAAAGAAGAAATAACTGCAGACTTCTCTGCCTCACCTCAAATAGTGTACTTGTGCAATTCTAACAGATCACCATATTTGATGCGGAGTCAGAAGATGAGCAGGACATTGATTTGGCAATTCTGACAGCACTCTTGAAAGGTACTGAAAAACAACACCTTTATCTGGCTTTTATCTGGCATACAGCCTCACTGACTTATCTTTTCAAAGTAAGGGAGTAACTTAAATATGTGAAAACTGATAGATCCCTTACCTGCCTCCTAGGTACGAATATGTCTGCTTCAGATCAGCTAGATTTGGCATTGGCCTGGAACCAGCTGGACATTGCCAAGAAACACATACTTGTTTATGGACAGCACTGGAAGGTACTATTACCTGCTCTTTTTCAACGTGTCTTTACACTTCATTGTGATGACTGATTTTTCATTATTTGCATTTGTCAAGCTTTAATTAAGGAATAGTTTGATGACTGGACTCCCCTTCTGTAATCTGTTTTGATTTTGGAGGGTCATTATCCTTAATATAGTGAAGTATTCAACTACACAGTGCATCAGATCACATTAGGTTTCCCAGAGAAGAGACAATATCTAAAATTCCTGTTGGTTTGCTGTTGGCTTTTCCAAGTAGTTTCAGTGATAATTCTGGATATGTATTTTTCAAGCCTGTGTTGGCAATCAGTGGTGATTAGGGACGTTTCACTGTAGCTTAGAATACTCTGCCAAGAAAGGCAGGAGCTCCTCTTTGAAATGGAGAATGTAAACCCCTCCTTCCAAATTATTATAATTTTGAAATTAAGGGGCTCTCAGGCAAAGATATGGGAAATAGGACTAACAGTTCTTTACTAGGAAAATTAAAACAGAAATACAGTATTACAAAGAACAATCCCAAAACACTGACAGAGTCAGAATACAGCCTGACACCCTGTCAGTCAGGGTGTTGGTAGCAGCCCCATGAAATGGTGGTTACAGTCCACCTGCAGTGGCAGATGTGGTACATTTGAAGCAGTGCTCCTGTAGAAGGTGCAGTTTTCATCCAAAAGTCCAGGGATGATGTAGAAAGGTCCGGTTTTCCTCTGGAATCCAATGGAAAAAAGGTATCTTGGTGTTCAATATCTCTGTTTTTATCTAGGTAGGAAAGGCTTGGTTCCTCCCCCTGGCTGGAGCATCTCCCAGTGTGATGATGTAATTTTATCAGTCATACAGTGGGACCAAATGGCCCAGCAGCAGATGATACCTTCCTGGAGGAAGGATGGGTTGTGGAAAAGATAAAGAACACTGCCCCAGTGGTTTTAAAAATAGTCCATTAGCAGAGACTATATCCCACAGAGATGAGGATCACTGCCCCACCTGGTTTCAGCAGATGGTGATAGAATATTTACTTTTGGTCACATTTTGTATTGCAGCCTAAGACAACTCCAAAGGGGTGTTGCAACTGTTTTCCTAGCTCTAGACAGAAATACAGATATCCCAGTGTAAATCACCAGGCAAAAAAAATAGTAGTGCCATTATTTTAGGTATTGTTAGAAATTGCTGCAATAAGAGAGTTGTAATCCAAGAAGAAGAGATGTCTCTGCTCAACTTAAGGTATAAAAGAGACCATATGTGAAATCAACAGCAGAGATTTTTTTTAACAGTAAATAAAAGTGGGTATGAGAAGAGGGGAGAGAGAGAGGTTAAATAAAAGATGCCACCACGTGGATTCCTGCAGAGTCCTGTTGGTTCTTTTTCACCCCAGTTTTCAGAGTTGAGGTTCTGAGTTGCTCTGCTGGAGGTACCACTTTTATACAGTGTATGTCCTGGGTGCTTACAGGATGTGCCCTTTCCTTGTGGGAAATCCCATTCTTATAACTTGAGTTGTCATGTTGATAAGCATTTCCTTCTTTTCTCACAGTTTGCCACAGTGGGAATGTTTGTCCAGATGCTCACCAAACCTTTACCTCCATTAGGCCTGGAATTAACTCTTTCCTACTGCAGTATCTGTGCTTGTCTCAGGTTCTGTTGTGGTGGCTTATCAGGACAGTCTTTTGGGACAGCTAAGTGCATTCTTTAGGTCCTTCTAGAAGGCAAGCCATTATTCAGATCTGCATTAGCTATATGTGTGTGAAAGAACATACAATAGCAATTAGATAAATAAATTAATTAAATTTAAATTATGGATTTCAAGTTTTTATAGGTAATCCAGTATTTAATTATAACCCTCCATAAATGACCCTTTTGTATACATAAGGTTTTCGTAGATGACAAATATAAAACTCTATGTGCCTCAACACATTTTTCTTATTTCTTGTGATTCATATTTTCTTCAAGAAATTAAGTGATCCAAGAAGTACTTTGCAGAAGTGCTTCTTAATTCCCTGCTGAGAATTACAAGTTTTATTTTTTTCAATCCCAAATGTGTTTTCTTCTTTAAAATGTAAATTAAATAAAAAAAGCAGTTGTATACATATTTGAGTGGCCATAGCTGGTTGTTCGCTGCAACGAGAGACTTTATTTTCTTAATCACCATATTATTTGTGGTGAATAAGTCTGAATATATGGAGGACTTGGAATGTCTACAATTAAACATCCATGAATTAAAGATCAGATAATGAGAAGAGATATCAACCATTGGAACAGGATTCTCAGGCATGTGTTAAGTAATCAACCACAGAACGACTTAAAAGATGCCACAGATGTGGCAATAGGGACAGGGTTTGGTGGTGGACTTGTCAGTGTTAGCTTTGCTGATTGACCTGATGATCTAAAGATCTTTTCCCAAATAAGTGATTCTCTGATTCTGTGTGTGGGGGAAATAATAACACTTTTCTGATCCCCACCTCTTCAACACAGAAGAGCTTAGGGAACTGTTGAGTAGTTCAGGCTCTTTACTCGTGGCTCTTCCAAGGTGAACATGAATTCAGTTTTTTTTCATATTTTTGACAATATTTCCTACTGTTTTGTGTACTTGAATTTTCAGATGAAAAAGTAATCTTTTGTGATAGGAATATCCGAACTCAATATTCTCACTTAGATATTTAGTGAAAAACTATTATTTTACAGATTGCTCTATATTCACCTAAGGATAAATTCTAAAAGGCTGTATGCCTTTTTTACATATTTCTAACTTATATCCAGTTTATACTCATGATTGCAGAAGATAGGTCCACTGAAACATGTTTCTGACTGTAACTGCTGAAAAGCTGATGGAGTTCTGACTTCAGTCTACTAGTCTACTTCAGCAAGTTACTACCTTGCTTCCACTTATTCTGCTGTATCTTTTAATGTTGTTATTATTGTACTTTTGTTATATTTGTTCTTACAAAGTTCTGTATCAACAGTGGTCATACTTTGACAACTCGTTTTTTTAACAATATGCATGTTTCATATCTTCTGCTTATGATGCTGATGTTAGAGGGGCTGATTTCAGCTGTACTTCAGTTCTCTGGAAACTCTTAGGTGAATACCACAGAGTCCTGTCAATTTACCACTGCCACTTTATGGATGCTTTCTATAATATTTTCTACTTGGATTTGACACAGCTCTTCAGATTTTTCTGCCAACAAAGAACAACTTTGATACAGGATTTTCCTAGCCTGTTCTGTAGTAAGGAATAAAGCAACAAATTAGTTTGTTATTTCTACAATAGCCTTAAGTGTTTCTTTTATACCTAGTCATCCTCTGTCCTTACAGATCCACTGGCAGTTTTCCTACTCTCACTCCTCTGCTTTTGATATATTTGGAAAAAAAAATAGATGCATCTGTTCGTATCTGTTTCAGTACAACATTCAGCACTATTTTGAATGAAAAGCCATTGTCAAATAATAACTGTGTTCTCTCTTTCAAGTAAGATTTAAAGATGTCATAACAAACAAGCCTCACATCTCTTGCTGCTTCTCCAAGCAGATTAGGATCAGATATACTCCTGAATGTTTTTCTTTTCTAAGCAGGGAAAAACCCCAAACTATTTTTTTTGTGTACTGAAAAGGAAAAAAATAGAAAGTGTACAAGGATGGTTTTAAAGCTTGCCTTTAACTTAGTTGTTTTCTTAATTAAAGTGAAGGAACCCTCTGACTGTCAGGTTTTGCCAGACCTGCAATTGTCAGGGGCTACAGCTCCTTCAGTATTAATTTGGCTGTGTGTTCAGAATTTGAGTTATATATTTAAGGAGCAGTTTTCAGGTGATTGTCTATAGACTCTTGTAGTGTTTCTGTCTATTTAAGTGATTCCAGTAAATATGTACAATTATGCATGTATCATGGCTATTTCTAAGAGACTTTAGTCTTAGAAGTTTAGAAGGTAAAAGTTATAACCAGCTGTGTTTCTGTTTAGAGGTCAACTCTACCTCAAATACCAGAGAATACTATTCTAATCATTACCAAAGGGCTGCTGATTTCTTTAGACACACTGCCAGCTCAATGACTGTTAGAAGAAATTTAATGCAAGAATGGCCAGTCAGTCTCAGATATTTCTTGAAGAAAATCCAATAATTTAGAATCAGTGCAAAAGTTTTCTTCTTACGTGTTCTGTAACATTTAATGGTCATCTTTTAACATAATTTCTGCCAAACCTCAATATAGACATAAAATGTACTGTTTTCAAGTTGGCACTAGCACCTGCCCCATTAGTGTTCCAGCCTCCTCATTCTGCTCACCCCATTGCATTTCATGTGCATAAATGTTTCTATAGAAAAACTTTTTATGGATTTATATGAACCTCATATGTCTAATTCCTGTGTCATTTTGCATGTATAAGCTCTGCTGAGCTCTGTTCAAATGTAGAGTGCTCCCACCATCTGGGCTCTGCTTGTAGGTAGATCTCTGCTTCATGCTTCCTTTGAGAGAGTTTATTCTAACACACATTATCTCTCATATTTGAAAAAAAATTGCTTTAAAGAACTTGCAGTCCTATAGAGACTTCTCTATGGTAATTTGAAATAGCTTTTGTCATGTGTAAAAGAAAAAAAAAAAAATACTTCCCTCCATGTCCTGCATTATTATAATTTATCTTCTGAAGTGAATTACAGAGTAGAGAATATATTATCAGAGTCCAATTGTAACATTTATAGAAGTCTCTGCAGATGTTGGGTTTATGGAAACTGTTTTCCTTCCCCTCTATTGGCTTTTGACACTAATGTTTCTTCCAGCGTATTTTTCTTTTAAGCTTGCACTTTAAATATGCATAGAGACAAATCATTGTGGTGGAGAGATTACTAGCTCCAAGGAGGTTTATTTATTTCCAAAAGTAATTTTCTAATATTTTCCTTCCACTCTGTCCATTTGGAGGTTGGTGCCTTGGAAAAGGCAATGCTGGATGCTTTAGTCATGGATCGTGTGGATTTTGTTAAACTGTTAATAGAACACGGAGTGAACATGCACCGTTTTCTTACCATATCTCGTTTGGAAGAACTCTACAATACTGTGAGTATTTGAAATCCCAGTGTACCACTTTAGGTATGAAAGCCTGGAAACAATACTCTTCTGCTTAAGGGGTGTGATGATTAGGCAATGTTTTTATGAAGGATTTTTGAAAAAAATAGACAAAAAGAAAAATTCACGGGTTTGGTTATTTTTGATTATAATTTGGGGATTTGGGAATGATGTACCAGGTTGCTATTTTTGATTCACTGTCATGAATTAGGTTGATTACTCATTGGAAGCTGATGAGAAATATGTTCAGATTTTAATCTGATGTATAATACACACTTACCTTGCTGAAAATGATTTGTTGTTTAGACCAAAGCTATATCCGCTTCTTTCTAGAATAAATCAAGATTTAAGATAGTAGAAGTGTTGCAGATTGAGGCTGAAATAGTTTTATAAAGATTTATGGGTAGAGTGGGGAGAGTTTGAATCTCAGTAATTTATAGATTTCTTAAAGCTGATTTCTTGTACTGTATTGATTTTCTAGTGTACAGTGACATGTCTGTTCATTGTTTTTTCTGTTCACACCACAGAAACAAGGACCATCAAATCTACTTTTACACCATCTGGTTCGAGATGTGAAGCAGGTAATAGCCATAAGAAAGGCTAAGGACCAAAAATGCTGGATTAATACTTCAGTGTCCACTGGCAAGCTGCAATTAGATAATGCAGGGGAATTTTGGTAACAGAAGTGACAGCTTCATTATTACAGTCCTGTATCAGCTAAATAGTTTTGTCCCAGTTCCACTCACCCCCTAAGCAATTAACCAACATGCTGCTGCTGAGGCTCCCAAGGGTCCTGTACCTTAATTTCAAAGCCAGGCAGTTCATCCAGATCAGACTCTCTTTCTCACATTATTAAATTGACATATTGAAGTAATTGTACAAAAGACTTCATGAATTAGTGCAGTAATTATGCTTTAAGATTTAGTGCAGTAAATTTGCTTTAAGATTTTCTATTTTTTCCCCCAAAGTTAAAGAAGTCTTTCCTTGTTATAGCAGTAGTGAAAAGTTACTATGACAAGAGATAATATTTGGATGTGCTGCGTTGCCTAGGAGAACAGAAGGTGGCAGTGGATGACTACTGCATGGAGCACTGGTTCCACAAGTGATTTAGTAACAGCCTTATTATTTAGATGCATCATTAATTTATCTGTTATCTGTTGTACCTCACAGCACTGCTTAGCCAGGAAGGGATGAACTATTCTTTATGCATCTAGACTTCAACACAGGAGATTACTAGATCCAAATCTTGACTAATTGGCTAACTCTTTCCAGGATGTGATTGCTAAAATAAAATGAAATGGTGAGTTTGACTGTTTGCAGAGTTCTGTTGGATTCATGGAATAATTTTATTATTGTGGATGACTTTCATGTCAACTCCATTTATAGTTCTTTAAATAGATGCAGGGTATCCTGATCTCCATAACAAACTATTTTCTGTATTTTTCCATACTGATGAACATATTCAAGATCTAATTTATATTATAAATCTGGAATATCTATATGTTGAAAGGTGTAAATCTTGAAAAGACACTGAGCTTTTCCAGGCTGAGAAAACTCTCTTCCTCATTGAAGTGACTGATATGACCACTTCCCTGAAGTCCATTTACATATTTGTCTTTATATATCTCAGGACATTTTGGGAAAACCCAGTGTGTAATCTAAAGAGGAGCTTTTGGTGCTTGATATACAGTAATGGAATTCTTTAAAAAATGTCTCCACAATTTCAAATCTTTCTCTGCCTTTGTATAAGCTAGACTTGGGATCTGCAAACAGGTCTAAATGCTGAAAAGTCTTTTCCACCTGAGCTTCTGTAAATTCACATAGGTGCTCTGTGAATGGGCTGTGCAGTTGCAGTCAGATTAAATATGGTGACAGTCAACAGAATGATGTGACCCTGGATTTCAGAATATTTTCTCTGCTACTGTGACCATGTACTGTTGACCATGTTTGAATGAAGATACACTTCAGTGTATCAATTCAGAGTAGTCTGCTCTGATGGCATAAAAGATGAAGGTTAGTGCAGATAGAAGTTTCTACAAGCTTAGGTAGTCAAAAATACTTGCCTAACTCTCAGTGTCCTGGGGCTGTGCGGCCATAGCTGGCTGTACTGAGGCTTGCTACTGAAGTCTATTGAAAAACACCCTCAGTGCAATGAAGAAAAAACTTTTCACAATCTGAAAGGCATATACACTGCTAGGAATACATAACATCTCTGACTCCATTTATGTACAGGCCCATTTTTCCCTTCCAAGAGTTGCAGTTTAAGGTTTTACCAATAATTTTTAAAATCTGCATGGAAGAGAATCTATTCTTTAGAGAATTTGTCACAAGCCTTGGGTCTTGGAAGGACAGTGGAGGTAAGACAGGCAGTGGTGCTTTAAGCAGAAGTGGTGGGATACTCAGAGCTAGTGTATGTACTGTTGTTGTCCTACTTGTCAAGACAGTCTTGAGCTTCAACAGCATATTTCCAGTCTCTAGGAGTTAGACTGCTTCAGCTAAATGCATCTACTACTACTTCAATTTTAATTAATCAGAGCACCTAATCATCTCATGTTAGCCTTCTCTTGATATGAGGTTTTTATCCGTACCTCTGCTGTTGGTGCTTATATGAAGAACAGTTACTCTCACTGCTGGACACAGCTGATCTTGTATGCACTGTAAAATATGCAATGTGGTACAGTGAACTGCAGGCATCTCATTTTCCCCTCATTTCTGGAAGAGTTCCATGCGTGCAAGGAATGTGTACAGTTTCTCGAAAGATGCACACTTTTCCAGATTTTTCTCTTACAATTAGAGGGCTATGACATGGTTGAATGTTGCATATAACAGCATCATGGAATGTTTGTGACTTTTGGTGTTTCAGAACAGCCTTTCTTTGGATTACAAGATATCACTGATTGACATTGGCCTAGTGATAGAGTACCTCCTTGGTGAAGCTTATCGGAGCAGCTACACCAGGAAGCATTTCCGAATTATTTACAACGATCTCTACAGAAAACACAAGGTAGCTTCTTCCAAAACAGTTGTCATCAAGAAAAGCCAAAATGTAACACCTGAAAATAGCTCAGGTTGTCATCCTGGTTTGTCTGAAGGGCATAATTTATATGTATGTCATGCTTGTCTTCTTGAGAACTGTGGAGAATTTGCAAATAAAAGTGACAAATCTCCAGGACTATTGGTGGTTGTTAAATTATTTGTTAGTTCCGTAAATTTACCTTTGTGTCCAGTATCTGTGTTGAGTTTTGTCTATCATCCATCAATAAGGAATGACAAGATTTTACCAACCATCATTTTCCCTTTTTGGAAATTGTTACATGTTTCCTTCTTGCAGCTTAAACCACCTTATGCAAACACTAAATTCCACTTGCCTTGAAGTAGACTTGGACATGTCAACATTCTCCCTATTGGTTTCCCAAAATCAGTAGCTTAAAACTAGCCTGAACTTCTCAATAAATTAGCTGAAAATCATTCCCAATATTGCAGAAGGAGCAGATTTACTGTATAAGAATGATCTCCATTTTTGTAGTAGAACTGGACTTTTAAGTACTTCCATATGTTAAAAAATAAACAACAAGACCCTTTCATCCCCAAGAAATGTTTCTATGACTAAGAGAAAGCCTTGAGAAGAAATAATGAAACCTGTAACTTGGAGTGAATAGAAACAGAGAGAAGGAGCTTTCTGTGTCTCACTAGTTTTTAGCACAATGCTTAATAAAAAAGATGCAAGCAGTTCTGACACTTTTTGCCCTTTTCTAATGAAATATGACTTTAAGAGGGCTGGGTGAAACCACATAACAATATAACTAGGGATTTTTGGGAAGGACATTAGTGATTCAGCTGTTAACATTCTTCCCTCTTAGCTAAAACTGAACAAAATTTGCAGTGATGCTGGATGTGCCATCCTTCAGAGGAAATTATCAGCAAAAGGTTCAGGCAGTTGTCTTTCAAATGGATTATGGCAGTTTTATGAAAGTCAATACTCAGAAGAGTGGGTGATTCCATCTGTTGCAACCCTGTTTGTTGCAATTTGTGGATGCTATGCATGGAAAATCATTATTTTGAATTCAGAGACTCAGAAAAATATATGTTTGTTAAATGAGATGTGACACAGGCCATTTTTTTCCTTGATGGTATAAGCTTCAGTGGTAGCTATGGTGATTTTTGACTCACTAGTTTTTGAATAACATCAGTTTCTACATGCACTATTGCAGTCAGCAAGTACCAACAAACTTTATTTCTAATTTTTCATTTCTCTCTGCATGTTTTATGGTTTGCTTTTGGATCCAGAGAGTGGTCTCCAGCTTGCCTCAAAGCTTGTCTCATTCCTTTCATCAGAGTAATCAGATGGATAGTGGAATGGCATCCACTGAAAGTACTTTGCATTCTCAGTTCTTCAGAACTGCACAGCCTTACAAATACAAGGTAACATAATTGCTTGTTCTAGACTTTGTTTAGAAAATATCAGGGTGCTAGTAAATTTATTGACAAATTTTAATTATTATAATTCTACTTAAATTATGGTGGAAACAATGCTTTACTGCTTGCTGCTCATGAAGCACTTGCAATTTTTTTGGTGAAATCAAGCTCAGATTCCATGACAGTTTCTTAACTTCCATCCTTTAGTTGTTAAGGGCTTTAATTCACTAAAATGTGTATCACCAAATTTCTGAGTATGAAGCATACGTGAAAACTCTTCTGAATTTGGAAGAAATATAGGAGTTCTCTGATTTTCCTAATTCTTTCTCATAATAACTTATTAAAGTGCTAGAGTAAGACAGCTAAGAAGAGGTACATTCAGAGAAAAAATGACAATAATATCTATCTATCCATCTGCCATCCATCCATCCATCCATCCATCCATCCATCCATCCATCCATCCATCCATCCATCCATCCTCCCATCCATCCTCCCATCCTCCCATCCATTTATCTGACGAAACATATAGTAAAATGATTTTAAATTACTGTGTTGGCCTTTGTCAGAGCCAAAATGAACCTATGACAGCACTGAGACTTCCTCACTTTTATCAGTAAGACATTTTTTCCTGTACCTTTCACCAAGAAATACCCAGCTATGAATGTATAGCAAGTTTACATTACAAGTGTGACAGCAAAAATAATCTTTAAGTATCTAAGGTGTATTTTGATCTGTTTACTTTTTCTTCTATTGTGAGACATACAAAAAAGAGAGTAAAAGCATGGGGTATCATGGGGTTTGGAGAGTGCCCAACTCTATAGAAAGGGAAGTTATGAAAGGCCTGGATGCAGAGCAAGGTGTATTTTTCCTTTGTTAATATTACCAGCTTCTTAACATTGGTAATCTGGACATGGTCCTACCTGTGGTTTAGGACTCACATATATGAAGCTGTCAAATAGTTTGCTACTTGCAATTCAGATTTGCATGCAGTTTTAGAACCTCAATCATTCTCTGGGATCTTCTTTTTATTTTTCTTTTGTTTTCCTTTTTTTTTTTTGTTGTTTTTGTTTTTTAAATGAATTTGTAGGAACGATCCAGCCCTTTTCCAAAGTATAAGAAAAAATCCAAAGAAGATATAAACTACACAGAGAATTATGAGTCAACTGGTTTCATCTACCCCTATAATGACCTCCTGGTTTGGGCAGTATTAATGAAAAGACAGAAGATGGCTATGTTCTTCTGGCAGCATGGAGAGGAAGCCATGGTCAAAGCTGTTGTTGCTTGTAAACTCTACAGAGCAATGGCACATGAGGCTAAACAGAGCAACATGGTGGATGACACCTCAGAAGAACTCAAGAAGTATTCAAAGTATGAATTCTCCCTTCATTTCCATTCAAGTTCTCTGGTGCTGGGAATGGTTAAATACTACCCTAATCTGCGAAGTGTTGGTGATGTTGGTGATGCCATTGCCTATGGTGTATTTAAAAAGTGCTTTCAGATACTCACTACTGATACTATATAATGGATCTATGTGCTGGTGTGTAGTGCAGTGGAGAGTTACAGGAAAACTGTTTGCATGTTACCTAGAAGCATATTTGAAAATGTAGGTGACTAATGAACAGCCCCTTATTTGCTAAATGGTCTAGTGAAAGGTTGAAATTTCCCTTGCAGCTTCTCTTCCAGTTCAATTTGTTAAAGTTCAATTCGTTTTGGTATTTGTAAATGTGGCAACTATGTGTTGGACTGCTCAAATATATAACAAGCAGTAATGAGCAAACCAAAATCAGTGCTTAAATACTGTTCTGTGTAAGACTAAGTGGAAAGTGAAGTACCTGAATGAAAAGGGAAAGGGAGTACTGAAATTAAAAGGGAAGTAGACCAAGAATTTTCTTTGAGTTTATAATTTCCATTTAGTGTTTCCTGGTAATTTTTCTTGTTAGTAATATATTTTCTGTTTTGTAGATTTCATGCTTAAGATTCAGGTGCAATGAAATGTCCCTTTTTCTTTTGTATGCAGCTCCAAATCCTAATTTGAGGGGGAGGGTATGTACCTTCCTTTAAGAGTCTTCTCTGCAGAGGTGTTTTAAAGTCAGTCCAAGAGAAGAGGCTTTTGCAACTGACTGCAATGCTTGCCCACAGTGGTGATGAATCTGTTGGTTGAAGCAAATACAAAGAACTTTCTAGGGACAATTTTGATCACTGAGTGAGATTAAGAGCAAAACAAATAAAAAACAATAAAACAGGATGGCTCTTAACATTGTAATTACAACTAAATAGTTAGGTTTCCACCTCAAATTGTTTTTCACTAAGTATATCAATAAAGCAATGGGGGAAATGGGAGAAGGCATGCTTACTGAGATTGATAGCTGAACTTTAGTTACCAGAGTATTCACAGCAACCTCTTTTCAGCAATGACTGAGTTTGGCCTGACGCCTGTTATATGGACTGCTAATTCCTTTCTGCTTTAGGGAATTTGGGCAGCTTGCCTTAGATGTGCTGGACAAAGCATTCAAACAAAACGAGCAGATGGCCATGAAGCTGCTGACCTATGAACTGAAGAACTGGAGCAACTCAACTTGCTTAAAGCTGGCAGTGTCCGTGGGGCTGCGGCCGTTTGTGTCCCACACGTGCACACAAATGCTGCTGACTGACATGTGGATGGGACGCCTCAAGACACAGAAAAACTCCTGGTTTAAGGTAGCATTGCTCTATTTTTATTCTGAGGATTTGGGAGATTTTTAGATGCTTATGGGTTTGTTTTTTTTTTTTTTTTGTTATGAACATGTCTAATGCAGACTCAGACAACTGTGCTTAAGCATATGTTGCAACATGAACATCTGGGAAACAAAAGCAAGGGAGGGAGGAAGGACAGCACTTGCTTCTGTTTTATTGTTTTGCAAAAAGCATGTGTGGGTTGACATTAGGAGGAAGGATTCTTTGGTTGCTCTTCCCATTCTCTCAGGACTTTTCAGGCCTTCCTCACCTGTTCTTGCTTCCTCACATTGCCTATTCCCTGGCAGAGCTGCTGGTGAGAAGGATGTTTTCCAGACACAGGGAGAAGTATTGAAAACATCCCCAGATACAATGACACTCTTCAAAGCCACAAATCAGACAAGAGCAAAGCAAATCACAGAGGCTGTCAGACCACCATACAAATTTCCAGCACCAGTGGCTCCTTACCCAGCCTGTGGGATTGCACTGGTTTTGTGCTGGCACCAGGCACTGCTGACTGTGCTTCAGATTTATGCTATCACTGCTTACTTAATCTTGTGGCTCTCTTTTTAGGTCATTATGAGTATTCTCCTGCCTCCCACCATTCTGATGCTGGAGTTTAAAAGCAAGGCAGAAATGTCTCATGTGCCGCAGTCTCAAGACTTCCACCAGTTGTGGTATCATGGTGAACAGAGCCAAATCAGCTCAAAAGATACTTTGGTTAGTCTTTAGGATCAGTTGTTTGTGTGCCAGAGTCTGTTTGTTTACCACAGTGTGGTTCTGAGGAGTGAGAAGATGCTCATCAAGTGGAATGAAATGGCTGGAGACCAGCCCTCTCCAGAAGTATAGGTTAGGTCCCTGATTTGGATACAGATTTAGCTGTACTTGGTACAAGTTACTTCCTTTGTCCTGGGTGTCCCTTCTGTACTGACCATAATGAGAAAGTCCTTCCCAACCTCACATGTGATGCTAGTGAGGAAGGGAGCAGCTCTCCTTGAGGCAGATAAGAAATGTGCTTACACATGTTCTGCTTAATGATAATTTTGACTGTATCTATTAGTCTTTGACAAAAGTCCAGGCTACTGATTTTCATTAAATACTCTTTTACAAAACTCTATTAAAAAATATGCAGACAGTGAAACTGTGCCTTATAGAGCATGTTTCACACAGTGCATGTTGATTATTGCAAATGAAATGGTTGTAACCACACAAAACCAAGCTACAGTAATGCTTGGTGCACTCAGAACAAAGTTTACACATTTGTGTCTGCCTTCCCTCTCAAACAACACTGCCTTTGCAATTATAGACCATTATTTCTTGCTTTAAAGATGCTGTTTCTTTTAAAGAAGGGTTATGATGTGGAAAAGGCTGTTCAGAAGTCTGATGAAAGCCAAGCAGATGGTGGACAAGGAAACCTGTCTGGAGCTAGAAAAATCTATGAGTTCTACAACGCACCAATTGTCAAGTTCTGGTTTCACACGGTTAGTCATTCTAGAACCCCTCTTTTGGTGATTCAAATGCCACTTAATTCTGCTTTCTCTAGCATGGATTTGCAGTCTCTTAGTGGTGGGTGTCGGTGGGAAGCTATTTGAAAGTTTCTCTGACTATTAAGTGTAAAGATTCTGCGAAAATCATGCAACTGAACTAAAAAAAAACCAAAAAAACCAACAACAAATAAACAAACCACAAGGAAACCCACACCCAAAACCCCAGAAAACCAGTTTCAGGGAACTAAAGAAAATCTCAAGCACAGATTTTTACAGTGATTAGTTGCAAAGGTTGAGAGAGATTTGAAGGTGACCTTCTGTGCCTTTAATACTTCACTGATATTTGTGCTCCTTTCTTTAAGAACTATCTCTGGAAAAGTGAATATTTACCTATAGGAGATCATTTACTATAGGAAATGTGAATTTATTAAATAAATCAGTTTTAGTAACTGTGTCAGTAGAGCTCAGGATGCTTAAGGTCAGACTGTTCATTAGGTCAGATCACCATGCACATAAACTTTTATTCTGTTAGCTAGGTGTGTTTATAGGCTGCAACCTATTATGTTGGATACATTTATAGCATGTTCTTGTACATCTAAAATAAGTATTTTCCACCTGATATCATTGTGTTTTGAAGGATTTTATGAGAATAAACATATACTGGAATTGTTTATCTTCTGCTCCTGCTTTTTTTTTCAGCTCTAGAGTATAAGGAGAAGCCCATAATAACAAAACAAAACAAAAAAGCAAAACAAAACAAAAATTTGGAGAAGTGGAATAAAAATTCTGGACAGAGTCCCAGTAGTCTGAGTCCTTGTAGTGAGGCCAATCAGATGGTACATTTGCAGAAATTTGTTTGAGGTTTGAGATGTGTATGGATGACACACCGTGTGTTTTGCAGATGTCATACTTGGCATTCCTCATGCTCTTTACTTACACTGTGCTGGTGAAGATGGAACCCAGACCAAGTGTGCAAGAGTGGCTTGTTATCATTTATATTTTCACTACTGCTATTGAAAAAGTCAGGGAGGTAAGCTTTTTCCATTCATGTTTCTCATCTTTATTATAAATCAGGGAGTACCTCTCCGAAGAATGATTAATCCTGCATTATTTTCATAGAGAAATGTACAGGGAATTTATTTTTTAGAAGTCCAGTTACTGGGCCTTGAAAATGCATGTTAAATTTTGGCCTTAATTCTCTGCTTTTATCTGTAGAGCTGGTAGGTAATGGGTAGGTGACTGCTGCATTGAGATTTGGAATCTTGATGTAGGCACCTGGTCCTTAATTTTCTTGAGTGGACCATTAGATTTCTAGCAATAATATTTGTCTTTAGATATTTAATTTGAGTGAGAGCTTGTTATGAATTAATAGATATTTTGCATAGAACAATCTATGTCTCTCTCTCAAGGCTAACCAGCCTTCTGTAAATGCTCTTGGAAAAAAAAACCAACTTAACTTTAGTGCTGGATTTTTTGAGAACAAAAAAATTACATTCCAATCAAAATTATTGCAATTATTTGTAGTTTATTAGACCCGAACTTCTGGACACAACTTGCACTTCAGACCTGAGTTTGGGGACAAATGCAGCTATGTATTTCTTCAATTTTTATATCTGCTCTGACATGTCTTCACTGTAGAATCAGCACATAGTAAATATAGTCATGTGAATTGTCTTTTGTATGACTTTTAAAATGCTGTACTTTCAGAGGAATAAAGCTTGCCACAAAAAGCCAGCCACAGTTCTGAGCAAAGGATGCTGCAAATACAGATCACTCAAAAGACTGTGAAATCAGCATGAGAGAGACTAAGGATTTCAAGGGACAGTGAAAATACTAGGAATATTTCAAAGCTTGGATGCACTTGAAATTTCTGTGTCAGCATGAGATAAACTGAAAATATTTACTGTAGAATTGCCTAACTGAGAAAAATGTTAAATGTAAAATGGGTACACTTTTGAAATCACTGTTGTGCTCTTGTACCATCTTGATGGTGGGACAGCAGAAACAACAGCTTTTTTTTCTAGTATCATTGGTAGGACACTTTGAAATTGATGTCTTTACTTGACTTTCTTTGTCCATGTTCTAGTTCTGGTCTGTTGGCAAAGACTTTGTAGGACACTCTGTTTTAGCCATGCAGCTGCTTGACTGCTGGGGGCCCTGTTATATATAGCTGCAAACCTCGGTTTGTCTAGATTGTATCAAATAATTGTTAAAGCCTTAGGCCCTGCAACTGGTTACTCAGGTGAGTTAGTCTAGATCACTTGTTTACATTAATGTGTTAATATGCATAAATTCTTGCAAGATTAGGGCATAACATTTCAAAATCACTTCTTTGCTTGGCACTTATCAGTGCGATCTCACATAGAGCTGCATAATTGGCCTCACTTGTGGCATTGTGCAGAGGTTTTATTGGCCTCCTCCCAAGGATTCCACTTCACATGCTTGCTCAGTGAAGCTTAAAATCCCTTTGGGGCACCCTGCAGTTCAAGGAGTGAACATTTCATTCTTTACCTTGCTAGTTGCCGGCGCTCCTTTTTTTAACCGGTCCTTGGCAGAATACAAGGATCTTTCTTTGTGTTTTTGATCTGAAATAAAAGGCATTAGTTATTTTCCCAGTGGCAAGGTTAGGCTGATACTTTCCATTACTTAGGGGTTAATGAAAACGCTGTTGCGGGGCATGACCATCCCTCTAGAAAGTGCTTGTTAATTTCTAATAATATTTATGCATAAGAGTTCTTTCCTGGCTGCTCTCTTCCACGGAGGTATGTGCTCTTTAGTGGATGCATTCAGGTTCAGGATCCATTTTTTCTGCAGGAAGAGCTATCCCATTTGATGTGACATACTTGAGCAATATGACACTATAGATTAAATAAAAACCTCAATTGATGATAGGTGGCAATGAGCAGTAAATGGGCCTAAGACAAAAGAAAAAAAACCACAAAGGGTGAAAGGATTAATTTCCAAATATCACAAAATAATTCAGACAAAAAAAGGTTAAATATTGTATATGTGATTTTAATGGCATTTTGTGGTGTTTTTTAATGTTTCCCCCCTCCCTCTACCCAGGTATTTATCTCAGAACCTAGAAAATTCCGCCAAAAGGTGAAGGTGTGGATTTATGAATACTGGAATTTTACTGATTCTGTAGCTATCATCCTTTTTATGATTGGTTTTGGTCTGCGCTGGTCCAACCCCCCTGTTCAAACTGCAGGGAGGCTCCTTTACTGCTTGGATATTATATTTTGGTATACTCGACTCCTTGATCTATTTGCTGTGAATCAGCATGCTGGCCCATACCTGACAATGATTGGGAAAATGGTAAGTACTGCTTTGGAGCAATATTTCTGCAATTAAGGCATCCACATTTAGGAATATGTGAATCTCATAAGTGACAGAAAATAATAATAATAATTCACAGTGAATATATTAATTGAAAATACGATGATTATTTTCTTTTTGTGAGTTGACCATAATCAGATTACACTTTTCTTTAATTTTTTAATTTCATGGATTTATTCACAGAAGCCATTTTCACTTCATGCTTTAGAGAAGGGCTGCATTTGAACTAGTTTGCTGATCTAGCTTGGTAACAGGAGAAAGAAAAGTCACTGCTTCTTGGAGATGGGCTTACTATGACAGTTTATTTCCCTAACCCTTGGAAACTGTTTCATTATTATATTACTTTTTGATTCAAATAATTATATCCCAGTGTATCCAGGAAAATTTCTGTGAAATCAAAGTTAATTTTGTTTCTCTTTTGCTGTAAGAACTGCTGCTGAGCTGTCTAGTCTTGGGGGAACATGTGAAGATTCCGACTGAATTTGCCTCAGTTACTGAGAACTCTCTTCTTAATAAATTTATAGTCTGTCTTTCATGGTAATTATTTAGGAGGCAAAATAATTTTCACCGCTGTTCCTTGCTCTCAGATTGAAAGAAGCACCACTGAGCAAAATCACTATTGTAAGACCCCTGCATTTTTTATATCTTGCTTAAGATCTAAGAAGGAAATGTGAAGCAATAGGAGTGGTGGCTTTTTGCTCTAGGATGATTATAACATCTATAGAATGCTTAGGTAGTCCAGGTCATAGAAAAAAAATATTTTTATTTCCTCCAGCATATTAGATTATTAACTCTGGTTTTATATTCTGGTTTGTAAAAACAAACTCTTCCCTAAAATGAATGTCTCTTTGACATATAATTAGCACAACTAATTCTTTTACATAAACATGTCTTCCAGACAGGAAACATGTTCTATATTGTGATCATGATGGCCATAGTCCTGCTGAGTTTTGGGGTTTCACGAAAGGCAATTCTTTCACCAGAGGAGCCTCCTTCTTGGACACTGGCCCGAGATATTGTATTTCAACCCTACTGGATGATGTTTGGTGAAGTCTATGCTGGAGAAATAGATGGTAGGTAATTTTTAGAATGTAGCTCAACAGCCTAAATTAAGTATGTGCAGAAGCATGTCTACTTTGGTCTCTTGAGTTTCAACTACCTACTGAGTCTGTTCTTTCCTAGCAGCACTGGCTCCGGTATGGCTGTGTCAGTAATGAGTAATACTGCATGAATGAAGTTGAAAATATGAGTTTCTTTGTTAAAAATAAAGATTAAACTTTAAACTCTTTAAATTTAGTGTTTCGAATTAAACATACTGCAAATATCAGGACAAAGCATATAGGAACTAATACTAAGCTACTTCCTAGTCAGGAGATCTGCTAGTGAAACAAATTTCCAATTATATGAATCCAAAGCTGCTGATCTCTTAGAGAAAAGACTATAAAGCTGCCTTTAAGATGGAATGAATAAAGGAGGAAAAGAAATGAGAAATAAGTTACCTGGCTCCATTCTTAAACAGATAAACTATGTGCACATAGAAGTAATAGAACCAATCAATGTAAATAGGAAAAATCATTATTATGGCTTTGACCTTGTTTCAGTAAGAGAGAGGAGCCAGGCACTCCAGAGATATTTAAGCATTTCAGAGGTAAGGCACTCTTGTGGTAATGACTGAAGGTATAAGTAAAACAATCCCTAAAATAGAAGAGTAGGTATGCAAATAGAAGTATATATTTGAAGTAAATAGTTCAGCATAGACCAATTTATTAAAGTAATCTACCCTGTTGCATCCATTATTATTGCTGAAACAATCACACGTATTTTGGTTATATAAACAAAATTCTTTTAATGAAAGCACACTGTTAAGTTTCCCAGTTTAATCCATTTAATCGCTTAATAGTTCTAAATCTTTAGAAATTTGACACTTCCAAATAAAGCTGTGATTTCTCTAGTGACTCTTTATCCTGCAGAATATGTCCTGAATTTAGGGCTGCTGCTTTATAAGTATGTTTTAAGGTTTCCTCAAAAGAGTTAAATTTGCCTAGAAATCAAAAACATTGGAAAGTATTAATTTTGACAATTTAAAAACATTAAAAGAGATTCCCTACTTTCCACTATTTTTTGCTTTACAAATGTTCATAGCCATATATCATTTTGCACATGAGGTAATGTACCTTCAAGTTGTGCGTGAAGCAGCCTTTGAGCTGCATCCTTTTCACAATGAAGTCTGTGACCCTCCTGCCTTAAGGATCAAAGATTTGGATTTCAGCTTACTCAGGTAAAAGCCGTCCCCCAAATAGATTTCAGCTGCATCATATTTCCCCTTAACAAAGAGTGGGATGACTGATGTAAGAACTGATATGTACGAAATGTTCTGCATCTTGTGAATGATGGTGACTAGGGTTGTAATAGCATGTAGAGGTCTCAGTTCTCCTTTAGGTGGAGGCTGACCTTTAATTTGCAATTTAGTGATGCATCTCTGTGAAATTGGTGAGGGTTGTTCTGTTTCTTGCTGGGACAAATGAGAATCAGAGGTCATTGTTGTGCTCTACTCACCAGAGTACTACTCACCTGTGCTACCCATGTTCTGTATGTCCTTCGTTTCTAGTTTGTGAAACCAATGAAGACTGTCCTCCTGGATCCTTTCTCACACCATTTCTGCAAGCTGTCTACCTTTTTGTGCAGTACATCATCATGGTCAACCTACTCATTGCATTCTTTAAGTAGGTACCTTGGTATTGTTGCAAAAGAAACTAATGTATTTTCTGCCAACACTTCATGAAAGATTTTCACCAAAAATGCCCCAGCAAGGGCACATTGATGGTGGTTGTTGTACCCCATCTGCCATGGGGGTAAGTCAAATAAAGGAAAGAGTGATGATAGCAAGATGGTGCCAGGAAAGGGGTAGTGAGAAGACAGATAAACTCTTTCACTACTTCAAAAGAATCTTACTCTGTGAGAGCAGAGAATTGCAGCTGGCAAAAAACCCAACCTTAATTAATCTCTGAAGTAATCTTCCCTTCCTAAAAGTTGTATTTGTTTTGCAAAGGGCCCATATAATATTCATCATAGTGTAGGCCAAGTTTTAAACTGGCAGTTAAATGGCAGGTGTTCAAGCAAAGAGGATAATAACTGTAGGAATATGCTTTTTCTTTAGGAAATAATTTGAAAATTCTTACTTAATGCAAGCTCATATGTTCTAGACTGAAATCTAACTGTGCTGTTTCCAACAATTTACCTTTTTATCTGTGCTGCCATAGCAGAAAGGGTCTTTATAGTAATTCTATAGTAATACATAGTAATTTATCATGGTCTTTATAGTAATACTAACCCTTCACATTTTAACATGAATCCATTGTAGTGGATCAAGTTCTGTAAAATATTAAGAAAGAGCAGCCTAATCCAGTTCTTTACTTTTTCCTTTAGTTCTAGATTTCTGGGGAAGAAAATATTTAAAAAAATTAAAAATACAAAATTAATAGTAATATTAAAATATTTCAAAATAATAAAAGAAGTCGTTAATATACAAAAAACCTGACCTATTGAAACTCATTCTACTTCCACTTTCAGTAAGAAATCTCTTTCCTGGAATTATGTCAGAGAATCAAGCTATTATTTTATACACTATGTATTATTTTACATGTGTGCAATTGTTATTTGAATTATTTCTGGAATTAAACCTTTAGTAATGATGATATGGTAAATCTTCTGCATAGTGATGTGATTGTTCCAGAAGGTGTGAGAAACACATTTAATTATGCTCTCAGTAGGAAAGTTGATATTTTTGTGATTATAGGCTGGGTGTGTATGCAGCTGAGTGACAGTGCACCTGAAATGACAGTGCTAGAAACCATAACATTTCTTTCCTGTTCTTTCATAGTAGATACAGAAAATTACTCAGTGCAGCCATGTTTAATAATTTCACATCTCCAATGTGTATTCTGCAGAAGAATGGCTCATGTAGCTGCAGCAAATATATTTTTAGGAAGAATTCACAAAACTATTTTGTTACAGTCTTCCCTTGGTCTGGCACCTACTTTTAATCCAGTCCAAAGGCAAACAATGCTGAATTATCAGGTACAAATTAAAATTTAAATAGCATGACTGGGATTTCAAAGTCATGTCAGTGGCATCTTTTGCTCAACTCCCATTACTGTGAATGAGAATTGGATCTCCAAGTCTGTTAGTCAGCTCTGAAGATCTCATTCTCAGTGCAGTAGCTGCAGGCATTGCTAAATGAGAGTTGCTAACCTGATTAACCTCACTGGAGGAATGGGACCAGTGTCAGATTAGGTCTGTAGGCAAGTGCCTTGTGCTATATTTGGACTATTCCTCACATGAGTGTTTTACCCTCCTTCCCCTGTCCCTCTGTGGCTCTCTCCTCAGCAATGTTTACTTTGATCTGAAATCCATATCGAACAAGCTCTGGAAGTACAACCGCTACCGCTACATCATGACCTACCGCGAGAAGCCGTGGCTGCCTCCACCCTTCATCCTCCTCAGTCACTTTGGGCTTCTGGTGAAATGCATCTTCCACCACCAGCCCCCAAATGAGCTGGACCAAGAGGAAGGCGATGTTGGACTAAGTAAGCTGGGAACTAAAAGCAGTAGTTCATCACCTCTCCCATCACTGAGGAGTTGAGTTTAAAAAAAAAAAAAAAAAAGAAAAAGGGAATGCTTTGCTTTGTATTTGGACATTGCTGTGCTATGTTCCGTGCCTCAGTCAAGATACTTCACAAATCTGAGCTGAAATGAAGAGACACCAACTTATTCTGTAGGAACTAAATAATTTCTTATTGTAAAAGAAATTAAGAAGTGCCAAAGATACAAATTTCTGTATGTTTGCCATGAAGGCACCAAAGTATCTGCAGAGCCCAAGGGCATAAGAGATGCAGTGATGGCAGATGCAGAGAGGGAGCATGGGAGCTTCCTTGCTGCTTCCATCCCTTTGTGCACTGACTTATCACTGCATCTTACTGTCTTTGCTTTTTCCAGCCTGAACTTCTTCATGCCAGGTTTTTCCTAATGCCTCCTTAAGGTGGTGCCAGTTTCATGTCCCACTGTCACCAGCTCTGCCAAGAGTAGCCTGAACTGTTGTGGGAAGGTGATCTCAAGATGTTGGGATTGAAATGAATACTCAGTTGTGAGGCTTGCTGGTGGATGAGGCAGGCAAATGGAGAAGAGGTGACTGCAAAAGTATCTAAAAAAACATTGGGAAGCACAGGTACTTTTAGCATCATACAGCATCATCCTTTTTTATGCAACACATGCTCTTGATAGAGGGTAATAGAGGTGGGCAGATCTTGGGTGGGTTATGGTTCACTTAGAATTTTCTCTGCTGAACATGAATCTCTGAAGATATTTGGCATGATCACAGGTAGTTAGAGATCTCAAAAACAGGCTTACCTAATCAGTGCTGAATGCTGTACTGCTGCTGCCTGGTTCAGCTTCCCCATCATGATTGGATACAACTGCCTCCCTTTGAAGTGCCATTGCTTGTTTTATGTGCTTGTTTTATTGCTTATTTTATGACGGTGTAAGTCAATGGCATATCATAGAGGGTGTCTTGTAGGGAGCATTAGACTAAAGGACAACTGAAACTCTGCTTAGGACATCTAAAAATCCTTTCACAGAGGAGAGCTCATGGTTTTCTTACATTACTCTCAGAAGGAGAATTCTTTTCTGCTTAGGCACCTCTGCGCACTGTTTCTATACACTTATGCTTGATAGCTTTCTCTTTTTAGTTTTGGTGTTATAATGAACTGGTTTTCGTGAGTACCCAGAGCCACCCTGTGGAAATTCAATATCGAGATAGAGACTAAAATTTTGGAGGAAGGAACACAGGTCAAATAGGGGAGAAAAGTTCCTGCAAGGTGATCAAGTCTCATTAGGAGTGAGAAAGGGAACCCCAGAACACGGTGGGGGTTCACTGCTGAGCTGTATGTTGCAGCTGAGTACTACATTCTTGTAGAAAACACAACCTTGTTGCTTGGAACAGGCACTCCTCTAGCAAGTACAATGAGGACTTTGGTACATAAAAAGGGACACAAAATAGGAGCTTGGAGAGTGTGGGATTTGAAACAGAGAAGAAGATTTCCACCATATAGATTTCATTGTACTGCCTTGTAATGGAGCTGTTCTCAGAAGCCTTGGTGTGCAAGAAGACTAACACCACAAGCAGCCCAAGTTATAGAATTTGAAACTTCTGAATGCTTTTTTCCCCAATAAGGTTGGGATGGAAGATCTTAATGTTTTATACATACAAACTTTAATTAAGTATATCGGAATGGTTTTACATATGGGCATATTAGCCAATTAGTTTTAAAAAAAAAAAAAAAAAAGCTTTGCAGCTTTGAGCACCTGAATGGACTGTAATTGTTATAGGTAACTAGCTCTAGATGAATGCCTGGGCCAAACTGCAGTGGATTTTTTGTCAGGTTTACATATTCATATCTGAATTTATCAAAATAAAGGAAAAAGTTTGTGAGAAAATGCATCTTTGTGAGCAGCCATTCAGATATGTATTTTTGAGGCTTTAAAGGGGAGTATACTGGAATTTTTGCCTATGTGGTTTTGTTCACTATGTTAGGAAAGACAAAATCCCACATTTTCCTGTATATGAGGTATTATACTCAAACCCAAATTCATGCAGTTAGGCCTGTGTAATTCTTGTCAAGGGAGGGAGTATAAACATGTTTTTGTCCTTTTTTTTCTCTTTTTTAAACTCATGCATCATAATAAATGATTGCAATTATTAGCATGCTTCATACTGATTCCTGCCTCTTTTGTTCAGAACTGTACCTGAGTGATGAGGAGTTAAAGAAACTCCATGACTTTGAGGAACAGTGTGTAGAAGAATATTTTCATGAAAAGAATGAAAACCTGAGTTCCAGTGGCAGTGAAAGGATCCGTTTGACCACAGAAAGGTGTGTTTTAATGCATGTTTATGTTCTTTTTATGAATTTGTCATACAAAAAGACTTTGATAAGTTAATGCTTTTGGAGCTGGTTATGGCCACTGAGAACATGCATGGGCCTTGTTAATTTGATGGAAATGTGTCTGTTTCTGTATCTACACCTGTTTGAGGTGTATGGATCCAGCTCTGTCTGGGAAGCCTTGCTGACAGAATCACATCCCCAGAGGAGTGCACTGTGCACATGGTTAAAGGGGTACAGTGAGGTGTTGCTCACTTTCACTTGTGCAGACCAGGCAGCACTAAAAAAACAACACAGAGAACAGCATACAATATGTAATTGTATTTAAAAGCTTAGAAGTGTAGGTACACTGTGAGATTATTGCTTGTGATTGAGTATAATTGCTATTTACAGAAACAATCAGAAAACCATTGTAGCATTATTTGCAATGTAGTGTCTTGGTTTACACAGTGTCAAGACACAACTACCAAAAGGGTTTCAAAACAATCAGTATTGGCCTAATTTAGCTTTCTATTAAAATCAATGGCAAATTGCCATTAAGTTTAATGGAAAGAGTTCAAAAAATGGACACTGTAAAAAAGTCTTACTGAATGCCAGCACTGATTTCATTTAACAAATGTATTTTGCCTAGAGAAAACATAATCTTATTTTCTGCAGTTAAACACAGAAGCAAAATAAACATTCCCTCTAAAAGAAATTAAATAAGTAGCTTTGTTCAGAACCTGCAGAATTGATAACTTTGAGAAGGTTTCATTTAGTGGGTAAATATGGGTCTGGAAAGGATTTTTTTCTGAGTGCAAGTGAAACACTCTTTGCAACATTGCAAGAAATTAATTTAGATGAATAAAATATTTGTCCTTGATTTTATTCAGCTGTGGCTCAGTACTACATATTTTAGTTACTCTGTGACAAAGGAAAGCAATGGTTACTGCATATTGCCTTCAGCTAGCTTATCATCATCCCAGGGATAAAGTACCACAGAGTATCTTCAGGAAATAGGAAGACAATGATTTGGTTAAAATGATGCAATTCCACACTAAGAAGATTCTGGAGTTTTCACTAGAGATTTGAGGATAATAAAAAAAGGCTTTGTTTTTTCTGGGCAGTTGATTTTTACCTGCCTCCATAAGATCCATAGAATCTGCTTCCTGATACCAAGTCTGTTCTAGGGAAGACCCATTTCTCAGCAGACTCTGGTATTTGAAAAATGTAGGATTAAAGAATACCCAGCAGTTTGTGTGAGTCTTATCTTTCTCATGGTTGCACAGGAAATGTAAAATGAAGGATGTCCAGCTGACAGGAAACATAATTCATGTGCTGCCATCAATGGTTTAGTAGTTCTGTAGCAATGAATTGGTACTAGTAAGAAAACAACAAATCTTAAAATAGGTACTCCTTGAGACAAAAAGTCTGTTTCCTTAAGAAACCCACTGGCAGTTTGGGTGAGTTTTGTCAAATACAGATATTAATGGGAATGTAAGTCACGAATAAAAAAAAAAAAGTCTGTTTGAAACACTGACTTTCTGAAATGCATTAATGGTTTCTTTCACCATCTCGCAGTCAGATGTAAAGATGTGTGTTCTGGCATTTTAGTTATGTTTCCCTTTTCTACCTAGAGTGGAAGAGATGTTTCAACAACTTAAAGAAGTGCATGAGAAGGTATTTTATATCAAGGAGTCTCTGCTCTCTCTGGACAGCCAGCTAGGACATTTGCAAGACCTGTCTGCCCTGACAGTGGACATCCTGAAAGTGCTTTCAGCTGTAGACACCTTGAAGGTGGAAGAAGCCTTGCTGGCTGACACAAAACATCAAGCTAGGAAGCTGCCCCATAGCTGGAGCAATGCATTCTATTCCAAGACCTTGAGCAGCCTGGAGGGCTTGTATGACAAGAAATACCACTATTACAGCATGCCACCCTCCCTCTTACGGAGCCTGGTGAAGACACAGTCTCCATCAGCGTGCAAACTCTTGAAGCCTGAGGGTAACAGGGTGGTAGAAGACAGCTCTGAAAAGGCAGAAATAGAAACAGACACGCTCACTTCAGGAGTATCCTCTGAGACTAAGTCGACACCTAGGTATGGGCAGTTTTTACTGGTGCCCCCTGACCATCAGGGAGGGTCTTTTTCTGAGGATGTCACCTTAAATTTGTCCTTTTTAAATACTGCTGCTAAGTACAGGGATGTAGCATTCAGAGATGACCTGCAAAGTAGCACTGTGGTTCAGCAAAACCTGCCAGGTATCAGCTTCCTTGGAAAAGGGACAGAGGGTTATCAATGGAGCCGGAGAGACTTTGTTATTCATTTGCCATCAGAGAAGATTAATGCTGCAGAAGCTGTGCATCCTCTTGATCTCCAGCTACCGCTGGATATTGGAGAAAGTGCAGCATCCCCCTGCCATGACAGAGAAGAAACTGAAGGTGGTTATGTCAACTGGGGATTCTCTGAAGGTGATGAGAAAGGAGTTTTCAGCGCAGATCCAAAGAATAAAGCCCTGTACCTACATTCCTCCTATGACAGGGACAACAACTGCCAGAATAATCCCGCCACGCATGTCCAGTTAAGTGATTCGAAGTCCTCCTACAACTCTGTAAAATCAGGTCACAGCAGCAGCATCTCTCAGAACAGGCTGAAGCGAAGCATCTCCTGGATCAGCCCTCTCTGGAGGGACTGGAGTTTCTGCAGAAGCAACAGCTTACCATTGCCTAAGAAACAGAGATCAGGGAAAATCTGCGAACCTGTCGGTGGTAATTATAAAACATTAAACCTGTACAGTATCTTTGACTGGAGAGCCCAAGACATTACAAAACTGTTTCCAGATGGGGTATTGGATGCAGTGGAGGATAGTATCACGGAGTCCAGAGTTACTCTTTCACTTCATTTGTGTGGGTCTGGCTGGTGGGAATATCTGAAATGTGCTTGGTAATCAAGCTGCAGCCTACCTGCATGTCAGCCACCCTGCCTGCCCCATCTCATGGATTCTCTGTGTCTGTGGCTACACAGCCAGGTGGCAGGAGGATTGTGCTCACTCTGGGAAAGTGTCTTGCTGAGCATGAAAAGACAGAGTTGTAGCCACCAATACATATTACAGGATCCCATAGAGATACATTAGCAGTATTAGAGATGGGTGCATGGAGAATGAAAAGGCTTACATTTCTGTAGTCAGTTTAAACACCTCCCTAAACACCATCAAGTCTGCTTACCAAGCACTAAAATACATTAGACCCCGGCTTTAATTATGAATAGCATGAGATGATGGATAACTTTAGTTGTTTTATGTCTGGTGATGGTGTACATTTTGCATGGAACTGCTTGAGTACTGAGTTTGGATGTCTTTGTCAGATTGGTTTAGACATCTGCCAGTCCTCAATCCTATCAGATTTTACCTTAGTAAATGGAAACTCTGTGACTTAAAGATGTTTTCTCACTCTTCCTTGCAGAATCTCTAGGATCCTTGGAGTTACACCACAGTGAGGCAACGAAAGCAAAACAGCAAAACAGAGACAGAAAATCTGGAAGAGGAAAGAGGAATCAAAAACCTCTTCAGGTGCCGGTATGAGCAGATTCAAGAGAATTGTGTATCTCAAAATTGTCTTTTTCATTCCTTAAGAGCAGTTGTGCAGCGTGGCTAATTGAAAATATATACATCTAAAATGCTGCACACAAACTTCAGTATCTCCTGTGTATGTCTAGCTTTGGTTTAATTTTACTATTTTTCTTTGAATGTGTGGGATTTCGGTTCTGAATTTGTTGACATCCAGGGACTTTGGTATACTGTTTTTGTGGTGATTCACAAGCATAAATCAGTCCCTACATTTTAGCTGTCAGGTGAACCTGTGGAGGCTTCATGTGATTTAGGATAGAGTGAAGCAGTGACCATATCCAGGGGGTATACAACCGTACTCAAGCAACACAAGCCCCATTATGTTGTCTCCTGCCTGCAAGAGTCCCATAGACTTTTCTCTGAATCCATCAAACATTTAGCACATTGCAGAAAATATATTTATTGTGTAAATGTATGGGGCAATTTTTGCAATTGTGGCTGTGTGTTTGTAAATAAAAATCTATTCCTAGAGCTATAAAGACATTTTTAGGGTCTTCATTATCTAGAAAGAATGATCACTGTTTAATGAATATTGAAGCCTGGTTTGTTTACATAAGATACCAGGTCAGCAAAGAATCTTGGACTTGAACTTTGAAATCTAGTATCTCTGAAGGTATTAGGTCTCAAAGTTCAAATACCTTCAGATAGTATGAGACCTTTCATTTGTAGTACTTGCTAGACAAAAGCTAGCATGTCTTCTGCAGTTTGTGACAAAACTGCAAAAATCTGTTTCTCAGTTGGGGGTGCATTCATTCATTGGCATTCCAGAGATGCTCTGAAAGGCCATGTCATATGTTGTGGAGATGTTAGCCTTCCTGTAAATTCAGTATTGTTCTCTCTGTGTCTTGGCAGGTGATTACAGTGGATGATTGTCCCCAGCACACTCAAGTGAACTCAGAGCCTGCAGAGATCAATGTCTGGGATGAGGAAGAGAAACACAGCAAGAATTGGCTCACTGTGTCTAATTTCAGTCAGCTAAGTATGTTACAAGTTGCAAACAGTGAATTTCAGAACAGCTTTTAAAAGAAGCAGTAAACAGAAATTAAAAATTCAAAGGGTTATCCACCATTTCCACCTCATGGCATAGTTTTTATAGAATTATAATTAGTTTTTCTTGGTTGTTTGATGCAACACTGAAGAGGTAAAAGAGTCATAGATTGGATGGAAAATCAGGTGAATATTTTTGGGACCACTGCCTGTCTTCCACTGGAGATAGCTGAGTACTAATCCTCAGGAGAAAGTAGGAGCCAAAGAGAATGGTGTCTTTGTCTCCTGTCCTGAAGTGTCTTCTAAGTGGCATCCTGGAAAATTGCAAAAAATAAAGTCATACTTTTTCAGGACATTTACCCTCACAGGCAGTGCTGTGATACTGTATTTGTTGGCAGATCCTCTGCCTGCATTATTCATTTCTCATTGCTCAGAAGCACATCCTCCAAAGGGAAGAAATGAATTCTATGTTGTCTTTTCTGGAGTGAAAAGGAATGACATTCTTACTCTTCATTTAGTAATTCTTCGTCTCTTTCATTCTTAGAAATTCTTTGCATTACTCATCCCATCTCTCAAGTTTGCTGTGATGTGGCTCCCTGGTTTCATCCTGTGAGCTGCTGGGAGAAGCACCAGACAGTGCTGTGGCTCAGCACCATGTGGTCTGAGGAGGGCTGTGCTCCAAAGTCTGCTGAAAAAAGTGGAAATAGTCTGTTTAACCCTATGAAATTCTGTCATTGTTTTTTTTATCCATAACACATTTGCTGGAACAATACTGGTATATAGGTGTTTATTTTATAACACTGCATAATTTAGTTTATAGTAATAGACCTGTTCATTTACCCTCTAGAGATAGCTCACAACTTTTCTTCTGACTAGGTTTGGAACGTCTCTATTACAAGCACCAGAAAATTAAAAATCCAGATGTTGGTAGACATACCATACCATTCTGTGATTACCTGAAGCATTCTCAAGAGGTAAGACCCAGGATCACACATCCAAGTCTGTAATTTTGGATGAGCCCACAGTTGCTCTACAGTCATCACTGGATTTCCAATACAGTTTCTTTGTCATGACATATCTCTTTGAGCCATGAAAAACTTTGTTGTCTGCTGGCACAGTGTATGTGTGGAAGCAAATTAATTATTTAACAGCTGCTAACGCTCTACTAAGTTTATTGAAATAGGACATTAAATTATTGAATCTTAGAGTGGTTCTGAATATGAGTACAAACTTAGTGAATAAAACACTCATGGCATACCAGTGGTTCAGAAACCCCTCTTGATAGTACCAGGGAGCAAAGCAAGGGGGTGTGTAGGAAGCTTTTGTTAAAAACATTTCAATCTTCAAAGCCAACTACAAGTTCAAAATAGGAGAGAAATTTAAAAGAAAATTAAAATTGACTTAAAATTCAGAAATTAAAAGTTGAATTTTAGTTGATTGATCTTTGAACTTAGTGGTCCTTTTCATTTTAATTATTTTTATTTTTATTTTTATTTTTATTTTTATTTTTATTTTTATTTTTATTTTTATTTTTATTTTTTATTATTTTTAATTTTTAATTTAATTTAATTTTTTAAAGTGTGTGTGTGTGTGTGTGTGTGTTTTGAGGGTTGAAATTGGTTTTCAGAAGAAAAATTCCATTTCTTGCTACCACATTAGGAGGACCTGGATGGCCCATTCTTATCTCATAGGCTTGAAGTTTAAAAGATTATTTGAGTATTTCTTTCTTATATAATACCTGGAAAATATGTGATCTAAATATCCCTGGAAAGATGTTCAGTGTGTCACATTCTTCTGTTCCAGGGCTTTTGAGTGAATTTATTTTCAACAACAGTAAGGGTTATACCTACACTGGAATTTTTCAACATGAAGAAAGTTCTCTAATACTGTGCTTATTAGAAGACATTTAACATGCTTTGTGAGTGCATTGAGATACATGTGGTGGCCTGAGTATTTAATTCAAATGTCTGGAGACAACATGAAAAGCAGAAATGTGAGCAAATTAGTTCCATTTTAGTGTAGATATGGCAGTGATTCACCTGCCTGTCAGGGTCATTATTCATGTTAACAATAATCATATTAAAAAACTGTTCTCAAGGCTGTAGCTTCTTGAGCTGTGCAATGTGTATATGATAAAGATGTGTATATTTTACCAGTAAAAGTACCTCTCTTTTTTTAGGATTTCAGTAATAACATATTTGGAAACACCAAGAAAAGTAACCTGAACAGGAACTCCTCGTATGTATTGTTAGTATGTTAAGATACTCATCACAGGTTTTCAGAAAGAGATGCCTGTAGGGTCTGCAGCTTTCCATTTTAGTTCTGCAATATACTTAGGATAACAAATACCTGAGAAATGGAGAGTTAACACCAGTTTGTTGAAGTTTCTTAAGGAAATCTTGGTAATGGAGATAAAGGAGATCCTTTTAAACAAAACGTGATTTTAGTTGGAATAAACTTCCTTTCTAATTCTAACAATAATTGAATTTTCTAATTCAGCCACTAAGATGAGAGCTGGACTTCATGATTTACAAGGTCTTTTCCAACCTTAATAATTCTATGATTCTGTGATGATTCTGTGACCATAGCATCCTTAATTAGCCATTTTTCCAATCTAGTCTGCATTAAAAGTTGCATTTGCTTTTACTGTACAATTGCATATTTTATTTTTTAATAATTGCATCTCCTGAAAACTTCTGTTACTGACTGATTCATCTCTCTTGTACATTTGCTAGATATTTAGCTCAGTTTTCTCAATGCATTTTGAGAAGTTATTAAGCTTTGATTACATTTAGTGACAGTATACTGGTTTCAAAAGTGGTTTCCATTTTCTTGTGAGGTTTTTAATTTTTTCCAGATTGATTAATCATTACCATAATATTAGTAGTACTTTTGCTACATGCAGAGCTGTCTTTATGTTCCTTTTACTTTTGTCTCCTGTTTTCACTGTTTTCATCAACTTCTTCTGGATATCTCTCTCTCTCTTTTTTTTCTTTTTTTTTTTTTTCAGCACTGTACAGGTAATAAGTAGAAGATACTAAAGAAGTCTCACATTACATGTGATTTCACCATGAGGAGAGGAAGGAAATAGTGTTTTTGGGGTTTTGTGCATAATGTAGGGGGTGGAGTTGAGTGTTCTGCAGCTGTGTGTTTGGGGTTTTTAGGATTTTTTTCTTTTATTACATTCCATCATTTATAGGCAGTAGGCAAACTGCATGCTTACCAGCAGGGTGTAGGGGCTGTTGAGTGTCCAGAATCTGTCACTTAGTCTGTTTTCTTCAGTGGGGTATCTCTGGTCTATGAGGTGAGCCATACTTTCTCTGTTCTGTAACAAAGACTGCTTTAATGTGGCAGTCTTTTTGCAACCAGACTCGTTAATCCAAAGAATCACCAATTTAAAAAGCATGTTTTTGTGCAAGCAGTGGTAATTACCCAAGTAACTGTTAATACATCTCAGCATTGACTCAAAAATGAACAGCTGTGTATGTGATTGAGAGCTCTGTAACTGATACTGTTATTGCAGTGTAAAAATATGTGAATAGCAGTGCAGACTCAAGAGCAGCTCAACATAAAGCAGAGAAAGAAAAATTTAGAAAAATGTGTCAGTTTTTTAGTACCTGTAGATTGCTGATGGTTGTTTTGAACAAATTTCACTGAGGTTTATTTTGCTTTATGATTGCTGGGTCACATCTCTTTACATGTGATCCGTGTGTACCAGTGTTAGCTTAATGACAGAAATGTTGGATTAAAATGTGAAATATTTGCTTTTAAACAGATTGAGAACTCCAGAGGAAACTGACAGTAAGTTTTTCATTGCTTGTCACTCATTTTAATTCCCATCGGCAATTCTCATGCTGACAATTCTGAAGTAGAAAATCCAAAAAGAAGTTAATTTACTGTAGTGGAGGATTATAGTAGAGATATTGTCTCATGTGTTAGTAACTAATTTGCACTTTAAAGTGAAAGATTTTTTAATGAGAAACATGTTTTTCTCATAACAACTGCATAATCTTAAAAGAGAAGAACTATTTTTTACTCTAGTCTGCCCAGTAATGTTGTCTTTCCAGCAGAAAGAAACTCTTTAATATCTCTCTTTGTGTTATTTACCTGGAATTCTGAAATATGTGAATGACTAAAATTATTACAAAGTGTCAAATGAAGAAATTCAAGGTTTTAGTGAGGAATCACTTTGCTCCTCAAAAGCAGAGTGCTTTTAAGCATTGTGTCTTAGTCCATCTAAGTTTTCCTTGCATGAGTCCTAGCTGTAAGAGCCTGAGCAGCTGGGCACCTATCTTTTTTGAGATTAGCTGTGGTGCAGGAATGAGTTGCTCCTAGTCTTATCTCCAAGTGCTGCTCTTTTCAGATCCATTTCTGCACAAAACACCGCAGTGCTGAAGAATTCTGCTGCAAGGAGAGTGAGCAGTAAGGCTGCTTTCTAGAGCACACCATTCTTTTGATTAAAATCCAGTTTTGCCATTCTCAAAAGGCCCCTTTTAATGTATTGGTTTTGTGCAACATACGAAATGCTGCAAAAGTAGATGGGTCCAGCAGGAAAATAATCACAAGCAATTTTGAATCACTAAGAGGAGTTAAAATTGCTGATCCTTCCCCCAATATCCATAGATGTTTTAATGTAAGATCTCTTTCACTAGATAAGGGACTAAAAGCAAATAGAATACATGAATAAGAAAAGTTAAAAAATTTTGGTGAAAAATGTTTTGATTATGTAATTTTTTGAAAATTAATAGCAGTACAATATATGTATACATTGAAATCCAGCATTTTGAAGGATGGTTTTCCAAGAGAATGAAATTATTTCATCTGGTTAATGAAAATGTGTTCATTATTCTTTGTTGTATTAAAAAGGCCTTTTTATAAGGCAAAGATTTTTGGACCAAATTTGATCCGTCTGAGGCTATTGAATATGTAACCACCAAAAAATTTTATCTGCTTGTATTTTAACAGCACTTTGGGCACTCTGGGTTAATGGGAAAGTTTTAGCATAACTTTGGTGCAGCTGTACAGTTAATGGAACACTTCATGGCTGAGGATGGAGTTGGAAAACTCATATCTTTGGGAGGCCATGAAGCATGGTTGACAGTAAAGGGCTTTAGATATCCCAGGGGACTAGCTGGCTTAATATGTCCTTGAGGTTAATATCTCATTTTCCTTACCTTTTCCTTGAGTAAATAAGTCATGGCTATATTATTCTGATGGCTGAAATTTGCAAACATACAGTACATGATTGTGTAGTTAAAGCTCAGTACTGAGCCAGCGGTTCTGATTAATCTGTTTTGTGACAAACTCTGAAATGTAAGGGATTAAAAAATCACAATTTTGTGTCTACTAAGATAATTAATACAACAATCCTTTAAACATTATTTCAGATATCTTCTCCTGCTTGAAAACATCTCAAGATCTACACCTTCACTACTCAGGTAAGAAGGTGGCACAAGAATGACCGCTGAATTTAAGAAATTAAAAAGAACATTAATTCTCCCTTTGTCATCTGCTGTGATTTTCATTTTGAGGACTTGCACAATTCTCACTGCTAGAAAGGTCTGTGCTAATTCATGTCTAACCCTTCAATGAAAGAATTATTGATTTTTTTCCCCTGTTGATAATTGCTTCATTCTCAGTATTTATGGCAATTCCAGAGCAGAGTGTAGATAAGCACTTTCAAAATATCAGTGGAAATCATGAATACAGGTCAGATTCCTGAGGGGGCAGAAGAGGCACTCATTTGTTTATAGCTGTCAGTCACCTCGTGCCTCCCAAACCCTCCTTTGTAGTTTCTGCAATTCTTTTCTTCAGTTAATTAGTCCTCTACTACTTCATTTGTGTTTGTATATCTATGAACTCCTGAAAATCTGGCAGGGAATAAATCCTTTGACTGCTAATTGCCTGCAGTCCTGCCTCTCCCTGAGCTGAGAGTGCACAGATTTTCCCACAAGGCTGGGATGTGAAAATTCCAGGAGGAGAGGAGAGCAGGAATTGCCAGTAGATGTCACCATTGCCCACAGGACTTGGCTTCTGCTACTGGCAGGGCTGGAACAAACCAGAACGATCAGCAGCCTTCTTAAATTCAAAATCTACACAGTTTTCACTGGGATTAAGACCTCCTTTCTTATGACTTGACAAATGTCTTCAGAGGTTTTCAGTGTACATTTTCTTTCCTCAGGATAGAATTTAGCCAGCTATGCCCAAAAAAATCCTACACTAGAATTCTGTACCATATATTGCTTTTGTGCTATTCTTGCTATCCCTTTGAGCAAGCAGATATAGTCCTGCCTCTCTGGAGACTCAAAAGAACTAGATCTTTGTCCCAAGTTTGGCAGCAGCTGCAAGTGCATGTTACATGGCTACTCAAAGTTCTAGAGCAACTGCTGGCAGGGTCTAGCAGATGGTACAGATTTTAGCAGCCCCTCTATTCACACCCTTCTTCCTACTATGCACTGATTTGATGATCAGATGATGATCTTAGTCAGCACCAAAGGAAGACCTTGTTTTTCAGTCCATGCTCCAGTACTGTTCAGAGATTGTAACCAGCTCCTGGTGAATTTGGTGTCTGTGAACAGCCTTGAACTGGAATGTGAAGTGCAGTGAGGGCCTCAGTTTATGGGGTGGATGTGTCATGGGTGCCCTTTAGTCTGCCCTTCTGGACTCAATAATCGCCAATTAAATTTTGCTCAAAGAAATAATCTTAAAAGATGGATAGGTGTTGTGCTAACACTGTAATTCCATAAGCTCCGGGGTTTATTTCCATGGCTTTTTGGTTACTCTGCAGAAAAACACAGCTCTGCTGTGGTTGACTCTCTGCTTTGGACAATGGTTTTGCCTTCATCTATCAAAAAGGGAAATTAGACAGTCAGAACTGTAGCATCCAAGTGCCTCCTAGTTCTAGGAGTGCCTTACTTTACACCCCTCTCCACCTTTGTGATAACTCAGAAATTGTGAAAACAAATCCATAAATATTTAGTTGACTCTTTGAAGGTTTGAAGGTGTTTGCATGAGAAATAAGCTGCAAGTTAGGGAGATATAATAATGTTACAGATGTTTTTTGGCAAGAAGTCTGAATGAAGAAACAGTACTCTGTGAGGGGGGGTTTGGATTTTCCTGTCATACCTTGTTAAATCTGACAGGACAGACAATGGAGGCAGCTGGGCTCAGGGCATCTCACCAGCACAGTGTGAGTGTTGCTGCACTGGAGTCGGCAGGAGCAGGATAAAGAAGCAGCCCTTTGTAAAAGGAGGAGGATGAGGAGATAGCAGAAGTCCTTCTAGGCAGGGTGCAAGGGCCTGTCCCAGAGAGCCTGTTTGTAAAGAGGGAATTCATGAACAGAGTGAAATGGGTTGGTATTCTGGTTCCAGCCAGGAGGGGACATGGCTATGACTTGGAGGTTATTCTGTACCAATTCTCATAATTTTCCCATGGTGGAGAAGGGGGTCCTTTCCATGTTGGGGGAGCAGAGGTTTGCTCGTTGCTGGTTTCTTTGTAGTGAGTATTCACATGTGAATTGTTTGCCTCTCTTGTGCCCTCTGGTATTAATGCTGCTGCTGTTACTTTCATTTTCCTATTTCATTGCTGTTTCCAGTAAATTTTTCTTACCTAAACCCGTGGTCTTTAACTGTTGTGTCTCCAATCCTCTCCATTCTTCAACTGGGAGGAGTGGGAGAGGGGGAGTGAACAAGCAGAGCTGGGTCTGGAATGTTTCAGTGGGAGCACTGAACTGAAGAACACCATTCCTAAACCATAACAACTTTATTTGGTGTTCCACATGAAACCTGAAGAGCTGAGATAACACCAGATCTGGTAAAGGTAGGTGGTAAACAAGTATTTGTTCTGTTAGATATGTTGCAATATTGTTAACTAACTGTATATTTCAGTACAGGCACTATGTGCCTTGAGATTCTCCTTTGCAGAGCAGGCAGAGGGGTCAGGATTGCTTTGTTGCTGAGCATGAGCATTTGTTGTGTGATATCAACTTATGAAATGATAACCTCAAGTGCAATGAGGGTCATTTGTGATGAGTGTTCACTGTTGGTCTTCTACCCTTACTTCAGGCACTGCCTTTGGGAAACCATTAACTATGTCCTGGGCTGTATCAGGCACAGCATTTCCAGCTGATCAAGGGACATGATTGCCTTGCACTGGTCTCACCTTAAGTACTGTGTGCAGTCTGGGCACCACCCCATAAAGTAGACATTAAACTGTTACAGGGCATCCAAAAGAGGGCCATGAGGTCTGGAGTGGAAGCCCTGTCAGGAGCTGCTGAGGTCCCTTGGTCTGTTCAGCCTGGAGAAGAGGAGACTGAGGGGGGAGACCTCACCTCACAAGGGGAAGCAGGGGGCAGGTACTGATTGACTCACTCTTGTGACGAGTGACAGGATTAGAGGAAATGGTGTGAAGCTGAATCAGAGGTTAGTTAGTAAGGTTTGGATTAGATCTCTGGAAAAGGGTTTTCATCTGAGGAGTGTTTGGGCACTGGAACAGGCTCCCTAGGGAAGTCAGCACCAAGCCTGACAGAGCTCACACAGCTTTGGGCACCACTCTTAGGCACACACTCAGGCACAAGACCAGGAGCTGATCTTGATTATCCTTATGGATCTTCCTCCTGATGGGTCCCTCAGCATATTCTGTAATTCTGTGTTTCTGTAATGATTGTACCCAGACTGTGAGCAGAACAGGGAAGGATTACTTTCCCCAGATTTTGAGTCATTTTTTCCTCATTGAGGCCTGTTACAGCTTTGGAGTATTTTGAATTCCCTTTGGAATTGTTCTTTGGATATTAGGAAAAGCATGCTTTTGTTGCTAAGTCTGCTGAGTCTCTTAACTGCAGTCTTACACTGTGATTAGAAAAAGGGATTCTTAGGAGGGTCTTTCAGAGATCTACCCTGAGGGTGGATAGTCATGATTGGCCTTGTAATATGGGAGAAAATGGGCCAGCTTTTGAAGGATTATTCTGCTCCAATGGCTTGGAAGTTCACCCCTGAACAAATACAGGACCCTGGTAAAGTGGCAGAATATTTGAAAGAAAAATGGTGTGGCAGCTCCAGAGAAATGCAAAGTTCTGCAGTGCGAGGGGCCCTGGTTACTGTTTATCAGACACTACTCACAATACTACTGAGCACCCTCAGAGAGAAGAGGAGGAAGAAAGCAAAGATGCACTGTGGCCACTCAAACTACAGCTGAACCACAGGAACAACTCGTGCTGGTATCAGTTGCTCCTATACAGAAGAAGAAACTCAAGCCCAAACTAGTTTGCATACTGAAGAGGAAGCAGGGCCCTCAGAATGGGAAGCAGGACGAGAGAAAATCACCCACTAGGTGAGCAGCAAGGTATGTGAAAATTTTTCAGCCACCAGTCAAGAGAGTCTCTGCTGATCTGGCAGTTCTGATGTTGGGATATCATAGCCCATGATATGGAACTATATGGTAGTATAACCAAGCAACTGGGATCCCTGTCCCAGGATCTGGAAATTGAAAAATGAATTGAGAATAGAACAGAAACTCTCAGAGGCGACTCCTGTTAAGTATGAAGGAATGGTGACTACCCAGCTCCAGCAAGAAGGTCATCTTTTTTGCTTCCCTACCAGCCTGTACCTTGGCTGTAGAAAGGTCTCTCTGCAGGGCCTCCCTGCTTTTAAGGGAGTCAACAGCTCCTTCCAGTTTTGTAGTATCTGTGAACTTGCTTGGTTCATAGATCACATCAAGCAAGCTGAAGAGGAGACTTTCCATGCCTTACCAGTGTGGACTAGAATCTCTGCTACTGCCAGCAAGTAGCCCTCTGCTCAAGACAGCATATACACTATGAGGTAACCTGGGTTAGGTGTTTTTTTGTGAGTGTGACTGTGGAGAGGGCATGAGGTGGTTGGATGGAAAAGCCACCTCTGCCCTAGCAGCAGAGGTATGTGAGTTGAGAGGAGGAATGAGCACTAAATGTTACTCTGATTTCCAGTGAGCAAGTCCTCAGAGAGAATAGGAGGGCTGGTGTTATTTCCAACCCTCTCAAAGGGACCTTCAGCTCATATTTACAGGATGTGAACAGTGACTACTCTGACCAGAATTAGAGGGGTCCTTCCTCCAGCCAGGTGGAGGAAAGACACAATCAGATCTATTGGACTGTGTGGTTCCAGTAGCTTGGCACATCAGACCCATAAGAACCTAAGCCTTTAGTTGACACAGGTGCACAGTGTACCCTGATGCTGTCAAGGTATGTAGGGGCAGAATCCATCTCTATTTCTGAGGTGATAGGGGAAACTGACCCTGACTGGGAATGAATGGCAGAAACACCCCATTGTGACTGGCCCAGAGGCCCTGTGCTTCCTTGGCAGAGGTTACCTCAGTTACCATCAATATTGCAAATGTGTTTTTCTCTATTCTTTTGGCAGCAGAGTGCAGGCCACAGTTTTCTTTCATTTGGAGGGATGTCCAGTACACCTGGAACCAGCTGCCAGGAGGTGGAAACACGAGCCTCAGTATTTGTGTAGAACTGATTCAGATTGCTCTGGAAAAGGGAGAGGCTACAGAACATCTGCAATACATTAATGATATCAACTTGTGAGACAACACAGCAGACAAAGCTTTTAAGAAAGGGTAGAAGATAATCCAAATTGTCCTGAAGGCCAGTCCTGCCATAAAGCAAAGTAAGGCTTAGAGACCTGCCCAGGAAATTTAGTTTTCGAAAGTAAAATGACAGATGGACATTGTCTGATTCCAATGGACATGGTCAACAAAATTGCAGCTATGTCCCCACCAACCAGCAACAAGGACACACAGGCTGTCCTACTCACTTTGAGATTTTGGAGAATGCATAGACCACAGTCAGATTGTGAGTTGTCTCTCTTGTCACTCAGAAAATAATGATTTTTAGTGTGATCCTGCCAAACAACAAGCTTTTGAATGAATGAGACAGGAGATTAATTTGTAGCAGTAACCCCTGGGTCAGTTAGGACTGGACAAGATGTGAAAACGGTGGTCTACACTGCAGATGTGGAGAATGGTCCTTCCTGGAGGCTCTGACAAAATGAACCCATGGAGACTTGAGGATGATCCCTGTGGTTCTGGAGTCAGGAATACAAAGGAGTCAAAGCTGCTACACCCCAACTGGAAAAGATCCTGGGAGCTTATGAAAGGGTTTGAGCTGCTTCAGGAGAGTTTGGCACCAAAGCACAGCTCCTCCTGGCACCCTGACTGCCAGTGCTGGGCAGGATGTGCAAAGGGAAAGTCCCTGCCACACATCATGCCACTGATAGTACATGGAGTAAGCAGATTTCTCTGATCACACAACAAGCTTCAATAGGATAATCCAAATCACCATGGGATCTTGGAATTTATCACAAACTGGCTCAAAGGTGAAAATTCTGGAATATCATTGGAAGAAGAGGAGGGAAAGGTGACTTGTGCTGAGGAGGTCCCACCATATAATCAGTTACCAGAAATTAAAAGTGATATGGTTTCTTCACTGATGCTTCCTGCTGTATTGGAGGGACACATTGAAAGATGCTGTATTCGCAAGTTGCATATGGCAAATTGCAGAAGCTATGGAGGGACAAGGAGCACCAAGTGAGGTTGCAGAGCTGAAAGCCATCCAGCTGGCTTTAGATACCACTGAATGAGAGAAATGGCCAGTGCTATACCTCTACACTGACTTGTGGATGACAGTAAATGCACTGTGGGGGTGGCTGGGCCAACGAAAAAGGACCAAAAGGCAGGACAACCCATCTGGGCTGCTGAAGTGTGGAAAGACATCATTGTCTATGTAGAGAATCTGGCTGTAAAAGCACATCATGTAGATCCACACACCAGGAGTTGGGCTGCTGAAGAACATCACAACAATGGACTGGCAGATTGGGCTGCCAAGATTAAAATGTCTTGGGTGAACCTGGACTGGTAGCATAAGAGTGAATTATTTCTGGCTCATTGGCTCCCTGACACCTCAGGTCATCAGGGAAGAGAGAAAACATACAGATGAGCTCGTGATAGAAGGGTGGACATGGACACTATTAACCATGGACACTACTTATAACTGTGAAATGTGAAATGAAAAGAGGGTAAAGCCTCTGTGGTATGGGGGATGATGGTTAAAATATAAATATGGGGATACCTGGCATATTGATTGTATTGCTAATGTGCCAAGGCAAGCTCAATACATGTACAATTAAAAAGAATACTGGATGGCTGGAGATGTGCCCTGTGCCTCATACCACTACCCAGAATGTTGTCTTGGGCTTTTGAAAAGCAAGTGCTGTGGTGACATGGAACCCCAGAAAGAGGTCAGTCAGACAACAGGACCCATTTCAAAAATAACTTGATAGAACCCTGGGTTAGAGAGCACAGTATTGAAGTGGATATAATTTTCCCTGTCATGCATCAGCCTCCAGGTATGTTGAACAATAAAATGGATTCCTAAGAACCACATTGGTGGGACCTTCAAATACTGGGATTCACATTTAGCAAAAACCACCTAGTTAGTTAACACTAGAGGCTCTACCAATCAAGCTCAATCAAAACTCCTACATACTGTAGAAGGGGATAAAGCCCCTGTGCTGCATATGAGGAATATGTTCAGGAGGTCAGTTTGGATTAGTCCTGTCTCAAGCAAAGGAAACCCACCCAACAGGATTGTTTTTGCTCAATGACCTGATTGGTCTTGTAGAGTAATGCAGATGGATGAGGAAGCACAATGTGTACCTGAGGGGGATTTGATTTTTGAGTGAGAACAGTCTGTAATATGCAATGTGTGTGCATTGTTGGTTATTGAATGACCTTGCCAGTGTGTGCCATAACTACTGTGGTCAGTGGGTATGGGCTGCTCCAGATACACCAGTCATGAGTTTGTGATGCAACTTGCAACCCCCAGACAGCACACCAGCCCTCCTGTCCTGGAAGACATCTAGGACAGACAGAACTCACAGTCATGGACTCACTGAACTTGACAGATGTCTTGGAGGGATGGCCATTGATTATGGAAAAGATGCATGTGCTTGTGTACATCTACATCTGTATCTATGTGTGCAGTTGGAAGGTGTATGACTTGGTCATGAAGGACATAGTGCAGAAGAAGGGTGCATCTGACTTTTTGGCAAGTGCCTGGAGTTCTGTGAAATCCTACTATTTGTCTCAGTTAGGGAGAAGATGTAAGTAACATAGATTAGCTAATCTGTGTTAAATTCTCTTGAAAAATTTTGGCAACTTTTGGTTATCCCTAGTGCTTTCTGACTTTTTGCTAACCATCATTATGCATGTGACAATAGAACAGAAATATTTTCTACAGTGCCAGTCTGCCACAACTCTGCAATTCTCCACTGACCAAAATTGTTTCATTATTTGTTCCCCAAGAGGGTAGGAGGCTTCCTTCTCCAGTCTGCTTTTGAAGAGCATTGAATCAACCAAATGTAATTTGCCCTGGTTGAAAATGGAGTGCAGACGTAATTTCTTGGCTTCTGGGTACCAAGGTTTGTCTTATTAAAGCAGCTTGTTTCCTGCATTTCCTTCAGATTGTTTTGGGGTTTGGTTTGGTTTTTTGGTTAGTTGGTTGGTTTCCAAGAATTGGTTTCTTTGTCACCAGTTAGCTCTCTCTCATCTCCACTGAAAACTGTCTCTTTTACAATGCATATCTCCAGAGTCTTGCAGATGTTTGCATCTAACCTGCCCCTAAATGGCCAAATAGTACACCTCAGGCATGAGGCAGTTGTTGTGTTTGGGTTTTTGAAGGATGTTCAGTTTCTTAAAAGAGGAAATGTGCAGAATTTATCTCCATTTCCTAGGGTATATTAACTTGTGAAATGTTTAAAGGAGAACTGGGCTGTCAGCTGTCACTACAAATCACACTGAAGATAATCCTGTAGAAGAGACTGAGCCTGTTGAAGCCTGTGTGAGAGTAATGATTGATTTTGGCATCTGGGTTATTATTCCAA
This sequence comes from Erithacus rubecula, assembly GCF_903797595.1. Lineage (NCBI taxonomy): Eukaryota > Metazoa > Chordata > Aves > Passeriformes > Muscicapidae > Erithacus > Erithacus rubecula. The sequence goes on from NW_027635670.1 coordinate 451,289, forward strand.
ATGCAAAAATTTAATGCTGAGTTTCTGGTATCTTTCAGTCCTGTTTCTGGCTAGGACAGGGTTAATTGTTTGCAGAAGCCAACCAGGGGCTTGCCTAGGCACCAGGAACTGTTCTCCATGGAGTCGGGTCATTACCGAGACTTGGGGGAAGAGAATTTCTTTTGGGAGGAGGGCTCCCTTTTGGATCAAGGTAGTGTGGTCCTGTCTGTTGTCAGGTGTTTTTCTGTGTGAAGCATGCATTTTTTTTTGTCATTAGGTTGTTGTTACTCTTAATTTCCTTATCTCGTTGATGTTTCCAGGTTCTTATCTCGACCCATGATCTTTACTTTTTGTGTCTTCAGTTCTCCTCTCCAGCCCCAAGAGTGGGAAGGACAGGGGGAGGAGGACTGAGTGAACACTGCATGGTTTGACAAGGTTCAGAAGGAATGTTAAATTCGGGAATAGAATTCCTGAAACACAGCAGTGTGCAAAGGGGATTTGCTGTCTGAAGATCAGATGTGACATAGTGCTGCCTCCTCCTTGGCTTTGTACTACAGTAAAGTGCAATGTTTCTGAAACTTAGCCAGCTGGCTTATTCAACCTAGCAGTGAAATCTCTGTTCTTTGCAGCTGTCGAAAGAAACAACTTAATGAGACTTGCTCAGACCATACCATTTACACCAGTCCAGCTCTTTGGTGAGTATCAGCTTCTTCTTTATATGTTTTGCTTTATAAATACTTTGTGGATTATCTTTTAAAAACTGTGTTTGAGATATTGTTTTGGATTTATATCAACAATTCTTATCTTTTGAAAGAGACAAAACAAAATACAATTGTAGTCATGCAGTAGTTTAGGGACTTTTGGAGGTCACCTTGTCCAACTCCTTCCATGGTCAATTCAGATCAGATTGCTGAGGCAGTGTCGAATTGCATTTTGATTATGTCTATAGATGGAGACTCCTCATTTTCACAGGGCAACTTCTTCCAGTGTTTGATTGACCTAACCATTAACATAGTGCTTTTCCCTGTATTTGTTTGGGTTTCCCTTGCTGTAGCTTGTATCTGTTAGTATTTATGTGATTGCTGTCAACTCAGAGATGAGTCTAACTCCATCTTTTAAATATCTATCCTTAGGACAGCTGAAGACAGCAGGACATTTCCCTTAACCTTGATAACTTCATTCTTTCTGTTTCTCTTTCACACACAGACACATATATGAATCTATGTATAGGATATGCCATCAAGAAAAAAAAAAACCACAAAAAACAGGTAGTGATTTAAAGAACACTATTCCTTTATCTGGCACAGAAATAGAGCATAATCCATACATTTTGGGGAAGAGTTCTGAAAATAGTGTGCGGTATTGGCTTACAGCAACAGTAGCTCTGCCTCAAGACTCTTGATACCCAGGTGCTGCCTTCTCAATGGGTAGCATATCTTGTCTCACAGCAATGAATTGCTGATGCTTGCAGCATCATAGGATTTCTTGTGACCTGATTGATGTAGATAATTAATATAGCTATGGCTATACTGAGCATTCTAATCTCTGAAGCTCCTAGGAGACACCTCTTTAGTATTAAACTGTCAAAGGTAATAAAATGAAGATTTAATGTAAGATTTATAACTGTGTCTAGTTATACTATCTTTATTCAAATGTCTGTCTTTTATGTAAGGTACTGAGTTTTCTAATTGCTTTATTTTAAGTTAAAATGTGCTCAAATTGCTGGATTCAACAGCATCTGCATTTGTGCTAATTGGTGAAAGGCAAGCTCAAGATTGGGGAGGAAATCTAATAGTCTGAATCCAGTTTGTGATTACTTAGAATGTTCATTGCCATCTTGGCAATTTAGTTACCTCATTACACTTGCCAGAGCAAGCCTGATTCTTATTAATTACTGTTACAAATAGTGTGAGTTGTAGGAAGGAAAACCAGATTTAAAAAAAAAAAATCAGTCCACTTTGCTGTTAGGTTACAACAGAGTGCAACTGAGTTAAAGCTCACTCATTTCTGCTTGCAGAAAAAAATGTTACTAGCAGGAGCAGAACATCTTAAACATTTCATCATTGCAAATAACAGTGTAATTTCTAGAAAAAAATGAAAATATCAGCTTAAAATACTAAAACTGTAAGTTTCTGGATAATTTGCTTTAGCTTGTTCTCCTGGAAATGTCCATGATGTGGCTCATCATATCATGATCAAATCACCTCTTTTGAAACAACTCAGCTCTCTATAGCAAAAGGTGGCATTCTCAACTGCAGCCAATATTGTATCAACTATAAAATTAAATCCATTTAATCTTTAGTACTTGATAACTTTTGGCCTTGCTGTCATGATTTTTTCCCCTAGATTTATTTTTGACTATTATTTTAAACTATTATTTTAACTGGTTTTAGATAAAGATTTGAATTCAGATGCTTGGCTCCTGCAGGTTTGTTTGGGTGTTCATTGTTTTTTGGAATTTACTTTGTGAAACAAAATTAAAAGGAAAATGCAGGGAATGTTCCACAGATTATGTTTAATTTAAGTCTTATTAAAAATTCCTCTTCCATATAAGTGCAAAAAGAGAGGGAATTACACACAGGATACTTAGAGTTCATACAATGGAGATAAAAATGGTGACTTTTAAAAAATACGTTCTTTTAAATGACTGCTATAGACTAGAGTATCAGTGAGCTTTGTTTGTGTAGAAGAATTCAAAGAATTCAAAACCAGGAGGTTTTGAATCTATGTTTGGAGGTTTAATACAAGTTCTTTGTACCACCTATTTTCATAGTAGAAGAATGAACATACTGAATACTGTAAGTTTAGGCTGGGGAAGTTTTCAGATAGATTAATAGTTATGATGAAAAGGCTCTCTTTTTGAAAAGTACGGCTTAGAAAGGTGTATAGGAAGCTATGTTATTTATAGAAGCCAAATGAAAACACTGTTCTCTCCTGTTTCTGCAAAATTACTTTTGCTAACAAAACTTCTTTGTATTTAAGCTGGAGAGGAAGTGACAGTCTATCAGCTAGAAGAAAGTTCACCTATGAATCTTGATAAAAGCATGTCTTCCTGGTCCCAGTGTGGCACAACTGCAATGATCCAAGTCCTGTCACGGGAGGAGATGGATGGGGGTCTGCGGAGGGCCATGAAGGTCATTTGCACTTGGTCTGAGAGTGATGCATTAAAGCTGGGACAAGTATTTATTGTGAAGTCTTTCCTGCCAGAGGTGGTTCAAACTTGGCAAAAGATCTTCCACCAGAGCACAGTATTGCATCTCTGTCTGAGGGTGAGTGTAGACATGAAGGCACAGTGACTGATGTTAGAGTAGCCTGATGTTAGAGTGCTTACCTGTTAACAATTTCAACAAGGCTGACATGTTTTGATGTTATCTCTTGGAAAGAAAAAAGCATTTAAGGAAGATGTATCTCCCACTTGTAAAAAGTAGATAATCATGCTATGTGTGTGTGTTTGTTTAGTTTTTTGACAAATTCATGACACCCTTCTTCATGAGAATGAGGTGGTGCTTATAACATTATCTTTTTTTCAGGAGATTCAACAGCAAAGGGTTGCTCAGAAGCTAATCTATACCTTCAATCAAGTGAAGCCTCACACTATTCCCTATACTCCAAGGTAAATTCAGTGTCTTTAAATACTAGGTGAAAGAGTTTTCTCTTTTCCTCCTCTTTTTCTATTGTGGGTTGCAATGATAATGCAGTGGTAATGATAATATCAAAGATAGGTAATGAACTTTTAAGAGGAAAGGTAGACAGCTTTGAAGTTTGTCTTTGTAGCTACATGTAGTAGCAAAGTAAACATTCTGCTCCTTAGACTTAAGTCAGAATTGCCTTTTATTTTTTGTAATTAGCTAGAACAATTTGATGTAGCTTATTTACAGTGACTAGGGTAAATTGGATTATGTTGGTTGGTCATAAACTACACTTTCTTATCAGGTGGCTTTTTTTGAGAGTTGTCAGACCAAGAAAGTCTGTGTTCTCTCTACTCTTTGGTACCTACTGTTGCTTAAAATACTCCAGCCAAAGAAGACACGCCTTCCTTTTTGGTATACCTGCTCTGCCTCTTGCTGGTTGCAGACTATGAGGATACTCATTACCTTGCCAGCTGCTGACAGGCAGTATTTATATCTACAGGTTCCTGGAAGTTTTCCTCATCTACTGCCATTCAGCAAACCAGTGGCTGACCATCGAGAAGTACATGACTGGCGAATTTCGGAAATACAACAACAACAATGGAGATGAGATTACTCCCATCAGCTTGCTGGAAGAGATGATGCTGGCCTTCTCCCACTGGACCTATGTCTACACCCGTGGGGAGCTCCTTGTCCTGGATTTGCAAGGTGACTGCAACCATGGGATTGCTATTTGAAACCAGATGGAAAGTAATCATCTCAAAAGAGAATTTAGTACTGAGGAATGGGCCAAATTTTCACTTGGATGAGAAAATGCAAAGCTCAGGAAACCTCTGAGTATCTGTGTGATGCTGATAAATGAGAACCCACAGAAACAGTCTAGGCTCTGTAGGTGAAATGGGAAAATAATATTGCTTCAAATGCCTGTGGGCTAAAAGACCAGTTAGATAGACTGTAGGAACATTTCATCCAGTTCTAAAAAAGCCACTCCATAGATAAGATATTTTTATTTTTCATAAGATATATAAATAATACAGAGATTCAATGTACGCATGTATATGTGCACACTTTATGTGTATGTAAATCTGTCAAAAATGTATGAACTATCTTCATTTTTTATTGTTCATATTAATAAATCTGTATGCAGTTTAAATAAGCTGTAAGCCTGAATGCTATTCACAAAGCCTAGTGACTCCTTCAAAGAGCATGTGATCATTTAACTGTACATATGTAAGTGGGAAGATGGCATATTTTGAGGAGATAAACCAGTTGACAATGTTCAGATGAACATCACCCATCCAACAGTATAAGCACTATTGCTTTTCATTTCTGTTAAGGGAAAATTCTATGGGTAGCCAGAGACTTAATATATTTATATTTTACAGCATCCAGAAGCTGTAAGTTGCAAAAAGACATACTAATTATACAAAATAAGCCTTTAATTCCATCCTTGTCTTGATTTGCTTTAGCTGTACATAAAAGGAAAAGTGATACAGAAAGAGTAAGTGTGTCTTTGCCATAGCCTATGAGAATTTGTATGAAATTTGCTTAGGTTTATTACATAACTGTCACAGTTTCAGAGCAACTATGTTGGCTCAAAAATGGATAATATAAATATCTATGAAAATCTCAGTTTTCATTATAAACAAACTGAGATCAACTCTAGTTTTGGCCTCTTGTTTGATTCTCTAATTTGGAACTGTGGAAAAGTGCAAGGTCTGCTTTCCTTGGAGTTCTACGAGGATAAATCTAGATGAAAATCTGCTATTTAATACCAGGGCCACCTCAATATACACACACACACACTCACACACACACACACACACAAACACACAGACATAATTTACCATGTTGAAATAAAAATAATTGCATATCACATGGTCATATGACTGTGGATTTTTCATTAGTGTAAAAGCACTTTGATTTTGTCAGATATGAGAAAAGGTGGTTTTCATAAAGTTCGTATCCTTTGATCATTTTGGTGAAAACTGCAACATAAGTATCAGCATTCAGGTATCATAATACAATTATTTCTTTAATATGCTTCCTTGGCCACCCAAACAGAGAAAGGAATAACATATTCAAATATTTGCACATCATGAAGCTGTGGTCTCTTGTGTTTATTTTCTTGAAAAGGATGTGTGTCTAAAAGTAGCTCTATTGCTACTGGTAAGATCTATATCTGACTAGTACCTTTACTAATAATACAATATTAGTAAAATAATATTTTGGTTGGTCACATTTTATTTAGTTGAACTTCAATATAATATTTATTGCATTTGCATATTCCTTCCATCTCTTATAAATTAACCTCAAAGCAACTGAAGTCAGAACTGTAATAAAAGCTATATTGCCAGTACTTTACCAATTTTTATACCCACAGCATTTTAATTCATAACTCATGACCACTTTTAACTACTTTATGATGTACCAAGAAAATAGTTAATTACATCTTCTGTTAAGTGCCAGATTATGAAATCATGACTACCTTCCTTGGTAACACACACAATGTTTATTTTTTGTAGGTGTTGGGGAAAATCTTACAGATCCATCTGTGATTAAACCTGAAGACAAAAAGTAAGTTTATTTGAGTTGAAATTATCATTCATTTCAGACACTGTGCTAGCAGTCTGTATTTAGAATGTTTTTCTATATTTTTTGGGGGAGGTTTTATTTTTTTTTTTTTTTCCACATGGTGCTTGGGTTAAACAACAGTATGATGCTCTTGGAGTGATTATGTCTCCTGTGTTTTGGAGGCATTTAAGTGTCCCAGCTCTCAATATGTGGTGAGAGGTCTATGAAAGGTGGAAGAGTCTGCATTGCTGTGCTGGAAACAATCTCTTCACAGATTTGTACTAAGGGTGCAAATGTGGCAGTCCAGTTTCCCCTGAGTTTTTCATTGAGTATACAGGGCCACAATGGCTTAAGAGTATGAAGAGAGGGTCCCTGGCTCTTTAACCTCTCTTGAAGCTTTTGATGTTGCATTTAAGCATGCAGCATGATTGCAGATTATATGAAGATAGTAATTTATGAGTGGAAACTTAAAATAACTGGATAGACTAGACATACAGAAATAGCACTCTGCCTTTGTGAGTCAAATTTCAGAACCAGAGCCATGTCTGCTCTCCCATTCTGTGACTCTGCTTTCAATGGTGTTTCCTGTAGTAGGAGCAGAAGCAGTGGTGTTGAATGCTGCTCTCTACAGCTCTCCTATTCTTCCTGAACCCACACACCTCTCCAGACCTGCTCTGACACCCCTGCCCCTCCCCTATCTGGTGTTCATCTTGACTGCTCAGCTCATGCCATTTGATTGAAGGGAAGTCTCATGTTTGGAAGGGAGGAACATGCAAATGTAAATAGTCTAATGCAATAAAAAGGGCTATTAACTATAGAAATATCAGATTACTTGTCTACAACTTGGAAATCCAAATTAATTTTGTAAGCAAGGTCTTAGTTCTGGGACCATTATTAATATTTCAAAACAGTAAGTAATAAATAACTGCCTTAATGTTTAATTACTACTTTAGATGTATTGTACATATAATATTTATTTTGGAAACAGCAAAGAAATGAGAGCAAAGATATGCTGAGCACTTCTCAATGACAAAGTCTTTGCCCTAAATAGGCCATAGGTTCATGACAGAACCACATAGATAGCTCAAGTTAAAGATGCAGAGAGGTCAATCATGTAGTTGTTCTCTAAATTTTAGCAAATAATTTTACTACAGGTGTTTGAAATCCTGATTTGCTACTGTTCAAATAGATTTTTTATATCAGCAGTCACATAAACAGAAACAGTTATGGCCATAAACAGTAAAGAGGCACTGGCTGAAGTAGTTCACAAGGCAAGGCAGCTTATCCTCTTTAAAATAAGGATAATATTTATCTCCATTATGACCACGAAGTTTATTTTTATTAGTGTTCTTCTCTATTGTTTTAGCTATTATACAATTTTTAAAAATTGATTTATAAAATTTGATCATACAGATCTTATTTTTAGAAGTTTTTGTTGTTTATGATTTTCAAAAGAGTCCTAGTTGAAGAGTAAGTGTTGATTAATTAATCAAAGACATCTTGATTTTCTTATATTCAGGGAAATATTCAGGGAACAGCAACCAGTGAAACAATATTATTTGATTTAGGGTTCTAAAGGAATAAGGCAGTGAAACTGTGGTGTTTTCTGTAAGCAGACACCCAATCCTAAGAAACACTTTCTAAAAGAGTAATAGGAATTACAATGTAAAAGCACTGTCGTTCCTCTAACCTTCACTTCCTCACAAAAGAAACATTTTTGATAGAGGCAAGGTTTGTTTTAAGTTTTCTTTTGTAGGTAAGATACTTAGATAAGATCAAAATCTATCTCAAAAGATACATTGAACTCATGTTCTCTTGGAAACCTGAAATAAAATAGATGGCACCTACTGATGGGCTGAAATTTTAGCTTTACTTATAATTTTATTTTTTAGCTATACTTATATTTACTTATATATTTACTTATATTTTGGTTTTTTTAAACTACATTAATTTGCTGACTCATGTCACTATCCTCTCATGTGTCATGTAAATCTTTTATTTCATGCATTCCACACTGTGTTTTGGAAAGGAGTTTGCAATGCAAAGTGTGAGCTCCAGGTCTGTGATAGTGCTTTATATCTTGGCTTTATATCCAGATCAAGACAAATATAACAGATCTGATTGGAAAGTGTGCCTAATGCTGTGACATCTCAGACAGATCCTGAGCTGATGCAAATCAGTGTAAGATCTGCATTGAATGCCTAAAGTGATAAAATGGTACAGGCATGACATCCACAAGAAGATTTCCTTTAAAACAAATGTAATTGAGGCACAGCATCAGGATTTTAACATAGTCCTTGACGATTTCTGTCCTGCCCAAAAAGTGAGAAGATTTGCCACAAAAGCAATTCTCTGGGTGCTTTTTGTAACATGTAGCACTTGGCAAGGCCACAGCAAAGCTAATGAGGGTAATGTTTTCAGGAATATTAAGACCAGATTCAGAGATGAGGAAAAGAGTGTTATGACTTTCAAACTGAAAAGAAGTGATACATTCACAGAGCATCTGTTTCCAATAGTTTGATATCATCACGGCCTGGGTTTTCCTGCTTTCATTTTGTTTGTTTGTTTGTTTGTTTGTTTGTGTGGTTTTTTTTTTTAATTGAAATGTTTCTTTCTGGTGCTGCCTACTGACAACACAGTGAAAAAAAAATTCAACAGTTTTCTCCTTCAATCTTTTCTTAATGTTAAACTAACCCCTAATTTTTACATGCTATGGTTTCTAGGCAGATGATAATTTCCAGTTTATGCTCAGATTCCTTGAAATAGTTTTCCAAATTTAAATGCAGTATTCCTCTTGAACAGTACTGGGTAGAAAGGAAAGGTTACTTCATATAAATTACAGCGAGTATATATATACATATACATATTACATATATATATATGTATAATATATGGAGAGCAGCATGAGAAAATGTCATTCTGTCTTGCTTCACTTTGCACAGAGCAATAGTTAGATTAGAGAAAGTATCAGAGTGGTTGTGTGGCCTTGAAATTAGCAAAGTCTTCCTAAATTCCTGTACCTGCTCAAGCCAATACTTAGGTACATTCTATTTCTATGGCATTTAATCAGATTCCAGGAAAGGATAGAAATGTCTATATTGTTTCATGTAATTTAAAGTACATATATGACCCTTGATTGATAATTCACTTCTTCTCTTGTTTGATGTATTAATTGCATTAAGAGATTATTAGATGAATCCTTCAGAGGATCCAGGAGACACATAATCACCAGGGTCTGCAAGAAATTGCAAAGATACTAAATTTTGTATAGCAGTTTTGGCTAATCATTGCTGTTGTCTTGTGTGAAAGGGAAGAGTTTCATGTTTGAACACTGCTTTCCTTAGAAATTATAGATAATTAAATTATAGACAGATTTGAGTGAATTAAAATATTTTTCTATAGCTTCTCTGAGCTGTAATTTATTTCAGATCTTAAAGTGTTCTGTTTTCACTCTGCATCTAATTAAAATAAAACAGTAACATTTGTAAAGTTTATTTGGAAGTGTATCTTGCGTGCTGTGTTCCACACTGTCTAGACTGTCAAATTCCTGAGAGTAAAGATGCAGCTCTACTAAAATACAGTATAGCTTTCCACCTGCCTTAAGAATCTGTTATAAATATGTGGTACTTCTAATATACATGTGGATATAGGTGGTTTCTGTTTGCAGTTTCTTTCAGAATATGCAGTACACTTCCAGAAATTGACTCCCTAGTAGCATTGATTAATTGGTCAGACAGTAGACACATGGAAATGAGCACAGGACCATGACAATACATTTCAAAACCTTACTTATCAGTGGCATAACTGTGGACTTTGGCATTTTAATTTTTTTTTCTATGCTGCATGTTTTTGTGACTAGGGTTTTGCTAGACTTTGCTTTTCTGCTTTTAACTGAAGAAAAAATAAATCCTTGTTAGCTCTGTTAGTTCTCACATGGCCACAATCTAGAACCAAACTACTTGGGAATGAGTGGTGGCTGCAGTGGAGTCACACAGATTATGGCAAATGACATCAAAATGTCACTGTGCCCAGATTTCCTCTGAGTTTTCTAGTAGGGACTGATGGGTCTGTCCTGCCTGCCTTTAGAGAAAAAGAAAAGTAGTGTGGGATATATGTAGGGAATATTTTGCTGAAACTGACAGTTTTCTCACATCTAAGAAACTTGTAATGTATATTATTAACCTTTGATTGTCTTGACAAAAAGAGCTAACTGATGTAAAAAATTTTAAAATGGCATAATCTCCCTTCCCTATAAATACTTCATTTCAGATTCATTGATTTTTAAAGAATATTTCTTTCAGATCTGGAAAGGTGATGTTTGGACCAGCAAACCTAGGAGAAGATGCAATAAGAAACTTTATTGCAAAGCATCGTTGTAATTCTTGCTGCAGAAAGCTGAAACTTCCTGGTATGCAAAGTAAAGATTAATTTTTAATCTATCTATCTCTATCTCTATCTATACCTATACCTATGCATATATCTATATATTGTATATATTAGATATTATATATATATTATATATATTATATATGTTTTATAACTTTATAAGTGTAACAAAGTAAAGGCCTTGATGTGTTATAGAGACAGGGACTGAAATCTGCTGAGCTGAAGGACTCTGGTAGGCATAGTCTTCCTGTGCAAAAGCAGACATGAGAACACTGCTCTTTTGCCTAGCATCCATGTAGGAGAGAGAGCTCATCAACCTGATGTTGGCATTCAGCATGAAAGCTTCTTCCTGTTGAATTGTTTCCCTTTCTTTGCTAAATGGGACCCCATTTTTCCATGGTCATCACTACAGATAATATCCGCAATAATTTTTAGAATAAGAAAGAGTAACAATAGAAAATTTGCAATTCATTAGAGGCAGAAAAATTCACTGGTACTTTTCTGGCACTGCTGCAGCCCCTACTTATGCTTAATTGGGTTGTCAGTTGTTCACTTTATTTTTGGTAGGATGTGCTTCTGTTTGATGTGTGGCAGATTTTAAAGACTGAAAGCCAAAATAGATTGATTTCAGTATGACTTTTCAGTCACTAATTTTTTTACTGTGCAGAAAGATGCTTTCCTTTTTTGCTTACATGGAGTAATAATTGCTGTTTGATTCTGAAACAGAAACTGAGTGTTACTGGTTTGATTATTTTTGTCTGTGACAGCTGGAGGGAGGGGAAAATCAGCTGAATTAATCTAGTCAGGGAAGGTTCATTCATATGGACTCACACCACTGAGTTCCCCAAGCCTGTCAACCCCTGGTTTTTATTTGCCTTGCTCCAGATTTTCTTCCTCCTGGAAACATCAAACAAACTGCCGTCAGTTATTGGTTGGGCACTGCTCAAGATGTTTGTGCTTTTCAAACATATACTTGGCTGCATTATTGAATGTGTTTCCTTGCCATAGATTTGAGAAGAAGTGACTACAAGTTGGAAACTGCTGGTCCAGCCTTTGGAATAGAATTGAAAACAAGCACCAGAGAACCTGATGATGCAGATGAGCCTTCTGAGAATGAGTCACAGCTGTGAAGCAGAGAACATCTGTTTTTATGCTTCAAAACCTGTCCCTCATCACTGCCAAGAATTTGTCCAAAATCACAAAATACAGGTGACTGAGTGCACATCTGTCTGCCCTGGCTAGACCCTACAGACAAGGAATGAAAAAAATTAGCTTTATTTACTCCCCTTCCATGTTCTTGTGCTGGTCTTTCTTGTAGAGATTAATGAATTGCCAGGAGCAGGTCACCCCTTGCCTGGATCAACTGTCCTGTCAATGCCTTTTTAAAAATAATGTGGGTCATGGTTCCAAATTGCATTTTATTAGGAAAATGACTGCGACACATTGATTTTCAAGTGGAAGTAGTTTTTGGTTTTTTCTGCTCTTTAGTGAATAAATTAATGTATATACATACAAATCATTAATTTTCAGTCAGAGCCCACTCAGTCCTGTGCTCAGTTTTCCTGAGCATAAAGGGCTGTTCAGGAAATTGCAGAAATACTGCTTTCTCTTTATCATTGATTTTGATGTGGAGAAAAAGCAAGAATATATGAGTAATTAATTTTTGGTTTAGAAAGTAGTCATAACAGACTGAAAAATTTTGTAGGAATTTTGTCTTCAATTCTTTTCACATACCAAGAAAAAGTTGCTCAATAAAGTGGTAAATTATGGGATCCATAGGCATCAATTTTTCTCATTTTGAGTCGATAAAGTTGGATATTCTGTCATTCTGGATATTAATACAAATATATGAATGTCATTTGATGTTTAGTACTTGCCTGTCTTTATAATATTTTAGTTCCTGAATGTTTTAAAATTGCAATTGGAAGAAAGATTTTAGAAGTCACAAAGAATCCTATGATCCATTTGGTATTTAATTTGTCAATATCAGGCTGAATGTAGGACTGCTGTCTAACAGTGGTGCAATTATATTAGATACTAACCACATTCGTTTCTCCTGATGTCCTCTGATTACAGCTGAAGTTCAGAAAACAAACAAAAAAATTCAATCTCTGCAATAGGATTTTTGTAGAGTAAAAACTGAAAAGAAGTCTTCACCAGAAGTATTTCTAAGACAACTGCTGTTCTGATGCAGGTCACAGTATTGAAGCAACTTTGTACTTTGGTGTTGAGTAAAAAAACCCTAATGTTGAAATGTCAGTCATTAGAAAACTTTATACTCTAATTAAGAAACAAATCATATTTCCACTCCAGCTGACTGTGAATTTTAAGGTGTAAGGGGGCTTTTTATTATGATCTGTGATTTATTTGATGTATTTAGTAAGTGTCTACATATCATAGGACTTGGAAGTAACATGTCCCCAGTTTTTATATTGATTATGATATTGATGTTGAAGCAATCAGCACTGCAAACAGTCACTGAAGTCATCATCTACATGTTAGCTGAGATGCCTTCAGTTTCTGGGAGCATTCAGAAGAGGTTCTAACTGTTTTTTTCTTTTTAACTTAATTTGATAGAAACCCCCATATTTTTCCCCATCAGATTATACTTTTTATTTTGCAAGATGCATAGTTCCCTTTGGCTCCTATTTTTTGGAAGGAAGTCAATACACCAGAAAACTTAGCTTGTCTGTGAAAGAGATAGTTTGATTGCATCTCTGCAGACTGATGGTGAACTTTGGTCCATGTACCTATAAAGCAATAATTCTGCTTCCTGTGGTTATAATTTTAAAATCTGACTTTAGGGAGGTATGTACTTATATGAATACAAATATACTTTGAAGTAAGATCTTTCTCTCAAGGATCTCTAACTATTTTTATGCCTTTAAATTCATTTAAGTTAAATGACACAAAAATATGTCTTTGAAGCCAAAGACAAGGTAACTCCTGCCATGATAGTGTTGTTACCCTCAAATGTTGCCATAAATTCAGAATACATATATATTATGCAAATAAAATTAATTCTAGACCAGGCTGGGCCTGAGCACCTTTCATTTCCTTACAGGTTTTAAAGGCATGCACAAATTGTTCTTCAGATGAACTTTTCTTGACAATGCTCCTGCTGCCTGCAAGAGTGGGTGGCTTCTGCATTCATAGCAATTGAGAGAATTGTGAGAATTCTTATGATGTAGAGCTAGCTCAGTGTAGATTAATCTTATTCCTTCTTGTCGGTGTCTGTCAAGGTAAATACTACATTACAGTAGTAGTGAATTTGGGGATCCTTGCAAGATACTTAGCTGTGTTAAAATGTAGTGTATTTAATTTTATAGCTATTTTATTTTGGTCAGTGTGAAATATTAAGTGGATGAAAAAAGAAAATGAGGTATTTCAAATGGTTCCACTGTATATTTTTATCCTTGCACTAATTTTTCCATGTGTGAAGACACTAAGTTGAAAAATCCAGTAATTTTGCTGGCTGATAAATAATGCCTCACCTTTCTTTTTGCATTTTTTGGGAGTGCTGACTCACATTTCACTAAACTGTAAATTTAAGCACTTGATTAAAGACATTCCTCCCTTCCCTTTTCACAATTCAGTAATAAATTATATTGAATATAATTAAAAAAAAAATATTTTGAGATTTTGGTGTCTTTCTTACTGCAAATTCTGCACATTTCTTAAATTGTCTTTTGTGTTTTAATACTGATCTTGGATTGAAGCACATACTGAACACATGAAGAAAAGAAACCCCAGCAGCTTTAATGGGGACAGCAGTAAGCCCCACTCACTAAAATTGGGGTTCATGTGAAATGAAAGATGTGGAAGTCAGGGCTTTCTCCAACTGCTTGACAACTAGAGAGGAAGAGAAATCGTTTGTCAAACCAAACCATAGCAGTTTCTGATTATTAGTTTCAATATTTGTTTATGCTGAAAAGCACAAACAGGGATTTATTTTATAATTCTGGTGGATTCAGGAAAAAAAAAAAAAAGGCCTGTTTATTTTTAAGTCAGGCAGTAAAGTTTTGAAAAAACAAAACAAAACAAAAAATCCACCAGTGTATTTATAAGCTTACTTTTTAATAGGAGCTTAAAAGAAGCTTACTTAGCAATTCAGTGGGGATTATGCACAGAAAAATGGTTTTTTGACATCTGCTGCATTGGAGATGTCGCTTGAACGTATGAAAAATATTCAAAAATTGCAAACTTTATACTCAGGAAGGCTTTTTTTTTTTTCCCCTTTTACTCACTGTTGTGGTGTATTTGAAATTATTCATTTATTGTTAGTGCAATAAAATCAAAAGGGATATTACATATGTATTTTCTAGAAATGAATTTGTATTTGTTGTGGTTTTGTCAATCTATTTAATATTATTTCTAAAGAATAAAATAACATTTTCACAATGTTTCTGTTCTTGATAAGTATAAAATGAAATAACGTTTCTGAGCACTAAGGGAAACAGGTGAAAGTAACATACAGAGAATAATGCAATTATTTTTATTTTTAATCTCAAAGCGATAAACATCTATTCTATATTTATCACATGGTCTCCAGCTCCTCTTTTGTTTGAGTACTGTAGTAGCATTAGTTTCTGTTCTAGTAGGCAATATACTTATAGAAAAATACTTCTACACCTGTCTCATAAGCCAAAATCCAATTTTACAAAAAAATAAATTCGATAATTTAATTATTAGTTGTTCAATACACTCTGGATTTATTTTTTTTAGTTCAGATGTGTACTTAATTCTTAGGAAACTTTGTAAATCCAATAACAGCTGCAGGTTTTAGAAAAATAGATATCATTGCTTTAATTTGACAGTTTCATTTTTTCGTATAATTTTAGTCCTCTGATGTGAGAAGCCTGTACAACCTCAAGTGTAAACAAGGAGCTGACCTAAATTAGTAGCACACAGTTATCGAATCTGCTACGTTCTGTATCTGTTTTTCATTCTTTGGATGCTGATGCCAGTCACTTTTTGGTGAAAAGTTGTTCCCAGAGATAAAGGATTCACCTGGACTCACCTGGTCCTTCTCATCAGCTGTGATCACACGGAGCAGCCAGTGCTTACCTTATGCTAGATCATTTGAAAATCTGTTATGCTTTTCAGCTTTCCTTTGTCATATCTTGGCTTATCCCAGAAGACAGTGTGATCTCCCAATTCATGGTAATTACTCCTGGGGAAGAAAAATTTAAAACTAAAACTAGGCAAAACCTATTTTCCTCTTTGGTATTGAAGAGTGTTTGAACTGTTGCAGTGTTCTGTCCATTTGCCTCCACGTATTGGTTCACTTTGCAGAACAGAAAACAAAACAGTGTTTTAAAATACCATGGGTACATTTAGATGTTAATATTCAGTCATGACAAAATGCTTATAAGGTTTAAGAAGAAAAATCAGAGAAAAGTTCTGCAGGAAAGAAGTAACTTTGTTGCCTAAAGGAAGTTTGATGGTGCTCTTTGTGTGGAATATTTAGGTAAATGGCTAAAACCTTTCATTTCTCGGGTTTCCATTGAAAATAATACAATTTAGGTTTGACATTTAGCAGGCAGCCCAACCTGTGCATGGCTGGCAGAAGGGAGAGGAGATGACAAAAGAGAGAGATGAGGAAGAGGAGGGGAGGCACAGACAGCATTCTCTGGCTTCTGCTGTTTTTCCTGACAGACTCTTGTCCCACAGAGATACTGCCAATGTGACCTTTTCTATGGTCTGTAGCTTGAGGCAGTAATATGTACTAAAACACATTAGACAGTGTACTCAGGGTGGCCTGGATTCAGCAGGTGTCTCACCTGATGATGGAAAAAGAGATGTTTCTCCTCAGATGACCCCTGCTATGACATTTGAAGTGTTAATATGCCCTCTGAAAACCTCTGAGCAGCAGTCAGGTCAGCAACTGATCAAGGAGAGCAGGAGAGGTGGTCACCTAGGAATGGCCATATATTCCTCTTGTTCTACTAGGTGGTTATAAGGCTGGCCTCAAGTGACCATAAGGAATTGTGGTGTGGATGAACTTCAGGTGATCTCTGTGCACTAAAGGATCCCAGGCTAGGTAGATATCAGATGACACATCTACAGGTTAACTTGTTCTGAATAGGACTCCCAATAATGTGTTGAATGAAAAGGAGGACCCTGGGCAATTTCCTGTGTGTAAAACTGGCCCCAAGCATTGACCTTAGATGACCCTAAGCAGATCACCTCGATGTTGTCCCAAGGTGAGCTCTTTCATCTAATTTGCCAACATCTTGACCTCAGATGAGGTCACCATTTGAGACTTGAAGCTCAAAAAGGAAGGCAACTGCACCTTACAATGACTCCCACAAGTTATTTAAACTCATGTTTACTTGAATTGACCTGAGCCATGACCATGAGAGTTGACCTCAGGTGATCCTGCAGTGGGAGCTCAGATGACCTCAGACAGGAGTCAAGGACTGTGATTGACCTATTGGCACCAATTGAGGGGCAGGTTGATGCCAAAGGACAAACCAAACAGTTAATTGGATTTGAAGAACTTCTGGGCATTGAGCAAAGGCTGCAATGACCTGACATGAACCCTAACAGGCTCTCTTGTTGACCTCAAATGAATCCTGACTGCTTAACTGGATACTAAACAGACTTTAAATATTTGTCCTCCTGCAAAGGAGAAGAGTGGTAACTTTAAAGGACCTCTTGAAGGTCAAGTGTACTTCCACTCTGTCAAGGTCTCTGTATGTCAGGTTGACCTCAGATAATCCTAGGCTCCAAACAAGAGCCTAGCTGGCCTCAAACAATGCCTTTTGTACACCCATGGCCCATGATGGTGCCAGACCAGGTTAACTGACCCCTCAGCTTCCCCTCAGAAGTTACTTAGACCACAAGCTGATATCAAATGACCTTCCTGAAAAGTGATCATAGATCAGTTATTTGTTTCTCATGTAACCTCTACTGACCCCAAGCAGTTACTTGGATCTCATGTTCATCTCAAACAGTATTTAGAGCCTTTAACTGTGCTACAAGTTGATTTCCAATCACCTCTTAGGTGGAAATGGGGCTGATAATTTGCCTAAGTGACCTTCTCTTGGAGGTTAAAGAGCACAGTCACCTATCTCAAACAGTGTTAAGGCCACAGAAAGAATGAATTTGTGACAGGTGCCACTTCCAGGCCTGGCAGTAGCACATCCTGATTAATGTATCCAGACAAATTTTCATCACAGTGACAAACTGTGTGAAAAATGCAACTGCTCATACCTCATCATGTCACTGATCAAGCAAAGATCATGTTTGGGACAGATTATGGGAGAGATGCCATCTGAAACCATCAACAAAGCTCCCCAAATATGCCTCTGTGGACCCTGGAACTGGGCTGTATAAATGTGGTACTGTTGTCTAGGTGTCAGGTCCTAAGGGAAGGTCAACAAAGGCTGAGAAGAAGGATGTATCACTGGCAATGGATACAAGAAAACAGAATTAACAAGTCACAAGGCATTTGTCAGAACTCCCAAGATAAGGAAGAAATAATAAAGCCAACTCAGCAATTGTGCTGAATCAACTCCAGCTGGTGAAAGGTAATTCCTGCAGGGGGATCTGCATCCACCAGCTCACAGAGCATCCACCCAAGAAACCCACTGAGTCAAGAGAAGAGAAAGGAGAAAGACTGAGCATGTGGACTAATTAGCATAAGAAACAAGGGAATAATTTAATCACTAGAAGATAGAACACCATTTAATACGAGAACTGTGTAGCTTGCCGTTAATAAGAATTGTTTGCTAAAATGTGTAAATAATGAATAGATTTGACAATCCTTGGCAGACCTTGTGTACTCAACATCCCTTCCTGCACAGAACATACCAACAGAAGACCAAACTGGGTCCCCTGCTCCAGCACTGAGAAGCTGAGGGTGAAGATGGACCAATGGGGCACTGCTGGATCCACAGGTTGGTGATTATACACTTTGCTTGCATTCTCCTTCCCTCTCTCTCCCTTTTGCTCTTTCCCCTGTTCACTTAATATTACAAAATCAGTGTTGCTAAAACAGCTTTAGGTCTAGTTTGCACCTTAATTTGAGCAAAGTCATCTCCTACTAATTGGATTATAACACCTCCAAACAGGTAAGTGGCTCTCAGTTGATGTCAATTGGCCTCAGCCTGCAAAAGCCTGAAATTACCTCTAGTGATCTGAATTAATCTCAGGTTCACTTCAATTGACTTCTGTGCATCACAAAAGCACTTTTAATGTCAAATGATCCCCTTGTCAATTGTTTGTATATTAAATCCACGTCAGATGATCCTGCAGAAAATATGTGGGATATTTTCAAGTGGAATTGATAATCAGGTGCACCTCAG
Organism: Erithacus rubecula; assembly: GCF_903797595.1. NCBI lineage: Eukaryota > Metazoa > Chordata > Aves > Passeriformes > Muscicapidae > Erithacus > Erithacus rubecula. Next base: position 470,169 of record NW_027635670.1, read on the forward strand.
ACTACCCCAGTGAAATTCACTGGATTGAACTAGACCTCAGATGCTAGGCAAAGAAGTAGTAGTGATTATGGTTGACCTTACATGACTTCTTACATATATTATTGTCTCTGAGTTTGACCTGAGATGACCCCTGGTTGGGCAGTGGGAATGAGCTGACCTTCAATGACCTTTGTGCTACTAATAATATTTCTCACTGGCCTTAGATGGACCTTGTAGAGCAAATGACACCCAGGACTATTCTTGTTTTTTGACTAAAAAGTAAAACCACAGATCCTTTTTCTCACTAAAAACATCAGGTCATTTCCTGCAAAGCTGCTTCTCATCCAGCTGGCCTCCAGCCTGTACAGCTGCATGGAGTTAAGTCCATCCATCCCAGGCACAGGACCTTGCTTTTGTCTCAGTTAGCAATGCTCCTGCTCTTTCTTTTCTACCCTGTCTGTGTCTGTCAAACATCAGCTTACCTGATTTCTCATCCTTCATTAACTGGCTAAGAGCACACTTTTGCTGAACCATAATCGCTGTGTATCTCTAATTTAACTTTATTTTTAATGCATTTCCTAACAGGTAGCCATGTGGCTGGGCTGGGATCTATGGACCTGCAGCAAACTGGGGCTACAGCTGCATTCAAACAACCCCTGAACAACAAAAAAAGATAGTTGTTTTCTGCAAAGATCTGAGGTGTGCCAAACTGAAGACAGTAGTTTACTTTGGGTCAATGAAACATGAACAACACTTAAAGTGAGAGAACCTCTGGCTGCTAAATTGTGTTCTTTCCTACATTGTATTCAAGAAGAAAGTGGAAAGAGAGTACTGAAGGGGTATGTGCTGATTTTGGTCCTACTAAGCTCAATTGTCCTCAGACTGGCTAGTATGGGGCTTTGTTTTGGATATGTTCTGAGCACAGTGTTGATAATATGGAGATGCTTTTATTGTTCTAAGCAGGGCTTAAGTGGAGCCTTTTCTGCTTCTTGCACAGTCATACTGGCAAGTGAGGTGCACAGGAAGTTGGGATGAGACACAGCTGAGACAGGTGACCCCAGCTGACCATGGGGATGTTCCATTCCACATGACATCACACTGAGTACATAAAATTGAGAGGGAAAAAGAAAGAAGACAGGAACATTTGGAGTTATGACATTTGTTTTTCCCAGTCACTGTTACCTGTGATGGAGCCCTGCTTTCCTGAGTGTGACTTACCTGCCCAGGAGAGGTAGCAAATTAATTCCTTGTTTTGCCTTGCTTAAATATGTGGCTTATGCTTTCCCCATTAAACTGTCTCTATTTCAAGCCATGAGTTTTCTAACTTCTGATTCTCTCCCTCGTTCCCCTGGTTGGGGAATGAGTGTGTGATTCTGTGGGGCTCAATTGCTGGTTTAGACCATGACAGCATGAATCTTTTCTCCAAAATCAACAAAATAAACTCTCTCACCATTTTTTTAGATTGAAGTTGACATTATTCAGTTTGGTCAGGTGGGAATCACTCCACAAAACACATACAACAGTTATCAAAACATTTAACTGTTGATACATTTTAGCAAACAAAGGAATTGGTGTTCGTTGGTTTACAGGTTATGCAGTTGTCTTCACTAATTAGTATTCTCTCTTCTATTGCTTGCTAATTTCTCACTTCTTATAACCATTAGTCCACCTCTTCAGTCTTCTTCTTACCTTTTTCTTGGATAGGGAGAGTCTCAGTAGTTGTTAGTGTCTTCTTCCTCTCTGGTTTCTGTAACAAGTCTTTGTATTTTATAATTCTTGGTGTCCAGGTCTCAGAAGCAGGCAGCATGAATCCCTTGGTCTCTCCTGAGCTCTTAAAAATTCTTTCAGGCATTTCACTGAGATTGCTATCTTCCTATCAATACCTACCAAAGGGCTTTAGCTCCCATCATAACAATGCTACTGTTTTCTTGACCAAACTGAAACTAAACTCTCTCAGGGCCAGTGGCAGAATGACCATTGGCTCCTGTAAAACAGAGAATTGTCTACTATGGAAAAGAAAATCCCTCTATTCAATGTCCCAGGTGTCACCAAAATACAAAACATGAATGAATGAATGAATGCTTTGCTTTGGCAAATATCAAACATTCTCTCTTTCCTTTATGGAATGGTGTATCTCAAACAGAATCCTTACCCCTGGCAGGTCTGCCTACATGACTCCCTTTTGCCAGAACCTGTCCTGGCTACAAAAAAAAGGGGGAGAATCTTTTAGCACTCCCTGTTCAATACCAACTACATCATTGCTGGTGGTGTGGTTTTGGTAACACAGGCCAGAAACTGAAAGTTTGCTGTTTTTCCTGACTCTGTCTGGAGACTGTGGGACCAGGGTCAGAACCACACGGCACCAGGAGAGAGCCCTGCTGCTCCAGGAGAGCTGCAGTGGGAATGTCCCTGGAGGGCCCCAGGCACTGCTGCTCCAAACTGCAGAGACCTGCTAGGAGAACTCGGACTGCCCTCAGCACTGGGAGAGGGACACCACACCACGAGAGCCAGAGAGGAGCCCAAAACCAGCTGGAGCAAAGCGGCCGAGCGGGCACTGCTGAGCACAGCAGGCTGGAGAACACAGTGGGCAGCATGACACAGACAATCTAAGCTACCAGGAGTAGTTTTTTAGTCCTAGTATAGTCCTAGTAATTAGTTAGTTAGTTAGTTAGTTTGTTTTTTTTAATGGGGAGATGGGGAGCAAAGTTTGGTGGTGAACATGTTTTTGAGGATAAAACTCTCTCTTTTGTATACTGTTGTAGGGTTTTTTTGCTATTACCACTGCTGTGGGTACTGTGATTTTCAGTAAATTGTTGTTCCAATTTATAATCTCTCCTAGTGTTCCCCCTTCATCAGAAGGATCAGGGTAAAGGGAACAGCTTGAGTGGGGTTTAATCTTCCAGATGGCTTTTAAAACTCTACAGACCCCTTAAATCTTAAAGGAGCAGCACACGCAGTTCCTACCAAAGCATGAGGGTAACCTTCACTCTCTAGGGACCCAGTTTTAATTAATTAAACAAACACCCCAGCAATAAACAATGTAATGCTTATACTTCAATAATTTCATGCTTGCTTGCCACGTCTCATTGCTTTACTTTTTTGTTATCTTTCCTACTCTAAATTTTTGTAAATAAGACTTAAGGACCAAGCTGGGCTCTTTCTGCATGTAAAGCAGGAGTAATGCCCTCTGTTTGCTGCTGAAAAATATTTAAAATCTGATGTGCTCTTCATCACAGGTTGTATTTCAATGATGAGAGAGGCAATTGCTACACTCAGGCATTTATGGTGGGACAAAGTGATTAGATTGTCTTCTGCTGGTATCTCTGTTCTGGAAAAGTAGACAAGCTAAACAGCCACCTCTATACTGAAATAATGCAGAGGGGAAAACCCCACATTTTCAATCAGAAAATTATACTGATATTGATATTAATAGAATCTGGCAAATCTTAACCTCTTCATTTGACCTCTATTTGAGTGTTCTGTTTTTTTTAGCATCAGGCATATAGCTTGCACAGCAGTTGCACTTGGTTTCCAAATATGGGATGTTGGACATGAACTATGAGAAAATTGGATTACTTTTTTTCTTGCAAATCTCATATCCTATAGCTTCTTGGCACCACATCCACCCAGCACTATTTACACAATCAGTGTGACTCCAAAGTGACTCCAATAACATGAGTTTAGATTCTTTTTTGTTTTCTTATAAATAAGCAGACTCAATGCACAGATAAAAAGAAAAGACAAAAACCACCAAAAAAACACAGAAAAAAAAATCCTGTCTCAATTGTTTTTAGAAACTCTTATGCCTGTTAGATTAGATTAGGAAATTAGATTATAAACTGCAAATTTGGCATCTCTTTCGACATCATTTTGCTACATTTGAGTACAAAGCCCTTCTTCACAGATTAATCCACCTACCTGTCCATGCATAGCAGGAAAGTCTGTGGGCCAAGGGCTTGTGGAAAGAGAAACTGTGGGAAGGGAAATATCAGTTTACAAAGAGACTCCTTTCTCCTCAGAAAATATAGATCAAGGCCACAGAAGTGACATTGAATTACATCATGCAGGGTCCATGAAGAAGAAGAAATTATAGACTGCTGGTGCCAGCTTTCCAATTTAGATATTGTAAAATCAGCTACTTTTAACAAGCATGTGTGTTAATTAAAAAGAAGGAAAACCAAACAAAACCCCATAAAAACACCACCTATGTACAACCCTCAAAACCAGAACAACCCCAGAAATCTTTAAAGAGGTTTAGATGTTTATTACCCAATTAAGGAGAAGACCAAAAAAAAAAAAAAAAAAAAGGAAATTTTAAGAAAGTGAATTGTGTGAGAAGAGAAATGTGAAGATCTTTTATTTCCAGCCCTGCAACATTAGGAAGCACATCTAACTCCACCTGAACCCAAACCTTTCTTATCCTGTAAATCTGCTGTTTCATAGAGACATGCAAAAGCCTTATGATGTCATGACAAAACTTCTGTAATGGCTTGAGGAATTGATACTTGTATTTTCAGATTACTGCAGCAGTAAATGGAGTTAGAGAGGTGTGTCTTTTTTGGAGCAACTGAAGTTTGTTGCTTGGCTAGTGAGCTTGAAATGGGATGTATAATACACAAAACAAATCACTTTCAAAAAGCATCTGGTAAATGTGAAAAGTCTATTTTTCTTTTCTTTTTCAGAACTACATCTGTTACTAGAGCATGCCTAAAGCTAAGGATTCAGACACAATAATTAAGGCAAGTTTAGATGCCCTGTGAGGACAAGCCTGCAGTTTGAATCCAACCAGAAGTCCCAGAAGAACAGAGATTTTGACAACCTTCTTAATTTTGGCAGAACCCTCCAGGGCCTCTGGCTGTCACAGTTTAGCAACTGCCTCTCAGTAACTCTTGATGTTTGGAATTATTGCACTCCTTTCCTCTCCTTGGAGGATCAGAACTTCCCCATAGATTGCAAAATAGCTTATGGAACTGCATGAAGTTCTAAATATTGTCAGTCTCTTAAATTTTCCAAGCTCCAGCTTATGCAAAAATGTTTCCTATGCACGATGCTCATTGAATCCATTTAACGAGAACTGTTGATCACTTCTTGTTGTATATATGCACCATTCATTAGATACTGAATTCTATTTATTTTTCTATTTTGAATTTGCAGTTCCATACACTCTATTTCATTGCTTAGTGTGAAGTCCAAACATGCAGACATTAACTAGTTATTTCCAGCACTATGCCCTCTGTTCAAATGATTAGGCAAGAGGAAAAAAATGTACTTTCACCTCTTGTTCAAGGCCATGCTGAATTGGAACACCCCATGAAAGAGACTCTTATTTGTTTATCTCAGTCCTGTCCACCTATATGTTGAAGTCATGTTAGTAAAAGTATTATGGCACTGAGCTACCATGCTGACTATGATAGCTTTTCTTTGAATTTCTCCATTATCTGAACAGCTCTGTTTACCAAACCTATTATCTTTCCCCCTTGGTTTTCAAGCTGAGAAAGCGAAAGCAACTTCTTTAATGGCTCACAGATTGATAATTAACAATTTACATACCCCTTGCAAGGCTGGTAAGCAAAAGAACTGCTTTTGGACATTGAAAATACTGGAGAAAAGGAAATGAGAGTCAACTTATGTGGTTAAGATAATGTGCTTCATTAATCACAATCTATCTTTTATCGCATTGCTCAAAGCCAAATCCATTCTGTTCCTTGGGAACGAGTTAGATTAAAATCAAGTGCTCTTAATGCATCTTTGACATCTGGCCTAGCAGCTGGCTATCACTAATATTGCTCTTTAGAAATGTCAGGAGCCACATTTACTGTGACCATTCTAGCCCTTCTAATTTAAGGTACTGTAGAGGCCAATGAATTACCTCAAAGGAGCTACTCTGGAAAGTCCTAAGTTTTATGCTGGATCCCCTGCCAGCCTCACCACTTCATGAGTATGAACAATCATACAATTGAACTGATTTGGCTTTGCTGCTCCTGGAGTTTCATTGCCTTTAACCTTGGGATGTAATGATGGTAATGACATGCTAAGTGCCTCTTCTACCTGGGTTTGTCTGCTCAAGTAGGGCACCCATTTTTGTTAGCTGAAAACTGCACTGATTTCCAGTGAGAGGGGAAATACATTGACTGTGATTAATACCACTATGAATGCAACCTATTTTCTTGCAAGGCTTTTGAACGTGGTAGTCATCCAGACATATTTATTTCTTTATTAGTTGAAGGTTTATTCCTAAAGCTGGGATTTCACACCCTGCCCCCTCCCCCACACCAACCTCCCCCCCAAAATAGCATCAGCCTAAAGCCCCTACTCCCTCCATTCTCCAGGCAGACTTGAATATGGACTGTATTAAATTTGGATGCACTGCTCCCCTCTAATGAAGGTGCAGTGGGAGGAGAATTTTCGTTTCCTAGCAGTGAAAGGCAAAGGAATTAGAGTTGTCTAATGAAACTGTCCATCCTACAACTGGGAGGTCAAATTAGCCTTCAGCTTCCCAGATACTATGTTGCCTACCTTATTTCCTAGCTGTTTTCCAGTGCCCTCCCATGTTATCAGCTTCTGACTCAATGACTTGGGAAGAATCTAGGAAATGCAATGAATATGAAGTAGAATAGTAGTTTCAGAGTCATTATTATGACTTGGCCATTCTCAGACTGAGGGCTTTTAACAAAGGCATCAACTTCCTCCACAGATGTTGTGGTCTGAACAGGCCATTGTTTGGACCTATAGGAACCTGTCATTATGCCCTGGTTTTCAGTAGAACTACTGTTCACTGGCTCATTGAGGCATCCTCAAGGACATTATACACACTAGGAGGGGCCTGTCTTGGCACACTGCTACCTAAAAGCTGGTCTTTTGTAGAAAATCTCAGTGCGAGAGATGATGAGGGCTTTATTTGTCAGCCTTCCAACTGTAGGTTAAGATCCAGATATTAAAATCATTAGATAAATGTATCTGCCTGAATGAAAGTGTAAATGAGACCATATATAGAACCTATATCTATCAATACATGTGAAGTAAGAGAAGAAAATCAACACATATTTGCTAAAACTTTATAGCGTTATACGTGTGTCACAAGGCATCAAAGGATATACTAAATCTTGCCTGTGTCAATCACTGAGTCATGGAAGTACTCAACCTCCATAATGCAGTTACTATTGTGAAGATTTTGAAGGCAAATCACAGCAATTATTTTAAAACACTGATAGTGTCCAATCTGTTTACTTTCATACACCCAAAATTCCAGGCTTTCATATTAAATATACCTAAACTTCCTATGGACATCTGAGCACCAGCACACAGGTACGCTGGAATTGCCACAGGCTATTCCAAATATCCATGTACTGGAGAAAGCTATGAGGAGCAGCAGGAAGAGGTCATGTGAGGCATCCAAGAGCAATGCAAACATGACCAATGCACCTCTCTGGCCAACTGAATTGAGCCTCTACAGGTAGAATGTGCAGGTGAAGGACTTGCCAAGACCATAGCATACTTTCCATGCACATCTGTAGGGGGAGGTAATATTTTTATTAGGCTGTCCACTATAACTGGAATAGAAGCCTTCTGGGATCAGTCCCTTCACTGGAACTAACTGAAGCTCTTATGTCTCCTATAAATTTCATGTCTTTCATATATACAGATAATTAAAATTGCTGCATGCATAGAAAGGTAAACAGACGTTTTTGAGAAACAGAAGCATGGCCTTTGACACCAACATTACAGCTACACCTGCACTAGAACAAATCAGTTTGTCCTCCCAAAGCAAGCTGCAATTCAAAGGACTTTTTCAAGATGTACTGGGTAAGAGGATGGGAAGTGAGATGAACAATAAAGGGGAAGAAGGAAGAGAAGCAGAAAATTTGTTTAGCCAGATTTTGATTTACTGAATACAAACACTAGATTGATTTTAGGATGTTAATCACACTTCACCAGACAGTTTCTGCTACAAAGATGTTGCCTGAAGTGCATGGTAAGTTATGATTGAGTAGATCTAAGATACATTATGATCCAGAAGGCTTCATTTGCATGGGTTTGTGACTAATTGAACACCTCACAGTATGTAATTTTTCTGGGACTGACAACTAACTGTAATTATTTAATGTTGTTCTATGCAATGCATTTCACCATTGTCTTTCTAGAAAGCCTATATTCATACATCTATCTTCAAGAACCTGCAATGTGAAAAATATATACAATAGTTCATTCTTGTAGGAGGAGATCTGTTGTGGGCCTGCACACATTGAAATATTAAATGACACTTAACCAGAACAATAGTAGAGTAAGTTATGCCCTGTAAGACTTTTATATAACTGTGTCTCAAAATAATGTGTGCAAATGCAGCACTCCATTTATTTCATATGGCTAGTAAACTCTTCAGCTTCATCATATCTGAAATCTAAATGTTTATTTATGAACTGCCCATTACACTTGTCACAAATTTTTTCAAATTGATGTGAAACCTCCAAATGAGCCTTAAATATCTGGGACTTGAAAATCTAATCAAGCTAACCTGGACTTGCAGCATCTCATAGCCCAAACTTGCTTACCTGTATTGTGCTACTGTCATATGGAAAGGGGAGTTGGACTCAAACCCTCAGGGCAGTGGGGTCACAGGGGGGTTCAGGGTCCCCCCTGCTGCATCTGCACATCTGTACCCACTGCTGCTGCCAAACATCTCACTGAGGGAGGGGGTTGTACCCTGAGGGCAGAGATCTCAGACAGCCCCTGAGATACCCTCGGGATGGGGACCTGTGCAGTGATTTTGCCCACAGCTGATTCAGAGCAGGACATCTCCCTTCAGCTCCCTCGTTTTTAGGCTGCTGGGAGGGTTATCAGCTCGAAAGGACACTGGGTTCCTTCTCTTGGGTTTTGACAGAGCCTGGCTGTGCTGTCTCCACCCCACCCTCCATTCAGGCCCCTCATTTTCTGCTGTGCCTGGGAGGTTGGGTGTGCTGACTGCATTCCACCTAGGAGCAGCAACTGTATTTTCTCATGTAATTTCTGTAGTGTTATCTTTATACTCTCAGTCATTTTCCCACAGATGTGAACAACATTTAAACAATGCTAGCTTTAGGTGTAGGCACTGCATTAAGCCTGCTGAGGTCAGTAGAGTAGTAAACATGTGCCTAACAGTTTGCAAAATGAGGACCTTTGATATTGTTGTTTTAAAATTTACTTCTGATTTAAATTTAGGGTCCTAAAAATTTAAAGTTAGTATCATTAAAATGTACTGCTTACAGCCTTGACAGCTAGACTAACACAGACTTAAAAAATATTTGACATAGTTGCCATTTTAAATACAGTACATTCTTTAAAATAACCTGTGCAGTTTTCTGTCACACAATTGTTTCTATGTTGTTTCACTTTTCTCGTAGCTGAAGCTTTTCCTCAAATAAACAGAGAAATAAATTGTTATGTATAGCAATTTCCATATTCAAAAGTCACAGCTGTAACTAAAAATGCACAATGAGCCACTGCTCTTATCAGCTGATCTTGCAATATGCTGTACACCTAATTCTACTGGTTACAAAAACCCCTGAAATGACCGTAGAACCTTAGAGTGGTTGTGGCTGGAAGGAGATGTGGAAGTTGATCTAGTTAAAACTCCTCTGCTGTAGGTAGGGAAAGTTATGATGAAAGTTATGATTATTTTCTCTTTTGAAAATGCACACACTGTACCTTTTCCTGACAGATACAGGTAATTTAAAGGGACAGGAAAAAGAAAAGCCCAAACCAAAACCCACAACAGAATTTATTTTCTTATATATATTTTTTTTTAATTTTTGCATTAAAGAAAGGAACTTCTTCAACATTGATTGTCATTTACAGAAAACATTCAAAAATCATGTGTGCATAATTATGAAATGCTAACAGTGTTTAACTAATAATTTACAGGTCATAAAATAAGACAAAGATCTATTACATTCTAAAGTAATATAGAACCTTTTCATTTGACAAGGATGCTGGTCCTACAAGATTCATGATAAAAAAAACCTCAAAACCCTCAATGGTCACTTTCTAAATGGATCAGGCTGTCTTTACTCACATGCACACAAATTAGGTCAATTATATTAAACAAGGGAGAAAGACCAGAAGAGAATCATAAAAATTCTTGATGAACTCCTGGCACTGTTAAAATCAGTGAAGAGTTTGCTGCTGGTTTCAATGGAGCTAGATTTTTACCCAGTACATCATGATTCATTTGCAGTTTCTGCTTTTTGTGTCTACAAGCCAGTTAAGATACATCACAGTTATTACACAAGTAAGCTTATTTAAAAAAAAAATAAAAATCACTGTTGACTCTATGAGGCATTTGATTTTAGAAAGGAACTTTTATTTGTCTTTTGTGAGTGATTAATTTTGAGTGTTACTCATTATTTTATTAGGTTGTTTATTATCATACTTCTTGACAGGCAATGCAACTCTTGTGTGTTACCAACAGTGGTAAACATGCTTACCAAATAAAAAACAACACACCCCTAAAATTCAAATTAACTTGATTTACAACAATGAAACTACAGCCAAGCACCAAATCACTCAGGGCTTGGATCCTGGGTCTTAACATCTCATTTCACTATAAGAAAATGAACTGGAAATAGGATAAAAACATTAGATATTTGAAAGTGGGAAGTATATGAAAAATCATTTCATCTCATAATCCTAAAAGCATTTTCAGGGATATTTCAAAAATATTAGAAAGCTTCATTTAAATCTAAATATCTATCTTAATTATGTTTTCATTTTTATTATAAATTGGTAATCACAAAATACTAGCCATTAAAGTCACATTTGGATGCCAGAAAAACATCTAAACACTTTGCTCAATATTTATGCTCCTGACAGTATTACATTACAGCTGTTGATAAACTGGACAGTTTCTTTTTTCCATCATGATCTTTAAAATGTGCATTTGGTGAAGATCAGTTATGGCTTAAGATTACAGCTAATGAGTGACCTGACCTCAAATTCGAATAAGAAATTAAAGGCATACAAAAATATTTTGCTCATTGGAAAGAGAGAAATGCTTCTATTAATATAAGTCATGTCAGAAAGATTCATAAAAGCCATATGCTATAAGGAAGCATTATTTGCTTGAACAATTTTTCTTCAAATCAATCAAATGCAGTCCACAGGAATTATTATAATACTCCTTGTACAGACTTACTGGGATCATGTTTCACTGGCAATCCCACATTTTTTTCCCAATTACGAACAGAAGCATACACTAAATATCAACGGCTGGTCAAAAGGCTTTATCTATTACAATCAGTTTCCATAAAAACTGAGGAGTACATTACACTTACAGGAAGCAAGTACATAATTTGCTCTTTGATGTTTTTCCTCTTTAAAAAAAACCCAAACCATTACAAAGTCTTATGTTTAAACAGAGACATAGAAAAAATCAGTGTATTCACTGTCCCAAGTTATTTACAGCAAAAATTACAGAGACAGCATACATAGTATTGGACCTTCCACAAGCATATATTAAAAGTAATTACATATGAAAAAATATTTTATTTGTCTTCTACATTTCTACAATACATACTCAGGTTTCTTTCTTTTTGTTTTGTTTGTTTAGTTTTTAAGTAACTTCTTTAGTGTTAATCAAATGAGGCAGAGAGTGCAGCTGTAAAGTAAGGGATTTTGTTGCTATTATGATTCGTATATTCTTTATATTGTCCATTCATTACAACTGAAGTAATTAGTTTAACATGGGAATTTTCTCATAGCGATTAGCATAAATCTCAAAATACCCAATGTATTTGATTTAGCTGAGTGTTGGTAACAGCTTAGAGTTCAGTTGTGCTTTATTTGTTGCCACAAGTACAATCTCAGAGCCGCTCCCTAAAGTGTACTAGAGGTCACATGGCAGTCACACAAGAGGCAAAGACTATCATGGCTAGTTCACTGGCTATGCTACTCAGTGGCTTTTTAAAAATAAGTGCACGAATAAATCCCCATATACTGCACAAGAATGTGTGGTCCACACTCCGTAGGGTTAAATGATTATTAGCTTTTTTACTAACAACAAAACACCTTTTTTTGCCTGATTCTGACATTGAAGTGACACATTAAAAAAACCACAAATGTAGTGCATCTGAATCTGAATCCCCAAAGTCAACAGCCTAATGTAGTTACTTTGACTTATTAAGCTGCATGTCTAATCAAGACAAGTATAAGTGCTTTTTTTTTTTTTTTTTTTTTTTTTAATTTTTTAAAATAAGCTGGTTTTATCCTAAACAGTTGTCAAGGTAAAGCCTGTTCTTTCCTGTTCTTGGTGGTTAACCATCTGCTCCTGCTTGTGTTTCAATGCAGTTGCATTCCTGTTGCCCAAATACAAATAGTTCTAATACAGAGAACTAGGAGGAATTTTTAAAAATTCTCTCCAAACAGAGTCTTACATTGAACATACTTTACTGCTGTCAATGTATAGTCATAAACAAGGACCTCAGCATTTTCTTGAAGCACAAAAAATTTTCTCAACAGCAGTATCTTAATTCATAAATTAGCAGCTATATCCAACAAATCAAAAAAAAAAAATTCCAAATTACTGTGATATCTACATTAGTTGAATATTTTTTCTTTATGTTATTGTACAGAAGACCACGTGCAAAGCAAACAATTTCTATAAGTACAGTTATAAAGAAACACAATTTACTTATTGCTGCTATATCCAATGCTGTTTTCTTTCACTTTTCCTATGTGCTGTGCTTGAATTGTGAAGATGATGAAATTATGCAAATGCAGTATATCATATCACTGAACTCACTGTGAGCAGTATTATCCTTGCTGCCTGCAGTAGCACCCAGGAAATACTCCTTTCCCAGAGTATACCTCAGTGCCTCATCCTCTCAACAGAAATGTAAAGCAAGGGTCCTTTGGAGGACACAGACACAGCTGCCACTGGACATTTGGCCTGCCTTTTTAGAAGAGTTACTGATCTGTGAGCTACCACTGTGGAAGTTTTAGGCTTCTTTTCTTCACAATGCCTCTTGTCTGCAGACTACTCACACAAGTGGCTTTTAGAGCTGCAAACACCTTCTGGATTACTTACTGTGGTGTTGGGCTTATTGTCACACACTCATGCAGGGACAACACATGCAGGGACAGTGCATGCAGGGACAACACAGCTAAGTGAGAGCATGAAGGAAGAGGAGGAAGGAGCTTGCTTCCCACCATCTGGGTGGAGCCTCCCTTGCAGGTTGCAAATACAGATCAACTTTGAGAGAGAACGAAGATGAATCATTTACCACTCCAAGCCTCATTCACTAGGAGCTAGGAGCAAAAGGAAAAGGAAAGAGAGGCAAGGTCCTCTGACCATGAGACTGAACTTTTCAATGGGAAGCTATCATGCTAACAAGAACTTCAGTCACTTGGACATGGCTCCTAGTCACCTGAATGATTAAAATAAAAATTGCAATGGGACAGTTGGCAAAGAATATGATGATGAAAATCCTGATACATAGGGCTGTTGGGCCCTCCGGCCCTCCACCTCCTGAAGTTGTCCATTAGTCTGGAGGGAGTTCAGAGAATGGAGGGAGTCAAAAACCACACATACTCAATGTGATAACAGGAGCAATGATCATATTCAGAGCTGAGGAAAACCTCTTGGTTGAAGACATGGAATTAACTCAATGACTGGCAATACAATCCACCACAATTTATCCTTCTGTGAATGGTCTTGTAATGACAGAAAATCTGTGGTGTAAAGCTTGGGATAAGCACATTCCAAAACTCTAGGAAGTGGGAGTACTTTTCACTAGCACAGTATAAAATGGGGTAATGTTTTCTTGATGTGAGAAAGGGATTAATTATACCCATGGAGAAGTATTGCTATGGAGTCATGGGCTAGCTGTGATTTTGTGCATCCCTGAGAGAAAATGGTAGCTGTAAGCCACTTGCTTATGTCTACTTGTTCTTCACAGTCACTTCTCCATGTCCTAGCTCAGTGCTCTTGTCATTGCTGACATACTATCACTCATTCCATGTCTTTATCTTTCCTCTCATATGCCTGCAGCAAGTCTGAATAAGAGCTCACATTAATGGTATGTACTCCGAGTATTTTGAAACTTTGCCAGTTTTCTAAATTCAGTAATTCATACAAAGCTTGCTTGCATTTTGTTCCCAAAAGGACTTCAATATCATGAGTCAGTATGACCCTGCTGACTCTGAAACAACAGGCAAAGTCTGACAGATCAAGCTAAGGAAAGGCTGACAGTGAATTCAGTTTATACCAATGTTACTTCTAATCATAGGCTTGAAAGCCTTGTCTGGGTCACGTTCACCAGGGCAGCTCAACCCATGCCCTTCAAAGCCTCTAACATTCTCTTCCTCATCACTGAATTATCACTGTTATATTTATATTTTTAGTAATGAAACATCCCTGAGTGGCATAGAGTGCAATGTTTGCATCAAGCAGTGATTGTCATTTACGAAGCGTGAAACTTAACGAGTAAAGAAGAGGACAGGGCTTCCAGCACACTGTTCCTAATGGATGTCAGAAATAGGATTTATTTTCTAGAGTGGAGGCAGAAGGTGCTGGAAGAGGCTGGTAGGTGTAAATACACTACTATTTTATGGCCAAGGAAAAGCAAGATGTTCAGTCCCAGGGTTCCATTTCTTACACCCTTAGACATTAGACAAAGAAAAAAAAAATCATCTCTGTTTCAGTTTGATCTTATGTGCTAGATACCTGGGATGTCCAAAACCAAAGACTGAAAATAGGAACCATCTTCCAGGCTGGACCTTGACTCTTCCGGACACAGCACAATCAATGCAGAGTCAGGAGGGAGGAGGACTGGGGAAGCCTGAACATCTTTCAAATGGTGTTTGAAGCACAGCTTCAGAGGGGTGGAAAAGTCAACAGGGAAAGGAGCCATTAGCTGCACATCTCTAACTCTAACTAAGCTGCCTGACCAATTTGTAAGACTGCTGCAATCTTAGAAAAGCTCGTACAGCCTGGTGGTGGGAAGCCAAGAGGCTAGCACACTTCACATCCTCTTTGTGTAGAAGCTGCTACATCAGAAATTCTGCAAACTGTCCCAAAGTGAGACACACCCATGTGCAAGCTGCCACTGTGAAACTGAACAAAGAAAATCGCATAACAAAGCCCATCTTTATGGGCAGCTCTGGTAGCTGCTGCACCTCAGCACCATAAGCTGGCACTGGTATGGAAAAAGCATTGGAGCCCAAGGTGCAACAAGAGGATAAACTGACCGCTGTGAAACTGGTCAGAAATGGACAACACAAAGTCAAAGCATTTATGAGAGTAACATCTGCCTTCTGCTCAACAAAGCTCAAGAGGGACCTCTTAATGCCAGGGGCCTCCAATCTTGTGATTTGTTGAGCACCTTCTTTGCTGAAATGCCTCCATTTTTAGTGACTCCAGTTAGAGCTAAAAGTGTCTGACCACTTGCAGAATCAATTCCTTAATGCTGTCTATCACAAGCCAATCAAAAACCATATGTTGTTTTTGGAAACAAGTTTTCTCAACTGAGGTGCCTTCTAGGACTTGTTTCTTTTCTAGCAATTTCCATTAGAAGGTAATATGAATCTTGGACTTACTTCTCTATAGAAAGAGCAGGCAAGAGTGATATTTACTGCAAAATAAAGTCTTTGTGGTAGTGTCTGCACATCTGCTTCCTCAATGCCAAGAGTAATTTAGCATAATATGATTGAGTTACTGGAGAGCAATGCTAGAAGTAGTTGATTCAATTCGTGCTTTAAATATATGCTTTAAACATTATTTTGTTACAGGTCCCAGGTTAATAAATCATTAAAAAAACACGTCTCATTTGAAAAGCTTATCACTAAAAAAATCAATGAAAATGTCCAGTTACTACAAAAAGATGTGACAAATTTTAGTTTTAGACACTTGAAAGGTTCTACCATGGACTACTGAAAGCCAGAAAAAACTAAAATGAAGAACGAATATTGTGAATTATAAATTTATTCACTGAAATTCATGCTATTTTATCCTTAATAGTCAATGGATAACTTGAATATGTGAAATCCAATATCAAGAATATGACCTTTTGAGTGTAAGTGACTGTGTCAGCAAAACCAATCACAAAAATTCAGCTGTGGCATCTGATCATTTTGTGTTGTTCTACACTCAGTCAGTGAAAGGCAAAAGAGGTACTATATCTATGTGGCCAAGCTCAAATGACAGAAAATTAAATAAAATCCAACTGCAGTTACCCCAACACAGTTCCATAAATAAATAATTTTTGAAAATTAATTTTCATTTTCCAACTAAACAACGATGCTATTTGCTGAAATCCTGTACTAATAGTAACAAAAATTTGTTTGGCAGTATATGAAATTCTTGGTAGAGGTTATTGCCTATCAATGACAATGAAGATCTTGTACCCCAGAGTATTAGAAGTTTTAGGACAAAAGCCAGGAATCCACTTTTATTTATAAACTGGATACTTCTACCTTTGTGATCTGTGACATGTCACTTAACTTTTTTTCTTTCACTTCCACATCTATAAAATGTGATTGTAATAATTGCTGATTGGAAAGGTCATGGCATTGTAGTGCCATAAGAATAGTGATTCAAGGATTAAAGCCCCTGCAGATAATGATTAGTGTAATTTTCACTGGTGACCTCCATTTAGTTATCTTGCCTGGGAAATAATTTAAAAAATCTCAAAGAATAATTAGCTTATTTGAGAAGAATATAACATTTTCAAGATGTAACACACAATTATGAAGGACTACTTGAAGACAAACCTCTTTATTAAGCAGCACTATGAACAGTAGAATTTATCACTTATTCTATACTTCTATGTGTTGACTAAATATATACTTTTAATATACTGAAAAGGAATATATAAAATATTTCAAACAGTACGTGTGTGTTGGGAAATCAAGAAAAACATGAATCCCCTGCAATTAAAATTGAGCACTTCTCGAGTTCAGTACAACTCGATTTTCCCCCAATAAATTTACACAAATAGTACGTAGACATTTAGTTTAGATATACACATACTTAGAATTTGGGATCAAGAAGGGCTGCAAACAGGAAAATCACCTTATAAAGGAATGTCACTCTTACAGTTAGAGTGGTATAAAGAAGCATCAAGAACAATGCTTTATTATGTTAACTGAAGACATTTTAAGGTAATCACTAGAGAAATGTGCTCTAAATTTGTAGTAAAGAGAGGTAACTTTAGTAACTGCTGTTCTATAGGATTAAGCAATTTTGAAGAGTATGTCACATATGCAACAAAATTCTCACAACTAAATTTGCTGGATGGATATTTTTCCTTTTTTCTAAGTTGTAATGGACCTGCACAGAAACATTTATCAGCTGAGAGTTTGCAACTACTTTTGTACCTGTTCTGGCATTGTTAAAACAGAACGAAAAAATTGTGATATTCTCTAGACTCTGCTCTGCCACAAAATACTTATGTAAACTTGCAAACTGACTGGTGGGAGGCAAGGGAGAGCTCCACAAAGTACTTGAAATAGCCTGTGAATTATCTGCTCATGCAGAAAAGAGAAGCTTGACACCAGAGCTGCACTGGGCATTAGGTTATCACTACAACAGACTGATTTTCTTCAGCCACCCTAGGGCCCTGGGGGCTCCTTGTGACACTGTCCCTCCAAAAGCCTGGACAATGGGCAGGTCCTTTGTGCTTCCCCTTGCCTTGTCTCAGATTGCACTGGCTTCTGTGTGGTTTGAAATAAACTGCATTTGCTTGTGATTCTGCCTTCACTTCCTTTCTTCTCCCCTGCCTGCCTCTTCTTATTTCTGCTCTATGCCCTCTGCTGGCATCCCAGGAGGAGACTGCTCTGAAAAAGCTCATAATGGGTAAAAGTAGAGGGTAAAGAGAGATGTAGCAGAAACTGAATCCCTCTTTCATAGCTAAAACATCTGTGTTTAGTACTATTGGCAGAATGCAAATATATTAATAATGACTGCTGATTAAACTTAATCCACAAGATTAAGTCCATGGCAGCCTTCCACTCCCCTCTGTGTTTGCCTTTGGTTTGCAAGCAAATGCACGTACAGTCAATTCAGAGACAGACAAAAAGAAAGCTCCAATCCTTTGCTCCACTCCTGAAATGCATCCAAAATAAATCCTATATATGCATATATATATATATATACAGTTATATACATACAGATATATACATACATATATGCATGTGTTTAAAACATACACAGATGTATGAGTGTAATGGAAACCATCAGTTTCATCTAGATGATGACAATTATACTGTCCTTTACAACCATGGATTTTTGACTTTTCTCTTCCTTCCCTCCTTTTCCCCCTCTTCAGAGATATTATTTTACACTTGCTATGGTTTTCGCTGAGCTTGCTACCTTTCTAATGAGTTCAGCAAAAAATAAACCACGACTTGAAGCTACTTTTCAGAGAAGTATATATAAAACAAAATAATGTGTAAAATCAAAAAAATGTACATATGAGATTGTCTACATTTTTACTCATGTTTCAGATACTTTACTGAGATCAGGTCCTTCTATGTTCACTTTTATATGTTCTATCCCTATAACAGTGAGAAAATTAAAAAAAAAAAAAAATCCTATTTTTCTTTTCACTAAAACCATCCAGACAAGGCTTTTGCACCATTGATACATTCCTGATGTTTGCTTTACACACAGCACACATGCACTACATTACACGCATCTCAGAAGTGATCCTGTCATTACACATTGGCAGCTGACAATTTAACGCTGGCAAGGCAAATCCTGATTGCCCAAAGTAAATCTAGTACATTACTTGGAGAGTAAGAAATACATGGCAGCTGGGTTGAGCATTCTTTAAATGTAGGCATGTGATCTGAAGTTACAGCATGTATGCATATAATGCATACATACATATATACATACATATATATATGTACATATATATGTGAGTGTGTGTGTCTTCCATATATGCACCATAATTTCCAACACAGCTACAAATTTCCACATGCATTAAACTATCTAAAAACATAGAACTAGGCAGTCTAATAAGTGGAATTTTTCTTAAATTATATTTGAACAATAAACAGCAAGAGTAATACTGCAAAGTACTGCTCTATTATCATGTATATCTACAATAAAATTCTAGGAACAGCTGTCTCCCAAAACATCCCTCAATAAAAGTAAATTAAAAAAAAAAAGGTAACACCCAGTGTCCTATATTTGTATATTCATTGTCAGTTCAAAAATAATAATAAAAAAAAAGTAAACAAAAGAGAAAAACGACATCCCCACTCAGAGTTGCATATTTACATTCTTCAAACTGTAGCGGTGAAAAATAATTCTATTAAGTGCAGGACATTCCTAGTGTTGCAGTAATGACATTTTTAATAATTTCTTCATGAAAACATTTCTTTTTGTCTTACTAGTGATGCATTCCATGACTACGTGAAAATCCTATTATCCCCTTCACTTGCAGCCAGTGGTTGAGTCTGGATTGAAAAGCTCCTTGTATAATGGAGGAAACAGTGTGTTCACTATGTCTGGATGAGATTGCTTAAATACCTGCAGTTTCTCTCCGTGCAAGTTGCAAAGTGCAGTAATTGTTGGTATCTTGGCTATTAACTGTAAGACATTGAAACAAAAAAAAAAAAAAAGGAAGAAGGTGGAAGAAGTATATTCTGTATAAATTACACTTTTAATTAACTATGTTAATATTTTGCTGAGTAACTGAAGTGATACTCTAAGCTCCATTAAAACTCATCCAAAAGTCTAGACATTGTTCTTTCTATAAGAGCCTGGAAACAGCTGCCCCCAAAGTTTTAGCCAAGGGCCCAAAATACATTTAATAAGGAACAGCCTCAACAAGCGCTTTTTAAAGGAAGTTGCATTATTTACAGGTATTAATTAAAATTATTAGTAAATTGAACGAAAAAAGGGAGTAAGAGGCAACAGGGACAAGATTCAAATAAGTCTATCTTCTATGCATGGCAGCACATAGTGCATTTCTTTTGTCTTACATTAATGTGGCAATACACATAGAAATGGCTGCAGAAAGAAGAGTCACACTTGAGGATTGCTCGGCATTTTGTTTAAAGAACTCACCTTTGTCAATGTCTCCTCATCGAGGTGGTTCTTCTGAATAACATGTTGAAGTGCAAAGTAAATTTTTTCCTGAAGCTTCTGGACCTTCCTTGGCTCTATTAACCAGGCTCGATCTGAGAAAAAGGAAAATGAAAGTTAAAGAATGCACAGATGTGGGACATGCTCATGGTGCACAGAGATTACTGTGCTGGCAAGTATCCACAGGAATCATAATTCTCACGAGGAAGGACTGGATGGCAATTAAAGACATGATTTCAGAGTCAAAGTGTCCTAATTCATTAAAGGATCACCTGAGTGCTTAATTAACACATACAAAACATCCAGGAATGCAGTGCTGGCTTTGCATCTCTTTGCTTAAAACAGGATGCTAGGCATAAAGATGGGAACAAATGAAACACAGCTCAACCTTTCATTATTCTCTGTTGGTGCAATCAGTGTTCTAATTTCATACTGGTTAGGTAATAAACATGTCATGTTATCTCAGTGCCTTAATACATAAATAATAAACTTACTGATCAAAACAGTTCTTTGCAAATAAGAGAATATAATATTCAAACATTAATATATCGCATTGTTTACTAGGCTAACATTATGAGACAAAATATATTCTAAATAAAAAGGAGTGGCTTTCTCCAAGAGAATTACTTCAATAATTCAAAAGAATAGCAAAGTGCAAGGTTTTCATTATTAAAAAGTGTTCTCTTTTCAAACAACACAAAGTGCAAGATTATCTGGAAGAATAACAGCTATGCAGTTGTTTTAAAACCTGTATGGCTTCTACTGGACCCAAACCCCAGGTGAAGGAGGTTGCCCTTATGATCTATTTTCTCACAAGTCATAGATTCTGGAGACAAACACACAGAAAGACAAGCAGCAGACCCCAAGACAATCCAAATCCATTAATGCAGCATGCTTGCAGCACCACTGCACCTTCTGTTTTCCCACACTGCAGACTGGTTTTTTTTCCCTTTAATCCTGACCAATTCTTGCATATAGATTTTAGCTTTCAAATGGAAAATGAGAAAACTTCTTTATATTACAGGCATGAATCTTCATGTACAAATTGAAAAAATTCAGGAAAAACTCCTTTCACTTTTCTTTCACCCATTCCCCATCTCTAAAATAAGTCCCAGGAATTATTTAAGTTAACCACTTCAATGAGCACACATGCCACACAGGCTGGGAACGAGCAATATTTCATCACAGGAGTAGCACAATTCTGACATTTGTCTGTATGTCTCTGGGGAGAAGTGTATGAAAAGAGCTGATTGTTAAGTACTGTGAAAAGAAACAAAAACAAACCTCAGTTACTTAACAGATGATCAGGAAAAGAAAACAATATTTTGTAAATGTTAGAGAACTGTGTTCCCTGAAAGTAAGCCAATGGATCCTGTGCCATCAGCGGCCACAGAAACAGAACTAGTTGAGAGCACAGCTGGGACACCTTTGAGATGAAAATCACTGTTTAGAGGGTTGTATGTGCAATGTTTTGGTGTAACCTCATGAAGAGTCATTGGCTTAACTACTTCACTTCTGAGAAGGCAATGGCAAGAACTGCTCAAAGGGAAAAAAGAAAGTAGTAGAGTTCTTTCAGTAGCTGTTGTTAACGATGAGAATTAATGTGTTGACACCCTCTGTGATAGTCTAATTCTGACTAACATCATCTCCAGCACAAATGTGCAAAAAGCACAAGGCAACCTAGAAGAAGTCTTCAGCAGAAAAAGTTGGAAAAATAATTAATGGTGTGGGTTTTTTGAAAGGCTATTCAAGAGGTTACCCTTGGATGATATGGTGTGTCTACATTTCCTGAAGCATATTTAAAAATCTCACACCAAACTGTGAGCTTGTATACTAGGCACACCTTCTGAGTCAACTTAATCACAAAAGTCTCCTCTATGGTCAGCCAGCCATCACTCCCTGAAATGCATGCTTGCCTGTGTAGAGATATGATATATGATTACATGAAAAAGTGCATGTTGTACTTCTAGTCACTACTTCTCACCTAGAATGAAGTTCAGACAGGACTACACACCAAATTTTGCTGCTTATGTTCTCATACCCAAGAAAAAAGCCCAACACAACAATGCACTATATAACCTACTCTCAGGGTGGTGACCTTTATGCACCCTGAAAAAGCAAGGAGGAACTTGCACCTCTGGAGCAACATGCCTCTCTTCTTATGGCCTGGAGGAAGGCCAGCCTGCATTTCTTGTCTGCAGGATCCTGCTCCATGTCTGTCACATCTTGGATCTATCTCCAGTATACATAATTCCTGATGGTCTATTTGGATAATTCAAGTATTCTTCCACTGCTTAAAAATACATTGTGTAAAATTATTTATTTATTTAAATAACATTGCTTAACATTATTATTCATTAACAGCTATTTAAGTATGTAGAAACAGATGTGGATAAAGAGGGAAAAAAATCAGTGTTTGGAATGAAAAATTACCTGGTGATATCAACACAGCAGATGAAAACAAGGCAATCTCCTCCTCAGTCAGCTGTAAGGAACATAAATTCTTTGCAAAGTCAAACGCTTCATTTACCAGATCATCAGAACCTGCAGACCAAAGAGGACAAAACTAATGCTAGAAATCAGCTCTTCAACCTGCAGGGATTGTTTTGGTGTCAGAAAACGTTGCTCCTGAATTTCTGTACTGCTAAAGCAAGTGTTTTTTCCACCTAAGCTGAAAATAGCACTAAAATGTATGCTGAAGCAAAAAAAATTATCAAGAATTAGGGTCAAGTACAAAAACTGCACAGACATTTTAGAAGAGAGTACTCTTTTCCCAATGAGGCAAGAATTGGTATTTCTAAACAGATATTAAGCCTAAGGCTGAGGAAGGACCAGCCCTAAATAACTTTCATATATAATTTTACTAATTAACAGTACAAATGTTTATGAAAATTTGCAAAAGCATCATAGAGATAAAAATAAATCAACCAATACACATTCATAAATGCTTTAAACTTGTAAAGAAACAGTATGCTTATGACAGACTAAGAAAAAATCTATATATGAGTTAAATATGTACATTTGAATGCAACATCCCTCTTTGAGTTTGGTTCTGAATCAATTTCTGATATCAGTCTGATGGATGCAGAAAACACAAACATTTCACTAGTAACATTTCAGGTGGCACTCAACATCATCTGTTGAGAAACTGAAGAAAAATTAATTTTTCAGTACATTAATCTAAATGAACTTACTTTTAGGCAAAACAGTATTTTCAGCGAGCCCTTATTTATATTTTGTCCCAGTACATTATTTTAGTATCCCCGTTTGCTGGGACTAAAATTGCCTTCTGCAGGACACAATTAGTGGGAGTGATTTGATACATCAAGTGTAATTGAACAGTAAAGATAAATAGCTTGGCTCCTGCCATAAAGTCATGGTTCATCAAAACTTCAGAAGGCAAGTAATCTATTTTAAAAAACCCTCTTGCTGCTCTTTTTTTTATTAGATAAAAACACCTAACATTGTTAGCAGCTAATGAAGTCACCTTATTTTTTCTTTTTCTGTTCCAACCTAGTCATTTGGAGACTTGAGGATTCAACATTTACTGGAGATTTCCACTATTCTCATAAAGACAAATTTCTTGCTATGTGGCTCAATGTAATTGGTTGGAAAAAAAGAAGAGCAACATACCCAAAGCTTTAAACATTTGCATCCCTCCATACTTTCCTTCAAACAGAACAGTATTGTTAAGCGGGTTGAAGGCACGGCACATTCTCACCAAAACCACTTCCAAGCAGCCTAGCAGACAGAAAAAAGAGCAAAGGTACCAGGTATTATTGCCTAACAGCAGAATAGAGGAATCTCAAGAAGACATTTACAAAGCCATCAGTCCTTAAAAACATCAGAAGGGACAGATACTCTCTGAAGACATCTAGATTATACATCTATGAATGTGAGAAAAAAAAATTTCTGTCTGCTTTGAGTATAGGAAGGGGTCATTTCTGGTCCAGTCTAACCACTTTTTCTACAGGTTGACTTTTTCACCCTTTGCAGAATATAATTTCAGTAAAAAAATTCAGTTAAATTTTAAATAATTAAACTTTTTTTTTTATTTTTATTTATTTTTTTTTTTTTTTATTATAAATAAAAAGCAGCCTTTTTCCAGGGATATAAAAATCCCAGCTTATTTTGGCTGGAGAGGAAGAACATCACAAAGCATTTTTAGAGAGAAAGTACAAGCTGAAGCTCTGCCAAGAGCAACCATAAAACAGATTTTACTTCTTGTTTGTTTTCCTTTTTCTGTTTTATTGGTTGTTGACTAGAGAAAGAAGAACTTCTTTTTTCACTCTTTATCTTTGCATATTATTTCCTAACTGCAGAAATATGCAAATGGAAAAGTGGAAGGAAGAATTTTAAGATTCCTTAACTAAATCCAGATCTTCTGTAAGATGAACTTGAATCTGAGGATTCTTCCACAGACATGCTTTTGAAAGAAAAGTTCTCATATTCTAACTCTTGGTCAGCATTAACAGAAAAAAAGAAAATGAAACCTGGCATATTTTTATATGCTATAGCTTAACAATGTTTTCCAGCAGTAGAGTGAAATAAATCCTTTCCTGAAGGTGCAGTTGTGTTGTTAGTTTTGCCAGTCAAATGAAGTTTCCTAGGGGTGCACTGGTACCTGCCAAATTTTCAAAATCACTACGAGATTAAAAGAATAGTTTTTGTGGTACAACTCCCTTTATCAAGGAGTTTGCCTGTATGTTCCCTGTGTCTCTGTCCCACTTCCCTTTGCAGCTGTGCCCATCATCAGAGCCCAGTTCCTCGACAAGACAGTCATGGTGCTGTAATGCCAAGGTTATGGGTTTGATTGTCCTATGGACCACTTCAGAGCCGGACCTGATGATCCTTGTTGGATCCCCTCCACCTTAGAATCGTCTGTGATTCTGGTTTTGCCACTGAGGTTAGCTCAGTCAGTTGGAGTGTGGTCCTAATAATGCCAGGGTTGTGGCATTATTTCATCTCTGTTTGGGCCATTCACTGAAAAACTTGACTCTATGATCCCTGTGGGTCCATTCAAACACAGAAATCACAGACTATTCTGAGTAGGGTGTGCTGAATCACACAGGCTTTCAGCCTCAGCGAAGAGATCTCACTTCAGATAGAAGCACTTCTTAAGTTTTAACAAGCTGCTTCACATAGCATCCTACCTTTTGCACATGGAGGGAGCAAGAAACTGATACAATAGGGCAAATGTAGTTAATTATCAGTCGTGGATCTTGTGGTTCACTTAGTCGTGCCTTTTTGTCCTCCTGGGCTTGGCAGTGTTACTGCACAGTCATGATAAATCTTGATAAGTCAGGATTCTTTTGGAGGACAGAAATTACTGAGTCCCTTGATGAGCAAGGAAAGCCATTTCCCCCTTGCCTTTATGCACATACATGCAAACCCAGCATGCAGAGAGAGCATGGCTGGAGCACACTGCCATAATCTGCTCTCATTTACTCTGAAACCAACTGACACCAGCAGGAATTTTCCCTCCTGTGCACTGGCTGTAGAGTATTTCTCTAGTCTCATTAAAAAGATTAAAGATGACCAGAGGCAGGCCCCAGTGAGCCTGCCTTCATTTCACTAATGACAAGTGGGGATTTTACAGGGTGGCAGATGACTGATTCGACCAGCTCAATTTGGAGGTTCCTTCCACCACATGTCAGGTTGGAGACTGCAGTTTTTGCAATGGTTGTGCATGTATGTATGTGTGTGTGTGTGTACTTGAAAACCACAACTGACTGTAGAGGGGAGGGGATCAGAAGAGAGTAACATCATTAATGTGGAAAAAATACAGTACAGTTAATGTACTTAAAGCAACAGACAGAAATTAGCGGTCCTTCAAGATAAAAATGATTTGCAGGAAAAGACAGGAGAACACATTTCTAGGGTGCAGGGTGCTAAACTAGTCTCAAGCCTCTGGTGCTTACCCACCTGACTTAAGAAGGAGAATTTGGTCATTCTGGCAGAGCTCCATGAAGCCTGTTATGCGCTTTGCAAACTCCACCACATACTGGATAGCATGAGTGATCTGAATGGCACACTGCTGCCATAGAGCTTCTCTTGTCTTCCAGGAAAACAGACATGGAAAAGCAAAGTGGTGAGCAAGCAGGTACATCAGTGCATTAAGTTCCTCAGGTGGCCTTGCAGACAGCAGCACTCCCCACACTCCACACCCATCAGAGCTAGCAGCATCTCTTTTCCTCTAGGTCTCCAACACATTTCACCAGAAGGCTGTTTTCATAAGTCATTGCCCCACTCATCTGAACAATGGCATTGCCTCTTCAAAGGAGCAGAATGCACTGACCAGTGTTAAAATGTGGTTCTAATGTTGGCTCTTGTGCAGGACAAACTAACAGTGGCACAAAAAATGTTCACATTCCACAGCACTCTTAGGCAAGGACTGGCACAATGCTATTAATTTATTCAACAGAATATTTTTCCTAGTTCGGAACTTAAAATATATAATTGAAGTACCTGAACATAGATTACATAAACATTTTGACTTCCTGGTAATCATTTTCTTTGCACACATGTGTGCAAATGCAAATGGATGTTCTTGGTTTTATATCACAGCTCAGCAAGCTGTGGTGTGTTTTTGTTCCTTCAAATTCTGCATAGCCTCTCAGATTTCAAAGAACAAGCTGAAGACTCTCCTGTGTCTTACATGACCAGCTAATGTGCCAACTGAAGTCTGACTCAAGACTCATTGCTAATGAAGCCAGTGCATGAGGCACAGAGGTTTCTGTTGACTAAACATGTGAAGATGTGACAGTAGAAATAGTCTGAACTTGACCCGACAATCACAGAAGCTGAACAAAATTGTAGTGTAACGAGATAATTTTTCCAGCCAATACTGAACAGCTTCGATCTAAGGAGTACTTTCAGCTTGTTATTATCTACTGTCTTAAGTGACAGGTGTTTTTTGTTCATATAAAACACAGATGTGTTTTCAAAATTATAGGGAAACAAGGTTATGTTGTCTTACTTTCTTAAAATCCTTCAACAGAGGATCCAATCATAATCACATTGAAGTTAACTGAATTTGTGCATGAGGTTTAGATCTTTAATAAGAAGCACAGAAGACTGGATTTCATGACCATACCTAAGCTTTAACAAATAGCCCAATATGCTTCTGCTTCTTTTTATGATGTGCCACTGCTTTGCTCTCAGTAACCAGTTCCCCAAAGATATTGAAAAACTGTATTTTGACCTGTACAAAACTCATCAGTGTATTCTTGTCAAATAAATTACTCTCTTAACAATTTCAAGTAGAAGAAAAAGTATATTACAGGATAGTACCTTGCTCTGGTAAACTTTTATTTCTTCATATGTGTGGGTCTGCCATGCTAGCTGATGTAATTCCTCCATTGTATATTGACATGTCTCCAAATGAGATTTAATGATATTCTGTGCAATTCGATCTGTGAAAAGGAGAATAAAAAATTGCTTGCATGAAACAGTGAACAGTGAACACCCACAACAGCAAAATGTTGAACACATTGAAGTTTCTGGAAAAAGCACATTTAAGAAATTAGTATTTTCTTTTCAATGCTATCTTTCTCATTTGTTTTTAATTCTGAAATTAATTATTGCAAAATGTTTCAGTATTCCGCCCCAAGCCAAATGATCTTGATAACCAGTGGATGTGTAGATGAAAATAGCAATGATTTTTGTGAAAGTATACAGAATCTTTATTCGGAAAGTAATTTAATACGTTTAAATAAATATAACTTGAAGACCCTGTTTACCCCAATTTCTTTTGTCTGCCCCAAACCTAAGCAGTAACTGGTAGACTCTTCTAGCCTGGAGAAGAGAAGGA
Source organism: Erithacus rubecula (assembly GCF_903797595.1). Classification (NCBI taxonomy): domain Eukaryota; kingdom Metazoa; phylum Chordata; class Aves; order Passeriformes; family Muscicapidae; genus Erithacus; species Erithacus rubecula. The sequence continues at coordinate 498,026 of NW_027635670.1, forward strand.
ACACTGTTGTTGATTATCACCCCAGCAGGGCACCTCCTGCTGTGTGTAGGTGTTTGCTTTCTTTCTTCATTGTCCATTTCTTTCTAGTTCTACTAAAATAACTAACCTACTGAACTCAGTGGTCAGCAGGTTTCAGAACTGTCAGGTCTCTCAGAAATTGACTGACTGCTTGAACTTGCCATTAACATTTGGATTACCTTCGTGTGACTCATAAATAAGAGGAAACAGCTCTCTTTTTTTCTCCAGTTAGCTTTAGGCTGGATAATTTTCTGATTGAATTTGATGAGCAAGAACATGGAGACTGGTTTTAGCAAGGGGTGAAATCTAAAAGTAGTATCCTGGGGTTTAGAAGGAGATGGAGGACATAAATCTCACATACAGTACTAAGCTACTTTAAAGTTATCCTGAAATTGCAGTCATAGAAACTACTTCATAACATGGAATGCAGGATGCAAAGCAGAAAAGGAAGCATTCAATGTTGCCATGGAAACCCACAGAAACTATGAGTTAACTTCTTAGACAAGTATTTTAAAGCAGACTTTATCCCTTAAAGCCACTTCCATGGATTAAAAAAATTTTCAAAAAACTTCCAACATTAATTCATTAGCATTAGGAATTGACATACTGTGATTAAACATATTACAGAAAATGAATGATTTCCTATTTTGCAGCTTTGGGACCTACACGTCTAATGAAGCTCATTGCTTCAGCCTGAAAACTTTGCTTAAGCCAAAGGAGCAACATTGAAGCTATGGAAGTGAATTGAAGCATTTGCAGCAGAACCAGCATTGGGCAGAAGACATTTGTCATAAAAGGGAGAAGGACATTGACAAAGTGCTAGCCAAACGTGAGCAAGGGAAATGGAAAGAATTAGGTGTACCAAGTTGTTCAGATCCTCAAGTTTGCATACAGTGTAGGGATCTGGAGCCTGGAATTCCAAAGTAAGTCTGCTTCCTTGGCCAAATACTGACTGAACTTAGAACCATCTGCAAGAATGGAAGCTGGAAAAGGAATGTAGAAGTATATGTTCCCTGTAACTGCTAGAGGAGTGCTATTAGAACAATAGATGCCCATGCTACTCTCACAGTTAATAAACTGAGACTCAGTAGAAAGGTGCTACCTGGTATAGAAAGGTGCAAGTTTGTATAGGAAAAATAAAACCTGCTTGATTAAATTTCTGCAGCTATCCTTTTATAGGTCAATATTATCTTTCGGCTTCCCGATGGAAGAACTGACTCCAGCCTAAAGATAACTATGAGTCTGTATTAACAGAGTGATCTATGCACTGCTCTTTCATGGGAGGTTAGACGAAGTCGTGACCTTTGATGGTAGGGCATTGCATTTTATAATAAAAATCTTGGAGATAAGTGGGCATCTCTCTTAAAACAAACATCTCACATAATTTCATATTACTGCATATAGATTTCTAATCCAATAAAGTGACCTGATGTCAAAAATATGAAAAGAAGACGTTTTGATTTCACTAACTTCAAAATACATTTGATTAGCAGTTCTACACTACTGCAGAGCTCCTCAACTCTCCTCCTTTTCCTAGTATTTATGTATTTCCCTGAGGAATGAAGAGCTGAGAAACTCTCCAGGGCTTCCTAGGGATGGTATCCTGTGTTTTACCCCGTGCATCTTTTCCTTACGTACTTATGCTTATGTTGAGCTAACATTAAAACCAATTTAGATGTGAAAAGACCGGGGGCAATGGCAGCAAGCAGCAGCTCTGAATGCTGACATTCAAAGAGGAATCAGGTGCAAGACAGACTTGAAACTCTCGTGCCGCAGGCGAGGCAAGGCTGAGTGTGTGACAGAAAGGGTACACTGGGTCTCTGAGGAGAAGGGGACTGCTCATTCAGCAAAGGAGCACAGCTTACATTCCGTGCTGGAGTCCCTGGAAGGAGCTTTATACAAATACAGCCTACAACCGGGTGGTAGGGCTGGCAAGATGCAAAAAGTAAAAGAAGTAGACACCGACTTCTCAGATGGTCCTGCAATGTGAGATCCAACACAGACACAGCAAAGTATGTCACTCTTAAAGGGTTTCACAGACCCTGGCCTTTTGTTTCTTCCCTGACATTTCCAGATTTTAGCATCTTTTTGCTAATGAACTGGAGTCAGTACACATCTTGGCAAATCCCAAGGAAAATGACATTCCTAAACCCAAATTGGCAACAATATAAATGATATCTGTAAAACTGTCCTATCACAGGTGCAGTCCTGTACTCAAAATATATGAATTTCTGTGAGACCTGGCAGCTCTGAAATATGCTGACCACAAGTTCAACAGATTAGTTATTTTAGTAAAACAAGAAAGAAATTGGCAATGGGGGCCACAAGAGAATATCTATACACCATAGGAAGAGAGAAAATGCCTTGATGAAGAGGCCTAAAGTCTATGGAGGTGCCCTGCAGGGGTCAAAATCTAATAGATCTGTTCCTCCTCTTCTCAGGCTAGTGGGATCCACTAAAATTACTTCACATATCATGTCTTGACTTTCAGTTGACTTTGTTTTCGAAAATCTTGGAAAACAGATTTCGAGGGTCCCCATCTGCTTGTAACTGCATGTATACAACTAGAAATCCTGCTTGGATGGACTCCAAGGACCACAAAAGAGAATTCTATTGCTATGACTTCAAAGTGAACTGCATTACCACTTGAAATATTGTCAGCTCCCATTTTATGTAAGTTACAGAAGGTTTGCTGTATGGAAAGGAAAACAAAAGAGATGATTCTAGCCACATGGGTGTGGGAATCAAAGTCTGCAATATTTTATTTTCTAAGGACCAGATGCTTAAACTATTGAGTGAAAATTAGCAATTCTAACAGAAGAATTCCAGAGCCTGGATGAGTATACTACCAACCTGTAAACTGCAGGATTTGTAAAGCTTATCTGTCTGCCACAGTACATAAACATAAATGTAGACCAGGTGCTTTACTCCTTCCCTTTTGCCTGCATACTGGGTTTATTACCTTGGAGCTAAATGTCATATCTTAATCACTTGATACATGAAAATCACAGCATATCCTAGCAGATCGACTCTGTCTGGGAAACACAGTCCACAGAAAATCATGTTCCCAGTATCCAGACTCTGGTATACACTGGGATGTGCGAGCATTTGCATTAGGCAGCTTCATTCTAAATTAATTCTAATTTTCTTAGTGTTGGTACCTTGAAATTTTTTCTTGAAAACCGGACACTTTTTCTACAAATGCTTTGCTTCATTAAAAAACCCCCAAAATTTAGAAAGATGTGCTTGCTTCCAGAGAGAGAAGCGAGAAACAACATGCTCAGTCAAGGAAACTGGCAATAATTGTAACCAATGAGTTACAAAAAACCAGAAACACTCAAACAAAGTATGTCATGGGATGTCAACTTACATTTTATCACTGTCCTGCATGTGTCTGACTGGCTTTCTATAATGGCCCACTATTCTAGCTGTAGAGACTTATCTGTCCTTAGGGGACAAGGAAATCCAGATGGTGTTTGCTGGCATGGCCAGAGAGCAGAAACCTGAGAGGTCAGGCAGGTCCCCACTCCATGCTGCACAGGGTGTGCTGCCCTTTCTGTACCAGGATCTGGTGAGGCCTTGAGAGGTGCCAGACCAATGGGTAGATAATTTAACTGCAATTTGCAATGCAGCAATCAAAAAAACCAGAAAAGTTTAATGTATAGTAGGAGATGTCTAGAAGAAGCTGAAAACTGTACATCAGAGAGCTGAACAGGACCACGAGAGATCAATGCTGTTTCAGGAAAAGAAATGGATTTTACATTTGTCCTGCCCTACCTAAAACAGAAGACAGAACCAAACAACTTGACTCTGTGAGGATTTCCCAGTGAAATAAGATATACACTGGATCTCTACATAAGCATCAAATATCACTTGCCACTCCCCTCTGAGCTCCCATCCCCGGGGTCTGGGTGGGTAACAGCCATCATTCATGGGCACGAGGGACCAGTCTGCTCAGTTTGACTGATCATCTGCCACTGCCTTCAGGGGTGAATGTGGGACTGGGCTGTGCCTTCTGCCTTTCCCTAAAGCTATCTGTCTCTTTTGCCTACTGAGTAGTCACTTCTCCAAAACTTGTAGGAACTTAAATGTCTGAGACTGCTCCTTCATTTCCTTGAAGCTGGAGAGTAGTTGAGGGGTCATTGCACAGCCCTGACAGAAGGACTGAGGAGGCAGAAAGGCTGTAAAAGCCCCATTTCATCAACAAAACAGGCCAAAAGCATATGTTGCAAGAGAAGAGCAATAGTGCATAAACTTGGGACTACAGCTCATTGCTTCCAAAATGACCTTTTCTGTTTCCAGTTTTGTTTGCCCTGACAGGATCTTGCTTCCCCCACTTCTTTTTCTTTCTCTCCTACTGCAATTGCTAATTTTAGATTTCAAGAGTTACCTCACAAAAGGCACTCTCCAAAGATTACAACTGCTCAAACATTTATTGCATCAGTAGAGAAGAAATTGCTTAAATAAAAGTACATACAGAAAACTGAACATTGCAACCTAGATAGCAATCAAAATCAGCGTACCACAGACCCACAGAGGCCTACCATCAGCACATAAAACCAGTCCTGCCTTTTTCAGGCACTTCCTTGCAATATTCAGAGATCTCCAACTACAATAGTGAGGCAAAACTCCCACTTGAGGTCAAGTGCAATGCTGGTGGGGATGGACATAATCCATGGAGTGCAGACAACATTCACCAGCTGTGAATTTGGCCTGCTAAGTGGAAATTATCTACAGCAGCATTTGTTTCCTACAGGCTCCTTAGTTCTTTCAATTGTCTCTCTTTTCTCAGGAGAGACTCCAGTTTTCCTCAGCATTCCCTTCTTTTGCACAGGGAACTGAAAAACTTTGAAGTGTGTCTTCTAAAACACTGATAATCTTCTTCAATTAAAATGAATAATGAATCTTTAATTTGCCACTTACCCTTAGGATCCAGCTGGGTAGCTAAGAGCTTATCTCAGCTTATATTCTAAGTTGAGCTCTTGCAGGGATCCACTTTGAATTAATGCTGCAGTAACATCACAGCTTTGGCTGGCTGCTGTAAGCATACATAACAAAACTCCAGCCAGGCATTCTAAGTAAAATCTCTGTTCTAGGACCTAAAAACTTGGCAAGATAGCATTGGATCAGCACTTTCTTGTACTAATTCAAGGTTATTATGACTACAAAATGAATATTTTTGAAAACTGAATCAATGAATTCATTGAATTGGGATTATTCTTAAATTCTTTGACAGTTGTAGAGACACTGACACAGCTAATAAAGAAAAAATACCTTTGTGGTTGCTGTAAAACACTAATAAATGAATAATAGGTCCCTATTTTTTACATTAACTGGATGAAAAGCCTTTTTTTTTTTTTTTCAGAAGAACAGGAACAATTTTTCCTGAAAGTGGTTGCAAAAAGCTCATTTCATTTTTCATCTGTCTATGACATTCTCAATGCCATAATGCAAAACGTATTTCCCTTTAAAAACATGCTAGTTTCATAATGCCTATTTGTTTAATACATTTGCAATACCACACACAATGCAGCCTAGGAAGATAGTAGGAAACATAAAAACACTCATATGAGACTAGAAATGCTAGAATTTAGTTCAGGAATAACTTTTTCTATGTTTAAGTTATTGAATGCTTAATGTCACAAACAGAGTGCACGAAGAGTAAATGTTACATGTATGAATTCTCTGTTTCCTCTCTCTCTCCTTCAAAAGAAATCAGTGCTTTATTTGCCTTTCTAAAAAGTGCTAATAAATTAATAGAACTGGCAGTACAATGGAATGAAGTCCTTATCTTAAGGAACCTAGAGGATGGACCCAGAATTCTGTTAGATTCTAGAGGATTTTTATAAATGCTTAATGGTCTCTACTTAGTAATACTTCTCCCGGGACTCAGCCAATTTAGCAAAAATTAGAAATCATTTAACTGGCAGCACTAACCAAGGAAATAGCTATAGTTCAAACGGACTCTAAAGACACCATATAAAACTACAACAAGTTTATTGGCAGGAGCTGTTTCTTAGCTTTTTCCAGCATAGGCTTCACAAATAGGACTTTATATTAAAATGAGACTATTCTGGAGCAAGAAAGTGGTTTCAGTTTTTACAATTTTTTAAGCATACATTACCTGAAGTGGACATTTTTCTCTATTAAACTGACAAATATATATGGAAGAATTAAAATATTACTTGTTTTAAACCATGTTTATGAGGGTTTGCCCTGTCATAGCCTGCAAAAAGCTGGGAGAGATTATTATCTTTTAGCACTTGTTTCATTGTCACAGTCTTCAAATTAGCTGTCTATAAAGATTTTAAGCAATCTATCTACAGAAACAGATTAAAAAGTAATGACAAAACATTCTACAATGGTTCTATTTTCCTGTAGTGTGGTAAATGAGTTGGATGAAAGTGATGTTAGTGTACAGTGTCAGAAAGTGGAATAACTTGGTTATCGTAAGCAATGACAGAATGTTCACTGATCAGAGGAAAAGCTACCCATGCAGTCACAGGAAAAAGGAACACAAGACAGGTCTCCTTGCCTCAGTATCTTGGATTAACTATTCCCATTTACATGTGACTTGCATTCCTCAAAGGTTATGGCACTATAAAATCTGCATTCTGATAATCAGTTTCAGCATTTGTCTCTGAGCTCTACGTCTTGTCACATTGAATTTTTCCATTATGCACATCTATGTTCCTCTGTCATGCATTTCACTTCAATTCTTTCTCATATCTGTTCACTCTTGTACAAAAGGAATTGTTGCTGTTCTGTGAATGGACTGATGAAAGACATCATTACCTATAAAAGCTGGAAATGGCATCAAAAATGCAAAACAAGCAGAATTACCTTATTCTCAGGAATGAAGTGGAAAGTAGAGAAAAGCATTAAGTGAGTGATTAATGTTAGCAGACAGAAAGCACAGAGTGTGAAAAACTGGACAAGTCAAACAGGATGATGCATTTGTAACCCCAAACTTCTGATGCCTTCTTTGTGCCTTAGAATTAAGGAATGATCAACCAGTGCAGTCCAGGATGACAAAGAAATATAACTGGGACCACAGCTTATGCTTTCAGAAAGTACAATTACCTTGCAATTTTTGGGGTTGTCTGCCTAGAAACACCAGACAAAAAAGACTAATGGGAAAGCTGACACTAAGTCCACAAAAGGGTTACACAGATGAGGACAAAAGCAACAAGTAACCACTAGTTCAACCCATAGCAATTTTAGCAGATAGTATGCAATTTCCATATACTAAAGTGATTCCTAAAGCATCACTGCCTTGACCTCTCGATTCTCATCTGCAATTTGACTCTTTGTGGGCTGTGTGCGAGTCACAATCCTGGAAGACAACATATTTGATTTACACACCCCAGGCCCTCTGTGCTCTAGCACCTGCTTGTCTTTTTTTTTTAAGCATTACTTGCAGAGCAAGTCTTTTTTAGCATTTCTTCTGCTATTGACATTGCTGGTCCAAAGCATATGACAGGGAACCAGCCAAAAGTCAATTCTTACAACTGGCAGCAACAGTGTGCCTCAATACTTACTACACCATTTGATTTACATTGATCTTTCTGTGTGATTTGTAATCTGACAATATTCACAGCACAGTGTTATTTCTGAAAAGATTGGCATGATATGTGGTAATATATGGGATATATGATACGGTATTTTACATATTCTGATTGCTAAAAATGGTTGATTTCTAACTGCTTTTCTTTGGAATCTCTGTACAATGAACCTATTTTGCCAAATTTGGTCATGGAAGAAAATATTCTCGTCTTTGGAGAAAAGGAACATTTCTAAATTCTTTAAATGATTAGAAATTTGATCTCTTTAAATAACTATATTATGATGTGTTAAAAATGTAGGCCATAGATAAGGTCTTTAATACCAATCTATGTGTATTTTTAGTTCATTTGTAAAGCAAGCTGAAGTTTTAAGTGTTGCCACGTGAACTGAGTACAGAATTGAAATAGGAATGTATCTGAATCATCATCTTTAAAGAGGTAACGAAGATAACGAAGATACATGCCCTGATGGCATGTGTGAAAAATGCGCATTGCATATTTTAAATGCTCACTAGATGGCAACATTGCTTCTCTTACATACAGCTGCCAGGGTGTAGACAGCAGTCCTGTAAAATTTTGACTGTCATGTAGGTAGAAGGAATATTTAAACCATGGTCCAGAAAAAGAAGCAGAAGAACATTACACAGGACTACAAAAAACATAATTTCTGTTTCACTGCAGGGTGGGTGGTGGCTATGTAAAGGGAACATAAACATAGATGTTATTGTCACCTTAGGTATGGGCTTTAATTAGTGATCTCACTGCATTTTGAATGTTGTTTGGAGTATCTCTTTTAAAAGCATCTAATTGACCAATATATGTTCAGTAAGCTGTCTGTTAACACATGATCTGGCACAGGGAACAAACCCTGGAGATAAAGGGTTGAGAAATGCTTATCAGATTGGAGAAGTGGTTTTGCAAAGAGAATTACTTATCACATGGAGAAGTGCTTCCAAAACCAAAGGATAGTGGACTTTTTAAGATAGTAGTTTGATGCTGATATATATCTATATATTGCATATCCAACATTAAGTCTTGTGGACATCCATGGAAGTATAGACATAGAGGAGTAAACTAAATTCTTCTGAAGTTAATGAGAAGATTTCTGCTGAAAGGAGAAGGTGAGGGACTGGCTTTCAAATACTACCTCAGCAGAGGATTTCAGAACGTTTACAGTTGAAGATCTTCAAGGAGAGAGAAGGAAATAACTCCTGCTTGTACAATAATGTGTGGATACAATATCAAAATTAAAGAGCTTTGCAGAATATAAAGTTGTTCACTGTGGTCCTGAGATGAATATATGAACCCATCTAAATTATGACTAAGTTACAAATGCACAGAATGTAATTTGTGGTCACAAAGAGAACTTTTACATACCTATCCTGAGTAAGTTTAAACAAAATGTAGGCTTTTCCTTTACTATCATTTTTCAGTCTATGTGTCCAGGTCAAAACAGTTGTGCTCTACAATATAAAGCAGGTGATGCCTCCAATCCACGTTAGGCATCTGTCCTAGGGACTTACAGCCCACTCTAAGATATACACAGCAGGGCAGGCTTAGAAGGACTGGGGAAAGGGAAGGTCAAACCTAAGTTCACCAACCTTACTTTAATTTTGGTAGGAATGTAGGCTCTCTAAGCCACTGGGTACCTTCCTAGAGGCCTGATGTTGAAGAAATGTCATGTAAATATATAAACAACACTTTCATCTGTAATTGTAGAGGCTGGGCTACATGGTCTCCAAAGGTGTCTTACTGACTACCTACATATACACAGCCACAGGGCACCCTTTAGTCTGACTTGCAGTGAATACTTAACCAATCTGCTTTCTCCACAGCTGTGTTGGCTAATAATTTTATCTTGTCCTTAAGAAATCACAGGCTGGCAATCTCAGCTGCAGTTAAGACAGGGAAGCTTTTCCATTAACTATTACTGACCAAGATTGGAGCCACATATTTAGTGAGGAAAATTCACATTTAGCTCAGTGGCAGATAATATAATGCACATATATTTAAACAAGATAGTATTTTAATTTCACCGAGTCTAAAAATAAGCCTTTAATGCCTCCTAATTTAAAACCACACTTGAGAGCAAGCACTGCCACCAGGAACTGAAGCTCTTATCTCACTTCAGAATTTCCCACCCACCACCTGTGTGAGGAGAAAGCCGTTCTGCAAATGACCAAATTCTTGCTTTTGACATGGCAAGCAGATTTCACCCTATGGTTTGAGCTCCCACAACATCATTTCTGCCTTCCCAGATGTGTAGATAGCACAGTGGTCATGGAGAAACAGGATCACTCTGACAAAGTCCCTGGCACCATGAGCCCTCAGCATGTGGGTGTCTCCCATGCTGGCAGCACCACTGGCTGATGGAACACATCTGGATCATAACACAAAGACAGGCAGTGACAGAGCCTGCCTAACTCATCTGGTCACTGCACCCCACCTATTTTGTGTTCTGACCACCCAAATTCATATCAAGATGCTTTGAGTAAAGGACAAAAATACATCCCTTTGAAGAAAAGGTATCTGGACTGGAACTGCACTTGATGCCAAGCTGAGGTTCTGCTCCCATATGTGTATTTATGAGCTTTGGAGTGATGTCTTTATGCTTTGAGGTTTTCTTTTGTAACAGGAAATGGAATATAGATGAGGGCTGTGCCTAATGGGGAACTAACTGATTTTGTACAACTTCTCTCCATCAAAAGCACTGACAGCTACATGAAAAATTTGTGACTGTGTCTGAAAAAAATTAAAACTTTTGTTGTACTTAACTCTCTCTTCTATAGGAAGCATTCCCTACCCTGCTTCTCCTAGAGATCAGATAATGTGCAGTTGTGTCTTGGTATACTTAACTAATCTGGAGAAATATAATAATACTAAGTATGTACAACAGAAACCTATATAACTTTAATCTGTCAGCATATTTTTCTCCCATGCCTATTTGCTAGCACAGTATACAGATACCAGTAAGCATGCAATACAAGAAAGCTATCTTTTCCTTGCCATTCCATTCTAATACTATGTGTCAAAACAGTTGCTGCATAAAAAAATTTTGCATTTCAAAACTGTAAAGTTGGACAATTTCCATTTCCACTACAAAGTCTTCTGTAGATGAATGCATGTTTGTGAAAAAGAACACTTTCACATTCAAATGAAAGCATAGAACTGTAAAAGATCAAAGTAACTTTAACCATTTAGATTAGTTTTTGGTGAAACTAGAAAATTAATATGTGAAGAAGAGTATGTAAATGATGTATAAATTATATCATAGAGTACCTTAGAAAATATTATTTTTATAACTGAGTCAAATTGACAAGGAAAGTTGCTTGGATTTTACAGAGAACTTACTGCTGAATAGCAAGCCAAATGTAAATACTATAGTAATATATGCAATTGCAGCAAGTATTTTAGTCAGGTGCAGCAGTGGCCATTATTACTACTTGCTTTACAAGCATTTAACATTTTCTTAATAATCTGAAATAGAAGGTTCATGGCATGGTAATTAAGAAACACTTCTAAACTGAAAGAAGTGACAAAGTATCAATGACGACTGAGACATAATGTCACAGGACTGCAAAGATTAGAAAAATAAGAAAGAGTAAATGAGATTCAAACTTGGAAATCTACAGTCAATTATATCTTAATAAAAAATATCCTACATAGGAGATAAGTGAGTTTGAAACAAGCAAAAGCATTAACACCAAAGGAGTAAGTGAATTAGATTTCAGTTGACATGCAATGCAGAGACTACTTTTGTTTTGAGTGCTTGTGAAGATGTCTGCTCCTTGGAGAGCTTACAGCAACTTCTAGGAAACTCAAGGATGAAAGAAGTTCCCACACATTCATTCATGAGGAAAAAAAAATAAGATGACTGCATTCAAGATCAAGTTGAGGTTGTGCTTATATACATATATTTATTCAAAGAATGTAAGGGCAAGAAGAAAGCTAAGACTCTAAATTTCTATCTGGTAGAAAATAATCAGAGCAGAAAAGAGCTATACACTTAGTGGTTCACTAAATCACTAGACATGTTGGTACAAAGATATTTGTACCAGCCACAAGGATCAATGCAGTATAGCTTTTCCATCTCCTATATATTATGTATGATTTCATCTAACAGCTAAAAGAAGTAATGTGTATTTAGCACAAGTTGAGTTTATTCCTAAATGTCACTCGAGTGAGATGCGATCCTGCGATGAAATTTAAGCACACTATAATACGAAACCAGTACATACCAGAACTGCAAGACTGCAGCTCTACAGATGGTCCAACAATCCACTGCAGCATTAAGAGGCATTTTCTACTTCTTTTTAAACACTGAAAATATAATTTGCCTGTGCACTAATCCAAATATTTTATGGTGCATCTATTCCAGTTGTGTCAGCTGATTTGTTAGACTACATAATCTCTCACTGTCACCCTCATCCCTCTGTTGTAGGTGCCACAAATGACAGATGGCAGTACTTGTGTAAAATCCTAGCAATTTAGGAGCCCTAGTTTCCTTTTGGAAAGGAAGAGAGGTAAATCCCAGAGCCACTGAATTTTGCTGTCAGATCAGAGACAGGCAATTTGCTATGTAGCGCTCCCTCTGCTCTAGGTGTTTTCTTCCTTTGTGTTAGAAGAAGATGAAAAATCTTGGAAATGTGGGGTGCACTTAGGGCTCGATGATTTAGAGCTGGGAGAGAAAAAAATGGTAAAAAACTAAGAATAATGCATTATTTCTAAGGGAACCTGAAAGAGATAAAACTTAAATTGATTTAAATTAAAAAGATAAAACTTTGATTCTCTGAAGTCAAAATGTCCCATTGACTTTAGGGGGATTCTCTGATCACTAAGGATATAATCCTATGGCCATATTTCTGCCTTTGCACTCATTTTCTGTAACTGAGCACAAACCCGAATTCATGGACTATCAGAACTCCTGCTTTTCTGGACCTCCTCTGAGTCTCTCTGGGAACACTTCCCTTTAGTACTGGGTCTGCAGGGAAACAGGACTGTTTAAATTGCCTCTCAGCTGGTTTGCAGTAGTGTGATCCACTGTAGCAGGACTGAGGCATGCACCAGTCACATGTGACATGTTCCTATGGTCGTGAGAGCTGTGAGGAAAGCTGGAGCAAATGTTCATCTCTAATCCTACACTGTGGGTGTATAGTTATACTGGACAGTGGCCTAGACCAAATGTGATAAATAAACGTCTTAATAAACAGAGTGCCAGAAAAGTTTAACTATCTCCTGGACAATTTGCAACTAAAGCACACAACGTGTTACAGAGTCCCCTACACATGAGCACACACGGGCAGAAAATCTTTTATCAATTTTAGCTGCAACTTTATTTTTTAACAGACAGTGACTGCTCTATATCCCGCTGCTGCAATCTGTATTGAGTGGAGGCTACATCTCCAGGGTTCTCAGTAGGTCTGAGCACACACACATACATCCATGCACCTGAGAGACAGCAAAGTTAAGCCAGAACTATAGAGGTTTTTTCATGATTTGAAATGAATTAATTTCTTAGGAGTGAAGCTCTTGAAGCTCTTGAAGATGGCCTATTTTCCTTCTTCTTTCTTTTTAATTAAATTCCATTAACAAAGTGTTACTCTTTGATTAAGTTCTCAGCCACAACTGATTCAGCATATTTCACTTCTTCAGGTATACCAAATTAGAATGCCAATCTTTGTTCATGTTATTTCTTTGTAATAGAAGTAGTACTTCCAGTGGCTTTGGTGAAATACAACTAGAAGCACTAGATGAAGAGAAATCCTCCTTAGACAGAAATCACTGTTAGTCACTGCGTTTCTAACACTCTCACCTCACAGAGAAGTTTCTGTCACTTGCCAAAGCTGAAAGCAAGGGACAAGCTCTCCAAGGCCTTCAGGCAGAGAAGCAGGGATACCCACAGAAATACATTCAGAGTTTGTGCACTTCATGAATTTAGGGAACTTGCTCTGCATTGACATCTGTGCAGCCCAAGTATAAACTGGTACTTTTCACAATAAGTACCCTAGAATTAGCAGCTATGGCGATTCTGGGTCTTGACAAGAATACAGATGGTTGGCTGAAGAGATCATTTAGTCCTGGCAGTAATGAGCTCATTTGAAACAAGCTCCTTCTTAATTGTCACTTGGTTATGATTGATTCATCACCTGCTTTGATGCTCCTGTTTAATAAACAGAAGTGAACTGCTGGATTTAAGAACTGCATAATTTTTTAGTAAAGACAGAGCTGCCTTAATATTATGTCAATTAATTTCAGACTAATTTTCTTTCCTTTACTCTCTGTATGTGTGAACATATAACTATTGCATACGGAATGCCTGCATGACATTTTAATGAAGACAGTACTGGAGCTTAGCTTACATAAACACATTGCACTACAGGAACAAGAATTTTTCTTACCAATTTCACTCATGGATATCCCTGGAGCTAATTGCCCGTTGTTGAAAGAGCTATAGGTAAACAAGTTTGGTACAGAGGTGAGGTCATAGATAGGTTCCTGCTTTATCTGTTTGATTCCAGTCATGTCTAACCCAGACTGGTCTGGGGAGGGCTGGGCAGAATCCACATTGTAATAGCCCTCAGACTTGGGCAGATCGATGACGTGCCCATTTGAGTAGGTGCTGCCAGTTTCGTTATTCAGATTGTTCAAGCCATTGCTGATGCTGCTGCTGTAAACCCTGGCGAGGGCTTCTGCCTCACCACTCTGCTGCTGCCGCTGCTCCTGCAGTCGCTGCTGGTGCTTCTGCACTTCAGCGTACAAGCTATCCCTCTGCTTTTTGGACATTCTTCCGAATTTCACAGCTGAAAAGCAAAGCACAAGGTGAACCACTGTCGTCTTTAAAGTTTACTCAATTCCCCTCAACCCCACCACTCTTTTGATATTAACTTTCAGGGTTAATTTTGCTGCGGAAATCTATTTTTCCGTGGAAATGAGAAAGGATGCAAAGCTTTACAACAAATACATCTCATAAAGGAAAAAATATTGTGTATTTGAATTTACCAGGTGACAACAATGACTCCTATTTGACAGGAGGGCCTCAGTCAAGCAATTCACTTCCCATTATGAATGTTAAAAAGACCATGCATGATATTATATCTCTGTGTTCACTGAACAACAGTCCTGAGCTGTATGAAATGTACAGCCTGTAAATTCATATCCATTTACTAACTTTCCACAAACCTTTATGCAGCACACTAACAAGATTAGCATTCTGGGCAAAACAAGCCCTAAAGAATTATTATCACATCCTTTCAATGGGGTGTTATCTTCCTACTTAAAAAAATAAAAAATCTTACAGGTTAGAACCTAGAGGAAAATAACCGATTTGAAGGTAAACAGCACAAATGAATGTCATCTTTTCCACTGAGCAAAGTCTTAGGGATTTATGCAATCTTCATTTTAATAATCTCCATGCAAAAATCCATGCACAAATTCATGCACTCCTTCTGATGAGAAAGGGAGGAAAATACAAGAGGGCAAAAACCGTTTTCTCCAGAAACAGGGCTCATTACACTGAGATTGAAATTTTCAAAGGTGACAGGCTGATTGCTGTGGAACTGGGAGGAGTAAATTCACAGCCTGCACACACAGAGCTGATCACAGCTGATTATCACTCTCCACCCCCATCTCTCCATAAATTCTGTTTTTTTACTGGTCTAGATCTTGGGATCTTAGAGCAGAGGCAGTTGTTGATTGTGCTCCAAAACAAATGAGCCACACATTCAGCAGAATTCATCAGAACAGGTAAGGAGACATAGCTGCAGAAATACAGACTTCTGTGTATTATGAGGTATATTACTGTGTACTTGCAGCCCATCTGAAATTTGGATCAATTCAGAATCATAGGACTCTCGTTTAGCACTGTATGTGGATAAATGTGAAAATCTTCAATCAGGACAAAGAACAGAAAAAGTAGAGCGTGTATAGTATGAAAATACAGTGTCAGAACAGCAAGGTGACAGTTGCTTTATTTTAACTTTTTTTTTACACCAAGAAGGCTTTTTTTCTCATTGCCAACCTCTGTGTAGTTGCAGCCCTACACTCAAGCTATAAGCTACCTTATACAAACTCAGCATGCCCCTGGAATCAGTGCATGTTATGCTGCATACTCTTATAGACAATGTACAATGACTGTATTTAAAATAATTTTGAATAATGCAACTGTGTATTTTCGTCAAATTTAGGGCCTCAGTAATAAAACCAAATATCCACTGTTTATCCTCGTTATATATTCATTAATTGGATTCTCCAGCTGCCATCAATTAGCATCCTGCTTCTGCATGATAAAAATGAATTTATTACATGGCTGAGGTAAAAATCAAATTAAAACTTTCTGTCAAAATTCACACAGTCAATTTTGAATTTGCGAGAGGTCTTAATACTCTTAATCCTAAAAAATCATAAAGATCCCTATATAAACTGTGGGAGAATAAAGTGATGCTGTTGGAAAAATTGCTGATTTTGTTTCTCTGCAGTGGTCTCTGAATTACTAGTTGGAAAGACAGCACTGTCAGTTAAAATACTCTGTGATACCTTAAATCATTGGGAGATACTACTCTCAGGAGGAAAGCATGTGCTGTTAAATTGTTGAAATGTTACTTCTTTAATCACCATGAAGAATTAGGAGGTAGGGTGTCAAGTAAACTGGATGCTAGGACCAAAAAGAATTCATGGATTAAAGACCAGATTGCATGGCCCTTCCCAGATTGGTGAGACTGGTAAACAAATAATTTCAGTGAGACAAAAGACACACTGAGGTAGAAGAAGACCCATTATGGCCTAAATTTTAAACAAGTTTATAGTGTGTTGACCGTCTAAATAAATAGCTCTTTAAGTAAGTTCTGCATCAAAAACTTAATTTCAAAACACACATTTTGTATAAAACTTTTAAGAGAGAAAATCAAATTAATATAAAATGCTTTTAAAAATTGGAACATTTTCTTCTAATACTTTCTCATTATATAAAACAATTTTTTGAGCTGGAAATCCCCTGCATGAGGCGTGGTGCCCAGGGCATGTCAACTGTGGGCAACCTTGCCCAAGCCTCCCATTGTTTGCAGTTTGGTGTGGTGTGTGATGCATGTTCTCAGCCTGCTGATCTTGGCTGATCACATTTTGGAAGGTGGATCAGAGCCCTACCACAGGATCCTGAAATGGCATAGACTGTGGAGCTTTCCTCTGGCAGATGATCCATTTTCAGTGCTAAATTAGGAAACATTTTTCTTTAGACCCAGATAGAGACATGAGGCAATGTGCAAGTAAAAGAAATGGGGTTTCTTCCAGTGCAAAATATTTGGTCAAGTGCTCTGAATAAAACAAACAGAAACCACTAATGCTGTGAAAGGTGTAAGTTTGTATAGGGTTGTGCCTCCTTACTACCAGACCTTTAGAGATTTCAGGGAAATGGATGCATTCACACATCAATATAAGATAAATGCTGATCCTTAATGTAATGCTTAAACCCATCTCTCCAGAGGTAACCTTTCTGTGCTCTGTGCTTTTGATTAGAATAACATATTTCACTTCTGACTATTTCATTTCTAAACTAATACTGCTCTCCATTTTGTGATTTTTTTCCCTATCCCCTCCACGAAAATAGCCTTGTTTTTTAAGTGGATGGCAAAGATCTTCTCACAGTGCATGCATTACAAAGCACGGAGCTTCTCCTCTCTCTTTTTGCAGGAATTTACAGGGAGTTTTAGTAAGTCAGCAGTGAAGAAAAGTTTCACAGGGCTTAGATGTGAAGCATGAATTTGACTCCCTACCATCTCGAGACATTCCCAGGGCAAGACATTTCTGCAGTCGGCAGTGTTGGCAACGATTTCTGTTGGTTCTGTCAATTAAACAGTTTCTCTGTCTTGGACAGGAGTAGGATGCATTGTTCTGCTGACTTCGTCGAAAGAATCCCTTGGGGAAAGAGAGCAGCAAAGACCAAGTATTACCACGAGAATATTTATGCCCATGTGCACACATGAGGACACACACACGGATTTGCATGCAAACAACTACAGTAAACCCTTATTTGGTGCACTGCTACTCACGCTGTGGCTTTGCAGATATGGTGATATTGTATGAAAGAACATTTAATTATAATAAGGAGAACTGCATATTATTCTGTAAAGAATATAATTCTACTTTGTTAAAACCTAAATAATATTACAAAATGTATTTTTATTGTGCAGTAACAACCCTATATCAGCTGATACTTGCTCCTAATAGAGGAAAAACTTGTCAGCATTTATAAGAGATGACTTCAAAGTACTTGTTTTGACATTTCTCCCTTTAATGAAAAGATTGGTAACTGTTACTGGGTACACATAGCAGGAGAAGCTGAAGTCTGCTGTTCACTTTAACTTGGCAAATGTTGATCTGATCTGGAGAGGCATATCATTCAGGAGTGAAGGAATTAAAATTCAGTCTTCACAAAACCACTAAGATATAATGACTGTATCAAGTAAAGCCAACATACAAAGGAGAAAGCAACACCTTTAGATACTACCATGAGAATGTAATGGCATTTTCCATGGGCTGTTTGTCCAGGGATCTGAGGGCTGGAGGGGAAGTGTCTACACTTAAAACCCCATGAGCTTCCATCTGCCCTGAGCTGGTGCCAAGAGCAGCCGCAAGAGGTACTGTTATGGTAGAAGTGACATGAAGTAGCTGAGGTGACAAGAGGAATGAAACCAGGGGGTGAAGAGAAATGAAAATAAATAGATCTATACTAAATGAATAAATAAATAAATAAATAAATAAATAAATAAATAAATAAATAAATGGTCAAGAGTATCTACATGGAGCATCTTTCCAAAGAGAAAAAACACAAAACAGAGAAGTTCCCTAACCAGTTTGGCAACTTTAAATGCAAGCAGATGTAGGTTGCAGTGGGAAAGATGAAGGATAGCCTGGCTACTGCAGGAGGCTATGAGTAGTAAAAAAGCAGAAATATCTGCAGTTTAGCAAAAGTTACTGCAGTGACCAGAAGTGACACCAAAGTACTTGTGTCTTTTTGGGGTGGCTTACAAACACCTTAGAAAGAAGCCGGAATGCAACAGCTGATTTCATTTATCAGGAAAAAATAGTGCATCTCTGCATAGGCTGATGGATGCTAATACTGAGCAATGGATGAAGTCACAAGGTGACAGTGCTACAGGCCTCAATTCATTTGCTACAGCTTATACACGAATTCTCACTCAGGTCCTGGCCAGCTGAGTTAGGGTTGTGTGGGGTGTCAGTAACAGGGACAGGCATGCTGCTCCACCAAGGACACTGTCAGTGCTAGTTCTTGAAGTCCAGCATAAAGACTCACTTGATCTGGCTTGAACTTGCTCCATCAATGATTAAAGTGTAAAATATAAATTAAATATATCTAAAATATAATACAAAAATATAAATTAAATTTTATGATTTGTACTTTTCAGAGAACAGATGTTCTTTGGGGCAACTCTCAGAAAAATTCTGGTGGAAACCGATCTTAGCAGACCAAAACTTTCCTGATATGGTAGAGGTGCCTTTAATTTAAGATTAAATGGTTGCTAATAGCAGATGTCTTTGCTGAACTTTACAGCCAGTCTTGGTTTTGACTTCTGAAGGGTTTTCTGTTTTCAGTTTTAGATTTTAGCAGCATCTATGAATTTCAGAGAACAAATTAACTCAGCAATGTTAAAAGCATGCACACAACCATTTAGCACTGACAGTGCCTTCTCCTGCAGTACTTTTTTGCTCCCTTTAAGGTTGATCTAATCTCAGAGGAATTTGTTTCATCTTTGCACTTCTTAGGGAAAAAAAGACCACATTATGTATCATGGGTTACATAAGAAAATTAATTTACAGCAAGTAATTAATTTTTCTGAGGAGAATTTTATGTACACATTTTCCTACATAAGATGTAAATGTTGTCTTAGAAAGTAGAGATAATTTTTTCATTTTATTTTTATGGTATCTTTATATAGATTTGGCTACATTATTCTACATCAGAATAATTCCATTTTGTGTGAAGGAAGATGTATTTCATTACTGAGGAGCTAAAGAGTTAAAGACAGACTTCCAGTACTTCTAATATGGACAAGTATTTCTGCACCTTGAATAAATCACTTCACCCACAGCCAGTCTGAGAAAGGAAACTAGTGAATGAACTACTTTCTAATTCATGACAAAATAGTGGCAGACAGTAGTTTGCTTGGGGGAAGGCACAAGAAATGATAAAAGGCTTAGTGAAGAAGCAGCCACAGAATAGATGTGATGCAGGTTTCAACCCTTCTTTAAGAACACCTGCAAACTTAGTGGGTCCAGCAGGTCCACTGCATATGCATGCTCAGCCTAAGGCAGGCAGGCATGCAAGCCAACAGCAATATTTCAGATGACCCTTAGGCACTTAGAACATGGACTTGCAGCAGCATAGATAACACAGGGACTCTGAGTTAAAGGATTTTCTGTTCCTTGAAGTGTGTAGTACTGCCACTGGCACTGTAATTCTCAGATGCTATATCCTGAAATGCTGTTGCTGCCTGG
Organism: Erithacus rubecula; assembly: GCF_903797595.1. Taxonomy (NCBI): domain Eukaryota; kingdom Metazoa; phylum Chordata; class Aves; order Passeriformes; family Muscicapidae; genus Erithacus; species Erithacus rubecula. Next base: position 518,116 of record NW_027635670.1, read on the forward strand.
TGCCTGGCTCATGTGTGCATGCTTGTGGAGTGATTCTACCCTCTTTCTTTCACACACAGCCTCCATTCTTAATCATTTCAGGTTTCCAGTGAACTGAGAAAAAAAGAGCCATAAATGACCAGTATGCAGGCTGAGTGAATAGCTATTTAAGTGATAGGAACTTAAATGGATAGCAGAGCTGCACTGCCAAAAACAGTGCTTACCTTAACAGGGAGCTCTGACAGACTAAGATGCCTCCCAGTGGAACTGATGTGAAAAACCGACACCTTTTTTCACACAGTCTCACAAAACAAGATTAGACTAATTGATCTGATACAGCAAAACTGGCACAAACCCAATAGGTTTAAAACTGTTTTAAGTGGAAGAGAATCTCTTTATCTCAATAAGCAGTCTACTCACAGAGCAGGGTGGTATCATCTCCTCTTGAGGCACACACAAGGGCCAGCACTAACCCTAATTACTTCTACAGGAGACTATACCCCTAGACAGTCTATGGGCTCTGTGTACTGTATTTTTTCTGCTTAACATAATTTTCTTCTGTAGCTTTTGTGCCAATTTTGAAGTATCAGATCAATTAGTTTAATCCTGTTTCATGTGATCATCATAAGAAGATGTTTATTTCTAGTCCAGTGCCACAGTAAGACAAAGACACATCGCAAATTGTTCTGCTTACAATTGTTAATGCTCCTGAAAAAACTCCAATCTTTACCAGCTGGTTCTCAGTGTACTAGCATTAAAATATTTCTCTTGCAAATAGGTGTATACAAATTTTTACTTTGTAAAAAAGCATACAGACTTGTGATTTCACTCTACAAACAAGCACCCATTTTCAAATGTCCCAGTTTGTGTGTTTCCACGTACAAGAAATTACAGATGCTGTAATTTTCTCTTCGTTTTGCAATTCCCTTTTACAATTAGAACTGAAATACCAACATGTAATGTGAAACTAAACGAGCAATATCATAATTCCTTAGATAATAAAATCACAGACAATTTTTAAAATTGAAAATTTAAGCCTTCCTTCTCTTTGCTTGGATGAGATTTGTATTATTTGAACTAATGCCTGAGACAATATGTTTGTATGTCTAAGCAGCAAGTCTATGCATCTCCACCCTCCAACCTTTTTTTAACCTCCAATTCCCAGCAACTGCCCCTGCACTAAAGCCTATGAAGAAGAAGACAAAGGATCCTTTTACACTGCTCATAATGTGAGGCATTCCTTCTTTTGGAGATTACAATTTGGTCTGCAGATTGTGCAAAAGGAGATAAAAAAGGACCAAACTCACACCTGTAAGTTCTTAAAAAAGGCTGAACAGAAGTAACATGCCAACTGTAATGCTACATAGGTTGCACAGGAAACAAGATAAGAAATCCACCTCTTTCAAAGCTGATTTAAGGTAGAACAGGTGTGACTTACAGTTGCCAGCCTCTGTTGGTGTCAGCACTAACATTGCGTCAGATGTAATTAATTCATGTTTCAAACAAGGAGGTAGCTCTAAAGACTATTTGATAAAATGGAAAGCAACTAGGAAAATTAGGCATGAAATGCATCTTTATCAGCAGTACAGCCTTTGGCACCACATGTTTGAAAGCTTGTAAGAGTGTATCATTGTACACAGGTGCCTGAGGCTAATGCAAATGGTCATGACTACGCTGTATTAAAATCTCATACCTTGCAGCCTTCACATGTGATGACTCCATAGTGTATTCCAGAGGATTTATCACCACAAATTTTGCATGGTATCACTTCAATTTGTGCTGAAAAATAAAACAAGACAGATATTTTGGGTTTATAATTATAGTTAATTTCTTTTTTTCTCAAAAGGAGATCTTTAGAAATAGAGAGCAGATAACACCAACAGCACAAAAATGCTTTGAATTGTATGTCTATTTCTGAATGCTTTGATTTGGCAAATTCTGAATGCTTCGCATCATGTAGTTTCTACCACATCCCCCAAAACTACTTAACATTTTAAAATGTCTCACAATTAGTAAGTTTTTTTTCATATTCCTTTTTTTAAGGTGGTTATTTTACCAGTTAATGTTACAATTATTATTGCTAATGACAGTCATTAGGGGTCCTAAACAATAATATGGATTGTCCTTTCCTACATACTTCAAATATTTCTGACTTTCATTTTTCTGAGGTAGAAATACATGGTGTATTTTACGCCCTTTTAAAAGCAGAGTAGAGATGATGAAGTTTTTCATGTTCTTCAAATTATGTTCAGGTCATGGATGTACTAATATGTACTGTACTAACACTGTCAGAGAATGGCTGGAAAAAGCTTGCTTAACCTTCCTGTCTCTTCAAACTGTTTCACCACTGGGTCATTGTCAGGCAAGACCCACAGATGGAGTTTAGGTAGCCAGTGGGAATGTACTGGGAGAGTCAGGTACAGTCTGAAAATGTTTAAATATGGATATGCTTCAGATCCTTTTGTAAACATAGTGGTCATCTGATTCTCAGAAGGAAAACACATTTCATAATCTTTTCTTTTTGCTTGGTTGTTGTTTTGGTTTTTTTTTGCTAACACAGCTGTTTGATGCTCTCAATTATTTTGAATCCTGTGTCCTTCCTTTGATGACGCTGTAAGAGCACATACTTAGAGATGTAAAGAAGAACTGTGTCAGATGTTTTAGTCAGATGAACTGAGAAGAAACGTTAAACTTATTTTCTCTCCCTTTAATTTGTTCTTATGTGTAGGATGCATGTGCCTCCCTGCTATTCTCCTCCTATTTGGAAGCAGCATCACATTAGGAAAGTACTCCTGTGAGATGTTGCTTCTCCATGCCCAGGGCAGGAACAGCAGCAGTTCTCTGCAACTCAAGTTGCATCAAATCCTTGAGTAGAAAAACTTTTTAGTAGAGCTAGCCCAAGCACAAGGATAGGCAGCTGTTAATGTTTTAACAAGACACGTATAACTCTAAAATGGATTGAGAAATGGAAACAAGATTATTGTCCAGATGCTAATCCTAAGAAAAGCATCCCATCTCAAACTTGTGGGCTGTTGAAAAGATTAAAAATTCTGGAAAAAAAATGCTTGAAAACGACTGCACATCGTAAGCTAAGCACTAAATATGCTTGCACAGTGGATACAATGAAAATATAATCATATAGCCTGGATTGTGCCCCATTTCTACTTATGATTGTCTCTTTTGGCAGAAGTGAGAAGTTTCCTTCCTACCACGTCCTTCTTCCCACCACCTTGTAGATAAACAACCAAAACTCAGTACCGTGTTTCAGCAAGCCACCACCACACTTCCCACTGAAAGGTGGATTGCATACCCTACTCCTTTATCCTCCTATTTAGTGTAGAGGGTAAACTGCACAGGGTGAACACCAGCAGGCCCTCTGCTTCAGAAAGTCAATCAACTCTTCCCTTGTGACAGCAAATCCCAAGGGATCCAGACAAAAGGAACTTATATGGATGGCTGAGGAGACTTTAGCTCCCCACTCATTTTCCTGACATACTCCTGAGCTCATTTTCCTGACATACTCTTTCTGATCTAGCAAAAGTTTAGGCATTGCTCAGGCAAGCAAACTGGTTCTAAAACTGCTCCTAATCTATATTGTATAGAGCGAAGTCCTTAACAGAGAAGCACCTGCAGTTCTTTGGAAATTTTTCAAGGTTGATCCTGCTCAAAAATTTCTAAATCTTCTGCCACTGGGATAATAAAAACATTTAAACATGTGTCTCTGGGCACTGCTGTTAGTGAGGCTGCTTTTAGTAACTGCTCACAGGTCTCTGCTTGAGAGTCATGTGGATGGAAAAAGTCTCAGCTCTGGGACCATGTGGTGCTTTATATTTCAAAGACATATGTCAATGTAGAGACATTGACTACAATGAGAATGGAAAGAAATCTGCAGGAAAAGACAAGACAGAGAAAGAAAACCCACACAAAAAACCAATATACTTTTAATGTCACTTGCATATACCATTTGTAACTCTGAAAGGAATAGAGAGAGAATTGGTCCTATGACACTGACTGCATTTAGCACAGTAGTTTTTCCTTTTCCTTCCTTACTTTATTGTTTGTAAGCAAACAATAATTTCATGCATGAACTTCAATTATAAGCTCTACATTCATAGTATTTGTGGATCAAGTCCCTAAACACTAAGGCTTGGGGTTTCAATTAATAGGTATAAAATATTTTAGACTTGTGACTCTTCAGTTAATTCAAACCTTTATTCAAAAATAATCATTCTATAAATTAGCAAATGCAGGTTTGTGTAGGAAATTGCTACCATTTCTCCTTAAGAGAACCCACAGAAAAGACATCCTTAGGACACAAAAGGCATTTGAATAAGTCTGGAAAACTGTATTTTGCTACTGTCCCCAGACATTTTTTTTTCATTAAAACAGCAGAACATTTTCAGTATGTCTAACAGAAATCTTGATTGTACAGGCTAGATAAAAGAGAAACCACTGTATTCCCACAAGGGCTTTGAGATACTGTAATGAATATAGAGTGTACCATGTCTCTCCTTTGCAGTTATAATCACAGGTCACAGATTGCAAAATATTCTTGAAAGGGACCCACAAGAATCATCAAGTTCAGCTCTTAAATGAATTGTCTGTATGGGAATGAAGACACAGCCTTGGTATTATTAGCTCACACAGGGTACTACACTTCTTGCACATTTTGTTTTTATTTGTCCACCTATGATTTTATGTTGTTTTTCTTATCCCCTTACCTATTAGACCACTAACAGCTCAGAGGGCTGTATATCTGACTCTCTTTACAGCTATTATAAAATAAGCAGCTTTCTTCTGAACACCTTAAAATTAGAAAATGCATTGACCAAGTGTCACTTCCTAAATATTGAGGCAAAAATTGAATGAACATAGTGGATTTGCCACAATGATGATTTTCACCAGCACAGGAACTGAACCTATTATCTCCCAATGTAGTAAACATGAGGAAGGAAGTAGAACAAAACTTCTTAACTCTACTTTGAAAGCCTTTCCACTTGCCTTCTCATCCATTTGTTCTTTGATACTATGAGCAAGAAAAATGTCTCCCACCTCTTCTGAAGCAAGTCTCAGCCTGAGCTCACTTGTCCAATTTTTCAGTAACTACATTGAAATGCACCACTCAATAAAAGTCTGCAAAACCAGTATCACCCCGATGTCTAAGAAAACATTTATAATGTTTGGATATATATGCAAATGACTGCCACCTAGCAGTTGTAGCATCTTTCCTCAGCACCACAAAGTCATGACTCTGCAGTATTCATCTCTTATTTTATATTTAAGTTGAAAGTTCTTTAGGACAAGAAACTGCCTCCAGTTTTATGAGACAGTCTACACATTGTAATACCACAATGGAAATTAATTAATTCTTCATGACTAGTAATTATAATCCACAGATGATGGGATAACCACCTGGAACTTACTTCATTCTCCCATGACAACAGAAAGCAGGGAGGGATTCTATCAAGGAAGCAAATCCAAAATTGTTTCACATATTTGAAATGAGCACTTACATATAAACAAATAGTTAATTAGAAACATCTCTAAACAAAACATTAACTCAAATGCACCCCACAAAAAATCAGAAGTGCACTGAGATGCCTTTTTTTTTTGGTTTTTTCCCCAATAGAACACTTACATATGGGAACAAAGTTCATTATCCCAAAGGCAGGAAAATAATCAGGTTTCAAAAGTTGCTATACAGTTGAAATTAGGAATGAATCTGCAATGGGAGACAGTTAATTTTCCAAATTCCACTTGAAAGGTAAGAGTCAACAAGGCAGCTAATGTGTCTGATGTGTATTTGTGGGGATTGTCACTCACATCCATATGATGCCTAGCAGAGAAATACAAAGCTCACATTTTATATAATTTCAATTTAGTATCTGAAGAACTTCATTTTGAAAAGACAGGATTATAATCTCACAGACCTATAGCTTTGGTTTAAGGGGGAAGAAAAGATTTGAGTTTTCAGTATTTAGGTCAAGATCAAAAGATGTTAATAGAGCACGCCAGGCATAAACTTTGAAAAGCAAGTCCTTTCTCCAATTTGTAGATGCGGGAAGGATTGCACTTGGAAGCATCAAGGCTACTCAGAGAACTCACAGTGAAAAAAACAGTTGCTTCACCTCTCAAGAATTCCCATCAGCCTTTTGTTGGAGTTCTTTGAAAATTGCTGATAGATTGGCCTAGTTCACTTCCTAACTGATTTAAAATTAAGTATATTCAGCATTTTTATCACTTGCCAACTCTGTCTTTTTTATCCCGACCTCTGTGAGCAGGAAATGCTGGTTTTTTCCTTACATTTTACTGTCAGTAGAAGTTTCCATGGTAAGTTAGACTGCCAACTTGATCTTGGCATCTCCTTTGCTACTGGAATAGATGTTCTCTAGCTTCTCAGCAAGTCTTCAGGTGCTTTACATTTAATAGTCTGAAAATATACAGCTGAGGATACTACTTATGTTTACAGTCTCTGTCACACCTCATGCAGTGAGATTTATACAGTTACTAGTATCTCAGCAAGTTACTTAATTCCAGATAACGTTAATTAATGTCTGTAGATACATTAGCTGTTAATCCTACCCCAAATGAGCCATTAAACTAAACTGAAATGGTGAAGTTCACCCAGAAAAGTAATGCTTTCATAAAACCTTATCACTTTTACTTTTGCACAGAGATACATTAAACTCTGACTGTGGGTTTGGCCCCTGGATTTGTTATAGCAACATAGATTCTCTGCAAAGCTGATGGCTCTCAAATATACCAGTCCTACATCTCATGAGCACAGATATACAAATCTCAAGAAGCAGAAATTCTTGTATATCTCTGTGTGTCACTGGGCACAGATATTAGACGTCATGATCTACATGATATACAAAAATCTGTCATGAGTATCAAGGTAAGCAATAGCCCTAGAATTTGGATATTAAAAAACCTGATGGATAATTGCTCAAAATAGAAATTGGGTACATTAATGCAAAAATAGAAGGTTTTTCCCATAAATGCATGCAATTGTTATGTCTGATTTTTTGAATTGTCTCATAGTCTTAGCTGAAGTTCTTTCAGTTTATAAAACTAAATATAATATATACAACTATAATATAACCAATGTCACTTTGAAGGTTATTTGGTGATATGTTTTCTTTTTCTTCTTTCTCTTTTATTATTTTCCAGTGGGGAAAAATGAACAAAAACATCCCCAAAACAAAAAAAAAGAACCAAACAAAAGCATGAGGAATTGTATACCAACTCTCCTTTACAGATCAACTCTGCCTTTTATTGCATGTCTATTCTAAAGACTATTGGAAAAGAGCATTTTAAAACCTACAGCATTTTTAATGGCAAGTTTTTATGTAGTTACTCTGTGCATCCCTATTGTGTGCATTTAAAATCTATTGAAATAAAAGATCAAATATGTGTGATAATGTCTGTAGAGTGATGAAAAGTTTTAAAATTATGTGCTATATATTAGCCTTTCAGCATATGAAGAAATATGCTTATATCTGCACTGTAAATACATACATTGGAAGATGTCTTCATGAGTTCTATGGCCATAGTAATGTTTACTGAACATTGGCAAACGATTTGAAATAGAGTTCAAATGATTACAGCTACTCCACAGCTAAAGGTAATGTACTGTTCATATTATCTCATCTTTTTGTATCTTACTGCTACACAGTCATTTTGGAACAAGTCTGGAAAGAACGATATACATAGATTACTTGCCTTTATATTCAGAAGAGAAGGTGGAATTACAAGGAGAAAAAATTAGCACAGTATAACAACCTTAAGTTCTAATAAGCACTGAAATAAGAAAAAATATTTTGTTCAAATATTGTTTCTTTCCTTTCCTAAGTGTAACTACACTAGACCTAGCAATGTAATTTAACAATTTACAAATACTAAAAAGTTGTTACATTTGTGATGGTCCAGGGTTACAGAGGAGATGAGATTTTCAGATAGATTTATTATCTTTTATTAGAGGAAGAGATAGATTCTTTTTAAAAGAAATGCTTTTGAACCCCTAGCATTTTATCATACCTTACATAGAAGCAAAGGATTTGAAGCTCAGAACAGGTTAATGGTAACTGCTCCAAGCTGAATTTCATTATGGTGATCAAATAAAAAACCTGCAAGATCTGAAAGGCTGAATGTTTCTCTGTGAAGCAAAGGTGGTTGTGAGCAAAAAAAAAAAAAAGGTAACAATTTTAAGAGCAGTGATATAATGCTGGAGATAATGGTATATTTTGGATCACAAGTATTACTATTTTCTGCAGACCTGATTATTTCAATTAATTAAAATAATTTGTAAATTGATAGAAAATCTGTATTTTCATTGTGTTATTATAAGACAGTAGTGGAGATGCGATTTCCTAGACTACAGAGAAATACTGTAAAGCTTTGTTGCCAAGAATGTCAGCCTAGCACTCAGTGAAATACTAAGAGATTAGGAATCTGACAAAAGTACACAAATTGCAACCTAGAAGCTTAATTTTGACACAATAGAGTGGCTGAAGTGCATTACAAGCACAAGCGTTCAGGGCTATCCCAGATTTTTTGGAATAGTACACAGGCAAGGAAGAAAGCAAGAGAAAATCAGAAATGTCTGTATTCTCTGTTGGACAGTGATGACTAACACAAGTACAGCCCACTGTCCAGACCCCAAAAGACACTGTTCAGGTGCCTTGTCAGAAGCTACAGCTCAAAATGTGATTCCTGAAAGTCTGTGCTCACAGAGGTCAGGAAGTGTCAAAGGATCAGTAAACCCTGATGGCTCACTAGCACTCTGTAAATCTGTACAGAGTCATTTTCAATGTCTCTCAATGTGGCCTTCTCTGTATCACTTTATGAACTCTTTTCCTTCATAACTCAAATTCAGGGAAATTACGTGTGCGACTTCAGAGGATGGTACTAAAGTAACACAAGTTATTACACAACAAAAACATGGTCCCAAACTGATGTTTTGGCTCCATAGGTGAGTTAAATCAGAATTATTACACTAAATGATCAAGGCCTTATCCTAGGCCCCCAAAGAGCTCAGAAACTTGCTCTATTCATACAGAAAGATGTAAGTATATATTATATGCTGAATTATTACTGCAGTTACTTCTTCCCTCAAAGACTGAAGCAATGGTTCTGCTGATATTGCACACTTTCCTAAAGAGATTATTATGCTAATCCCAAATATTATACTACCCAAGCTATCCTGTATTTGACCTCATCAGATCCAATGTTCTGCAAATAATCTCTAGCAGCTTTAGCTAATGTTTATATAAGCTGGTCAGGATGACTGAGTAGTGGTGACCATGTTTTCAATGCAACACTCAAACAGTGAAAGTGAGCTCAGTCAAAAAATAGCAACCTGCACAGAAAATAGGTGCATATGCAAAAATCTTTCCTATGAGAATTATACTTAGTATTTACTATTTGTCATAATTTTTGGATGTTTCACTTAAAATATTTTACAATATATCAGACATTTAGCAGAAAATATTAGTTTCCCTCCTTGTTTCTCCTTACTCAGAAAGGTACTCAGTGTGTGCCAGGTATTTCTATTGTTTTCTGAAGACAACAATCCATGGCTGCATTCTTTTCTCTTCTGAATAGATGGACTAATGAACTCTGTAAAGGAAGAGTTCAGATACCATGACAAATATTTGTAGTCCATTTTGCCTGTTGAAGCTGTCTGAAATAGTCATTCAGTAGTCAGGACCTTAAATGTAATTCTTGTATTAGATATGCACAGATCTCTGCTGTACAGTTACAAAGCTGAGCAATACAGAGAGAGATGCTGCAGGAACATGCTGTGAAGACCTGTTTTCCAGGCTGTGGGATCACATACAACCTTATCTTTCCTCACACCCACAAAGTGTTACTGCTTGCTGAAGTGAGATGGAAATGAACCTAAAACTTAATTCATCTCTCAGTGGAAGGAGGGTGTAGTGGTTATTCTTAGCTCTGTCTGTAGCAGCAGCACCTTCTTTTGCAGCTCTTTGCTACTGGACTGCAGCTGCAGCACACTGACAGATTTGCATCCCTTCTCCTCTCCCCCCTTTACCTGCCCAGACTCATTTGAATGCTCAAAAACCACTATACTTTCAGTAACAGTCAAACCCAGAAGTCTACACCATGCAAAATCTTCAAGGGAAATGAAGACTGTTGCAGTGTTACATTATAGCACTGCAGCAAAATGAGGGTCTAACTTGCATTACCTGGCACTTTGTGTGGCTACTATCACAGTCAAACGAATAACTTCCAATCCACTTTCTTGGACCATGTTTCTTGCAATACCTTACTTTAAATACAATGTAACTCCTACAAGGCAAAATTATGAGACACACAGACAATAAAAACCAAATAATAGTGATTTCAACCTGAAATTACTCTGAAATCATCCTGATGCTGTATTTTAAAACTTTCCAAACTTCTTCACATTTCTTCATATTTTTGATTATCACTATGGATTTTCACTTTTGCATATTCCTATTTAAATCTTTGCTCCAACTTTTGAAAAACATTTAAATCAGCTGGAGATATTCTTGGATTTGCATCTGTTTGAAAAAATGTACTTACCAGCTGTCTACTTGCCAATTTAATCTGCCATTTTTTAAAGACAGTAGGAAGAACTAATCTTAGTAAAACTCCAAGTACAGTTGTCTCAAGGATAGACTATTACAACATGTTTAATATTTCCCTCTTTATTTTTCACTATAATGTCCCATATTGTTAAGGAAGTGAAAAATAAAAATATTTCAACTCACCAGTTGCATCAGTTTTTATTTTGGTTTGAATATCACACATTTTGTTGTAAATAAATAAGACTTCCAGGAGCAGAACAGTAGTCTTCCTACTAGCCTACTTATTCACAGTTACACCTGTGCTGTTGCAAAAGTGGAGTCTTAACAGACTGCATTAACAAGATTAAATGGAAGAAGTAATAAGGCACAGACTGTTCCATTTCATTAAAGAAGGGAAGAAGACTGCTGGAGGCACTAAGTAATGAAACAATATTTTCTTTTGATACTCTATTAATGTATGCATTTCCTATTTCAGTCCAATGATTTTAATTTTTTTCCCCTGGAAATTCTGAATAAATCTCAGCTTTCCTTTGTCATCAGTTTTTGTTTCAGATATATATAAGACATGAAGGATTAGAGTGGCAGATGTAAGGTGCCAAATTATTACATTTAAAATCCCCATGTTGTGAAATGTCACCTACATCTTGCCTACTTTTGGCCAGAGCCAAAAAGTAAGTTTTCTTCCAGTGTTTTTAGATGTCATATGACAGGTCTGTCTGAATTGCCCTTGTTGAATATACATTACATTAAAGGAATATTAACTGAATCCCAGCTGCCCTTAGGTTGTACAGAAAAGGGGAACTTAGGGGTAAGCTCTCAGTATGAATCTCTATCAGAGCTTCTCAGAGCTTGGAATTACTGCATTTCCCCTGCCCAGGCTTGGATAATGTCTAGAATTGTATCCTGTTTCATAGGTTACACTTGAGAAGGCATGCAGTGACAGTGATGCACCAAATGTGGTGCAGCTGAGCACAAAGCAAGGTTTACACAGGCTTTCTGTCACAAATAAAGCATAACAGTACATCAGAAGAGAGAATTTCTACAAGACAGCTAATGAATCACATGCACTGCCTCCTACTAATTCACTTTTGCTTTTTGAGTCTTTGTGGATTTCCCGTGCTTTGAAAGAATTCCTTTCACCTCCCTGTTACATACTCCCAGGTTTTCTGTGGCACTGTTACCTCACTTCCAGGTAACCTTTCCTTTCTAATCCATTTTCTCTAACCTTTTGCATAAAGAAGCTGTTGGAAAAAGGGATGATTCAGATTCTAACAGCTCCGTCTTGCTAACCCTGCATATTAATTTCCTTGGAATTCATGCCAAAGATAAAAAGGAGAGAACTTAACTTTCAAGATTCAGTTAGCCTGATACATACAGAAGACTGTTAATCATACATACTACTGGGAAAAAAACCCCTCAAAATTACCATCTCAGTCATCTTTGCTTTGAATGCTTGCTTGGTTTAGATAAAACAGCTGAGGAATTTTCAAATAAAGAAACTAATTCAAGAGGAAATATTAGGGGAGAATTCTAAAGTTATGAAAATAAACAGAATTATTAGAGAGTGGGAAAAGTACAGAAAACAAACAAATACATGGGCTGGGAATAGTCAGATTGAAAATATATTTTCCCAGTAATACAGAAAACATTACTTGAAGGATAACAAGGATGAGTTAATTATTTGCAACAACCCATTTAAATTTGCATAAGTGTTACACAGCTGTTTTGCTCATGTTTGCTCCTAGAACCAGTCACATACAGTCACATACATGCGCTGGTCTGGCTTTATAATCTTAAATAGAATCTCAAACTCTTGGCCTGTGGCAATTTGATGCATAAACATCTCCTGGCTTGGTAAAAACCAGCTCACTCTCTATTATTTCATTAATTGAAGTCCTTTGATGTTACGGGGCATAATTTTTCCTGACTGGGTAAATAATTGGTGTATAATTGTCCTTCTGTTGCAACAGTGTTTCATTCTGCTGAACTACTGATTGCCTAAGAAGATCTTTAAGTCTCACTATTTCATGAACTCTTTGAGTTTCCCATTAGACACACTACTTTCAGATAAAAAACATGGATCAAAGAAATGGCCGAAAGAAATGAACAATATTTAAGTGGGTTTTCCCCCTCTTCTTCTCTTCTTTGTGTAACTGAAAATTAGTTCTGCATGAGTCAGAAAGAAATCAATAGATTGCTGCCAAATACTGCATATCCTTCTGAGGCATGATTTAGTATCAAACTGGTACTGAGCAACGACTCCAGACACACCAGCTTTCAAATCAAGAACTATCAATGACTGGCAGCCTAATAAATCCCACTGTAAGTCCTGCTGGATGTGCTCTGCCTCTACAAGGATCAGGGAACAGGGATTCAAAAGCACAATGAACTGCTTCAAACACTGTCAAAGAAGGAAAGTCTTGGAAGATAAGCCACCACAACAGGAACTTAAGAAAAGCACAGATGGCAAACAGGGAGGCATTAATACCAGACCTAAACGAAGGAGAAGGTTTGGAATTAGCAAATTGGACAAATTCCACTGTGCAGACTTTGGGAAGAGTGCAGATGGAAACAACAGGAAGATGCCAGGCCTGGTGAGGCACATCAGGGTAACCTATCCAGACAAAAACTCGACCACAGCAAACTGTGAGGAAGGAAACAGCTCCTGACACACATGCCATTCCAAGTTATGGGAACAGCATCTATGCCTCATGGATAGTGGGAACCTGGACGTGGAAAAGAATGGTACCTCCAGAAGAAAATTTTGGGACCCTCACCACTGAACGAACCAGTTTGAAGAACACCAAGAAGGCTTCCAGAAAAATCCATGTGCTGGTATCTTTTGCTGAATCTCTCATTCCCCCATTCATTCATCTCTCTTGCCCCTCTTCCTCCTATTCCCATTTCTGTCTCTACCTCACATCTACAATTAAATAAAAAATGTACTATTGATTTTGGTGTAAGGTCTTGTTCATACTTTAGTTCAGGCAGAGGGATCTCTTAACAATTGGTCCCTAACACAGAACAGGCAGAACTTGGATGCAGAAGTCTATCCAATATTTTTAAAATATTTTTGAACACTTTTTGAAATGACACCTGAGCTCCAGAAGAAAATTTAAGTATTTTAACTCTTACAAAAATATAATGATATTACATCATTTATATATAACATATATAACATATATTACATAATTTATATATAAGATATAATTTTCAGTTTGTATTTCTAGAAATATACCCCACTGACTCTCAGCCCTATACTAAAAAATAATTTAAAGGGCCAAACAAATACAAAATGAATACTCCCTTCATCTACAGCACAGGTTACAGCAAACTCTGAAATCCCTGCCTTACCAGCTCCCTTTTTACCATGAATAAGCCCTATGAGCTTGCTTAATAGCCTGAACCAACAGACAATCTCAATAAAAGGCATCAGCATGCACCTAGCATTCTTTTTAACTGTTTGAACACAAAGAGATCATAAAATCATAGAATAGTTTGGGTTGGAAGGGATCTTCAAAGGTCATCTCATTACAGCCTTCCTGCAATGAGCACAGAAAAGTCATATTTGCACATTCATGACAAAATATTGCCCAACTGTGTTCAACAGGAAAGAGATTTCTTTTTTATGTGAGAAATACTTTTGAGGTAAGGGGTTTAGATAAATGTGGTGGAGTTTCTAGTGCTGTTTAATTCTGTACCACCCATATTGTGGGGGGATATGGTTTCAGGAGGGAGCCAGAGCCAGCAGCTGCAGGGTTGCCATCTTTTCATGTGCTCAAGGGAGGAAGTATGTAGGTTTGGGATCAGCATGGCTCAGTCAGCCCCTCTCTGCCATTGTCAGTCTTTTCTCCATTCCTCTGGGAGGCATGTTTTCTGGTTTGGTGCTAAAAGACACAAAGAAAAGAGAGCAGCAGCAGTGTGCAGAGCTCAGCCCAGTGGGGGCTAAGCTGTGGGCACAGCTGCAGCCAGAACTGCTCCCACAGAGTCAGGCCCAGGAGAAAGGTCCCCTGACCTGCTTCAGAGCCCTCTCAGGTCACACCAGGTTTTGTCTTGTACATGTTCTTTCAGTGTTTTTGTGCTGGGTAAGTTAAGCTGTGACTGTCCCTGACAATATCCCAAAAACCATGTGGCTCAGCATAGCACCAGCCACCATTTTTGCCTGTGCCTGGGAAAACCACATTGGGCACTGCTTTGGGCAGTGTTTTTGTTTGTTCAGTGATGAACACCCTTTATTTCTTCTTTTTTCTATGCTCTTTTATTAATAATATTGTGGTTATTGTGATGTTTCATTGCAGTGTGACTCCAGTTCATAATCTTCCCTCAACTGTCAGAAGTGGGGTGGAGGAAGGGAGTAGCTTGAGTGGGTTTAATTTTCCTGCTGTGTTTTAAACTACCACATTAAGAAAGGAAGGAATTTGACACCACTGAGCACTATATAATATAGCCTTATTCCTAAACGAGTTAATTCTCTCATCAGTCTAATTTGCTGAGCAGTTAATAGCATCTTATAACACCCACAATCACAGAATGAACTACGGAAACGAGGAATGTAAACAGTTTATCCCAGTAATTCAGAAAGAAAATAAACTATAGAAATTTTTGCTGAGAAACTGATTATCAAAGCATAGTAAAAAACTCCCCCAAAATGAATAGCATTCTCCTGAAAGACAAATATATTAAAATTCAAAAACTGACTGGGTTTTACTTTTTTTTGGTAAAAACTACAAACAGCACCATGGTCTGCTGAAGCCACTGTGTGCAATTCTATAGCTCAGGGAGTCCTTCAGCTTCTTGTAGATAAAAATCAGGTTTGGTTGATAACTGAGGTAAAAATTATTTAGCTAAAACAAAGAAAACCTGGCCATCATTTTAGAGATAATAAATGTGGAGAGCAGGATAGAGGTACAGGGGAATTCACTTCCACCTAGCACCTTTACTCTTGTTAAGAGCAGACACAAGATGCACCCTGTCTTGGTTCTGGGGAAATTGCTAATTTTTTCAGTAGAAGAGAGCTTCCATGGGTAGGACATGGAGGTTATTCTCTATGAACTCACTGGTGGCAACTACTGTTTCTGGGGTAGGAGGACAGGGAGTCTCATCTGGGAAGAAGAGGCTTCTTCTGGTTAAATAAGTGTGGCAGAAAGAGCAGTCAGGTAATGCTGGCTCTAAGCTGGAATGTGCAATTGGGAGACACTATTTCCAAGCAATCATGTGTGAATCCTTTGCCTATCTTGTACATTTTGTTATTAATATTGATCTCATTGCTCTTTCCAGTAAATTCCTCTTATCCTGCTCTGCTCTGCACTGAGGCAGCCTCACTCTAAGCATTATGAGCAGTTTTGGGCATTAAGCTGTTAGAGAGCATCCAAAGAAGGACGCAGGAATGATGAAGAGCCTTGAGGGCATGCTGGATAGGAGCAGCTGAGGTATCTTGCCTCCCCGCAGTCTTCAGCATCCTCATGAGAGGAAGTGGAAGGGCAGGCACTGTTTTCTTCACTCTTGTGCCCAATGAGAGGACTCAGGGAAACAGCATGAAGCTATGTCAGAGAGGTTTAGGTTAGATATAAGGAAAAATGCACAGTATTGAATGGGTTTATCATATTCCTTATCATACACCAGCCTCTGGGAAAGTTGAAAAATACAATGGAGTGCTAAAAAGCACATTGAAAGCAATGGGTGAGGGGAACCTTCACATACTGAGACCTTCATTTAGCAAATTCCACCCAGTTAGTTACCATTAGAGGCTCCACCAATTGAGTTAAACTGGTCCCGCCCAATCAAAATCTTAAGACTATAGAAGATATAAAGTCCCTATGTGGTGCATCAGATGAATGTGTTAGGGAAGACAATTTGGATTAGTCCATCTTTAAGCAAATGCACACCCACCTGTGGGACTGTTTGTGCTCAAGGACCTGGGTGCACTTGTTGCATAATGCAGGTGGATGGGGAAATACAATGTTTACATGAAGGGGATTTGATTTTCAGGTAATAGCACTCTGTAATGTTTATTTGTATAATATTAGTAACTGAATAATGCTGCCAGTGTGTGCCATAACTACTGTGGTCAGTGAGTATGGGCTGCTCCAGATACACCAGTCATGAGTTTGTGATGCAGCTTGCAACCCCCGGACAGCACACCAGCCCTCCTGTCCTGGAAGACATCTAGGACAGACAGAACTCACAGCCACAGACTCAGTGAACTCAAGATGTATCTTGGAGGGACAGATATTGTGCCTGTGTACATTATTTCTACATATATGTAAATAGCTGGAAGGTGTAGGGTCAAAGCACAATATTGATGGTATAGGATAAGGACTGGATAATGTCTTAGTTACACTTAGGACAGGGTTCATTATTTGCAGTAGCCAGGAGAGGCCATGGCTAGGGTACAGAAGTTATTCTATTCCACCTCAAGTCATTGCCAGGGGCAGGAATAAGAAGTCTCTTCTGAGGAGAATGTGTTCCTTCCAGTCAGGTAAATGGGGTAGAGGGTGTGGTCCTGTAACTGGTTCTGAGGCTGGGAACAGCTGGGTAAGGTGCTTTCTGAGCAATCGTGTGAATTAAAAGCCTGCCTTTTATACTTTATTTTCATTTTTCTTGCTGTTACTGTTCATTTTCTTATCATATCCCTGTTTCCAGTAAATTGTTCTCATCTCAAGCTGTGGTCTTTACTTTTTGTGCCTTCAATTCTCCTCTCCATTCTGAGATGGAAGAATGTGTGGCACATGCAGAGTCTCAGTGGGAGCACTAAATTGGGGAGTACGTTCCTAAACCATGCCACACTCATAGTTTTTTTTCTGTTGTTCTTGGTAGTTTTATCAAAAAGTATCCAGCTGTCTGGATAGCTGTCTGGGGAGTGAGAGAAATGAAAAGGAAAAAAAAAAAAGAAAAAAGTGTGTTTATCTGAGCACAAGACTACTTGTTCAGAACCTCATCTAGCATAGACTGATGCAGGGTCACTAAAGTCAGTGAAGCTGTACCAAATGATACTAATTACACTGACTGTGGGTCAGCTCCTCTTTTCATTTATTCTGATATCACATAATAGTTGAAAAATAAAGTAGAGTGTTATAAAAAGGCTATAAGTAATTGTATGATTCTCCTTCTGAAAGCTGCCTATGACATATCCCCTCGGTCTTAACTGTCAGAAATGTAGAAAATGGAGCAGCAGCTTCTAGATTGTGGCCCTGCACAATTATAAAAAAGGTATTTCTGTTCATTTATTTTAGGAAGTAGGTATTGTCCTTGGGGAGTGTGATCATATGAACCTTGCTCTCTCTTTTGCTCTGTATATTTTTCAGCCATGTAAGCTCTGCTCAACCTTGTAAGTGCCCTTTCGGATGTTGGCCTTCTTCCTTTGCAGATACAGAACAGAAAGAAAAGTCTTACTATATCCTGAAATCCTTGTGATCTGTAAATCTAAGTCTCTGCAGCCCTAGGGACCTTTCAACAATGTGAATCAAGTTCCACTTGCAAGCTAAAGATACAAAAATGGTGATGCTACTTTCTGTTTAAAGAAAAATCAATAGAAACTTATCAAGAATGTTGGTGCTTTAATCAGAGCTGCTATGTATGACAGAACATGGATGGTCTAATGCATATGTGGCTCCCCAATCACAGCAAAAGGATCAGTACAAGAAATTGGTAGCAAGAAACTGTCAGCTCTTTTTTTACTCTATTTTATGCTTTCTGGTAAAAAGTGATCCCAGAAGACTGCATGAAGGGGAGCCATGAATGAAAGAGAGCATGCTCTAAAGGTCTATTAGTCCACTGTGCAGTACATTTTAAGTTAAAAGACTTCAGAAACGATAAGAGAGGCCATACCTCTACACACAGAAAATAAGTATCTTTGGACAACCTTATAACATTGAGGTGACAGGCTTCCTCTGTTGATATGAACTCTTTAGGTCTTTGAAAAACACTGAAGGAGTGTTAAGAACTAGGGACCAGAGTACACTCCATGGAAAAACTGGAAAAGAAATTATTGACATAATAATAAAACGAAATAATATCTTTGAATGGCAGAGGAAGTGGTGAGCTAATAACAAGGTGATCTAATATTATACTTTCCCATTTAAACTTGCAAGATTTATGTGACTTGTTTTGACTGACTTTGTCTCACCACTTGCTTGTTGTTTTATCTCCCAAGGAGCGACCTACACTCTTGATAAAAAAGTCTCTTCCCTAAAAAGGATGACACATGTCCCTGACATGTGCAAACAGAAATTCACAGTTAAATACATTCAGGAGCAAATCAGGTGTTTTAGACTCCTACAGTCCAGATGTTCACATAACCTAATCAGGCTACCAAACTTTTGCTGTAGGAAACCACTGACTTTCCAGAAAAATTGTTGCTGTTTTCATGATTTCAAACCTCATGTGTCACATGTGTCACATGTTGTGTGTGTCAGTATCTTGCTACTGGATGACAGTATTGGAGGAAATTATTAGTAATGGGCTATTGCTTGGGAAACTATTGATTATTTCTGTAGGTCAGTTTAGGTTTTTCTAGTGGCTAGTACACTTTACTCCACTCTTCACTGGTTGAACAATTTATTGATATTTTTACTGCAATTTAAAAATCCTGCATATTTTTAAATTGCAAGTCACCTTTTGAGAAAGAATACTTTGATGGCTGCTTCCAAGCTGAAAGCACTGATAAATATTACATGATTTTTGATTGATAGTCTGAATATGAAGGCCATAGTTTGGACATGTAGAAGTACATTTATTTGCCTGCACAGGATAAATAGCTACATGCCCCAAATGTTGAACATTAAGGGAAATTATTTTGATATAGCTCTTTTCTTTCTTAGTTGTGTCAACAAATTTCAGCTTTCTGCAGCAAGAGAACCTTTGTCTCCAGAGTACTTGGTCTGACCTGTCAGGGAAAGCTGTGCTTTACACAGACTTAAATCTCAAAAGGGAAGCAGAGATAAATCTAAGGTGCCATTTAATTTTTTTTTTCCTTTAAGCAAGAGTAAATGGCACCATGTAGTATTTTATAAACCAGAAAAATCAGCTATTTGAATATTTTTTACAGTTACTGAAGTGATGTATCAAGAAGCATAATAGCTACATATAAAAAAAAAAAAAAAACAAAAAAAAAAAAAACCAAACCAGAAGGATTTGCACAAGTTTGGTAATTAAATAAATTAAATATTAAATGCAAGCTTTTTCAAGTGTTTTCTAGTATTTAAATGTAAGCCTTACTAATTTATAGTTTAATTAAAGTATGAAATGAAGCCTTTTTATTTTTATTTAGGTTTTTATTCCTATAAACTGCTGTAACCACACTCTGCTTCCTATAATGTGTTCCAATTTAAACTCTAGACTCCCTGTAACAATAATGTCTTGTTGGAAACCTAATAAAGTGAGACAATTTATCTGTCAATGATGACAATCACTGCATAATTCAGTGTGAGACCTCTGTATTTCCACCTTACTGTAAGGAAACAATAAATTCTCTCTGGGACCTCTTCATTATATGCATTAGCAAATGGTATTTGATTGGCAGCAATGCTGCTTCTGAATTGTACTCATACCATGTCACTTCAGTCTGCTCCATCTGGCTGGGAGGAGAATGGGGAACTTGTGTCTTACGTAAAACTCAGGTAGTTTTCAGGAACAAGGTCAGTCACTAAGCAAGCATCATTGCTGGGTGTCTTCATTATTATGAGATTCATTGGTCAGATTTATTATTATGAATCTCATGCTCATTAATAATACACAAAATAAGATAAAACCCTTCTAAAACAACAAGCCAGCATTTCTCTGCACTCCTGAAGACAAATATTGTGCTTTTTACATAAAGAGTGAGAGCTTTTAAGTAACTCTTCTAAATACTGCCACAGGCTTGCTTCCAAGCACAACAGGTGAATAATAGATGCAGAATTTAACAAATTTAAAAAATAGTGAAAAAAATTGTTAACTACAGATGATCATGGCAGGCAGAAGAGAGGTGATGGAGTGAGCATGAGACACACAATGTACAGTGCTGTTGTTTTAGTTACTATGTTCAACAGAATCTCCAAGTGCATGACAAAGTTAGTGGCATTGTCCTTCAAAGTCCTCCATGAAGGTATGAAATGGAAAGAAACTCCAATCAGTATGACAGCTTTATTCAGACTGGTGACATGAAAAAGATATTCATTCACACTGAGATACATTAGGGTCAGAACAAAAAACCCCAAAGAATAGAGACCCTTATGAATTTGGTACTCAGACACCTGCCTCTTGAGACACTTAAAGAGGGATTAGTAAACCTCTATGTGCTTAAATGCTTCCAGTGATTTGCCATTGGGTCTGGGTTTGTGAAATGCTAACACACAGCATTTGCTGGAGAAGAAAAGACAGTATCTGAGGTGCCTTGGGCAACAGATCTAGGGATGCATTTAATTTTGAAAATTTGCCTAATTTCCTTCTCAACAGCAACTAACAAATAAAACTGTGATATTAGAATATAAGGGAAGTAGTGAACGAGCTATTTTTATAAAATCATTAGATACACCAAATGTAAGCATTTCCTTACAGTGTTATTTTTGCCACTTTGCCTGAAGTACCTGACAGATTCTTTTTCCTGACAAAACTTTAATGAATAGCTGTAACTTCAAAAAGGCTAAATGGAACACAGCTTTGTCATCCTAGTTATATAAAACATACTAGGTGGGGGCTTTTTTGGTGGATTTTTTTTTTTTAAATTTGTTTTCTTATTGCTGCAGGACAAAGAATAACCTAGCAGCCTCTGGAATGTTGCCATATCTGAGGCAAAGCACTATGGCTTGTAGATCCTGAACACTGATACAGTACAAGAAGTGTAAAATGCTTGAGTCACATGGAACTTCAGGGAGATTTAGGTAATTAGGCAAATGTGTACTGGTGCACTAGGAGCAATGTATCAGGACACTTTCACAGGACATGGTGAGAGGGCTCAGTCAGAGCCTCCTTTTCATCAACTGATAAAGCCTATCACTAGCTACAGAACAGAGGGAAGGTGTAGTATCAAATGAATCACAAATACAGCTTCCTGCCATGCTAGTGAAATAATACATTCTTGTCAGAAGCTTTCATCCAGACATTTTAAAAGAAATGAGAGCAAGCTGTAAGAAGAGAAGAGACCACTAGAACAGTGGTGTTACTGTAACTTTTTATCGATGTCACACTACTCCTTCATTATATTGGGTATACTTTTCTGGCTTCCCCCTCCAGGAGCTGCCAATGAATTTAGAGAAGTGAAATATAAACTTTATTATCTACTTCTTAGATTAAAATACCCCTCAAAATAACCAATGCTAAGGACAGAATCTAGTTGACCAGCAGTGTTAGTCATCTTCATAAACACAAAGGTGTACAGGAGGATTCTGATTCATGGTTTCCTAAGCCATGAAATATAACCCCTTTTCACTGGTTTATATTGTTCTTAGACTGTTCTTGGAAACAATACAGGTTATAACTTTCTAATGAGGTAGACTAGCCGATGAAATCTAAGAAACCAGTAAAAAAAAGTACAGTAAAAATAATTTTATTGACACTTTTTATTCTGATATGTATCCAGAAAAGATGTATCTACTTCAAAGTGAAAGATTTCCCACTTTCTGCTGAGATTGAGAACTTAATATGCTTAAAAAAGTTAAATGAATGGTACAGCAGAACAATAATATTTATCAATGTTAAATACTACAATACTGTCTGTTGCATTCTTAAAAAAGGAAGTACAGTCATGTTACAGATGCCAAAAATGGAACTACTATTAAAAATGTCTTAATGCTACCCTATTCTCGGGTCTGCCCATAATCATCTTTCTGCCCATTTTTCTTCTCCCCACAAATACTATTAATGGGGAAAGAAAAGTGTGCTGCATCTACCCCTCTGCACAATGTAATTCCTATGATTTTCTGCAACAATCTCCCATAAATCCAGAGAGGAAGAAAATTACCCTAACTCAAATTACTGTACAAGACACAGTCCTTACTCTTATTAATGAAGATGACACTGAATAACTATGGATGGCATTAGTATTTTCAATTCAGGTGGTTCTACACTCAATTATTAAACAACTCTACCTCATGTTCCCTTGGACACTAATTATTTCTGATCATGTGACTCAGGAAATCTGATCAAAACTGTAATACTGGTCCCACTAACTACCTACTTAGGTAATGGGGGAAACAATAAGCCAGGGATACATGCCATAAGTGCAGGCAATGCTAACACCTTACTCTCTCTAGCCTTAGTTGTTAGAATCAAGGAGACAAAATAAATAAAGTTCTGTGGTATTTGGAGGTTTGCCTCATATTGTCTTAGCAAGCATTACTAAGCAAATCTCACATTCAAACTAAAATGTACTGCAGAAAGTGCTGAAAAAACATTATGAAAAATCCCACAAAGATTGTTTCATCTGGTAAAAATCATAAACATTAGAAAAGTAAGAAAAGTAATTCAAAAAGATGTTTTCAATATGTCTACATGAAACATTCTGTAACAAATTTCTCTCTCCGCACCATAGGCCTAAAGCTTTAATTGACAGTCAGTAAAGTCCAATGGGAAAATAATAGTCTTAAATACCTAGGAATGAAAAGCAAATTGAGTTATCACAGTGTAAAATGCAAGTAATTATACAATGCCAATCCTGTTTTACACAGTTTAGTCTTTGAACAACACATCTAGGAGAAAATATGAATCTTCTTTCTTCAAGTGATTCATGCTCTTTTCCCAAAAAGTAGTCAGGGCTATTACATGTAATGATGCTTAAGCATTTCTCACTTGTGGATGATGCTAACAGTTAATGTGCAACTATGTACAACTTCCTCTCATCAAATCCAAGTATCAGAAACTGGCTATGAGAGAACAAGCCTTCACTGGGCAAATTTCAATATTATCTTTTCTGCAGAAAGAATTTCTACAATCTCTGAGAAAATGCTCCCACAAGGAGACACAAAAGACTGATTGAAGTCTCAACAATATGTACTATGCAACTGTATATTTTCATTGATACATTTAATATTCTGCTGAAATGCAACTAGATCTATGAAAAGAAATAAAAAAGGAGTTTTAGATGGCTTGTGTCACAGCTCTTGACCGGTATAATTTCCTAATTTCCCACATCTGCTGTTTTTGTGGCACCATTTTTCCTTGTGACATGTACACTGCTTCAGCTGCATGTCATCTCACAGACTCAACATCAGAGAAGGCTTCTACAGAGTGGGCAGGACAGGAAGGCAGAACTTTCTCTCTACACCTACCTCACTCTAGGACACTGCAGTCAGGTCCAAGTCAGCCTCCTCCCCAGGCAGCCACTGAAGGGAGGAGAGGACAAGGTGCACTCAGGCTGCACATCTGGAGGAATTTCTTTATGCAAAGGGTTGTTAAATTAATCATTTGAACAGATTCTCCTGGAGTGGGTGGAGTCAGCATCCCCGGAAATGTTCAAGAAATTACTGTATGTGGCACTTACTGCTGTGGTCTAGTTGACAAAGTGATGATTATTTAAAGGCTGGACTCAATGACCTCAGAAGTATTTGAAAATCTAAGTGATTCTGTAGCTCAGTGTCAGAGAACAGCTTTTTTCTAAGCAAGATAGTCATGTGATACTGTAAGGATTCTAGGAAATATTGCCTATTAATTTAACTTTGACTAATTTGCACTTATAAATTTTTACTTTACATCATTCCAGGTGCAAAAATTACCCAATAGCAAACACTCATTTCCACTCTGTGTAGGAAAGACAGGTTATCATGCTCCACAGTGGTACACTTGAGAAAACTTCGATTATCTGTGAAGATATGGCCCCCAAGTCCTTTGCATTAAGTAATGCACCAAAATATATTCTTGGTAGGATCATAGACACTGAGCTCATAAAACAATTACCTGAGAACAGCTATTATGAGTATTATTATCTTTTGTTACAGGCCTCCACTCTTATCCCTAGCAGGGTGCATGCATTTACATGTATTGGATAGTACAAAAGATGATAATCTTTCTCCAAAAAGGGATGGATTACATGTTTCCCCAGTTTAGGCTGGTGGTGAATTTGAATATTTTTTTCTGTAAGGATGCCTACAAGTGTCTGGAAAATAGCATTTGGGGCATCTTTTGCTTTTTCTCTCTCCTCTTCAGAAGATGTGAAATCAGCACCGTTGCTCGGTGTTCAGTCTCCCTTCCCACAAACCAGGTTAAGAGTCTCCCTGCTAGCTGCCCAACACTTTAACTACCCATTTTATGCTCAAATCCTACTTGCTAACTTTCCTGAAAGCACTCATGGATTTTTATACAGCCTTTTTAATAACACAGTTCCCCTCTGCTTTCCAGTAGAAGTAGCATGCATGAATTCTTTCTTTCAATTTCCTCTTTCTTCCCTAGAGCCAGAATAAACAAATAAGAGGCTATCTCCATTTGCCTTTGTTACTGCCACCTCTGGCTCCACATACAATGTGCAGTTTGGAAATGGGATGGTAGGTTTTTTACTGCAAGGATCACCTTCTTTCCTACCCATCACTGTGACAATGACTCCTTTACCTGCCCTACTCACTGGTCACTCGTTGCATGTGTGCTACATCACATGCTGGGATTTTTTCTGTACTTCTTTCTCAAGTGTTTCAAAAAGTTCTGTAAGTTACAATATTTATTTGTGCACAGCTAATAACCACTACCAGGGCCCAGATCTGACCATGTGGAACTGGCACAGATAGAGTCCTTGGTAAATATTTTCAAATGAAAATGACCCAGCCACTGCCAGATAGAAGAAAAACCACAGGCTATTGGAAGATATCAGAATTGCAAAATTATTGGCATCCACCCATGGTGCTTTAGTAGTCAAAATATATATCACAGATGCTTGTAATTAAACCCTCTATAACAGAATTGCTTCAGACTTCAAACACAATGTATGTGGAATCAAAACTAATAATGAAAATGATGTAAAGTGCAAAAAAGGCATAAATGTCACATGTTGTGAAACAAAATTTTCACCAATCACCTGGAAGAAAGTATCTTGTTACACAGACTCAAATGAAGAGTTAACTAGGGATTTTGAAGTAGCAGTCATGTTACATTTGATAATTATGTTTTTGTAGACCGTAAATACTTAAAAGGATTTCTTGTCTGAAGCTAATAGATTAGTTATAGCTTTTCTTTGCAGATTCTTCAAAACAATGCAGATCAGTCAACTTTTGGAGCAGAACTATATTTATGTGGTATTTCAGCAGTAGTTACTGACACATTCAAGAAAAATATCCTGACTCATGAGTACCTGAACTGTCATGTAATCACTAATTATTTCAACTCTGTGTGTGTCCAGAGTTTCTGAAGTGTGTTGACATAATGTAAGACATGCATGTTTCGTCTGATAAAGACATTCGGACTGTAGAAAAGCAACCTATTACAGACAGGAGAGCACTGAGTTCTAAAGAGTTTGCAGTTGAGACAACTTTTCCCGGTACATAATCAAAACCATATTATTAGCAGTACTACCCTTTCATTAAGTGAACATAATGTGATCTATTCTACTCTAGGGTTCTTGTTTAGTTGATGCTTGTTTACTATAAGAAACGTGTTCTGGAACTATAAGCAATTACTCCCTCTCAGGAAAACTGTTTATCAGAAAGGAAATGGAGATGCTGACACTTCCTTTTACCTTTAACAGATCAGTTAATGACTGTGGCAGGCTAAGTATTTCTTGTTGCCTAAGGGATTTGAAGGCACATCTCTTTCGTAAACTACTTAAAACGCCTCAGCAAAGTCTAAAATGGGATTTCTATCTCACTCAGAACTGAAGTGTTTAAATTCTGGAGCTGCAAAAGCTTTCTTCTATTCCAGGACCTGGAAATTTTACAGTATATGAGAGGTTTCACATGACCAAAACCACCAGGCGTGGGAACAGTCATTTACTTGTATCTTCTCTAAGGAGATTTCAGTTCAGAAGATGCAAGTACAAAATCTAGTGTAACAGACTGCCCTTGAGTGCAGAGTGCCTTCAATGAGTCAGACAGTGTGGGTACAGAGGAATCATGTGTCTGAGTCACTCCTACCTGCTCTCCATACGCTAAAAGAGAAGAAGTTGCCATAAGAGTTCAGACAATGCTTCAGTTTTGAACATTTAGGGAAAGAACCTTTTCTTTTTTAAAGGACATTTCTAGGTTTAGCCTTTTTGAGGCTAACAAAGAACAAGTTCATTCAGGGATCTTAGCAAATCCGTCCAAATTGTTACTGTTGTCATTAAATGGGGAGCTAGATAAAGGTAACAAGACTGAGCTCTTTCTGACATGAGTAGTCAGAATGAAGTGAAGAGGGATAAGGTCCCTGGAGAGTAGAAAGGTGGTAATTAATAGAAGAAGGACTTGTTCTTATTTTAGGGATGGTGCTAATACACAAGAATACACACTTTTCCTGAGAAAATATCTTATTCAAGCATACTTCTCCATTTAATCCTTCTGGATTACATTGCCATTAATATCCACATGAAGCAATAGATTCAGCTTTTATTTTAACAGTACTCCATTAACAGAGGCTTCTATGAACTTTCTGATTTACAGGTAAGCTTATCAGGTGCTGTAGCTCTATGAGCTCTGTCTCTCCCTCGCTGTCCATGTCTCACTGGGAAGTGTAGCACAGCAAGCAGCAGGAGCTGTGAGAAATCCTTCTGTGGGATTAATGGAAAAATCTTACTTGTGGCTTCAAACCTATGTTACATATCTGTACAGGTCATGACCAGAAAGATAACTCCTTAGATCTGTTGCTAGTATTTCTATTTATTTTACTCCAGAAGGTGACTTCAGAAAGACAATAGATTTGTGAACTATAAATGAAAAGGAAATTGTCAGAAATAGTGTAATATTCCAAGCTGTGTCCCATCCAGTTGAATGTAGGTAAGGGGACTAGTAGGATGTTGGGAAAATTTACATTTAGTATTTTATATACCTGTTAAAAGGGCTTTATGAGACTGTAGAAAAGCCCACAAACCCTGCATTAAAAATTCCCTTTCCTTTTCCATTGCAGACAAACTTTTGTTTCCATTTCTTCTAACTGTAGGTCCTGAAATTGCAGCACCTGAGAATCCAGCAGATTCTTTTTTATTCCATAAAGAGTAAACAGTTTATCTAGAAAAATAATCTTTATTTCTGGTTTCTCTGTCTTGTGGTTAGTCTGTGGTGACATAGAAAGTGCAAGCTCCTTACCTGAGTGGCTGTAACTATTTGAAATTTAACAATCAACCTGCTGAAATACAGAAACAAGTAGAACATAGTCAACCCCCTCTCATTTGGTTTGAAACTGACAAGTCCAGCAAAAATATAAAGGCTTAAAACATTTCAAACTAAATACTCCTTTTGGACTAAAGTTGCTATAGAATTTGAATACATGAATTTCAGTCCAAAATTTTCATTACATAGGATCCAGTATAATGGTATTATAACAAACAAACAAAAAATTACATTGAAGAATTTATTACAAAAAAAAGAAATAAAAATTCAGAACACAAATAGGTACCTCTCAAAACTGTAAAAAGTTTACTTAGCTTCATACATTACTTAGATCTATTCTATTCTCTTTTTACCTATAGTGAACCAAAGATAAATTTTCTCTAGATTTAGCCTGCTGAGTAAACCAACTGTCTGTTTTAATCTTGATACAACTATGAAATAATTTATACAACCACAATTTAAAAAATGTATTTTCTGTTTCAGGACCAAGTTGATCTCTCTAAAACCCACTATTTAGAAGTAACAAATTCCAAGTTAATGTCTTTGTTTTCTTAAAATCTTTCCCTCCCATAACACTAATTAACTGTGCTGAAAAGCACTGATGATTATTTTGATCACAAGTGGCTTCTCCACCCAGAGGGCTTTTTTGCAGTTATATTGTGTTGTCCCTTCACCTTCAGAAGGATTCAAGATCTCTTTAAATTCCTGAGTCACACATCAAGCCCAAGCCTCATTTGAGCAATACAACCCTAGTAACAATTTAGCAGTGTCACTTCAGGCAATAAAATTGAAAGCTGACATTAATCAATCAGATATTAATGATGTGCAAGGTTGCAGACTCCTTGTGACAGGTAAGTTTTTCACCACTGTTTCCTCTTCTCTGATTTATAAAGTTCAAGTGGGAGATGTCACTGCCCATGGCAGAGGGAATTGGGACCAGTTGATCTTCCAGCCTTAACATTCCATGATTCTGTAATTCTCTACACAAAACAGGCCCAGCTGTTGCAATTCCCTCCTCACAGAAGAGATACCCCAGACCTCTCATCATCTTTGTAGCCCTCTGCTGGACCCTGTCCAATAGCTCCTTGTCTCCTCAACTCCCTAGCTACTGGAGAGCCCAGAAATGGACTCCAGTAGTCCAGATGTGGCCTTACAAGGGCTGAGAGGGAGGATCATCTCCCTTGACCTGCTGGGCACACTCTTCCCAATGCACCTCAAGGTACCACTGCCCTCCCGGCTGCAAGGCACACTGCTGGCTCACAGGAAACTTGTCATCCAAGTCAACCTATCATCCACCAAAACTCCCTTTTTCTGCAGTGCTGCCTCTAATAATGCTCTCCCTGATCTGTACTGGTACTTGGGGTTATTGTACCCCAGGTGCAGCACTTGCCCTTGTTTAAGCTTATTAGGTTTCTCCCCATACAATTTTCCAGCCTGTCAAGGTCCTGCTGAATGGCAGCACAGCATTCAGGTGTATCAGCCACTCCTCCTGGCTTTGTTATCATCAGACTGGATGCATCTTTCACCCATTGAGGAGACCCATATACAAAGTTCATGGTTCCAAGATACAATGGTAGTTTGTAAGTGTCCAAAGTTCTTTGGACCCATAAATGGACGAATGCTGAATGTTCACATCTGTAACTGGTTTATCATCCTTGACATATGTAGAAGGGCAACTTTAAAGAGGTAATTCATGTAGTGTCCAATGTGAGTAGCTTACATAAATTAGAAACATTACACATGGAAAATTTCAGCTTCTGATGTACCTTTATTCTGCATTAACAGGTACACCTTATGTCTCTCTGGACATCCTAAGTGTAAAATTCTCAATTAGACAAAACATCAAGCTTACAGTAATTTTTGAGTACACAACTCATGAAAAAACACAAGGAATGAAAGTGAAACAAGTATTATACCATTTGAAGATAGTGGTGTCACACTAAAATAATGTACTTGAATTACTTTGCTAAAATTTATCAGCCCTGTATGATAGGATGAACTGAAATAACATACAGCTTAAGGGCTGTTTGCAAAACAATTATTTGCTTGGCAACAAATAATAATTATATTAGTAAGATAATCTTTCATTTCTATGTACCTGAATAGTTATGTTTTTCTTCCAAGCATTTTGAAAGAAACACCCAGTGCATTTGGACAATAACTTGTGTTGTGATTTTGAAATGGTATTCTTCAATTCAGTAAATTAAACTACAAAAAACTAAAACTACGAAAAACTAAAACTACACTAGAACTACATGCTGCTCTCCCCTTCTCCCCTCCACCCTGACTGCACCAGAGCAAGGAACTGGAGGTACAACACGAATTACAGAAGGTACAAGAAAAATAACTTTTCACAAGAATCCCCCAACCCCACAATGGACAATAGTGGATGGCTCTCTGCCATGTTTATTTGTCTGGAAGAAGCCCCTTCTGCTTGGGAGACAGTCCCTTTCCCCAGCCCCTGGAAATGTTGTGAAGTGGTTCAGAATAACCTCCATGTCCAAGCCATGCCCTCTCCTGGCTATTGCAAAAATTAATCCTGTTCTGGCCAGAACCAGGAGAACTTTTCACTGATATTGTTAGGAGATGTGGCAAATTCATCACCCAACATGGCATACTGTATGATAAATGTATGCATCCCATGCCAAGAAACAGCTAAGACCCAGCTAATCCACTTTTTTCTTTAAGCAAAGACTGTGACATAAGTTTGCTGGGGAGCAGTGACCAAGACAAAAACAGAAGGAGCACCACTTTATAAGTTTCAGCTGTTTTTCTTACACAAAACAACAGAGCAAAAGGAAATCTTAATAACAATTTAAAAATAAAAATTGTGCTGGGGTGGTCTGCTCAACACCAAGGTATGTATATGGAACATATATGAACAGCACTTGCACAAGGAATATGTACCAAATATTTACCATGGCAACCTGGCATTGGACAGTGTGGAAAATTGACCCTAAGGGAACAAGCCCACAGAGATACTTTTCTGTTATCAAGGACAGCATTGTGTGACTGGAATTGGTATTACATGAACCTGGCAAGTAAAGTTTTTAGAAATATGCATGTATAGCTACAAATAGAATGTACCTAGCATGAATGTTTTCTGCAATATCATGCAGACACATCTACTTAACTTAAAAGTCCTGCATGGCTCATTTCGATCTCCACCCTTAAAGACAGACTTCAAAAATAAACTATCTTTCCAAAGAATGGGTGGCTAGTGACAAAACTTTATTGGCAGGGAATAAGGATAAAGTAATAGGTAATCCAACTTGCATAAGATACCTCAGTGGAACCCACATGAGTAAGTATATTTTATCTTTCCCCCTCAGATATTCAGAACTAATTTTCTTTTATTTGCTTTGCTATTTTTTTGCAAAAACAGCAAAAGCAACAATGGTACTCTTCATGACAAAAACCATAGCAAATGAAGCCAAAAATTTGCACAGTATAGTTATACAGAGTAGTAATAGTAACTGCACAGATTTCAAAATATTCATCAGCAAAACCTGGCCCAAAGGGAAGTAGATTGATCTGAAAGAACAAAAGGAAAAAATGGCAATTAAAATCATCACTGCATAAAATCAGCTTGTCAGGGAGAGACTGAAAAGTTCATGCTAATGATGACCTGAAAATGGACCACAGTTTATTGATTTTGTCTCACAAAAAGGCTCCAGCAAAATATATTATAAATTATATTAATTATATATATAAATTTTCATGTACCTTATAGCTAAACAAATGGTAAGAAAAGCCCTCCTGGTGGTGTTTAGCTACTCTACTTAGAAACATTGAAAAAAATCAGAAAGTTCAACACAGCTGAACAGTAGAGGAAACACATCAAATGTCTTTTTGAATGATTTTTTTCAAAGAACCTCTTAAACGGCTTCATTGACAGTGGATGCTTCTCCTGGCACAAGCAGTGTATTGTAAGTTGCTTTGAAATGCTGTCTAAATAAACAAATAATAATTTAGTTTTCTGTGATTTTGTATCAAATCTTATTTTGAGTAAAACAGACATTTCATAGAGAAATATTCTTGTGAAAAGAAGCTTAAGAGTTTTGAAGAACAATCTAGTAGATTAGGAAGAAATGCTACAAAATCCACAGTAGGGGATAAATATGATGAACAATCTTAAAAAATTATGATCCATAATTCACACAAAAACGTACTAAAAAGACCCTACCATTTAAAAAACACAATAGCAATGGTCTGTGAGATTTCAGCGCTAAAAAAATGAGTTCCAACTAGTAGAGACTTTCTTTGAGTGAAACAGAAGGATCAAGAGAAGATTTGAGAGAAGGCTCAAACAATTTACTCTGGTAAACAATTTACTCTAGTGTGATACAATCTACAAATATATTTCAGCTGTTTATTTCAAAGGATTTCTGAGAAAAATGGGACCTTTGCAAAAATTGCAAGTTGCTATCAAAATGCCATTTAGGAACAAATGCAGCTATTTATATTCAATGCTATCTTAACAAAAAGTTCTGTCACAGTTATTTCTCAAAGAGCTAGAGCAGACATATTTCTGTAGCAAGCAGACAAAAATATGTATTTCAATGTAGATATTGAAATATCACGTTATTGTATGTATGTATGACATGAGAATTACACACTACCAGTACACAAGTGTACTGACTGCTAAAAAAGGTTGCCCAGGGAAGCTGTGGATGCCCCATCCCTGGAAGTGTTCACAGCCAGGCTTGACAGGGTGTTGACACTCCATGTGTGGTGGAAGGTGTTCCATCCTGTGGTGGTGGGGGGAAGGAATTAGATGATCTTTAGGGTCCCTTCCAACCCAAAGCACTCAGTGATTCTATGCATTCACTTGAGACAATGTATGCATTGGTCATAGCATGGCCAATGGGTTTACAGCATGGGTTTACAAAGGAAAAGTCCTGGTCAACCAATTTAGTTTCCCTTCACTTTAAAATTCAGAGTAAAAGTAAAAGCTGTGCTCCAATTTTATTGTTTGAATGTATTAAAAATGCATAGATATCTATAAAAGTATACAACAAAGAAAAATCCTGCCCATTGACAACATTCCATGGAAACATGTTAATTGACTATGGTACTTATTTATCCCAGTGCAAAACCAAAGGGGCGATGGAAGTCAAACACAGGTCACAATGAGCCTGGCTGAACAACCCTACAAATTTTAAAATTTTCTTCCAAGTGTCAATACTCCAGGGAGAGAGATATAGCAAATGTGAATAAAATTATAATGACAACAAAATATATTCTTTACTAGCTTTATACTTTGACAGTTTTAGATAACCTTACAGGACTGCACTGATCAAACGTTCACTGTTAAATTACAAAATACCACCTTCATTTATGTTCAGTCTTTGATAATGCCTATTCTGTCATTGCTGTAGTCACATTCAAGGTGATCTGTGTAAGATCCTTTCAGACAGTATATTGATGTCATTCCCTACAATGTTTTAGGCACCTTTAAGCACTAGTAAAGAATAAACACAAATCCTAGTCACATCAAGCCCTTTTAGAAAGTAATTTTCTTTTTTCTCTGCTCTGCATGGCAGAGCAATTTCTGCCTACAACACTTTTCTGTTATGAACTTGGCACTCAGCCATTGTCGGGATCCCCCCCATTCTCTGTTCTTCTGGCTAGCTCTAGTCAGAGGGAGTTCAACATGGACAAAGCAAAATACAAGGGAGGCTCTTCTTCCCGGGATAATCCAAGCTTTATTCCTGAAGGCTTCCAAGGGAAAAAGAGACCAAAGCATGGGGAATGCAGGGAATTTCAAACCTTGGGTCAGGGTGGAGGTACCCCAGACCACGGCCAAACAGGGAAAAGGGGGGAGGGGGAAGGGGCTAAGCCATATACCAGACCCAGGGGGGAACCATAGGAGAAACCATTTCAGTGTAAAATGTAAACCAAATCAGAGAAATACAACAAGCTATGATATTCATTCATGGATAAATGTCAACCCCATATATTTTAAGTAGCATTTTCTCCTTTATATTTTCTTCCAATGAAAATAATCACTGCTTCT
The DNA here is from genome assembly GCF_903797595.1 of Erithacus rubecula. NCBI lineage: Eukaryota > Metazoa > Chordata > Aves > Passeriformes > Muscicapidae > Erithacus > Erithacus rubecula. Next base: position 551,889 of record NW_027635670.1, read on the forward strand.
TCACAGGATGTAAATATTTTCTTTATAACTACAGCATGAAACGGAACTAGTTTTAATAAATGTGTCAATGAAATTCTGCTTAGCAATGATAGAGGTCTTACTTCCCCAGTGCAGTAACCAATATTGCCTTCAGACTGTCTAGCAAAGGAGCAGTTCTGACTGTGCAAATATGAATTTTTACAAGAGACCCATATTGTAGGCTGCTGTTTTTAAGCGAGGCCCAATTTAAGAGACCTGAATGTCACTGGCGTATCTAAAAGAGCTTATTAAAGAATTTTAACTGACTGCCTTAGACTGCACAACAGTGGATACATTAATCACTTGGAGAGAAAGAAGCAACCATCTTTATTGTCTATTGTTCAGCTATTTCATGATGGGTGAAATGATGAGAGTTTGGGTTTGTGAAACGCTAGCAGCGAGCTGCCTTATCCTCCCTTCCACTCATTAACATTATTTCCATAATCAGAAACAATCTGTAGATACTCTACTATTTAGCATGGCTTTCTTTGCTACTGGGCAGCTCCTGTCCCCCTTAATCTTTCACAAAACACCTTAGTAGCACTGGCTACACTTGCCAGTGTTCATATATAAAACTTCTTGAAGTTCAGCTTTTCTCTGCAAAAGCTTACTAAAGATAGCATTGTGAAGCTCTACATGCACTCCTTCTCACAATAATTACCATTCTAGATGCACTTAGATTAAAGTTTGTTTGTCACTTTTTAGCTTCGTAAACACAAACACCTACAGTGTCCCAATAGATCCTTTTTGTATGGTATACAATCAGCTGGATCATGCCTTTAAAACAGGAGCTTTTAAAGCCCTGGTGACATCTGTTACAGTCATATCATGTGTCCCACATGTCTCCCTCATCTCGTTCTGTCCACGCCCTGTAGGTGACAACAGAAATCTGTCCCCCAGTTAATGAAATTAGCCACTCAATATCAAGCTCTCAGATTTTTCTTGATAGCAGTTTAGGCCTGACCATCAGTGTGGTTTTTCATATAAGAATTTTAAGTATCAGTTGCAGAATGTGACACACTTTTCACTCAGGCAGGTGAAATGTGGCTAGAACTACATAAGCAATTCTGCTCGTATCTCTGGGAAGATTTTCTTTTCTTTAAAAATCGTAGCTGTAGCATTTGCTAACAAAATGCCTTGCATTTGAGCAGTGACAAAAATAAACTCTGGAATTCTGAAATTCTGGAACAGTACTGACAACCAGAATAGCCTTTTCTACATCTCCTCAGTCCTCACTAGACAGTTGCTTTTTTACCACTTTGTCTGTAGGTCTACAATGAGCAGAGACCTCATTAAAGCTCACAGTGCTTAGCAGAAGACTCCATGTTGGAGTCTTTTTTATAAAAGATTTTTATAAAAAAATATATCACAATGAGTACTTAAAGTACTAAAAGATAAAATTTGGGCTTTTTTTCATACAGTGTTAAGTCCTGTGGAGAATTTAAAATACACAAAATGCTTATAGAATCAGCTTTTCAAACACAGATAATTTTTTATTTATTTCCTTCTGCAACGAGGTCAAATCACATCTAAAAAAAAAGAAAAAAACCTTCTCTTATGCTCACCACAGAAAAACAGCTAATAAAATGTTAAAAGAAGTCATTCAACTAAATGAGAGAGTGCCAGCTGTACAAGGACATGTGCATTTTTATTTCTTATAACCAGTTTGATGTGCAGTAAAATATTTTCACCCTACAAAATAGGCAAGCCATGAGAACTTGTTGGTGAGTTGCCATCAGACATCATGAGTTGTATATTAAACCCCAGTGATGCAGAAACCATCCCCAATGACACAAGTGTTGGATTTCCACTTGTACCCAGGTTCCCCCCCTTATACAGGGTACATTTGTCCATATGAAAGTGTAAATACACAATGATTTGACCACAAATTCAATTCTAGCAACCAATGATTATTGGTCAATAATCCAATGATTATTTCTTTGCATGGTAGTTTCTTATGCTACCATGTATGCAAAATGAATATGTAAAATGAAATTAGGTGGTAGGCTTGATTCTTTAAACTTATATATTCATTATGTGTCTATTGGCCAAGTTTTGAGTTTGCTTTTTTTTAATATCACAAAAAAGAGACCTGTTTCTATTAAATCATATCAAAGGGTAGTGGGATGCAAAAAGGATCTTTTTCCACCTGACCTATGGACCCTCAGGTACACATTTCTTAACAATAGTCTCACATCACCTGTTTATTTTAGAAATTCACTGAGTTACTATCAGGTAATGCAAACAAAATTAAATATCCAAACCTATTGAACCTACTTTATTTTGAACTGACATAATGACTGAGCACAAGAATTTAATAAATTAATTGCTTTGAGGGCTTATCACATACAAATAACTACATAAATAAAAGTCATTTAAAAAAAGGTTTTAGAAAGAATAGGAGAAAAGTATGATAATGATGTAGCATATTACAGATTTCTGATGATATTTCAATTCATCCGATACTGCTTAACAATATAGTATCCTTTAGTAAAAAAATTTAGACCCTGCATTTCATAAAGAACAGACAGACAGCTCACTTTTGAACAGTTCTTACCACATTTTCAGTATCTAAAGAAAAAAGATTTAAGTATAACTCAGTGATCTAACTTGGAAAATAATTCACATTCAGGGCTTCCTGTTATGCTGCAGAAAAAATACACCCAGATCCACTCTCTAAGACAGAGTGAACTTTGAGGATTCCTAGTATTTGTAAAATTAATATTTTATAGGTGCTGAATTTTAATAACTCCCAGAGATATGATGGCACTGAACACTAACCAGAGGGTAGGCTCAGTCATGCCTACAGTAGTAGACAAATGGGGTCAAGCTGCCATTCCACATTTCATCACATTTGACTTTCTCAACTCAGATTCAGTTTTAAAGCACCTCAAAATGCTAATTAACTTGCTTTTTTTTTTTTTTTTTTTTCCCTAGCTAAGGAAGAATACTCTGAATTGAAAAGGCCTGTAAATATGAGTTTGATAGCCATGTTCACCTAAACATCTCTGTCCTAACAGGGATCTCCTGTACAGAAAGGAGAGGACATCCTAGATTCATCCCAAGCTCTAGGAGCACTCTCATTCTCTTTTGGCAATTTTTTTCCTAAGCATCCAGGAATCTGATGTATCAGATTTTCAAGACCCATACTGGATTAGTCTTCCCAATGTCAACTAAACTAGTGGATGTAAAACTGTAGAATGGGCAGCACCTAAAATCTCTCTTGTCATTCCAGCATTGATTTTGAATACAGAATAACACTTGGAGTGTCTAAAGCAAATGGCAGAGCTTGATAACTGAGAGGGAAGGTCTAATCTGTTCCACCCCACAGGCCTAGCACAACTGCATGCCAGACAGAGCCTTGGAGATCTGCTGTTGCATCTTTCCTCCATGCTCCAGTCATAACTTACCCACCTATTTTTACTACACCTCAGTAGATTGCTTCAGCTGCCTGGAAAGAGCCTCCTGCCCTGTCTTTCCTCCAGACTCCATGTTATATTGGTATTCAGCCATGCAAACTCCAAGGGAAGTGGGAAATCTCTTCCCATTTGCAGTCTTGTGTGGATTCAACCATAAAAAAGCAAAATTCAAGTGCCTGTCATCACCAGTACTAATAAAACAAATCTAGTGACCAATGAATTTTAAATACTTCCACAGCTCCCCACTCACAGTGTTCACATCAAAGCCTTTATTTAGAGATGCAACCTTTCTTCCATAGAAAAGTAGGTCAAGTAGCCAACAGAAAGAGATTAACATCTGAAAATGTTTTACAGTGAAGTCAACAAGCCAAAATTCCATTTTGGAATATGGACCAAGTCTGAATTTTTGATTTTCCTCAGGGACTGATCATAATAATGAAAAACTTCAAATCTGTTTTCACTTAAGCAAGAAATTACACTCTCTCAGATAGCTTGCCAATTCTACCTCATTATCAACAAACCTGCTTTGATTTTGTTTCACAATAGGTGTCTACTTGTTACTAGCATTTTAGGTAAAGAGAAACAAGGCAGATAAGGAAAAAGGATTACATGGTATGAAACTCCAGTTCCACTTTATTTCTAGGTAAGGAAAGAAAAGTTATTACTGGTATTCACACTGCTGCCTACCTAAAATCAGGTTAACTACTACTACTAACTTAAACCTTCAATGTAAGAGGATTTAACAGTGAGAAAAATTCTCTGTAATTCTCTTACCTCTGTAAATGGCTCCAATGTGCTTACCAAAGAAGGAGCTTCCATCTCTTAACCATGTGTATGCTATAATCACATTAATTGCTCCACCTTCTTTCTGCCTACCCTCACATTGTTACAGCTTTAGACTCACTCAAAGTCTTTCTACTGCAATTAAAACTTTCTGCAGGGCCATGTACTTTGTACATACCTATCACTGTTCTAAACACACTGGCTAAAACAGGCTCATAATTCATGACAGACAATATTTGAGAGATCATCTTTGAAAAACTGTTGCAACAGGAAGGAAAATACTCCCTTCCCCTCCAGAACTATTCATTTATTCATTCTCCCATCTTGTAGAAGGTATAGGAAACAAATAAATGTTAAAAATAATTAGAGAAGTTGTGTGAAGACAGTAATAAATTGGTATTTTCAATAAAACAAGAAATAATATTTACACATCCTCTAGCTCTTACGTGGTACTTTCAGAGACAGATTTTGGTAATAAAAAAATTGAGTTTTCTTGTGGTCATAAAAATTGAGTTCAACTCCTTTGTTTTGGTTGAAATACTTCAGGCTTACCAGCATAACCAAGATCAGAGGCAGAAGAAGAGGCTCTCCCAAAGGCAATCATGAATAGAAAACACCAGAGAAGGAATCAAATCTCTGCAGGTCCAGTCTCCTCTTACATTAATCGTCATTAATGAAAAGTGCATAATATTATCTGATTCACTGATGAAGCAAACTATTGTACTTTCAAAGTGTTCCTGACTTAACACTTGGACACGCTGAACTGTCTCATGGTCACTCATGCCACAAAATGTGCATAGCACATAAGAAGAAGGTTGAAGCTATCTGAAGATAGGAATTACCAGAAACAATTTTCCCCTCTGGTGTGCATGCATTATGATACAGCTGTGAATTACAAGACTCAGTTATTGTTTTCCACAGAACTCTACCACATGTAATACACAGCAATGTTCACTGAAAAACAACGAATCAATAGTTTGTTTTCTGCTAGTTCAATGTTTAGCCTGGAGTCTTATTTACTATACATACCACATGGAACTGCTCTAAAAACAGAATTCTTAATTTTCTCATTAGCTTTTTTGAGGTTTATCTTAAAATATTCACTGGTATCCTAATATTTAAAATTATGAATATACTTATTTTACAGTATATTAATTAGATAAGCATATGCAAATTTTAGAAAGCAGCAGCTGAGGAATAGGGAGACTAAAGTAAAAGAAGTATACTTCTTCAGAAGCTTCCTTAATCAAATAGTTTACCTTCTAAGATACTGATTTGTCAGCTCTTTATGAAAACAATTATGAAACCTAAAGGTTGTGTTAATTTTAAGATGTTTGCCATTTCCCAACCATCAAAAGCTACAGAAAAGCTCATTATCAGGGAAGAATGACACTCAGCTATAAAAAAAGAAATTAATGTTTTAATTCTCTCACAGACCTCAGGCAGGCAACACCAATTGCTTACCAAAAATTCCAAGCAACTGGCCATCCATTAGCTGTGAAGCACTTGTCTCTATGTGTGCAAAATAAACTGCCCTTGGAGTGAACCTCCATGAAAATTGAAGGATTCATATGCCTGTGAATCAGAAAACTAATGGAACCATCAGTGCTTCACAGCCTATGTCAAGTTGGAAGGGACCAACAAGGATCATCACGTCCAAGAGGCTGCTTCTGGAATGATCATATAAACTAAGCCACACAGCTAAGAATCAATCAGAGGCTCCATGAACTCCGGCAGTCTTGGTGCCATGTTCAGCAGCTGATCATGGTCTCAGTGAAGAACTTTTTATTTCCATTGCATCTGAACTTCCCCTGACTCAGTTTCACTCCTTTGCCTTGTGTCCTGTTGCTGGTCCCCAGAGAGAGAAGACCAGTGCCTACCTTTTACCTGCCCTGAAAAGATGTCGATGGTGATGGGGTGACTCCTCAACCCCCTTCTCCAAGGGGAACAAAACAAGTGACATCAGCCACTCCTCATGTGTCTGGCCCTCAAAGCCTTTCACTGTCTCAGTCACTTGTCTGGACATGCTCAAGGTGTCTGATGTCCTTCTAGGAACCCTTACACAGTACCTTGGATAAGGCTGCACCAGTGCAGTGTAGTATGCTCCAAAAGATGATGCTAAGGGTTAAAGCACATTTCTCCCTCTTGCCCCTGTTGTGTTAAGAAGTCTGATGATTTGGACAACTTCGTGTACAGCACAGTTCTTACAAAGCAAGCCAGGACATGGTGAATTGCAGCATAGGGGAGTGAATTCCTTGGTCAGCTCTGTCTTAAATGAAAATGTCAGCTGAGAAGACTGAAACTGTAAATTACTAAATTTGGTTCCAGATTTACTTCGGAACCTCTTCTAAGCTTCCATAAACAACGTGTTATATGCACTAACACTACACTGGGGGCAAACCAGTGCAAACCTGAAGAGCTCAGTTACTGGGGTGAGCAGTAACACAGTTCAGTTTTGACCATGACTTCAGGTTGAACAATATGATGTACTGTTCTCAAACCTTCATTCTGTAAGTGAAATTCTTTACTAAAATTTTCCTGGTTGCAGTCATTGATAAGGAAATCCAGGGTTTTGGGGAAAAAAATTGGTCCAAATGATTCAAATTTCATAAAGCTATCATCAATTGTAGTTGAAGTCCTGTGATATCATGGTATTATACTGACTTTATACATACACATTAATGCAAAGTGTGTTTGTGCAAACAGATGAGAGGAGTCATATCCACTAGGAATATAAGTAATTTAAAATATGAAATTATTACTGTAAGTTAATATTGATATGTTGGTAGAGGACTGTAAGGAAACAATGTTTGAATGACATATATAATTTTCTGGAGAATTACTGTTGGACTTGCCAGCCAACCTTAAAGTGGAAATTATTATTGCGATTGTTATTCCTCAATTTAAATGGGAACCTCCTCATTTATGCATTATGAAGTAGATTTTAACATGATCTTCTCCCCAAAAGACCTCACCCACACAGGCAGGTTTACAAAGTGACCAGTAAACAGAATACAGGCTCCAGAGGCAGCTAGGGCAGATGTCACACACTTTCCACTTTGCCCTGGTGGGTTTTTCACCAGGAGAGCTGCAGTGTTTGTATAACTGGTCCCTTGACAGAGCCCAGCAACAGCAGAGGATGAGTGCTGCAGCCTGGCCAAGGCTTCTGGCCCCCAAGGCTCGTGCCCTCCTCCTTGAGGCTACCCAAATACTGCTGCGTGGCCAGCTTTGCATCCACTGCGCCAGACACACGGGCAGCTGCCAACTGCACACTCCTAGGACGTGGAACACCCACCAGCTCAGCACAAGGGGCAGTACCACTGGGTCTGGGGGCTCACAGGGCGTGCTGCCCAACGCATTTATTCAGCATGCTGTGCTGTCATCTGCTGCTGCAGTTTCCCCTGCTCGCTATGCTGTAGAGTGGTTTTGTAAACCACTTCAAGAGCACTTGAGGACAAAAAAGCTTGTATTTTCTCTCCTGTCACCCCATTCCAGTAATACACAACACATTTGTTCAGGGATTCATTAGCAAAGCACTTATTAACATAAATCTAGAGAAGAAATCCAGCAGTGGTTCCTTAAGCTATTGCTCCATTAACATTTGGAGTAACTAGTCTGCAAGCTGGAGATTGCAAAATGCTTTGTCCTTTCTACTTTGCAAAGCATTATAACTCATTAACAAGCCCTTGCTAATTGAATTTGATTTAGTGTCAACACTGTCACAATCACACAGAAGCACACCACTAAAATTTCAATCCTGCTTGCTGTGATCATTAAGTTCCATTGTCAAACAGAAACTCTGCCTTTGTGTGAAGGTTGTCAGATCAGACTCACAGGAGCTCTGCATTTCAGTTGCTATGTGAAATACATAAAAAGTGACAAAGCTACCACCTAAAATGTAAGATTAATAGAGAAATTAATTAGTTAAAATTACATGAATAAAGCTGCTATTGGCTGCTTCTTCCATTTCTAATGTCAGTTATCCTCTTCAAAACACAAAACCCTGTAGACCAACACAGATTTGAAAGAATGAGTGTGCTAGGAAAATGACTGTATTTTTCCCCCTATAAATCTCCTTTCAAATAAACAGAACAAAAACATGGAAGGAAAGGTAGATTCAAAGAACATCACTGCTAACTAGAGATTTTTTAATATACTGAACTTGCTGGTAGGTTTAGGCTAATTTTTTTTTTTTTTTTTTTTGGCTCTTTGTCCAAATCAGATAAGCAGCAAAAAAATCGTTTCAAATACTACATCTAGCAGCTTTTAGTAAACAGTAATACCATTACTAGTAATGAAACAAAACAAAACTAAATCCTATGAACAAATATTGCTAAGATTCTAAGATTCTGACCCTTAATGAAGCCTGAAGGAAAATATTCTAAGTCTGAAGGTTCTATTCAAAGTTGTAAAGAATAATTCATGAAAGTGACTGTCCAAGCTGGCTTTCTGCTCTGGCCCATCATCGGCCTACGGAAGCACACTCTTCCTTTTAAGACTAATGAGTATTTAATCACTTATATGAGGCAGAGTTTCTTCTTTCTCCAGAGGGAGAAGTTCATAAATCACTGGAGTTTATGATACTCCATCACATCTCTTTAGTTTAGTATTTTACATGCAAGCACAAATCCATGTGTGCTTGGGGCATCCCTACCTCAGGAGCAGTCATTACATCTCTGTCTCAAAGATCATGGGAAAGTGACATAAATACTGAAATACTAGGAAACTATGAAGTTGTACCATTGCAGCTGGAGTACTCTTGCAGTACTGCCTATTGGCAATACTGTGAATCTATTTAAATCTCCAGAATCTCACCAGGAAACTAAAAAAAAAACAAACCCAAAAACCAAAACAAACAATCAACAAAAAAACTCCAAAACAGACAAAATTAAAAAAAAAAAAAAAGAAGACTCCCCAAACCCACAGCAGAAATACTGAGATTTGACAATTTACCACTTTATATAGATCCTGCTCTTTGTCATTTTCCACAGCTAAGTTCCTGCATTACAGAAATTCAGTCATTATATCCTCAATTATAGACAACAAAATTTGAATTAGAGATTTTCACCCCATTTTTATTCTTATTATGGCTATGTCTGTTTTCCCTATAGCAGATCCCAAACATTCTCCAGATTAATAAAGCTTCTCTCTTTTGCTGTGTCAGCACATCCGTAATAATCATGTCAGTCATTAATGGAAATATTCAATAAAGTCAGCACAGAAACCGATGCCTGAGGAACTCCCCCAGAAAAATTATACTATTCAGTCCATTACTATCAGCAATATATCACTCTGTCTTTCATGGACTCCCAAAATCCTGAGCTGAAATAAACCCAAATTCATATTCTAGAGTAATCCAGTTTTTCCACTGATAACTGCCTGTTTATTGTCTACTTGTGCTTTGAATGATACTTATCAAACACTTAACATCCAGCACTCTTCTGAGTAGCCTGGACATAGCCTAAATATTTCCACTATGAAAAGGCAACTGACTGATTTTTGCAAGTTTCCTTTCTAACATCAGTGTTCATTGGATTTACACACTGAATAATTTTCAATTGTGTGGAATTTCCTCTGGCAAGTTTACAGCTTCACTTTTCCAAAAGCTTTGGTCCTAAGAAGAGCACAGTAAAGTTTTGAGGAATATTTTGATATTCAGAGGGCAAACCAGTCAAAAACTGCATTACATAAGTGCATCTAAAAATATTTACTGCTTGGTCCAACATAGTATATATACATACTTCATCTTGCAGTAAAATAAAGCAAAATTGCATCTGCATTCTGTTCTGTCTTGCAACTCAAAATCTTTTGGCTTAGCTATTTTTTTTTTTTTCTCATGTGTTGATGCTAAAATGTTATTGTGTGTGGGGGCCCTGGAGCCTCTCTCAGAGACAGCAGTCTCTGGGCCCTGGAAGGAAAGACCCTAAGCTGTCAGATGGACATTGAGGGCATGGGGATAAAAGGTTTCTCCCCACAGTCCTCTGCAGGTTTATGTTCATGTACCCCAGTCCTGTTCTCCCACCTGGCCCGTTGGCCCAGCAGCCCTTGTCTCCCCAGTATGGCTTTTCCCTAGAAAATTCTCCCTTTCCCTGATTGCCATCGGCCCCAGTTGGCTGCAGTGTCCCACCTCTATTACCCCATGGGTTTCCCCAGTCCATTGCCCTGCCTATACACCACTTTCCCCTGGTCCTATTGCTCCCTGGCCCCATGCTCCACTCCTCTTCCCCATATTTAAGCCCAAACCCCTTCATGCTCTGTCTTTGTCCCTGGATTCTCTCAGTTTGTGGCTGTCAATAAACCCCATCACAACTCCATACAAACAGCCTCCCTGCCTTTTGCTCATTGGCTTCTTCCCAACATTAGGAATTAGCCTGTATATGTGAGCATGTGTGTTTGTGTGCTGGTCTGTGTGTTTGTGTGCTGGTCTGTGTGTTTGTGTGCTGGTCTGCCTGCTGGATCGCCTCTACCTGGGGACACTTTCAGCATGTAGTGGTCACTGACCATCACCTGTGTGCTGCTACAATTGTGTGGTTTTTTTAAATGCAGAACCCCCCACATCGTACGAACTTGCTAGTCTTCTCCTTCAGTCTAAAACACTCTGCAGTCTGTCCTTTCCAGGTACAATATGAGTACAATAACTTGTCTGTTGGATTGTTCTTTGTCTCGTCTATCAGAATCCAAATTTCTTCTCTGCTGGGCTAGAAATGATTCAGCTTTGATAAGAGGCAATATGGTGCAGCTTACAGATTGCTTTCACCCAGGCTAGCCATTTCCCTCCTCTTTTCATGAATTCTATGGACTCATACTGTGTCTGTGAGAACATCCTTCCCTATCATGGTTTTTATGACAAATAGCTGACACTTCTCCAGAACCAGCTTGTAGAAACTTACCAACCAGCCCTCTCTGTGTTCCCTTTTCCCTCTGATCCACCTTGAGTCCACAAAAGTGTGCTCGTACTATGCAAGGTCAGAATAACGTGATTGATCACTTGCTATCTTCCATCCCTATCCCACCTTCTGCATAGAGAGACTGAAGATGCTTCTGAATTTTTTCTCTTTTCCACATCCAAATTTTTTGGTGGGAGAAGAACTCAGAAACCTGTTTTAAGCATTTGCTCCCCAAATTGCGTGTGGGCTGCTGCCTCACTTCATTCTTGCCACCGTCTAGACTATTCTGTGAGAAAATCTAGTCGTTATGTAAAAGAAACAGACCAGACGTCTCAGTTGTCTAGTATCTATTTTTAAATTGTGTAACTTTCTGTCATTCCAGTTAGCAACAACTACATGAAGTATAAAAAGATGTCCATTTTTAAACTGCCGAAACCCAACTGCTTACATAAGACATGACTAATTACCAAGAGGAAACCAAACTTCCACAGTGAAATTTTGCTGTGTCAAGTTCCTGCTCCCCATTGTCTAGCCAGAGGACCTAACTGCCAATTGCCTGACTGGCAATGCAGGGGATACAAAGCCTTAAGATCAACAGCGCCATCAGAAAAAAGGCTGTTGTTGGTTCTTATTTCGGTTTGATGTTTTCTGATCTTTCAAAGATTTTTACACCTGATGATTGAATTATCTTTACACTGGGGATTACAACTGCTGGTACGGCACTAGAGTTCAAAAATAGAAAACATTTTTCTTTCTATAACATTTACAGACAAAAAACATTACACAGCCCAGATTCTTTCACTAGAAATGGCTTTCAAGGAACTGTGAGGGAAAATAAACATCCTTTCTCCCTAAACATCTGTTCTCCCTAAACATGTATACTCTAATATTTTCTTCAGGGCCAGAAAAGATCAGAGGATTTTGAGCTGAAAAAAGCCCATAAGGACCAAGTCCAACTCTTAAGAGAATGGCTCATATGGAGATTGAACCCACAATCCTGATGTTATGATCGCCATGCTCTAACTGACTGATTAAATTCTCTCTATTTTCAGAAGGAAGATGATGAAAAGGTCATAATGGGACTATTTAATATATCTCTCCTGATCTGAAAAGATTTTGCATTAAATATTTACTCACCAAAACGCTTTTCCTAAGTAAAGAAGATCTGGTATTTACACATACATTTTAGTTATTCTGTCAATAAGACCGTGGTATTTTGACACGACAAAAATGCAAGACAAAGTCAGAACTGCAGTAAGTCACAATGGCATTATGATCTTAACAAATGTTTTTAAGGTAATTCCTAAAAAGCCGTATGTCAGTAAATTAAACAGTAATTTTTAACAAAGAGTAAGTAATTTCAGACCTGAAATCTTTTGGTCATGATATTAATGGTTCAAGAAATGTGTTAATGAACTGCACTGTATGGTCTAAGTATCATACAAAACAATAAAGATGTATTTTTGCATTCAAGTCTAAGGATCAGATAGCACCAAGGAAAACACTTATGTCTAGAGTTACCAGATAGTGCAGACATTTCAAGAGAACCGTATGAAGTTTTACAAGGTTGCCTCTCATGTTACATATTTTTAAGGAATGTGGTCATTTTTCAAACTATGTGTGTCAAAAATTTTGGCACTGCCACAGGGAACTTCATACTAAAAATACTCCTGAAACTGTTTATATGGTGAACTGTTCCCAACTTAGTTCTCAGGTAGCTGCTACTTTGGCTCAGCATGCCAAACTTTCCAGCACAACTGGAAGTTGTGGTATAAAGCTCGTGAGTATATTCAAACTATAAAGTTTGAAGAAAGTGGAAAGAACCTGGAATGACAGACTGATTTACAGGAATACCTGCTTAGATTAAAAAAAAAAAATCCCAAAAACACAAATAAAAAACATATGGCTTTGTCTTTCTAGCTCTGGCAAGTGTCATATAAATATATCTGTTCTAAAGTGGGGAACAGACACTCAAAACAATGTACAGAATCTTGAAACTGCCAATTGAACTGCCAAGTCACAGAAGAATCTCAGTCATGCCTGGCCAGGTATCTGGCTTCAGCTACTGCAATTTATTGACTCTAAAGGATTGCTGAAGTTGTTTTAGATGTGGTGGAAAGGTATTTTTCTACCTTGTGGTAATTTTGGGCATTTCACAGGCCTTTTCATTCTGTAATAGGAAATTACCTCACAGAATCATCTGAGCTGGAAGGGACCCACAGGGAAATCAAGTCCAGCTCTTCAATGAGCTCTTCATGCAAAAATCAAACCTGCAACCTTGGTGTTAATTAGTATCATGCTCCAAACAACTGAGCTAACCTCTATGGCTAAATTCAAGGTCTTTTTAGACATAATCTATGAAAAATATGTCAGATAAATCAGCCTTAGAATAGCCCAGCGCTTGGGTAAATCACTTTTATATGTAAATATTAACAAAACTTAATTTTCCATCCCGCTTCTTCCAAGAAAAGATAAAAAATCTGCCCTCTTGTAATGAAGATGATCCTCACTACTCATCCACTGGCTGTTTTGTCCCACTTAGGGTTATGCTACCTTGAACTAATATTGAAATACTTCTTGCAGTAAAAACTCTGCTTTATACCAGAAGGCCATTTGGCTAGTCCACCCTCCAGCAAACACTGTTTGGCACGAGAGAAGGATAGCCAGTTCTCACTGTTGATCTTCAAGGCTTTTGTTCTGACCCAAGTACTTTCTTCTTGTAAATGTGGCATGCCTCTTCTGATAGACAATTTTGATTTTGAATATTAAACATTTTCAGATTGCAAAAAACCAAAAATTACAGAATATGTGTAATCAACTTACAAATTTAGGAATCTCAACCTAATCAAAATAAATTGCTTTTCAAAATTATCATTGTCAAACTTACTTCCATCAATATCAACACTGGTGCAGAAAAAGCAATTTCAATACAATTTATCTCAGTGAAATGCTATCTTATTTCATAGTGTAATGCCCCAGACTTGGTTATAAAATATGACAAAATTGAGGACCTACAGGTGCATTAAACTAATTCAGAGGAACATAAGGCAAAGGTTCTTTTACTCCCTCAGACTTAAAAGTATTTCTTCTACTGGGGTTTAATATCATTTAAATGATGATACCTAATAGTACTACAACTAGATTTGTCTGCTCAGACAAACAGTTTTGGCTCCCAATTCAGTGTTTATCAGCATAGTTTCTAATCACTGTCTGCTGGTTCTGTCTGACCCCCACAAGTTACTAGGTGACTTAAACTGTAGAAATGCATTTTACAGTTTTCCATTTGCTCTAATTTCTTGATTTAAAACTAAGCTCTCTGACTGACCAGAATTCTTGCATGGTGGGGCCCAGCTTAATTTCAGTACTGACACTCTCCCTCTTTCCTTGGGCACTCTCAGAGTTTGGAGACAAGCCCAGGCATATCCAGTTACTTAATTAATAATACATCACAGTTATTTCAGAAAACGTCTCTGATTTCTTTAGGCTATAGTGTTCCTGTTAATTGTCTAATAAATATCATGCACCATAAGCTTTAAGAAAAGTGTGAAGCCTTCACACATTCTATCTTAAGACTATGACAATGCAAAAGTCCACTCCATGTCTCTCCTCATGTTACAAACAAGAAAAACTCCAGGGCAAACCCTTAAAAATAATTAAAAGACAGGGAAATCAGGCACTAATTAGAAACTTACAATGGTAAGGCTCACTCAGAATTATGTTTTCACAGATTGGGTATCAAGTAGAAGAGAATGTGCCCATTTTAATGTATTCACAAATTTATTACACTAGCTGGATGTAGCTATCAGCTGTATGATGAGTCACTGAATCACTATCAACTGTATTGTGCCATGGGTATTTGCAAAATCCTAAATGTGAAATTTACAAAACAGAATGTAAAAATATAATCTGGATATAGTTCTTTCATTTACAGTCTAATTCATTAGAAATAGGTCAAGCCTAGTTATAAAAAGCTTGAGCTTTGTCCAAAGTTTATGTCTTCCTATATACAAAGGCATTGTATTTGTTGATTCTTGTTCACTTTTCATGGTGGAAGATGACTTTTTTTTGGTGGGTTTTTCTGTGTTTTTGTTTGTTTAGTTGGTTGGTTGGTTTGGTTTGGGCTTTTTTTTTGTTTTTTGTTTTTTGTTTTTTGTTTGCAGCCTTTCTGACCTGAAATTGTGGGATGCTCTTTCTCCTATACTTTAGCACCCACAAAGCTTGCAGCTATTGTAACACAAAGCATATACCAGCCACTGAATCTACCCAATGGGATAACTATCTCCATTCAAGTAAGAACACTAGTACCTGTGTACTAGCTAGCAAAACCTTGGCTGCTCTATGACTACAACTCAGAGTGATTATTGATTTGCTGATTCTACCACATATTATTAATTTATTAATGTTTGGCAGCAACTTGAAACTAATTAAACTAACTTAAAATTTATTTTCCACAATTACTCTTGCAGAAGGCTAAAACCATGGAAGAAGAGGTCATCTATTATTAATGGATAGCTTCATAAATGTCCAACGAGGTTCACTTGACACAGTTAACTAAAGCAGCTTAAATGCTTTATATTGATACAGAAGCATGCCCAGAGCCAGTCTGGTTCCATCTAGTGGAAGTTACTTGACTTGCTTGTAATTTAAATGCCTATAAAATATTACCAACCATACACTAATTTACATATCTGGTCATAACAGAATAAATCATTAAAAATTGGCTAAATGTATCTGAATATAGGCTAAATAACCCACAACAGCATATGAGAAGGCAAAAAAATACTTAAGATCTCTGGAGATTGAGCTTAGATCCACAATAATAGTTTTTGCAGAATTGGGTTCCCTACTCCCCCCCTCCATCAAGTGACAGTTTGAGACAAATTAATACTTCTCAAATGACAAGCACACCATTGGCAGGAAACAACAGGAACATTTTCCTAAAGGTCCTTTCTTAGGAGTTGTTGTACTTGCAGTGTAATATTAAAAGACTATGGTAACTTAGGAAACAAAAGACCATAATAATTAGATAATGTTAATCTATTTGTTTGCATTAGGTAAGAGGTGTGTATGCACCTGTGCATACTCTTACACGTGCATTCTTTCTACTCAGTTGCAAGAGATATGAATCACTGCCATTGGTGAGGGGTGTGAGGGGTGGTCTTGGTCTTCTCAGATGTACACTGCACTGCTTGTAAGCAGGTGGAGCACCTTCCAATACTTGTACTTCAACTACACGTGGAGTTCCTCCCAATACTGGCCTGTCACCACCCAGCTGTGTGCACCCCACAGGTGCCTGACCTACAAAATCTATGCCAAGTACAACTCCACACTTCAGATTCATACTTGTAGTACATTAACATTACACTGACCTTAATGGAGCTACTAACTCACCTCAGTTGACAGCCTGGCCAGCTTTGCTTCCATGACTTCATATTTAAGAATTACAAGAGTAAAAATGTCATCTGTATTTTTTTTAACTGCTATAGAAGGCATTAACAACATCTCTTGTAAATTGTTAGATTAGTTACTTTTGAGTTCCACTTTATATATAGGCTATACTATTCATGAATACAGTCCCACTTTTACAGTATACCAGCTGTACAAGGGTAGTTTTTTACAATGTCTCTGACGACCACCTCACCTTCCCTGCAAATATTTACCATAAAGCACCTTCTCAGGACTCAGAATATGACAGTGACAGTTGCATGTATAGAGCAACATTTGTTTTTCTTCTGAATTTTTCAGCTGTGAATACACAATGCTGAGACTAACAAATTTAATTGTTTGGATCCACAGCATGAATTCCAGAGCACTGGAGGTTTAGAAATGCTTGCAATATATTTATTTTTCTTGATGACTCAAAGTAGTATTTTGTATTTAAAAAATCCTAGAATGTTAAACAGTAGAACATTTCTAATTTGCCTTTTATTGGTTTTGTTTTAAATTATGAACAGGAGATTGAAAGCTACAGGTTACTTATTGTGAAAAGAAATCTGTTATGTTCTAATTGGATCTTCTGGGGAGAACAAGTGATAGTTGCATTTATACATACATTAATTTTGTTACTTTTGTATATCACTAGATAAAATAAGAAATATTATCATCATAATCACATTGACTTTAATTTCTCTAAATTAATGTTGCAGTCACACGCAGAAATGAAGCAGTCTTTATCTGATTCATTTGTATTCCAAAAAATGCTGTCTGTGCTGATTTGTATTTAATTTTGCATTCTACCAGGTCCAGTTTGATACGTGTTTCTAGTGGCAGAGATGGGAGGACAATAGACTCTGTCGACATGTATCAAAATTTTTTGCTACTGAAACATCATAAATTGTTTTCCAGTTCACCATCTACGGTGCATCTACAGAACTTCTAACAGGTTAAATGAGAATCACTAGCTCAAAAACTTCTGAAAGCCTTTTATTAGCAGATACCTACTCAGGTATCCTCTGCAGCAGATCAGCCAAAAACTGCTTTCAGCCCTTGTGCATAAAATGTGGTTTTATTGTGTAAGAAACACCAATGACCTGCACTTCTCCAGCTTTCAGGATATTTTAACAGGTAGCTGAAATGTTAGATGACCTGGTCAAAATCTGGGGAGTGGAAAAAAAAAACCCTCAGAGAAATCCAGATAATCAAACATATCAGATTGAAGTGGGAGGGAAGTGTTGAATTGTTGACTGATAATAATCTGACAACCTTAACCATGATAACAGATTTTCATAAAAGCAACAAGCATTCCATCAGGGATTTGAGGGCAGTTGTACAAGACACCTTTTTAATTTCTGCATTCTGTGATTTTAAGAATTGTTCCTGAATTATTAAAAAAAAAAAAAAAAAAAATTGATAGATAGATAGATCTGCTAGGAGTTCAGAGCCTGTTACCAAATGCAACACTTCCTCTGGGCATTTTCTACTCTCACACCAGGAAGTAATATCAATTTCTGCATTCCTGTAAGCAAGAGTGATTTGTGCATTATATAAAATTGTGTGCGTGCTCCAGCATGATTCCAGCAGTAACTTTCGAGTTTAAGGTCCTCAAATGCCTTGATTTAGTTACAACTCAGGATCTGAAATACCAAGTATTTCCTAAGGCTTGCTCTCAGACAAAATTTTGAGGGAGGAAAAAGAAATAAGGTTTTTACACATTGTAGTTCTACGAAATACATAGAAGAATCAAGATGCAGCTTTGAAATTCTGTTGTGTTTTTGCCTGCCCTTCTTTTTGGTGTCAGCTTAGGTTTTATCCCTTGATAATCATAAAATCTGAAAATGCTTAACAGTACAGCTAAGTACAAAAATTTACTAACTACAAGAATTTAAGTGTAGCTTAAATTCTTTATCAAAGCACTCCTTTAAAATATCATTCTTAATCTTCTAACTGTTTTAATTAAATTCAGCACATTTTACATGGCTCTAGTATTTCTTGAATTACACATTTTGACCCCAATTATATGACAACTATTTGATGACATAATTCCCACAGAAATAGCAGACATAACAGACCTGGAGAAATCTTTAGCAATTTTAAATTATCACAGATTCTGTAAAAAATTTTAGACTACTAAAACAAGGTGGTGTGCAGAATTCAAGGCCAAGCACTATTTAAACAAAAAAACCCAAAAAACAAAACAAAACGAAAACAAAACAAAACAAAAAAAACACAAAAAAACCAAAAAACCAAAAAACAAAAAACAAAAACAAACAAAAACAAACAAAAAAAAAAAAAGAAAGGAGAATAAAAAGCATAAATATTTAAAAGTTATACTTTTAATTTTTAAATATTTTTTGTGGTTTTTTCTTATGTCAAAACAAATTCTTATTTTTTGTTTATTGCAGTGGGTAATTTTGCAGAGATTCTAATAGAATTTATAGGGCAGTTTACACTGATCATCATCAATGTGCCATTATAAAATAGCTGAATAAAGTAGATACCTTGGCTTTTCCTGCATTAATGTACACACACACACACATACACACATACATAGGAATGTGGGTTGGTGCTCAGTCTTTAACCAGTGAGTTTGACTGAAAAGTATAAACTGGTAAGAAATTTCAGTTTCTGTAGGAAAAACTGAAACATGCAAATTTAGGTCAAGGCATTAATTATGCTGACATGGTCTAGCAGGCTTTATTTAACATGCCATACCTAATAAAATCATGCAGCCATTTTTTTCTGGCTCCCACTTTCTCCGGCAACATTATATGCAATATTGCAATGCAAACATCTCATTCCTTTGTGGTGCTTTTTGTCAGATGAATAATTTCTACTTGATTGAGACATTATCTAATTACAAACAGATGAACATTAAATTCCCTGAGTGAATACAACTCACCCTAAAGCTTGTAAATTGCAATTAAACACCTAAGCTCTTACTTGGACACTCACCTAACTTAGAAATCCCCAAACATTTAGTGTCAATGTGAGTTAAAAATATCCAGTATAAAGCACAGTTATACATTGTAATATTTCTTTTCTGTGAAAAATTTATACAATCATCCCAGTATGAGTGTAATTTCTATCTTTTCAGTGAAACCCACATAAATAACAAGATGAGTAGGCAGGGGAGAGCTGAATGTCTTTATAAAAGTCAAGCACTGTAGAAGGATAATCTGAAATTTACTTCACTTTAGATGATTATAGAAAGAAATGACCCCTAAAATGTGCTAAGAATTTCAACATTTCCCAAATGTTGCGTAATTTCATTTAAGTTTGTGCAAATATTATTCACCAATTTATAAAACAGCATGTGCTTTAACCAGCAAACAATAATTAATAATCCATAAGTTTTCTGTTTTCAGAGCCTCACACCCACTACCTACAGTTTTCCCACCATTTCCCCTATATTTTATTTTTAATAGAAATAAACCCCAAACCTCTACCTTGCACTTAAACATGCAAGCATACGCAAAATTCACTCTCCTGCCTTTTCACAGCTTCACAGAACAACTAATAAGAAACCAAGAGAAAATCATTCATTGTTGTTTCATCACATTCATTTGCATTTTCTGCTTATTGGAGCATTGTGTTTAGAGAACTAATGGCTTTGTCTTAGTCTCTATAAACTTCTTTGAACGTCCTTTTAATCATACCAAAGCTTTGTTTTCTTTTCACTGTGCAAATGAACAAAACTTTTATTAATATTCCTGACTAAATCCATATTCAGACTATTTGAATGTAAATAGGAGCTTTGCTGGACTGCATGTTTATCCTAGCTGTCTGCAGGATAATTGATTGACCTGTGCATGCTGTGGATCAATACCAACATCAGCAGCTTATTAACCATTTATATTTGCAACTTACATACTGTCAGGAGGAGCAAATGTTCCACTGGCCAGCTAAGACTTATCAGTCTGCAGAGATCAGGAAACCTATCCTGTGCTTCCAGGGAGAATGTGGCATTAATAATAATAAAGACCTTGGAACAATGTCTTCTAACTTATCTATATGAAGCTTCTTAATGGCTCAGAAATTCAGTGTAGAATCGGTTAACTCCATGGTTTAAGTCTTCCAATATGCTTTCCTCAGAAATCTAGGTTAAAATGACATATAGGCAGAAGATAGATGACACTTAGAAACATTACAATACATGATTTCAGGGAGTCTAGCTAAATCTTGGCAATACAAATACAGTAACTGACAGGACTTTCAGGCATAAATATATATTTTTAAGTGCCTAAACTGTGTATTCAGCATTGTTGCTTTGATTTATGTCTTCTACAGAAACTTCTGGTAGGCTTACAGATACTAATTCCTTCTTTCTAACATAGAGAAGCTGCCATGTCAAATCCACATTCAGAAGCTGCTAAACATGGCATTATTGGCTCTTGTTTACAGTTACTTTAAAAGAAGATTAGTCCAAGCTCTGGTTCAGTTTTGTAGTACTAGAAACAGCAAAAAATTTCAGGAATTAAAATGCAAAGTTACTGAAGAAAATACTGCCTTCTTGACCACAATGGCTTTCATAGTTACATCTCCAGTTATTAGCTCCAGATCTCTAATTTTATAAGAAACATCTGCTCAGTATTTATGAACTAATCATGAAATAAATATGAATTTTCATCAGTTTCTATTTCTTCGTGGTTTTTGTTTGTATGGGGTGCTGTGTTTTGTTGCTGCTGTTGTTTGGTGGTTTTGTTTAGTAATAGAGTTTTACCTTCTGTCTGCACTCTCCCTGGACTAGTTAAGTTCCTCCTGAAACAGCTCCTGAACATGAGTCCGTTTACAGCTGAATAAAACCTGGCGAATCACAAGGGACAAAGATCTCTATTGCAGTGCATGTAAAAGGAAGACAGCCAGTCATATGCTGTGCTGAGCAGCATTGTTGAATAGAATATAGCATACTGCTTCTTTGACAGGCTGAAAGAAACCACATGCCAGCTCTGATTTCAGACTTGCACAGGAGGCAGACCATGTTCTATCTTCAGCACATCAGGAAATCAAACAGTCAAAGAAATGAGGAAAAGGGGAAGTGGGAAAGAAAGGAAAGTTCAACCTGATTTTGTTGTTGTCCTACATAATATTCTCTGCTTCAGCTTTTCTCAATTTACCTGTTCCTCAGAGCATTAGATGGCTTTTTTTTTTTTTTTTTGCTTTTAACATGGTAACATAATTGTTTAACACCATTTAACCCACACTGTCTGGAGAAATTGTCATCTAATCTCTTGTTGCTTAAGTACTTTGGATCATCAGAACAGGTGGGTTAGTTTTTCAGCTACTTTCTGTTTCTTCTGGAACCATCTTTAATTCATTCATTCATGCTTTAATTCATTCTTTAACAAAAAGCAAACTTATCTACAAGTTTCAATCAGATAAGGATTCTGTGAAAGGAATAATGGCCTGACGTTTATTTCTTAAAGATATTCAAACACAACTTTCAAAGAAATTAAGTCTCAGGTAGCAGCATGTTTTGTCCTCACATTTACTAAGGATTTCTGGAGAGGAAGGATTCAAAATTACGCCACCTAGGTGGAGCTGTGACTGCTATCCTGAACATCCAAGAAAAACAAGACAAACAGCAGAAAAAAATTGAAATGTTTAGAATCATACAGGACATGACAAAACAAACAAAAAAATTTTGCACAGAATATAGTCTGACCCATATAGTCTTTGATGCTACAAGAATAATCAGTGATCTTGATAGAGAGAATGTATAAACTGTTCTTAAGAATACATACAGTTTTCAAAAGAAATGTTGCTAAGTTTTACAATTTTGCAAGAATTTCTCTCAGGTAAATGACTTCTAGATTGAAGCTGGTAACCGATACATCCCTGTGCTGTCAAAATACTACATGGGCAAAATGGCACTTGAAGGTCTTAATTTACCTCCTAAAATGGTGACATTTAAAAAGTTAATGGCAATTTTTTAGTAGTTTGACTTGTTCATGCTTACTCCAGGCATTGTTTAAATGTATTTATACTGAAGTTGAACCACACTGTAAATCCCAGTTTCAAAAATGCCTAGATTTCAGCAAAAGATTTGGGAAGCTGAACACGGATTCTGACTAAAACATTATGCAGAATCCTTATTCTCTCCCTCATCTTACTTTAACAATACATGACCTTTTGATGCACATCTGGATGAATGGACTTCTTCATTACAGGCATTTACTAGTGCAGCAGGAAAATGTTTTAAAGAGATAGGCATACACCTGCAAATGACACTGTACTCACATCTATTCATAGTATATAATTTCCTCTGATCACATCCACGCCGCCTTCCCTGTGCCTGCTTTACACATGACATTAAAAAGGACTTCATCTTTTGAAGCCACATCTCATTGGCTGAATTACTGCAAATTGTTTAAAAATATGTTCTGTAGGCAGCAACTAAACTGCACTACACTTAAGAAAGTAGGATAAGTCATACAGGATCACAGAAGAGAGTCCAACATGCTTGATATTCTCCTTCCATAGAGTACAGTCCTCATTCTTTAGGGCAATGTAAAAGCATCCAGAATTTCACAAATCTCAGCCTTAGTTACAGAGCTGGCAGAACCACAGAATCACTTAAGCTGAAAGAGAGCTCTGGAGTCATCTTGTCTGACCTCCTGCTTTAACAGCAAACTGAACAACACCTTTCTTACTCACAGCATCACTGAGTTGATAAAAGAACATGGAACTCTTCTAATGGCCTCCTGTAATGCATACATATGAGCTATCAATATTTCTGGACATCAAATGGCCATTTTCAGACAGTACTATCTTAATACAGGTTTAGGCTGACCTCTCCTTTCTCCTATGAATGAAGGACAGTTTATCTCCATCAGCATACCCCAGCTCCTGGCACAATATAATGTACTTAAAGGCTTCTTTGCCTTCATTGGTTGGGTATGACTGTGTGAATTTTATTATTTCATCTTGGAAAGCATTTCAGCTCTACATGACTCCCTGAAGTTATGGTCTTGTTACTTTTCCCCAAAATTATTGTTTCTTATCTGCAAGACAGAAAGGAGCTAAAGAGAGGTCCTATCTCATTAAAGGTCATAAAAACTTAATTTAAACAAGTGCATGACTACAGAAGAATAAAGACAGAAGACCTCAATTCCCTTGTACCTTACGCTACTATAAACTAATTTCCTTAATGCAGAAATTGAAATTTGAAACAATTTTCTAATTCACATTTTTAGGAGCACATATATAAATCAGTTTTGCAGTTGCATCCATTGACAAATCCACTTCCATCTGTAGTTTCAGTGGAATTAGTATGAAACTAAAAATAAGAATATAGCACCTTGACTTCCCCTCCCCTTCTCTAATACAAACCATAAAGCATTTCTAAGAACACTAGTAATGTGATTTCTCTTTTTTCTACTTAGGGATTTATATTACCAACTATTCATTGACTTATTCAAATGAAAGAGAACTGAAGATTTCTCCCAAGTAAAGCTGCCTGTTCCCTGAAAAAGCTTAACAAGAAATGGATACTTTAGCAAGGGATCGAGGACAAGAGGCATTTCACATTGAATGGGAAAAGAATCTTTTATAAACAGTTTACGTTCTGCCTAGCACATATCCAGTGACTGTTTGATTGTGTATCTTCAATTACAGAGGGTAGTCATTCGTTTTCACTAAATCTTTATAGAATGTTCTCACAGATTTGCACAATGACTTACAAAATCACTGGCAAAAGGAACACTGCCTCTTTCCCCCAAATTTCACACTCTTCCAGACTCAGATCTTGCCCAGACATCTCCCTGAGAAAGTTGTTTTTTTTGAACAGTTCTGGAGCAACTACTCAAGTTGACCAGAACCCTACTGTGGACTCTAGCATTTGTTATCATACCTTGCTTTCTTTGGCACAGCTGACCCTGGATGCCAGGCAGAACTGGTGGTCTTCTTCCCTAAACACTGGTTGGGTGGCTGTGAGTCACAAACATAGCACATGGTAAATGATCCATCAGTCACAGAGATCTTGGAAGTGCTGAAGTAACTCTGTATCTCAGTCTCTATATTGCCTTCAGTGCAACAGAGAGCACTGTGACAGCATTTTCCCTCTCTCTAAAGTAAAGAATAGATGTGGAAGTTGCAAAAATCCCAGTGAATCAAAAAGCTCATAGCACATGATGAGGAACTTATGTACTAATGTAGGAACTTAAAATACCTTAGAATATCCTTCAGCAGTTAAAGGTGAAACATTTAAAGAAAGGGAACACCTGAACACCAGTTAAAGAACCTGAACACCTGAAGATAAGAACACTTTGAATGCATGCTTGCCTTTGGAAACTAAGTAGTAACTTGGAGAAAAATTATCTCATGGATTACATCCATCTTTGGAAGGAAACACTTGCAAACTAAGAAAATACAATTTTGTTTACCTTATGTGATATGAAAGAACAAGATGTACTTTTGACTTAGCTTTATGATTCTGAATCTTGCTTTTGCTGAATTGTGTCTATTTTGCCCCACAAAATGTGAAAAGAGCAGAGCATGTGAGTATCTACCAACCAAAGCCACACAGTATTAACAGACAACTGCTTTTACAATTCTTTCACTATAGAATGCCTGTAGGAAGGGCAAGTAAAACTGATCTTGGACAGGGAAGGTTGCTGAGCAACAGGTAGTTAAGATTAAATGGAGTTCCTGAGAACCTGCCATGCTATGCAGGTTCTCAAGAGATTATTCTTATTTAATTAAATAAGAATATAAGTATTCATGGAAAATGGATTCACTGTGAACTACACCTGAAATATCATGGTACTTTTGAAAGGAAGAAACTGTGGCCATTAGGAGTCCCACCATTCCCTACCATGCTGCCCCATTTTCTGAAAGCACAGGAAAGCAATGAACATCCATCCCTAGGTCTCTCCTAGGGAGATGGTTTCTTTGCCATATGAAGAAAATAAAAGTCCTGTACCTTTTTCTTCACTTTTTTCTTTCACTTCTTCATTGCTTAAAGCAGGTGGAGGAGAACTGGACGGATAATTCTATAAATATTCACATATCCTGTAACACTTCTGGAGGCTGAAACTTGCTTATTTGGTTTTAACTTCTGTCCTCCCTAGTGGCTGAATTACATGTCCCTGAATTCTTCAAGTCCTATAAAACATAAATGACCAATGCCTTGCCATTCCAACTAAAAAAATAAATCAGATTTTGAGAATATTAAGATTGTTACGGAAGGAAGATAAATCATAGACAGTTTGCATTCTGCAAACTCTGTGATTTAAATTTGACTACCTTCAGAGTTATCTCTTATGATCTGCCTCTTGGAACTTCTGGCATGCGGATATTTTGAACATAGTAATATCACTTCAGAATTTACAGTGCTGCAAAAGCATTTTTTTCTCACAACAGAAAGATCAGCAATAATTCCTGAGATTATGTCCTATTTCACATAAATTTTAAATATTATTTCATTTTTTCAAGATTCCAGAATTAGGTATATACCAAAGCATGTTGATGAACTAGGCATTTCCATTTGTTAGGTTCACTAAAAATATGAAATCTTTGAGGCTTTACCCTCTCATGAAGAAAGTAAGCCATTGCAAGTGTATGTTCTCCTTGTAGACCGATAGCTCAGACATCATTACAACCAATTCCATTTCAGGCCTGGCAAACCAGGGATCCAGAACAATACACCCTGCATAATTACAACATTGGATGGTCTCAAAGTTGCTATTTGAACCTGAATTTTTCTAATACCAAAGGTCTATCTGGCTTCTATGCCAGTCTCAATGACCAAGACTGTGCTGTGTTCTTTTATGAGTCAGATGGTGCACAGGCTGCTACAGCACAGTGCCATTTTCTGAAATCCTGCATGCTGGCACTTCAGAAAGCAGCAATTGCCTCTTGAGCTGACAGGGTTGTTTCATGTCCAGCTCAGAGTCTGTGATCTCCACCAACAATGAAATTTTCAGACAGTAAATGACACTGCAGGAAACTAGCTAAGCCCAGATACTTATGTACAAACTGTAAAAATTTAAAAAAAAAAAAAATCTTCAGATAAGCCCATCAAGTGCAGTTTCAAGACTCACAATTCCAGATTAGTGCATGGTCTGTTAGTTCATGCTCTAGAGCCTTCAACTGCTCCAAAGATGCTACTACTTTATTTTCATTTAAATACAGTTTTGAATTACAAGTTTAAGGCTAGAGCAGAATAGAGATCCATAAAAAAATCTGAATATCATTTAGGTACAGGGATCATAAACATCTGAGAAGTATCATATGAAATGCAATGTCATTGACACTCTTTACCTGATTAGTCCCATGCTGCAATGCCATGGGCAGATTTCCATTAGATTCATATCACATGACAGAAAACAGAACGAGTCTAACATGGAAGTTAAACTTTTAAGATTTATAACCTTATTTATTAATTAATCTTTCTGTATATCTCCTCTCAGATTTCTGAACTGACAACTGATTTGTTTTAACTAACGTTTTCAAAGGACACCATAAGACTGACATAACAGTATTCAGTATTTTCAGTAGTCTCATGTTGGAGAGAACAAGCACATTTTGTTTGTGCCCTATAGCTTCTGTCAACAGTAAAAATGCTTGAAAATCCACTTAATTCTTATTTATTTTAACTGAAATTTTTTACATTTCAACCCCATATCCCTATTTCTATGGTTACTAATGGCTTCATTCAACATCAAAACATACAAAATCCATATTTTCTTCAACAGCTCTTTGAAATATCTTGTTTCTAGAGCATCTGTTCAATGCCTCTAAATGAGAGCCACTGCCTTTAACTGGGATGAGTTTTCTGACATGTCCATACATTTTAATAATTCAAATTCTACAGACAACCAATGCAATCTCTAAAGCTACTTTAAAAATATCTCTTATTCATATCACTAGCTCCAAACTAAACCGTATTTCCATGTCAAAGACAGGTAATAGTACTTATCTATACTATTCTTCTCATGACTATCTATCAATTCACACACATAAATCTTTATCTCAAGACTGTGGTTTTCAGATTGGTATATTAAAGTTAATATACTAAGACATAATTTCTTTTTTAAACAGTCCTGAGCTGAGAGAACAAAAATATGTTACAGAAAAATAAATAAACGTTACAGAAAATTTATATTGAAAGGTTTGTTTTCATTCCTTCCTTGTTTGCCTTCTATCTGCTGGGAGATATAGAAGTGTATGACATCTTCTTGAGAAAGAATGTTTAGGGAGAATTAAGTGGATTAGGTATAAAGTATTGGAATGGAAAAGACTGATGTTTTAATGTAAAAAAATAGAATGTTTTACCTAGTACTCTGGGCTTCCAAATTGCCAAGCTTGTGATGTGCTGTCACAACTTAAGTGTGACTGACTGGCTACAGAGTTTGCTGATCTATAGGGAATGTGCATAAGCAGAGAGATAAGTCAGATATAATGATAGATCTGTTCTTTGCCTAGGTTTGTATGCTGCTATATTATGATGATGGCTCAGTGGCTCCCAAATCAAATTCTGAGCCTAGTTTTGTGGTTGAAAAATGAGGAAAAAGAGATAGGGATGTCCTGACGCAAACACTTTCTGTAGAAAAAACCTCTCAGAACCTCTGTAGCGCTGTGTTCTATCCTCTAGGACAGCCACAGTGATTCTGGAATTATTTCCTAATCTCCTCCTGCCCCTGCAGTTGACTCACTACACAATACACCACAGCACAATGTGGAAGCAGGTATCTACCTTTCCTGGGGCTGTCAGTAGTGAAGATATTTTGTTCAGCTAAATGTGTCACTCCCAACACAAAAACACTGTAAAGGAGAACCTGGAGATGGAGAGCCTTCATGCTGTGTTTGAAGTAGTGAACAATGGTCTACTTGACTTTTTAAGGCTTGCCTTAAAACTGCAGAGCCATTGCTACAATAAAGCAAGCCCTGAGCAGGCTACTCAGACAAAACCACCTCATCTAGAAGCACTGTTATTGGGTCATTCAACTTGCAATCACATTTGGATAATACTGACTTTTTAAGTGCAAGCATCGCCATGTACCAAATCAGTGAACAGTTTATGCCGCCCAAGTAGAGAGTTCAGGTAGCAGCAAGAATGAAAGGAAATCACAGTCTCTGCTCAAATCTGACCCCCCCAGGCAGGAGCTCATGTAACCTGCAAGAAGAAGAGCCCTTCTTGTGTCTCCAAATCTACCCCACCCCGAGGAAATGCTGTGATGTCTTTATTAAGGATGCGGGTTACAGCTTACAGAAAACCACATGCAGCATCCAGTAAAGCAAAAAATAAAAACAGACAGGAGTGCAAGAGGGGATAACAGTATGAATAGAGATATGCTGTGTGCTGGTATATGTAATGCTCTATTCCTGACCTGTATCCTCATCTCTGTTTTCTCTTTTGCAAATAGTCCTCTGATTTTCTCCAGTGCAATCATTCCAACATGTGCTTTGTCAGAACTCTTGACCATAGGCCAATTAGACCTAAAAGCTGAAAAGTAAACTTACATACTTTAACAAAAAAAGCACATAAAAATCACAATTATTTTGCAGCTAGAGGTAAATTTCAATAGAACTGTTGTGGCAATAAATTTGATAAACTGAGGTGAAAGACACATGAGATTTACAGAAGTCTTTCCCAATCCTTCTCTGTACTTCTTCCAGAGATGCACCTGAGACCACTGGCCTAATGTAGGACACCCTCTTCAGGGCTTTTAAACAACATTATCTATGCCTTTCTGTGCAATTTGGCTGCTGGTCTCCTATTTGTGGTGGTGCTTTATAGTCTCAATTATTATTTTTAAGCTAAGAATAGAGGAATATCTTTAGAAAGATAGTATCCACTCCATCAAGTCTGTTTAATTATACTGCTTAAAGGCTGCTTTTTTGCTGATGGACAGAACACTCCATAAGGAACATCATGTTCCTTACCACTGATAACAGAATAGCAGTAGATTGACTGTATTTTACCCTTTCCCCCTACTATGTAATAGTAGCTGTATTAATTTTCATCTCTACGGATTAATGTAACTCATATGTAGCAGTTTGTAAGAATGGTACAAAGAACCACTATTCCTCAATGATTTTTCCAGACTTGACTCTGGCTTGTGGCTTGATCTGGGGCAAAGCATTTATCATATCATCCACATGGAAAACTGTGCTAGGGCTCCAGGAGCAAATTCAGCACAACTGGGATGCTTCCCACTGCCTGAATGTCCCTGCTAGTCTTCAATGGAGAAACCTTGCTGCAAACATAGTGCACAAACTTGGTCACGGGTTTGCTAGATGGTTTGAACATTACTGGGAGACCATGAAATGGGCCAGTCACTCACCACTATGGTAGAGCTGAAAGCAACATAATTCTCTGTTGCCACAGAGTGAAATACCACTGCATTCACACCTGAAGCACAATAGTGTTACAAACATTGTATTGCTCACAAGAGGTTTTATTTGGGGTTCCACTGGAATTAAAGAGAACACAGGTTTGTAATAAAATTAGCACAACCCTCGAAACACAACATAAACAGGGCTCTTCTAGTCCTCCAACAAATCCTGAATGAATAAAATATTGCACATTTTCAGTCCTCCTGAAAGCAGCAGCAGCACCAACAAACAGTAAACTCGTGAAAGGTTATTGTTACGTGTTGTGCTGTTCCTTACAGAAATGTTTGTTTGTCACCAGTGTCTATTTAATCATGCCTGTTATGCTGGGTTTTAAAGCTTAGTAAATACTTTACAAATCCACTCTGGTTTTAGAGAGGCTTGTTCTTTGTGAAAGCTCAAATGATTGGATTCATCAGGGGCAAACTCCATACACAGTGCAGGCCTAATCTTTCTGTGTACTGCAGTATGATAAAAACCAAGGTGGCAGGGAGTCCATCAAGGAGACTGAGTTACCCTGTTGGTTTTGTTGCAGTACCTTCTTATTTTTCTTTCATATAGAACTGAACACTGTGCTTGACACATCTAATAGCTGTCAAATACAGAAACTTGTTCTTCCTGAGTATTACAACTGACATGCAGTGTCACATTTACCCAGAGCTTATTGAGTCAACACACAAGAATAGGTTCAGCAAAAGGATTTGCATATAAATATATGTATGCACCCTAAGTGATGCAGTTTTCCACAAATGCTGCACATGTATGATGACACAAAGTTAGAAAAGAACACAGTTGTCAAATCTATAGCATTTTTGATTAATTAAAAACTTTCATTACTTTGGTTTTGATATAACAGAATAAATTAATAATTAGTGGTCCAAAGAGAGAAAATGGTGATGGAACGTGGCCAAAACATGCCCTGAGATGTGTCCACATAAACACGTGTACCTCTCTATGCATACACACATATTTGAATATGCATTATCTATGTTATTTATAACTGTATACATATATATAGATACCCACACAGATAATTTCAAGTAGGCCTTTCTAGTATGGCAGCAGATTTTCTCTGAACCTAGAATTTACCAGTGATTAGATGTTAGCAATAGAGAATATTCCTACTTTGTGCAATATCAGTAGATGCTTTATTATATGCACTGTATGGGTTTTTTTAAGACTTGACAAAGGATTGGAGAGCTGCTAAAGAAAAGTAGCCTTGACAGAATGCACAGCCTGGAATCTGGTTTCAGCACACCAGATCAGTTTATTTTCAGCTAGAGAAACAACATGTCAGCTTGGCTAAGAAAGGTCACAGGGATTTCTTTATGTAGTCCAAGCTTTAGAAAAGTTTAAGAGCTACCAAAAATCTCTAAACCCATGCACTCCAACATGAGCTGAGCCAGTATTCTCAAGCTAGACTATTTCAAAATACAAGTGGCTCGCTCTATGCATGTCACTTACAGACTGACTGACTCTCAGGGACTGGGTGTATGGGGGGAGTGGGAGATCCTCAGACCAATGAAAAAAACTGCTGCTTTTCAAGGAGAAATAGTGCAGTAACTTTGGATCTGAAAAGTTTGTAATTTCTAACAGTTCCATTTTCCACAGAAATAGCAGAGAGCCACAGATGATCCAGCCATTCCTTAAAATGAAAAATATCTTTAAAAACATACCAAAACCAAACAGAAAAACACTCTGTATTTCAAAATAATTCACATCATGCATACTTGGAGAGTTTTTTCTTCAAAACACTTGCAAGATTGACACCTAACTATAAGCAAAGTACTACTATACTGAAGTATTATATTGAAAACTACTAGTACACTGGAAGAATTATATATACAAATACACTCTCTCTCACTATATATGTATTTATTCATGTACCTGGGTGCTTGGTCTAATTTCCAAATTATTCTGTACCTTCGACTGAAAATGTTTGTTTGCATTAAATAAAAGAGTATCTGAAACCAGGAACATTTAGGGCTGACCTTACAGTAGTCATTCTCTGAAGATCAGTAAACCAGTCTGCATTCAAGAATTATGCCATAATCCCATCTATATTTTATATTCTATATGCTCTATATGGTGAGAAAGAGAACTCCCAAAACCCCAAAGCAGGTACTGAAAACAACTATTGCAACCACCAGGCAGTTCAGTTTGATTAGTTGTCATCAGCTTGGTAAAATAATTAGAAAAAAATGCCAGCGTGCTGCTTGTCAGTTTACAGCTATAAAGAGGTGTTAGCTTATACTGATAGACAGAACTGCTCTTTCCCAGTACAGCACACACAAAAGTACACTATAGCAAAGCCATAAATATTAATATGTATCATCAGGTTTACCACTTAGGAGTGTCACCTTGTGATTAATGGGCTGAGAGCCTGTGAGCTGTAAAGTAAAGCTGAGCTGAACAAGATGTGCTTGCAGGCTGAAATATAATTCTTATTGCATATTTTAGCACATTGGCAATTAAAAAAACCAAAAACTATTAATCATCATATACAGAATGATTAACTGTTTTGTGCTAGCATACAGAGGAAGACTCCTCTTCCATTTCAGTCAGTTCACTGCAAAAAATCCTTCATGCACAGGCTAAATTCTTACTTGTTCTGTGCAGATACTAAAGCTGCACTGGTATTTTTGGCAAAAGCCAGTTTTTGCCAAATTTTCCAACAGACAGGCTCCTCTTTTCTTACTGACTGCTTCTTCAACTGTACTAGGTTTGATCAGTGCATGTACACTTATAAAATCTCATGTTTACATGCACAGGCAGACTCAAACATGGTGACACATCCAAATTTCAGGAGATTTCCAGAACCTTCTGAAGCCCTGAATGCATGCCCTCGGGTGAAGTGCTACTTTATATAGTTTGCTTTATGTAAGACACCCTTTATGAGTCAGACTTCTCACAATACAGCCACTGTGTGTACCAGGAACCTGCCGAGGGCTCAGCTTCATGTCCGAGCTATTTCATGTAAGGTTTATCTATTTAAACAGTAGAATCTTAGAGCTTTTATGGACTATTGTGAGAGGGATTGAGATTACTGACTTCATCACCACAAAGTTCCTAATGCCATGCAAAATAAATGCTTTGCTGCAACACTGTAACCTCTTTTAAATAGGGATGTATTTGCCAATAGAAAACTTAATTTTGTGTTCCTTTAAAAAAAAAGAAAAACATATTACTTGACATCTAATATCTAAGTCTTGTTTACTATAAAGCTTCCTATAAAACCAGAATCACAATGTACTCCTGCAATTGCTTCCATCTTACTTTCTGAAAAGGTTAAAAACTCTCTAAAGACAGTGTGAAAAATGAAATAATGATGGCAAAGGACCCAACTGGAAAAATTTGTTCTTTTTACTTATTCCATGCCATCCTCACTGGCCAACCAAACAAACCAACCTCACAAAATAACACGCATTTCAGTGTTAGCTAGCAACAGCCATATCACATTCACCAAAGCTGATGTGCTGCGTGAAACAATCCAATTTATTTACGACAATAATGTGTCATGTATCAGCTAAAACTTATTTTCTAATATATCCTCATATCAATTAAGAACTGGAAAATTCCCCTACTTTATATAAGACTGTAAGAAATACAGAGGAGAAATGTGCCCAAACCCTTTCTCACAGATTTTTCCCAAGTAGTGTTTCAGCCTCTGGCTAGTGCACTGCCTCAATCCTAGCAGAAGAAAAAAAAAACGCAACACCACACTTGTTATAAAACAGGGTTGAAAATAATTACTACTAAAAGCTTCTGTGGTATTTCTGTGATACTGTTCTGCCATGTGGAATTCTGATTTAGAAGCAAACGTTGGTTTCTGTAGTTCAGCTTTCATGATACACACATGCATCTGTGTTTGTACATGAACAAGATGGAGAGCTGGGATCTGGATTCACACACACAGACACTGAAAAATTCAATGGCTCATCCTCCTCCACAGAGAAGTGGTACATGCATTCAAAACCTAGAAAGTCCATGCAACAGTTGGGAAATATTTCACCATTAGCAGTCTGGAAACTCATATTTAAGAATGAGTGTCTGCACAATCTTAAATGAGGAACATGAATGATAATATTAATGACCAATAATTAATTGGCCGTTAAATGAGGAACAGCCAATGTTTGGTTTACCTTCAACAAAATCAGTAAAGAGGTTTATAATTATCATTTTAGTATGGTAAAAACTTTTCCCATCTTTGCATATAGGCAAATTTATTTCCTTTCTTGCTTCTCAGGGCCACCTTATGTTGGTGCTATTGATGATCATGGGGGTGAATCACCCATCTTGCTTCTTTTACCAAGGTATTCAGGGCTCCTCTGTAGCCAGGCTCTTTGTAAGTGCTAGGAGCCCTGTCGTGACACAAAGCACTGTGCAGACATTGTGTAAAGAATTCACTTTAAATGTAGCCTGAAAAGTTGCAGGAGCTTTGGGCATGTCTGTAAATGCAAGCAGAGATCTCACAGACAACTCCTAGGATACCATGTCAAAATGGACCTTCTCTACCTAGATCTCCCCAGTTCCCTTTATCTCCATGATTCAACGAGTCTTTATTCCTTACAAAAATATTTTCTTATATCAATGAAATACTATCAGTCTTCTAAAAGGAAAGAATTTTGTTTTTATTCAAGAGATTATTATAGGGCGTATTTAAGTCTCTTATATATTACTCACATATATATCACTATCATGAGTAATTTTCAGAAGCAAGTTTTCAGATTTCTTAATCTTTCACCTCTTCCTCTAGCACATATTTTGTTGTTCTGGGGTTTTTTTCTCCTCCTTTAAGCAACTTCCACCTTTTGAACTAATTTTAACATGAACAGCTTCTTATTAATTCTCTTCCCACTATTTTGAGTTTTATCCTGCCTGAAGTCTTTTTGCTGTCAAAATACTCCTTTCAGTCGTGTCCCCTCTCTACTCGCAGCATCATCCTGGATCCTTTGCACTCAAGGTCTACTTATATGTGAACATCAAACTATGTGAATCTGGATGACAGAATTAAGCACCAAGAGCAGCATTATTCAAGAGCTATTCAGTCACAAAATGTGTATTATAATAAAAAAAATAGTACAGTCTTACTGAATAATAATGTCAGAGGTAATTACACAGCATTATTTTAATTAGTCCATATTTTCCCCATAACAAGAGTAGGAAAGCAATTACAATATTGAAACAACTCAGATAAGTTACTAATTGCAGACTGGCAGGTCTTTGAGCGTGGCCAGTATTAAAATATTGTTACACATTATAGCATTAGATAGTGCACTCAGTATTAAAAATTTTTCAATATTACAAATATTTAATATTGCAATACTCTGTAAAATGGCCATAATTTGCATTTTAAACTAAGTTTTTAATGTGGATATAATAACTTTTTGTCCTAGCATTACATATGTAGACCCCACAGATTCATGGCAGAATATAATCTTTATTGTGATTCCTTTAATATTCATTGCACATGATCTGTACATATGATAGAGATTGTATTTACACTACATTTTTGAGGTCACTGAGGTCACTGACAATACTTCTGAAATGTAAAATACAATGCTTAACAGGGAATAGAGAAAACCAAACTTTCCTTTAGTATTGACCAACACAAGCTCAGTTACACAGTAATAGAATTAGATTCTACAGTATAAAATGAACCTCAGTAACCTGAAGAATAGCAGTTGTCTGGCACGAGGAATGGTTGAGAAATAACCAGAATACTCCCAGTGTAAAATCTCACTTATGAAAGGTCAGAGTCAAAATTTAGTGGGGAGCATCTAAATAGGAAACCTTTCTAAAAACATTTAGATATCAGCAAGGTCACTTGAGTCTAGGATTTTGGTTTCCATTTTTTTTACTCCTTATATGTTCTTAGCAAAATTCACCTGACAGTCAATGCCTCAGTGGCCCAACACAACTCATGAGTGATCATCAGATGCAGGAGAAAAAGACACATGGTTACCTGACTGACACCTCATTTCCCTCATGCCATGGGCTTGGACTCAAAGAGGAGAAAGTCAGGCCCTAGATCTCACTCAAGAGGACCAGCACCAGAGGTGCTACATGACACAGTACACCCCATACGGTTTCAGGAACACAGTTGGAACAACGGGGGTGTCATGTAGGTTAGAAATCTTTTGCACATAAATAAGTTACCCAAGGAAAACCCTTCTGTGTAAAATTTAATGCCTGTCTCTCATGATAAGGAAGATGAGGATCTGGAACAGTAAGTTCAAGAATGGATGTGTCCAGCCTTGTTCTAGGTGGGCAGTCTGCACATCTGGGCAGTTTGCATCTAACCTACTGGCAGAAAGCTTTTTTTATGTTTTCATTTGCCCCTGCACACTCTAAATCAATCACAAGTATTTGTGGGCTTTCATTTGGATTTTTGTTGCTGTTTTCTTTGTTTGTTTGTTTTTCTTAACTGACAGATTTCCTCTTATTTGAAGTACAATGCCTTGAGTAAAGTTTAATAACTGTCTCAAGAGAGCTCTTCTTTTATTCAAAGGGAAGCCAAACAATGTTTGTTCAATTTTTAATAATAATCTCATTTAGATAATAAAGCTACCAGAAAAAATGCTTTTGGGAATATGCAAGTGTCAGAAATTACTTACAAGCCAGCAGAAACAACGGAGTCACAATGTTCTGAAAACAGCACTGGCAATCAGAACCCTACTATGTACAAGACGTATTTGCAAATTATGTTTCACAAGATTTGACCACCATCCACAGCAGTGGCTTTTAACCTGTGAGGCTGAAAGCTGCATAGTTCAATTCATGGAAATTCCCATAGAAGTTTGGCAACTGTCATATTTTTTCTAAAAATTTAGTCATCTAAGGGATAGACCAGGAAGTTTTCTAAATACAAACATAAATAAAGCAGCACAGTGGGTGTCTATGTCCTTAGAGAATTCTGTGGCTACACCTCCATGGAAATTAGAAGCCCACACTCCAGTCACTTAGAGTAAGACTATACAGCAACACAGATGGTTCTGCAAAATTCACACTAAGTTGCAAATGACTGGAATAAGTATTTGGGCCCTAAGTAATCTCCACCAGCAAAACAAACAAGATTTGAAGCAACTTTCTTTCATATTACTGCCCTCAAGTTCTCCAGAACAGTAATTTTGTATGCGCTTACAATGAGCATGGCATGAAGTCTGTGCATCAAGATAAGGAAAGAACAGCTTTATTTTGTTTGCTTGTTTATAATTTTTTTTTTTTTTCTGTTAGAAAACCAGCAACCACTGCGGGTGCCAGAAATAGTCTGATACAGCCCCTTTGGTCGTAACTGAAAAATTAAGTAAACAAAAGTTTAATTTAGCATAAGGTTACTAGTCCAGAATTAAATTTAGAAGGTCTAATACTGAAAGGTGCTGATCAATCTTAGAGGCACTGAACAATCCTGTACCACAGTAGCAGGTCACAAAACAACTCCCCATGACACTATAGTACAATATTGGCATATTGTCGTTATTATTGAATTTTTTTTTTCCTTCTTTCTGTGTATTATCTGCCTGTGTGCAGCCTTGTGAGAGAATTTTACACAGATAAAATATTGAGAAATACCTAGAAATATTTTCAGAAATTATTTCAGGGAGGAGAAAAATAAGACATATTTAAGTTTTTTCATGTACCTTCACATTCACTTTCCAAAAATATTTTAGGAAAAAGCCCTAACTAACTTCCATTAAAAGTTGATTTTAAAGAAATATGAAAGGATGTTACAGAATTTTGAATTTATGAATATTTACACTAGGAAGTCACTTGTTAGAATAACCTTAATTAATTTAAAAATGTGTCAGATTTTTGAAAGAAAATGAGCCCACCTGGAATTTTAAATATCAAATATTGGACAAAAAACCTAATGCACACTCTAGACACTAGATTATTTATGGGGGAAATTAAGCAACTAAACATGCATAATTGAAGGAAAACGCAGTCCCATTTTGTTCAACGCAGATATTTATTTTGGTTTTTTCTCATTATTTTTTCCAACTATGTGAACTACATGCTTTTTTCTGTCATTGCAACATACTGAACTGATCACAGTGATTTAAGTAAGACTTTTTTTTTTTTTTTAATTACAAAATAGAAATCCATTACTTGTTTAGCATTCTTAGTTACTGGTTATAAAAACTGCATTGCCTGCCTGAGCTTTAGAATCCATCTAGTTTAGAGTCTGTCAAGGCTCACTTACATTGTCTCTAATTTAAGAGAACATTAAGTAAGCCTTGACAAACTAAACTCCCATCTTAACTGTGTTACATATTTTACCATACTACGTGCACTCATGGAACTTGAAAACCTATTTTTTCAAATTTCAACCAAGTTTCTAACCTGAGACAAGTAAATTTATGAGTTATTTCTAATATTGCAGTTGAAATGGGAAAGGGAAAATTCCAGCTTCCTCATGGTATGAAAAATAGTGTATCTGCTGAAAAGCTCATGTAAATAATTTGACGTAAAGAAAAACAGAATTAGGTCTGAATGAGAGGAAACTAGGAGCATAATCTTTCCATATTCCCACACCCTGAGTTGAACAACTTGATCACTTTACCACACCACTAAAGCTTTATTTTGGCACAACAAAATCACTGCAATGGGAACTCTTTATGTACAAGAAGAGGATAAAATGGTAGAAAATACAGATACAATATATGAATTGCCAGCCTGAACCTACCCTCCCTAAAATAGCTTCTGAAGTCAAATGAGACATGCAAGAAACATAAAGGGTATCTGCTTCTGAAGTCAAATGAGACATATAAGAAAAATAAAGGGTATCTGTGTAGCTCTCTAGATGATGGTAACAATTATCACAATGCAGATTTTCCTGTGCCAGAGTAAATACTTCAAAGCTATTAGCCACAAACCTCACAGATTTTAATGAAAATTCTAAGAATTCCCAGAGACCTTGTGACCAATTAAGGAAAGCAATGAGGAACTGAATGTCTGTGCAATTGAATTTCAAAGTTTTTAGTATTAAAACTCTAATAATTTCAATTATACACAACTTTGGTTAAAATAAAAATAACATTAAAGAAACTCCACCAATGCAATGTGGTGAAAATGCAAACATTTTGATAACTTTTCTACGGTTCTCTTTCAAAATATTAATGGCCTGCAAAAAGGTCTTACTCTGTGCTGCACTGAAGGCAAAAAAAGGAAATGAGCCAAAAATGCAGGGAAAGACTCCAGAGTCTTTTTATGTCTAATGAGCCAAATGTTTGAGACATGATTCTGGGAAAAGTCCCAACAGTTTATTTAGGGCAGTACACTAACATCAAGTAAAGGCAATCAGGTATCAGATGACTTCTTTGTGTGGTTTGTTTCAGAAGCATTACAACAACTTTTCAATTTGGCAAATTCTTATTGCCACCCTGCCTATTTCAGTAGGAACCTTCTTTCCTTCCCACAAATTTTCCTCTTTTTTTGTAATCACTTTCGTCTTCATTTTGTAATCACTCTTCATTTGTATCAGCGGGTAATATGGTGTGGGGAAAAAGTGGTGACTGCATTCAATTTCAGCCAATGATGTTAGAATGCCCCAAGGAAAATCTCCAATCTAGTAAAAGACACTTTAAAAATACCCTGACATTGACCTAACAATGTGCAGATCCCAGCAAGCTAACAACCAGACATCCCAGGAGTACAGAAATTGTTACTACTCCTACTTTACAATGGAATAAGGCTGAAATGTAGCATGGTAGAGAGCATTAGATAGGGGAATCCTGTGCATCTTCTGAACATACTGAGCAATACTTCAGTTACATGAGAAAATTTGGAGAAGAGCTGGTAATTCAAATACATGTATGAGCAAGAACACAGGAAAAGGCTCAAATTTTATCAGCTGAACTCGGTTACGAAGAGCTCAGTTAGTGGTCACTCACTGACATATGACAGGAATTGGCAAAATGACCATGATATGATCCAGCATCTTAAATAACACATCATAAAACTATAACAGGGGTTGATGTACATTGAAAGGTTTTGGAAAATTGACTTTTCTTTGTGGAGAACTAGCAGCAAAGACAGCCTTCTTACCAAGTTCAGTTCAGGCATACAAAGGAATACAGCAGACTTAAGAAGCGGCAAAATATTCCTTAAAACACAACACCAACAGAAAGTTTAGAAATAAAAGCAAGGGCAAAGAGGCAATACAAGCATTAATACACTATTATTACAAAACCCTACAGAAAATGGATTTTCCAGACTAGAGGTTCCTACAAAGTGTATTGAACAGAAAATTTTATCATTTGAATACTTCAGGCTACTAGAGATGACATGATGTTACTATTTCATATAGTGACACAAGAATTTGGGACATTTAAGACATCTCTTTTGGTTAGAAACTCTCTATTTTTTACAGACTACAGATGTTATATGTCTGATTGTGTTTTGATTGTTTATCTGTATTTCCCCAAAAGGAAACACTACAGAATATCTTTTAAAAAGTAACAAAGAGCAGAGCTAGCTGGGTATGTAGTTCATTAAATTTCTTGTGATTTATTTAGTAAATGTTGCCAGCGTACAGAGATGATGTTATCTGTTAGACCATGTATCATCATAGCTGGAGAGAGACATTAGGATACAGTTTCCAATAGGTCCATCATAAAAGCACATCTGGGATAAGAGGAGAAACAGAGATAACTGCTGCTAACCTAGAGAAAAGATCAAAAGAAGCAGACTAGAGGCCTCGCAGGACACATTCTGCAAAAGGTTTACATAGCAAAGTAATTACTACATGGTTAAGAACAGTCCTGTTGCCTGAAATGGCAGGTGAAGTGTATTGAGAAAAGGCAAGTTAGAGAACAGGTACAGGTTTGCACTGGCAGTGCTGTACTGAAGGGATGGGGGCAACACAAAATACAGAGCCAGATTTGCAATGTTACCTCAGTGTCACCACAGCTATGCATAATCTCAACAACAGTCTTAAGCAATGGGAAGCAGATTTTTACTCAAACATTACCTAAGTAACAGCAGAGAAGTGATGTCTAAACACAGACTGTGCTGCACATGCTGTAAATGCTTCCCAAGAAAGAGACATCACTGGCAGAGAAAAAATGCTTGGGCTCAAGTTTATTTCAAACAAAGTACAACAAAGTACAATGTCAGAAACAGCTGGAAACACCCAAATAACAGCAGAAAAGACAAGACTGCTGAAGGGAAAGGACCTGAAATAGTGAGACTCACTGAAATAACATGGTAATGCAAGGAAAAGTGTTTGGAGACATACTCAGAGATAAGAAGAGAAAATGTAATGAATACACAGCAGAATTACATACTGCATCGCTCACTCCTGCATGCAGACATTGCTCTGAGAATTAAAAGAAAAATAGGGGAAAATTAAAAACAAGAAGAAGATTACAAATTGATTCCTAGGAGCCAGACCTTATTTCTTTCAGAAGCAGAATTTTAAACAAAAAAACCCACCTTCAGTTATCTGTGTTGAAGTCAGCTAAACAGTTTCTTTGGATAACATCTGTCTTTGTCTTACAATAGCAAATTGAAAAAGACTGAGTGAATTTACTCAGAATTCAGGATCAAGTTTAGTTTACATAAAAGAATAAGTTATTAAAATGGCTACCTAATATTTTAGGAGCAATCACAATAAATCCCCTTAAAATTCAGTGAAATATCTTTATTGTACACAGGAAACAAACCGAGGGATGAAATAACAGGTACTTGGAGATGAAAATAAACCTCATGTTCAGCAATACTTGCTCTATTGTCTCCAATGAATTCAATGATGACTGTTTGAAGAACAACCTGATTCACATGATGACCCACAAATTACCGTGCATTAACTCGATTATGCTCAGCAGTACCTTGGTGATGGGCTAGGACAAGAAGTGACTGAGATCGCAGTCCTGCTGCTCTTCTGCTGACCCACTGCCCACAGCTAGGCCTGCTGCTAGTGGCAGAACTACACTCTGGAGACAGCAGAAGCTGCTGCTGGTCCACACCACTCAGCCAAACACCTGTGCCACGCCTGAGATTGTGAACTCTGTGATCATTGTGGACACATACACCATACATAACTGGGAACTAAGATGCTTTGCCTTGTTACAGTGCATGGAAAAAAAAAAAATTGTGGTAACAAAACACTCCAAACAAAATAAGACATTCTTATCCAGCTTCATTTTTCAGGACTTTGATAATCCTTTAACACCCTAGTTTAATGTTTGGCATTTGAAGAGGTATATTTAGAAGACACCCTCCTCATTCCATTGAAAGTGAATGATGACTTTTTATTTTGACACAGATTTCATAATTATTGTTAAAAAAAAATTAATACAACTCACCCATTCAGGCAAATTATCAGCGAGAGATAATTATCAAAACTACAGCATTTTCAACACAATAGTGATGATTAATACAGGTTGAAAATCCAGACAATTATTTTTAATGCTGCACAGTATGGTAGCTAAAGCCTATACATGTTGAGGATTAAAGACACCATAACATTCACCCTTATGAACTCACAGAGGTTTCAAAGACATTATGAGGGGTCATTAATATTCTCAGTTTTTCCTTATATCACTGTTCAATTTTGGATTACCTGTTATTTAGTTAAAGAAGATCAAGGGACAATGAGCATGGTTCTTTAGCACAGTCAGCAAGTCTCCTCAGGAGGAAGATCTCGGTTCAGTTCCAGACTCAGTAGCTATTTTATCCAGTTACTTTCCAATTTGGAAAACAGACTCAAGGTTTGAGTATGTAAACTGGATGCTCAGTCTTGCTTTCTGGGGCTAAAGGATCATGCTTGCCCTATTTCTGACTCAGTGAATCTTTGAAAGTATTATAAATAAGGAGCATGTGTGGTCAGTATACGGCTTGCTCTGTTAGGTAAATCTTTGTTTATTTATGGATTTGACCCTCAAAAGAGCACAGTGCAGAGGAACACTCTCTGCACTGTATGGACTATGCTGAGAGATACAAACAAAGGCGGCAGAAAAGAGGAACTTTTAATTTCTGCAGAAGTTAAATGTGGAAATCAAATGGACTTACAGACCTAAGGGATTCTGCAGCCAAAAAGAGGCTTTTAGAGTCGTTGACCACCATCATAGGTACTAAACTGAATTTATAATGATTTGGTGGATAATAATCAAAGTTTTTATAGCATCAGAAAAATACTGGAGTACTTGCACCAGCACAGATTTACCTTCAAAATCAGTAGCATTACAATGAAATCAGTAATTTCTTTTAACATACTTAACCTTTATGGAGAAAACATGAGCTCTGTAAACCCACCCAAGAGCTATGTATATCCAGGATAACCACTGAGTAATTTTGCAGACTCATTCTCAATGATGAAAACATAAAAGCAACTAACTTAATTTCATTAGAATGCCTGAACTGCATGCATTATCTTTGGAGACTCAGGGGTTTAGAGAACATGACCATGAGAGCTGTGACTAGGGAAAAGTCGTATTTTTAAGAGATAGAGCTATGGAGGAAAAATACAAGGAGAAAAGCTGA
This sequence comes from Erithacus rubecula, assembly GCF_903797595.1. Classification (NCBI taxonomy): domain Eukaryota; kingdom Metazoa; phylum Chordata; class Aves; order Passeriformes; family Muscicapidae; genus Erithacus; species Erithacus rubecula. The sequence continues at coordinate 595,255 of NW_027635670.1, forward strand.
CATCTGGAGAATGATTAATAAAACTGAACTGCAATGAAGAATATTAACTGAAAGTGGAGAAGAATGTAGAAACATCAAATGAAAGAAAGAGACTAGTAAAAGAGAAATACAGGTGGAAATAGAAGGAAACTGGAGCAGATGGCTGGAATGCTTTATCAGGGGTTGGCAAGAAAACATTTTGGCCCAATTTATCCTTCTCACCTGGTTCCTGCAAATTTAGAGTTGAGAAGGAGTCCTCAGACACACAAGCTAATGACTTAGCTTCACCAGAAACAGTAATATTCTCAGAAGTCATAGAACAAAGTGAATGCAGAACAAGAACCTCCTGCTTGACTTCAAGCTATGCCTCCCAAATGTACACTTCAGAAACTTTTAACACAATTATTCCTCTTAACTTTTTCTGGTCAGAGGAGGTATCACAAAATCATCATGTGATGGTGAGAAGCCTCCTAATGACACTTACACATTGTTGCCAGAGTGACTCTGTCTTGAATTTGAAATTCTGAAGAACATTAAGTGAGTATTCCTTACAGACAGTAGACTCATCAGATTATCTCCTGATCTCCCAGTTTGTTCTTTGGGTTTTACTGAACAGGTGAATATGATATTCATCAGTGCAGCTGCCTTCTGTATGAACCTTAATTTTGCTTCTTCAACTTGATAAGTGCTTGACTGATCTACACACATGACAAAAAAGGAGCAGAATTTATACCATGCAGCTATATGAAGGCCAGCATTAAAATAATACCTACATCTGTTAGCAGGGTTCTGACATACACTGCTTTCAGATTGCCTATTTGTCTTCAGATGGTCAGAGCAGCTCTGTCAATCACAGTTTATTCTACAAGTGTCCCATGGGTCTCCTACCAAGTCCTATTCAATTTGCAAATTTAAGAGAATCTAAGATATTATATAGCAGTGTGATGAAAAAGCTAAATTGCCAGTAATATTTCTAATCTGCATCTACATTGTCCTGAGAGAACACAGCTGAGAAACTTGCTCTGGGCAAAATTTGTTGTGTAAACTATCATTGCCTTTGGGCCATACCTGAAAGCATCACTTCCTCAGCATCCCTAAGCCTGTCAAGACACAGTCTTCAAAAGGCTTGCCACAGACACAGCTCCATAGATACACCCAGAGTGATGCCCAAAACCATCTCTATTTCTACGACAGCCAGTTGTCCCTGGCTTATCTACAGTTGGTTTCTTGCAAAACTGAACACACCTTCCAGAGGAGAATCATTCAGCTAGACTTGCTGAAATGTGCCATGAGGAGAAAGCTGAAAACTGGCAAAGGCAAGAGTAACTATGACTTTGTTTGATTTCCTCCCTCCAAGATGCAGGGCAAAACATTCACTATCCATTTAATGATCTTCACATCATGGAACACAGGCCATAAGATATCATACCATTACTACAAAGAATATAGCAGTGATATTTTAGTGAAGTTCTTAATCCCAGAATGCTGGATACCATAAAAAAAGTTGTTAACTGTTCAGGGATAGAGATGATACAGAGAACATTTCACATAAAAGATAAGAAGAGAAAGTGACTTCACAATGACATTTTAAAGCCTTCTTCCTCTTAGGCTCTCTCAGAGCTCATCACAGAGTATTAACAACAGGCTGAAGAGATACGTAGAAAACCCTGTGAGCCATTTGTAGCTACAGCACCCAATCTGCCCCTACTCATGACCACCTTCTCCACCCTGCACTCTCTCCTCTTTTCCTCCATCTTTTCAAATAAACAAATAGCCAATCCACAAGGCTTTATGGGTCTGACCATTACATCAGCCTGTCCTAGCTTGGTATATGTTAAGTTTATCATAATTTAGCCTGCCATCACAGTGAAAAAAAGAAGTCCATCCTTTCCTCCTGTGGATGTGTAAACAGAGGCAAGATAGTATTTGGCATGGTTATACTCCAGTCTAGGATTTTCCTAAAATACAACCAAGATGACCTTGAAAAATATTTCCCTAGTACAACTAGTCTGGTGATGAGCTAGACAATAAACATGTAGGCTGGGAACACTGCAATAACCCTTAATTCATTAGAAGAGTTAGCACATAATGCTTTTTTGGCAGGGAATTGGCCTGGTGGTTATTTTTTTTCAATTGTCCAGTGTTTTTTTCATCCAGACTTAGTATCTGGAAAATAAACCATTACTCTTAAACTGAAGCGAGATCCACCTTTCTTTGATGACAATGGAGTTATTTTAGTATTAACAGTTGTGGACACAGAGGTACAATTAATTTAACAGTCCCCTCACAGAAGACCATAGTGGAAGATGTTTATTTTGCTACTACACATTTTTTGCTACTGTACATTTCTCACCTTATGGTCTTGGTGGTTTCAGCCTCCTCTCTCAAGTGCTGAATATCATAGCATTACACAATACGTCACAAATATATCCTTTATCCAATACTTTGAGCAGCTTTCAGAAAAAAAATAAAACAAACTCAAAGCAACAAAACCCTAACAGATGTTTAAGAAAAAGCAATTTTTTGTTTAGCTTTTCCTTTTTTGAGGGTGAGAGGAGTTGTAGTGAGTCTTTACCTGTGGGAATCCAGGATATTCCCCTGGCTTCCCTGGATGCCTTGAGACCTGGGCAGGGGGCTCAGAGGCCTTGGCACAGAGCCCAAGATCCCTGTGGGTTTGATTTCAGTCCCTGGGAAAAATTACCATCATTACAGGAAGAATTACAAGTCACAAAAAATAAGTAGAGCATAAATTAGATTGTTAGAAGGCAGAAAATTAAATTTATAAAATTCATAATAAGGAACCCAGAGCCAAGATGGAGGAATTTGTGCGTGGTATGTCTTTCTTTCTTTCTTCTTCTTCTTGGCATCCATCTTTTGGGTTAGGATGGCACTTCTGGATTGGTTTGGGAGAAAGCTGGACAGTGCCATGTAAGTGTCATGTATTGGAAAGTAATTGTAAACATCAGGTATGTAATTTATAGTATAAAAGATAAGACCTGCCCACAGGGCAGGCAGTGTGCCTCTGACTGCTCTGCTGGACAGACTTCTGTAGGTCAGGGAAAGAATTCCTTAGATAAGAAATAATAAACAACCTTGGAAACCTCAGAAAACGGCTTCTGACTCTTCCTTCGGTGCTTGAGCTGGAAAAACAAGAACTCTAAAACCACCAAACACTATGCGGTGAGTGATCTCAGACCCAAAGAGACATCACTGATCACATTTACCTACAGCCTGAACAAAGAGAAACAAAGTACTTGATCCTTGTCAACAATAAGTTTTTTTGGCCCTTGTTAAGTGTTAAGTGAATACATTATCCTATAATCCCTCTCTCCTGATTTAATGTGCTGGTAATTTATCTTAATTCCCCATAAGGCTCTATGACAAACCCCTTTGGTGCTACCAAGTTTTGTTGACATCCAATGGGTTATATGAAGTCCATGTGGGAGGGCCAAGAAGACAATGGAGGAAACTCCTAAAGGATGGGCAAGGGAGACAAATGAGACAGCAAAGGCAATATGGAGTGGATCATATGGGTTTGTAAGGAGCACCAGCCTGGGGTAGCATTGTGGTGATCTCAACAGAGAAGCTTGGAAAGATCATGAATTAAGGATCCAGCCTGATGGTGCCCTAGACATCATCTATAGAGACTAGAAAGAGGAAGAGAACAAACCTCAGGAATTCTTTAGGAGAACTAAAACTATCTAGACATGGTTACTTACAACTGAACGCACAGCATCCATCTCTTTCTCTGCTAAGTGAAAGAACATTCTCTCCATTTGGACAGAAATTGGTGAAAAAGCAAGCCCTTGGACATATTTATTATAAAACAAAATACGCTACAGAAAATCTCTACAGTAACACTGGCAAATTAAGGGAATCTATGGAACAACATTCTGGCAACAGAGATCAGAATACAAATTGCAATAAATTTTACTGCACTGCTGTGGAAAACATTGTAGAATGTACTGCTCATTCACTATGATCTTGCTCCTTCTTTCTTCAGTAATGTTTCTCCATAGAAAGACTAAATAATAGGTTAGGCCTATCCATTATTAGAATTTGGATGAAAATGGTGGAATTCTGCCAAGAAAAATGTATGTTAAGAAAGCATTGAGAAATAGAACAAGAGACCTATTTCTAAATATGGAGTAAATGGCTACATTCTGCCTTACTTGCCCACAAACATGATGTGCAATACTAAAGTATTTATATTTTGACAGTGCAGAATAGCTGCATGTTGACAAAAGTGCTCTTTCAGTCTCTGCTTCAGATTGTGTAAGCAATTTAACTTGGTTAAGCTAGCACAACTAAATGTACTTTTACCAAATAACACCATACCAAAACCTGCTTTTGTCACTTCTGTTTTTCCCGCCATAACACAACACGTGTAGTTCTAATACAATTTCCATTTCATAGATTTTTAGTTCCTAGCTAACTCCAAAACAAAAGACCCCAGCCTTCTAAAAATCATTGTAGAATGGAAAGGTAATATGTTAATCCCAAGGCTTCTTGATTATTCTCAGCTTTTGCTTAAGATGCAATACCTTCAACCAGATCCCAAAATGTTTTGAAAATGTCTAATGTGCTTCCTTCTTTGGCAGGAGAGAGCACTGGCACAATGTCTTAGAGGGATTCCTAATCATACTGTAGATTAAGATGGGATTTTCTGTTGGTTCATGCTCAGTTGTTTTTCTCCTCCTCCCACCACAGAGAGGATAAAATCTATTTTGAAAATGAAGGAGAAAAACAATCAGCGCAAACACTAGCTTCCTCTGCAAGCTGATGTATACAAGAGAAAACAGAAACAGCTCAATTGTTTGTTTAAATATTTTTCTAAGGTACTCAGAGTGAATTTACTACAGAAACCTGAAGGAATTAAGCTGTTGCAGAGCACAGCTCTTGAAGCCTTTCCTTTTACTGCTGGAGTTGGCCAGCCAAAGAAACCAGCTGTATGTCCAGATCTTTAATTGAAATCTGCTGCTGAGGGGAACTGCTCTGTGCTTTCAGCTGGCTCAAATGGGGCTGCCTAGCAACTGCAGAAACAAGTTTTAGCAAGGCAGGATGACACAAGCCATGACTGCCTTTGTGGGCACAAGTTTGTTGAAGCAGTGTATTTACTAGTGAGACCTCTTCAGACAAGGAAAAGAAGGAAGAAGCAAGACAAAATCAGATGATAAATGAAGTATAAATATGACTTTATTAGTAATATGCATTCTTAAATGCGTGTTTTTGAGCTGACTCAAATCAGCTTTCAATATGATGTTGTTGTTGACAAACCTATATTTTATTTATCAAATACACTTTGACAGAATTGCTAATGTTAGATATGAACCTGCAGGACAACTGGATCAACCTTAAAAGTACCAATAAAACCTCAAGCTAAATCAACTAATAAGAGATTTAATTAATCTAATTTTAACTAAAAATATACCACTGCATCTGTCTGTAACTCTGAACATCAAAGCAGTATTTCTGTGTTGACAGCTAAATGCTACATTACTCCAAAGCAAACTTCTTCCACATCTGAATTTTTCATATTCTACTTCTGAAATAGCCACAAGGCAAATTTGTAGAATGGTAAAATTGAGAACTGATGTCAATACTCAGGGGGTAAAGAGTCGTGCTGGGTAAGATTCATGGGGGTACATGAACACACAATACAACTTCATTCATGATGAAAACACAGCAGGAAAAACATCATGACAGTCCAAAATCCAGAGGGCCAAAGATGAACTTTGCAAAACTATGTGCTAAATGAAGGCAAAACTATTCTGAACTCTCAAACACAGAGAAGTTGCTCATATAAAGGAATAAGAAATGTCATACTCTGAAGTTTTGAGACTCCTGAGAATGACATTTTTTAGTGTTCAAAGAATTAGACCCAATATATGCTTCTAACAGTATAACTTAATAAAAAAAAGTCTTATTTTCAGAAGCAAAATTATTCTGATACACTTGTCTTTAATGGTTTTCTACTTGCTGTTTAAGAATAATAAAGGCAATGCTCCCCTATGATACACATTTATACCATCTCCTCATTAGCACAACTGGATAATGAAACAATACACATCTCTGAAGTTCAGCCCTCTTTTAGCAGAAAATCCAAAACAGGAGCATTTATTTTAAAGGATTTGCAGAAGCAACTAAAATACCAATATTTGTGATACAAACTAGCATCTGTGTTCTGCTCTCTCTCTTGCCCATTCTCTCGAATTTCCTATAATTGCTAAATTAGGTCTCAGGAACACTGCACTACTAAACAAAGATCTCTCCTAGTCCATTGTGATAGAAGTAAATGTACTCAGGAGGGAGATGTACTGAGAGGCAAAAGTCTTTTCCCCAAATTCTCTCATTTTCGCTCAGAACTCTTACCTGACTTCACAATACCACTCTCACCGAGTCATAGACTTGCCCCTCCTGCTTCTAGTCTTATCTCTTTCTCAGATATGTAGCACATGAATGTACTGAATTGGAGAAAAAAAAATTTGGCAGACTTTGCTAAGCTATTGCAACATTTACATGACTCTTTTTATATATGTTGTGAAAATAATTATTTTCTCGTACTTCTTATTTTGAGCCTGAGACAGATATTTGAAGAGGCAATTCCACAGTCCAATCTCAGCCCTATTATGACTTAATAGCAACCTAGTTCTGTTCTCCCTGTGCTTTCCTGACTGTTACTGTTAGTAGTAACAAAGTTCTAATACTTCCTCAACTTTAGCTTCACTACTATATGATTTCAAATTGCAGACACGCTTGTAATACACCTCACTGTAAAGGATCACAGCTTTCACTGGGTGGGAAATAAAAACAAAACAAAACCCAATGAAAACCTGAACTGTAAAATCTATTTCCTCCCTAGTTATGAAAACAAACAATTTAAAATTTTAAAATATTAAAATTACTGCAAAAGCAAAAAGTCAATACTGTTGCATTGACCTGACAAGTCTAGTACACACCCTCATATATGAATTTTGGCATAACAGATTTTATAAATACAGACTAGTCAATGCCACTTATATTTTACATTATATTTTACATATTAGTTACATAATACTATGCTTTATTCACAAATCTAACTTCAGAAGCAAACCTGTTCTACCAAGTACAACAATTTAAAATTAATGGTAAACACACAGCCTGTATATACAGATTACACATGAAGGTTCAACATCAGGTCAGTAGAGACTGAGCAAAATAAAAATGCCATGGCACTTGGTGGCCTGCATGAAGTAAGCTGGTGGTGTCAATCCAGTCCTCAATGGACTTTGTTCATTAGAAAGGAAAAACAAACCCCACCACATAGCACTAATTGGCACCCCTGTTGTCACAGTCAGCAGCCAGGCCAAGGTTACAAGAGCCACAGGAAAAGGGTCTTTCAAGGTCACTGTTGAGGCACAAAAGGGAAGCGGCTGGGAGAGAGCAAGCTGAGTGCCAGGGGCAGCTCAGCTCCCTGGCTGCCCTAGGGCTGCACCCATCAGGATCAGCCTGACAAGGCCTTTGCACATCAGTTACCCCACCCATGCAAACATCTGCATGCCATAAGCCCCTTCAGGAACAGATCCTAAACCTCTGCAGAGTACAGAAGAGGTATCAACCTGCCACTTTTTTCAATTAAATAATGCAGCATGTGTGAAGCCACTTAAGAGCAAAACACCTAGGAAAGCTCCAATTTAACTGACTGATACAATTTCATTGTACAAAAAGGTTTCTCCTTGTTTTTCTTAATGCACAAAATGCTGACCCTATCTGCAACAGAAGGGGAACTGTCATCTGTCACATAGGTAGAAACCATCATGCAGAACAATAAAATTAAGCAACATAACTGAGTATGCTTTCTTGGTTTTCTTGTATATGAATAGTACCTAATGCCTAATACAGAAAGCATTAATGAGTTTGTGTAGCTATGGATTACTCTGCTACGGAGACTCTTCTTCAATCTACCTTTCTAATGACTCTAATGAACAGCAGGAAAGGCTCATGTTCAAGTTCACCCGTAACATCTCAATATTTCAACACCTCTTCTACTGAGTCTGTCAGTATGCCTGTTACAGAAGCAGGTCACAAAACTCACAACCACAAAGATCAGAGGAATATGAAATGTACTGAAAAGCAGATAGTAATCAGAGAGCAATGGAGATGGGAATTTAAATGAATGCAGCACAAAAAATCTAAAAGGTTAACTGCAATAAAGCCCCAAACCAATAAACATATCGCTACAACTGGTTATAGACAACTAGTTAGGACAAAAAATCTGGTAAACAAATAGGATTGGAACATGGGATTTTTTTTCACTTTTCAATCTTAATTATAAACTACAAAAATACATAGCTGTGAAAGGACAGTTTGCATACTTTGATGTGCATACATCTAGTGTAAATATTTTATTGAATTCAAATTACAGGAAAATAACATCGCTAATTTTTAAGGGACTGTTCAACACATAAGGGTATCAAAATATCCTCACAAAATATGAAACATTTCTATACACACATCTAAAATTCAGAGCCTTTTCAATTAACTTCCTCAGCAGCATGTAAAATATTAACTGTTTAGTGCTCCTTAAAATATCATCAGTCAGGCTCTAAGCATACACAAAAACAGACTTAATCCTTAAGTGAAATGTAATTTCTAAACAACTCTTATTATTCCAGACAGTAAACTAAGAGTTCATCCTTTGTCTTGGTTCCAGACTGAAACATGTATAAAATATCTCGACACTATGAAAAATCACAGTATGCATTTAACTGCATTTGTTTCCTGAAATTATTTTATACTGGTGCTTATTTGTGCCCAAAAGATAATGCAGGTTAAGCCTGGCTCAAAATTGGATGCATTCCGAAAAATTTCATAATAGCATAAAGAGTCTGAGACATATACCCTCCTCTAGCTACACTGATCCTGCAAAAGGATGAAATAAATGTCAGCGGATGACAGCTTGGCTCTCTGCCTGTTTTATGCTTAGGACTTACAGAATATTCCAGGAGGGATGTGGGAATGCAAGCGATTTCATATAAGTGTACCTCCTACACTTTCAGTATAGTTTTCTGAAAATTGAGAAATTTTTCTTTTTGGTAATGGGGAGTTCTGCAATTGTTTGATTCTGTAATTAGCTCTTTGAGGCTGCTACAGAGAGAAAAGTTGGCCAAGGTTATATACTTAAAAATCACCCAGGTCTTGGAGAAATAGAGAGCATTTTAAGAGCATTGTCCATTTCTCTTTTTGTTCTGAGCATGGAGAGATCTAAAGATGTTTTTTCTGTCTTACAAAAAGTATTATGCTGCAATTAGATATTCCTTTATTGCCATGCATTTCCATCATCTCCAAAGGCTAAAATCTACATAACAAATCAGTGGTTTTTTTTTTTTTAAATAACAAAAAACTAACCAAATCAACTACCCAAAACCCCAAAAAACAATCAAAACCACCAAACAAATACAAACAAATAACCAACACCAAAACACCAAATAACAACAAGAAAAACCCAACCAAAAAAACCTTAACACTCCACCCCAAAACCTCCACAAAAACAAACAGAAGAAAAACAAATAGACAAACAAATAGAAAGTTACCAGCATATTCTTTCACCAGACAGAAGAAAAAGCAGGTGCTGGCAAGAAGAAGCAATAGGGAAGCAGAGATTCAACTCTCAAGCACATGATCTATATTTCCAAGGCTACAAGCAAAAAAATATAATAGAGGTTTCTCATGGAGATGTAACCCAACCAAGATTTAACAAACTGCTTATTTCTTCGTAGCAGCACATCCCAAGCAAAGAAAATCAAAAGAAACAAAAGGTTGGAAAGAACAAAATAACTCTCTGTAATACACACGGATGGATGATGTATAGTTTAGGGAACCAATTACACATTTTCTAACAAGTGAATGAATTTCAGTTTGAAGTATTTTTCTGAATGTACAGCTTTCCAGTGAAAATGACTGAAAAATATTCAGACAAAGAAAGAGGAACATAAAAAATAATAGAAAGATAGGGGAAAAAAATCCAACCAAACCTAATTTGATTTGATCCAGAGTTTAAAAAGATCAGATTTGGACATATTTTGCAAATGACATTTCCATTTCACAAATAAGTAACTTGGCTGAAGTGCAGTGAATGCCAAGCTTGCACAGACAGCTTATGTAACTGTGTATGTGATGCCCCAACTTGCAGCATCCCTGAGTAGCACAGCTCTGGATGTACACAGTGAAATGAATGGAAGTGGATATCTAGTGTTAGCATTTAGCTGAATACCAAACAGTTTGAAGTCCCATTACAATAAATTTACACGCAACACCAAGTAATAGAAAGTAGCACAATGAATACATTTATATGGTAGATTTGTTATTTTATTTTTCTTCTATTTTTCTGTTACTTACACTTCTCTCTTTCTTTATAATTTTCAACAGCAGGCCCACTGCAGTTAACTCCACCTGCAATGAGTGGAAATTGAAAAGTCCAGCACTCTGTAGTACAGGACTGTTCACATCAAAACCCTTCCATCTCCTCACTGTTCTGTTGTATATTGTTCTTTTCCTTTACAATGCCACTTCTTGAACATAACTTTATTTTAAAACACCACCCTTTCTATTCAGTTTGTCACTTATACAAACTTACCATCTTTGTTTTTCCGTCCCCATTTTCCCTTGCTCCTGATTAAATTCCCTCTAGAAAGCATACATTTTTCTCCATCAGTTTTATAATTTTTTCTCAATTCTGTTGAAGCCTGAAAATACTTGCTGCGAAAGGTCTTATTCAGTGTTCTGTTTTCATGGCACTTTCACTAGAGTTTGTAGGAATTGCTGATTTAGAACACATCTAGGCTAATCATATTTTTAAAAATAAATATTGGAGTTTTGGTAAATGCAAATCAATGACAAGTGAAGAAAGTGACATTTGCATAGACACCTGAATTAGGACAGCACAAGCTCTTTCCCCTTTTATCCACTGAATCGATCAGCTCTCCCATTTTCTAAAAATCAGTGGGCTGTAAACAACCAATGAGAACATACTGTACCATGATTTTTACATAAAATGTTCCAGCAAAGTCTATAGGGAATTCTATTCCAAAGATTCACAGCTCTGCAGAAAGATTTCACCCAGTTGATATAATTTACTGTAGCATACATTTGCTTGAAGTGCTATAATGTATAAACAATTTCTCAAAAAAAAAAATCTTTGCATGATTGTCATTGCTTCTCTAAATTTTAGAGCAGATACTGCAGGCAAACATTTTCTTTCAATAATATATTAATTATTAATTAAATTATGACTAAATTATAGAGATAACTATATACTTTTGAAGTTTTATCTTTAATACTGTAACAGCTGCTAAAGCTGGTAATGCCTTTTTTCTCACCCAGGTCTGAATAAGGAATTTATTTTCATAAACATGCAGAATGGCTCTACAAATTGCAGAGGAACATGATGTTGACATTCTTCAAGCCATGGAATAATTTGTAGTTTAAATTATTCTCAATGGATTTCAATCAACCATATTTTGCCTCCACTGACATAGATGTTTTAATCTTCCTCCTTATTCCAAGTACTCATGTGAGAGATTAATATTAACTGAATTTTCAAACATTGGCAATGGTTTAAAGGAAGCTAGTAATCTAAATAAAATACATAGATTTTTGACTAGAGAATTCCATTAAATTTCATCATTCTAATTCTTTACTTTTTTCAATGCAACATTAATTTTATGTGCTAATGTCGCAGTATTACAGCAAGTATATCTAAAAAAAGATTTCTGGTGCAGTACTGGATACATGCTGTCTAGAGTATGATACTTATTCTAGGTTTCTGTACATGAAACAAAACACTTAAGCTGGTATTTCCTGTATCACCTTTCCATTTCCATATGTCTTTCTATAGAGAGAGTTGTGTCATTAAAAGAAATCTGGCTTGCTGACAGACACTTGCAATGACCAGTATTTACACAGCTTTTATAACGCACTGAAAGAAAACAATATGACTTCCTAAATATCTTCCTAAATTACTTCCTAAACAAACTAAATTAATTTCTCCTTGGCCTTCAGTGGAACTCTTTTCTTCACTAAGAGGGTGTCAATGTGTGGCGTTGTGCCTTATTAATACATGTTTCTCTAGTGCCATTACTTGTCTGTGCCACTAGACTGTGCTGCATTTGTTTATATTTGTGCTGCCACTGCATTTGAATATCTGGCCTCAATTCTTGTACATGGTCTCTCCTTTCAGTTCATTCCAATTAATCACCAAATACAGTTTATGGTACAAATATTGTACAAAATCCCCCAAACAATGTGCACTAAAATAAGCAATGCTTTTCATAGCCAGCTGCTGCTTCATTCTTCTCTCAGACAAATATGAAACGAAACAACAGAGCACCTGTTTCACTACTCAGTCAGGACCTGAAATGTAATATTTATTTTCATTGTCCTATCTTGTTTAGAAAAACAAAATCAGTGCTGCACTGCTGACATGGAAAAATGATCAAGGAAAAATGTGTTAGCAGGGAAGTCCTAGGATTTCCAAAATGTACTTCTATGGCAGGCTCTCAAATCAAAAAGCTGACTGGCAGAAATTTACCCTCATCTACTAAAATGAGACATATTTTCCAATAAGAAAAGAGAAGTCAACGCACATCAATACCTCTAAATAGCACTTTTAATGAAAATATGGTCCTTAATTTTGTTAAATTCAGTTTTACACAGTTTACACGTAGTAAAATCACTGAACTGTCCTTCTCCAAAAGTTCCTTATTTCCAATAAATCTGGAAAATTATTTGCTCCACACTTCAATCTTCTAGATAACAGACACATGCCATCAACTCGTGGACTCAGTCTATTGCTAAATATCTCTGAAACAAGCATAAACTTTCAATGTGTAATGCACACTAAATAATCTAACCTCTGCAAACTATTCAAGTGCATAAAGCCGATCACTCTTTACCTCCTGTTGTAGGGGAATAATAATTTAAGACTTGCTTATTTATAAGCAGCTTTGTCTTTACTTTTTACATTTGAAGTTTATTTTAGGAGAACCATAATTTCACCTGAGACCAACAAAATATAATATGCTACCCACTTGACAGCTCATTATTTCGACAGTAGACCAAACTGCAATTTAATTTTTTTGCCTTCTTTTGATCTAACTATTTTTCCCCCATGAATTCTTTCATTCAAAAACAAAAACAAACAAACAAAAAAAAAACCAACAAAAAAAGAACAAAAAAAACCCCCACAAAACAAAGAGAAGAAACAAAAGTGAAAAAGCACTAACAACTAGAACTTGTAACAAATGGGACTGCTTGTAAGAAAAGACATTTTTCTTCTAAAGGATTGTTTCAGAGAGGGGAAAAATATAAATGTAATGGGAATGCACATGTTGTTTAGAAAAGTCACTCTGAAGGATAACATCACTTATGAATAGCACAGATTAATGAAGCAGAAATATGCGTCTTAGAAAGAATAATTTTATTATGAGAGGAGTTTGCTTATTCAGAAAAGCTAAGTGACCATGGGTAACGAAAAAGATCAGTTAAATGTAAGATCACCTCAAGAACATCTTTAAGTAGACAGACTGCTTTATACAGTGACTTTGTAATAATCATTGAAATTGCCCTTAAAATTGTATTGCTTTTTAGCTATACTAAAATATTTATTACCCTATGTAGTATATTCATGCATAAATACATAACAAATTATTATTATGTATTTTCCTAATCTTTACCTGAAGATTGATTTGGCTACTATTTACTAGCAACAACATAGTGAGGAGCATAAGCATAGCAATTAAACAAAGTAGTTTATTGGTAATTGGCAGAAGAACAATGTTTTTGAATACTTTTTATGGGTCAGTCTCAGCAGAGAAAACATGTAGCATATTTACAAACACTTCTTTCCAGCAAATATTTATATAGCTGTATTCAAACACTGAAGAGTAGCAGACAGTAAGCAGTGGAAGGTGATTTTACTGAAATTTCAGAGCAGGAAGACTTTTAAAAATTTGGCATGCTTCTTGGGATGTTGATTGCCTGTGGCCTTTATCATTCATGCTGCTTACAATCTCAAATCGTTGTGTTTCCAAGGGACACAGAAGAAGTAGTCTTAAATTCAGATTGCCTTATTTCTGTGAATAGTCCCATAAAATCTAACTGAATTACTCACATATATAAGGCCCATGACGACTCTCTATAAATGAGTTTGTCTGTCAAGCAGACATAATTACTTGATATTTACTCTTTAATGAATATGTGGTTTTAAACGGCCACAACACAGATAAACATAAGATTTCAAAAAATTATTGCATCTTTGTGCAGCAGTAAAAGTGTAGATACTCCATAAAAATTGCATACATGCATTTTAATTGGCAATTCATCAAAATAATTCACAATTAACAGCAAAGTAACAACATTTATGTCAAGCTAAATTAGCGTATATACTTGTAGCAGAGGCAGAAACAGCTGTTATTCTGTTTGCATAAACTTACAGCAGAATGTGTCTGGCAAAGTTAAGCACGAACATTTCTGCTTTATAAAAAATAGTTCCAAGACTGGAAAAATGCAGAGGGCCAAATGTCTCATTAATAGGACCACTCAAGTGAGTAAGCATTGTTCAGTCAAACAAGGACCAGGCCATCACAGCTTTACTGTATTCTCAATTCTGTACATAAATTAGAGTTTTTAATATGCTCATGAAACCAGTATTAGAAACAAACAGGGAAATGGCACAATCCAAAAGGCACCTTCTGTCTGCCACCCCCAGTGACACTGTGTGATGTCTTATTCTCCAAGCTGCACTGCAGACTTTGCCAGACTGCATACAGAATCAGAAGAAAAAACAACATTGAACTTTTTTAAACACGGAGCACAAAGAACAACATTTTGACATCCACAGCTAGTCTATGAAAGTCATTATGGAAAGCCCCAACTGTGCTAAATGTACAAAGCTGTTAAAATTACTGTTTAAAGAAACTGATTTTAAATTCAAATTATCAGGTTTTTTTAAATTTTCACTTGGATTTAAGTTGATGTAACAGGTTTATTACTAAGCTCAACAGCAAGCGACCTAAGACAGCATCTTAAAACTATAAAACAATGTATACAACCACTAAAATGATTATCTCACAATTGTGCAGCAATGCTCAGACTTTATCTTTTTGTTTTTAATTATTTCTGTTTTATCCTATGGAACAACTATTATATTTAGCCCAATTCACCATAAATGTGACACCTGTGATTTCCCGTATTTAAAGGGAGGGAAAGGGCAGGATATGGACTACAAAAGGGTTATTTAACATAAGCCATTATATTGCTGTACTGATAAAGCTCATTTCTATTCACGAGATTATTAGTTCAATCAATACTTACTCCTGTGTGCATCTTCAGCTACAAAGCATACATTCTTCAATTTCACAGCACAGACCTTAATTTCTGGGAATTCACTGCACCGCTCGAGAGGCAGGAATTTGTAGGGTAACTTGGGAATCTTTCACCCCTTTGAATTGCTTCCCTGGATCACATAACCAGTGTGCACACTATGTCAGACCCTGGGTCCTGGAACAGTTTAATCAAACTCAGTACTGGTGAAGATATACCTTACCCACACATTTCTGAGGACACAAATGTCACTGTGAGATAAAGCAATACCTTCCACAGTGCCCTACAGATTTCCTACAGATAATCACAAGTACATTTTAAGCAAGAATTATGACTTCCAGAATTCTTGTCGACTCAGAACATTTTTTTCCTGGTAGATTTATTCCTCAAATCCCAAAAATAGTTTTTAACCATAAAATACAATTTAAATGACTGCTACTACTGTGCTGTTAAATTAGAAAAATCATACCAACTTGTTCTTCACTGGACATATAAAAGACCAACAGTGGAAGTCAGGTATTTTCCACACCACAAAAGAGAAATTATTCCCAGCCAATGCACATGGTATTTTAATAATTTTTAAATTAACTGTCACCAGACTTCCAACTAAGAAAAACAAATATAAATTTAAAAAAAAAATTTATTATGAAAAAAAGTCTTATATATTATCTTCATTATATTAAATCATATAGTTATCTATTGATGAACTTTCATTATGTACTTTCCATACTGTATGGAATGTAAGTATGATCTAATTCAAAGTAAGAGTATTGCTGAGGTAGAACTGGGCTCTCATGCTTTCCCTTTTACTTTGGGTCATTCTAGAGAGGTGTCGCTGTTTATTGACTATACATATCTGCATTTTTTTATTACATGACAATTTATTACTGACTCATGATTTTCAAAGCATTTACTGACATTTATTAAATTTTATCTGCAAACACCTAACACCAGAAATTTGTGCTTTATCACATAACAAGGAGTACTAATGAAGCCAAATAACATTATTTGGTTAAGGAGTTGCTAGATGCACTACACTGTAAGGACAAATTGGTTTTACAATGGTGGGGTAAGATCCTAAGTCCTTTCTTTAAATTGCCATAGCAATTGAAATATTTTATATTATTAATGTTACATATTACAAATAGTGATGCATTCATTCTGCCTGGAATAAATTGCAAAATAATTTTCCTTTAAAGTTAATGAGTCTATAAAGATTCCCTGCACTCATCTACTCAATTATGGAGAGCTTCTAAGTTAGCCAGTCTATTTGTACGTTACTTAATAAGCTTGCTTGGAAATACTGCAGAGAGAATTTGTTTGATCACTTTTCTAATTTCTAACAAATATTTTACTCAGGCTAAGAAAATGGATTAGCATTTCTACATAACATCGTGTAACATGCGTTATTGCTCAGTTCTGACACCAACAGGAAAAGGCTACACAGAAAACTCAAAAAACTTGGCTACAAGAGGTTGGTGGTGCTTTTTCTTTAAAATATAACAGAAAAAGCTTTCAGTAAGATTTTCACCTTAAAGTTTAAATATTACTTTTGTAATAAGGGGAATGCTTGGGTACCAATGTTATTTTCACGACGCAAATATTCACCATTGGAAAATTGACTTTTGTATGCGTATGAGCAGCACGTTCCCGGAGTAAAAGTAGCTATTTTGACACTTTTTTTTTTGCCACAGTCAACCTTCCACATTTGCATAACAGCTGCATTATACACAGAATTGACTAACTTTTGAAAGCTTTAAACTTTACAAACCATTTTAGCAAGATATAAACTACAAGGAAAAATGTAAGTCTTATTTTAAAGTTAAATAGCACCATGATTTTAGTGCATTTACTGTTCTCTTTTTCTAAAAAAATATACTGAAGTACACATTCTACATTCTCAACCCTCACAGGATGTTCCCAGGAGTGGGACAGATGGAAGGAAGACTGTGATGAATCCTCATTGAAGACTTCCTTTATACCTATGTTTGCCTCTATAAAATACCGGTAGAAAAGTCATAATCTTCAAAAAATTGCATTTCCCACTCAGAGGGAACTATCTAGACCTACCATAACAACAAATGCTCAGTCTCCTGTACATTGTTCTGCTCTAAGTCAGTATGGCTACGAATGCCTAATAGGATTGAAATCAAGGTTTGAAGTGCAGAAAACTATTGTTTTGGATAGAATGTGACCAATGACTGTAACACTGTTACAGCAGCTGAAAGTGTTAGCTTGGCTTCCACGGGATAGGAGGACTGACAGTGTGTGTAACTGTTCAGTGCTTTGGGATTCAGCAGGCAGTAACACCAGTTGGGTATTTTCAGGCACTTTTTGACCTTCATCTCCAATGCAGAGCAGTAATGAAACACAGCAGCCCCTGCACATCCTAGGCATGTTGTGCTAACTACAGCTTGGAAGGATCCCTGCTCAGCTGGGAAAGTTTGGGGGAACAAGTCACAAGTTCAAGACTGAGCACTTCTTCCTTCAAACCAACTGCAAACACAGTTGAAAACAACTGCATCTTTACAAGAAGGCTTAGAGATCTCCAAAAGCACGAATTCATGGGAGCTCACATCTGTGAGCTGTGACGCTCATTCATTTCCGTTATTTGGAAAGCCACAAAGACAGATGCTCAATTAATGCGTAACGTTCCTTTTTAATTGAGGCAGTGTGAAGCACTGCTCTTACCTTGCCACACACCTGTTGTAAAACTTTACTTTACTGACCCCTTGCACATGAGTTTCAAACAACGATGAAAGGCGCCTGTTAGTTTTTCTCCTCCATCCATTCCAGCGCTTTTTTCCCCCCACCTGTAAATTCCCTATTGAGTAAGTATAAATCCAGTGCAAATATTAATTTGCATACTAGGGGCAGAGCTGCACCTCTTCACAGTAGCTGACAGCACAGCCAAAGGGGTGGCAGAGATGGCTACAGAGCTGGGGCAGATGCTGTAGGATATGCCGCCCGAAGTGCGGCAAGACCTGCCTCCCTCTCCCTGCCCAGGGCTGCTGAACCACCCTGGGCTTTGCTTAGAAGAAAAGTGTCTGGGGAGAAGGAGGACATTTCTCTTCACCTCACCCTTGCACAGGCTACCCCAGGGCCTGGGAGGAGAGGCCATGGCTTGCATGGATGAACTGCCCACAAAAAGGGGAGTTATAGCTCCTGACCAGCAGTCACTGGATGGGCACAGTTTGAAAAACAACCCCTGAGACAATGACCAGCTTTACTCAAATTGGAGGTGCTCTGGTGCACAGAAAAAGAAAGAAATAAAAAACCATAACATAAACCACAAACAAAATGAAAACCCACAAAAACAAACAGAAAATCTCCAACCCAAGCTGCAAAGCTGCAACAGGGGCCAGAACAGAGTGTTTTGCCTCTGTTTCCCGTTGCTCCTAAGACAAGTTCTTGCCAGATGCCCCACAACCAACATCCTAACAAAGAACGCTAGGGGAAAAGAAAGTATTTTTAAATTGATCTGTGCAAATGTTGTAGCTTCAATTCCTTTAAAGTGAATTACACACGTGTAATTTGCTGTTAACCACACTGTTACAGAAGCTGACATCGAGCAAACTGAAATTCTAGCTGGAAGTTCTTTCTAGTGTGTGTGTATCCCCCGTCCTTAAATGGGAGATCATGGAAGATCAAGAATTCTGCACGCAGTGTCGCTGTCAACGAACACGTCCCACTCCCCAAAAGCCTTTCTCCTCTGCTCCAATACCCTGGTATAGACTTTTTCGGCCCTTTCACCAAGCCATGGGTGAGGCAAGCAACCACTCTGCCAAACTGGGTGATAAAGGGCAATGTAGAAGATGTGGGATGGAGGAGCTGTGTAATCTCCGCGGACGTCCGAGGCTGGCAGGGGTTGTCCTTGCCCCGTGCCGGTGTTCGCCTAGCCAGGGATGCGGCCCAGGGGAGTCTGGCCCTGGGAGACACGAAACAACGCATTCCCATGTCCTCCGAAGCCCTCCACACCCACTTGGGTGCAGCCTCTCTCCAGCTCCACCGGACAAGCGGTTCTCCGTGCCTGAGGGGTCCCGTAGGAGACGATACTCGGTTTTCCGGCGGGACCCTCACCGGGTGCGGCTGCAAGCCCTGGGAGCGTCTCTCACCGCCCTGCACGGCAGCGCAGGCTGAGGGGCCCGAGGAGACCTGCGGGCACAGGGAGGGGGTTCCCGGCAGAGCAACCCTTCCCGCCCAATTAACAACTCATGGGGAACGGGGGCCTTCAGGCGACGTGCAGGCTGGGGAACAAAGTCCAGATAACTTTTGGGGAGAAAAGGGGAGCCGCTCTCCGTGCGGGCAGCGACCCGGGACCAAGCGGCAGCGGGCTCCGCCGCACGGACACCTGCCGCGCCCCGCAGGTGGGGACTGCACGGCACGGGCACCGCCAGGCACCTGAGCCTCCCTCCTGCCCGCGGGTCAGGACGGGCTGCGCTTCCCAGGACAGGTGCGGACGGTGTCCGTAGCCCATCGCACCCACCACAGCCGCGGAAGGCTCCCCGGTCTCGGTCGCGGCGCCCGCGGGTGCAGGAATCACGCCGTCAGTAGCCACGCCGGCGGGCAGGCACACGACCCATCAACTTTCTCCCCCGGACCCTCTCCTCTAGTACGAAACCACTTCTCCAGCCCGTTCCCCGGCAGCTTTCCCGAAAGAGAGTCGCCCCCCGGCCCGCTTACCTCGCATGGTGTTGGTTCCCCGCTCCGCGCAGTCATGAAGCTAGGAGCCCAGGAACCGCACCGCACAAATCCCGTCTCAACAGCCCCGAAGGTGGCAGCCGCCGCAGCTCTGCTCCGCCGGGAAAACCATACCTCCGGGGCGGCTCCGCGGGGCGCGGCTCCGCGGGCTCCCCGCCGCCGGGCGCGCTGCTCCGGGGCGGCCGCCCCGCGGCGGAGCCTCTGCGGGGAGCGCCTGAGCGGCCGGGCGGCGGCGAGGGGCTGAGCGGGGGAGGAGGAAAGGAGTTACGTTAGGGAAAAATGGGGAAAACACGCGGAGGCAGAAGAGAGGGGGGTGCCGCGTGGATGGCAGAGCATGTGCGCTTTCACATGACAACGGCGCCCCTCAGCAGCTCCCCGGTGCGGATTTCCACTGCGCAGCCACAGCAACGCACGGAGCGAAAATGAGACCCAGTGAGAAAGCGGCAAAGAGGCTTATAGCGGGGGCTGGGCGGTGCCGCCGCCGCCGCCCCGCCCGCTGTCAGCGCCGCCGCCAATCGCCGCGGCCCGCCCGGCCCCGCCGCCGCGGGTGGGCCCGAGTGCCGCCCGGCCCGGCCCGGCCCGGCCCGGCCCGGCTCTGCCCTGCTCTGCCCGACTCGGCCCGGCACGGCCCGGCACGGCCGGGTGGGCTCCGCGGGCTCCGCGCCGCAAGTTGCGCTCGCCCTGGAGCGCCGGGGGTCGTGGCCGGAGGCGAGGCGGGCCGGGGCGGTGCGGGGATGGGGCTGCGCGCCGAGCTCCGGAGCTGCGGGGAAAGCTCTGCGGCGGGCGCGGGGATCGCCCCGGGTGGCGTTGCTTGCGAGCAGGCGGTGTCTCCGGGGAGAAAGGGAAAGCGCTCGGTCACCGCGGTGTGACCATCATCGGGAAACTGCGTTTTCCGACCGGAATGGGAAAGTTTGGTGGTGAGTCCTTTTCTCATTAAAGAGTGAATCTGGACGTCGAAAGCGATTTGTTTTCCGGTGTAAGACTAGCAGAAGGTTCTGCAGAAACCGGTGTGTTCTGCGGCCAGCAGGATTTTTCACGACTCACAACTCTCCCTCTGATTAACTGATAGACAAACTGATGTTTGTCCCCGGAAAAAAAAAAATAAAAACCCAAACAAACAAAAGAAACAAAAAAGGCACCATTACTGTTTTGTTTTGTTTTGTTTTTCATGTATGATGGATCATGGAACACAACCGGATCTCAGTAGGATATCTTAAAAACCAAGTCTGTGTTACCAAGGTTCGTAATTCCTAGCTCCAAGCCTAAAATGGAAAAAAAAAAAAAAAAAAAAAAAAAAAAAAAGAAGAAAAGCGCCTCTGATTTAACTAAAATGTATCCTTACAAAGTTACAATGTCGACCTCATAAATCAAAATGGGAATATATATATATATTTGATACTGTTAAATTAAATGCAGACAATCCCAAATAGATCTATTTGTTACTACACGAATTATCAGACTAAGTTCTATTAGGTCTGTTTTGCAAGAAATCATAGGTGTGATCTCTTTTGCTGTCTTACGATTTGTTGTACAAAAATTACAAAGTGGAGTACCCACTGTTAGTGCAAAGTGGCAGAGCTTTATTCTTGGGGAATAAGGTTGCAGGGTTTAGAGGAAGCAGTTCTTGCAGTTAGCCTCCTTAAAAACACCTGTTTGAATTGCAGCTGACAAAGACATGAAAGAATCAACTCTGCCAGTATTGAAAATGTCTTGATTTACTTGACCATGGTGAATTTTATCTGCATCCACTGTATGATGATAGGGTCAGTTAAAAAAAAAAAAAAAAAATCTTAATTCCTAAAATACTAGATGGAATTTGAATTGCATTGTATTTACACAATTTATGTACTGCATGCAAAGTTGTTAATACTCATGTGGGATCTCATCCAGAAACATTTACCAATTTAGTTGTTAGTAGTTAGGCTTTTAGTCTACTTTTATCAGCACACCTTTCAGTAACAGTTACGTGCTCTCCATCTTTTCTCTTCACAAGACGTGGAATTTACAGTGGCGTGTTTTCTTTTTAATTGGGATTTTAGCAGATGTGGTAGGTGGCAGTTAGGCTTGCCTCCAGGATTCACTTCTATGGATTTTCCCACAAACCATCTCTTCAATCTCTTCCTCATGTTCAAAAGTTTGTGAGGTAATTGCAATGAAACAACTCTTACACATCACTTTGCAAAGTATGTTAGGAAGTCTCATCTCACAATAGGTATAATTTACCTGATATCTAATATGGAATTTAGTGAATAGTGCTTATGGCTCTTACAAAAGCAACTAGGAGAGAGAGCAGAGATTCCACCTACTCGTGTTGAAACCAGAACATTTCTTTTATCCCTACTGGAGATTCACCTAGCAGCAGGAGTAAAAGTCAGGTGAATTTCAAGAGGAAATATTCTCAAGACGTCTTGTTCTTGGTTATGCAAATATGATTTTTAGATTTAATTGTTTTCAAGCTGCATTTTAACACAAATCAAAACTTTATTAGGTAAATACCAAGCTGTCTACTTGCTGTGCTGTGCATTCAAAATACCTTACACTATTACAGTGAGTTCTGGGTCGTCTTTGTGTGGGATTTGTTTGGTGCTTTTGACAATGGAGAAAAAAAAAATCTTATTTGTATTTCTTAGCTTGATTTTGATAAAAAGTTTTTTTTTGTTTGTTTTTTTTTTATATATATATATATTTTAATTTTATTTTAATTTTCCCTACAGCACCCACATAATCTGGTGTCTGGAATTTACATTTCTCACTACCATATGGAGAGGCAATTTTTATTTATCCATTTTCAGAAACCTGGCAGACTTTTAGTTTATTCATATTTCTTGTTCAAAAATAGTATATGTACAATGATAATTCAGGTCTGAGGTTCTTCACTAGCAAAAGCAAATTGTTCAATTTGATTTTTTTTCTAATATTTGAGATGAAATATTGTGTGCTATGTACTAGTAGCAGTGTTGGAAGAATTAGACCTATTATAAACGTGTGAACTTCAGTTAGAGACAGAAAAATTATAAATATTTAAAAATACAGGGCTGCTTGAAACTATTGTATGTTGAAGCAGGTAAACAACATACAAGAAAGGCACATGATCTGAAGTCATACAGACATTTATAGAATATTCAAAAACACATACCTTCAATAGTTAAATAAACTGAGTAGTACAATTTAGCCCACTATTCTTGTAAAATGTTAGTTATCCTTGGTTTCAAAAAGGGCCTTTTCAGGTTTTTCTCATTTTAGTTGGGTGCTTCAGAGAAGAAGTTTAGAAAACATCAGACAATAAAGTACAAAAAACAATTTGTCATGCTTCAAAAGATAAACAAATATTTTGTGGCAAAAGAACTGTATTACTGCTATTGTATTTTCACTGCAAAATAACAGTGAGAAATTGCTTTTCAGAATTTCACTTGCATTAGCACCTTTCCAAGGCTCTTTGGATCACAATCTACTAAGACATTATTTAGGGTCACATACTTTTATGATTTTTAAAATTTGCAATAGTTCATTAGAGCTGTAGCAAGTTATGCCTAATTTAGTTGCTTCATTAAAAAGTATTGAATGAACAGTCAAAACAAACTGTATCAGTCAGGTCCCATTCAATTTCCCTGGATATCAATGGCTAATTTCTGTTGGCATGAAAGGAACCCACATACACCCCATAGCCAAATTTTTTTTTTCCTAGATTCAGTAGGAGTAGCATTGGTCACAATTTTCTTCATCTCATTTGTCTCCAGCTTCATTTCCAGACATTCCTAACTTCATGTAAATAATAAGAAAGATTTTCTAATTTTTCATTTTTTGACTTTTGCACAAGCTATTGACAGACTCAGGAATGTGAGCTTCCCTCATGCTTTCTTCACTTTAGATGAACTTTCTGAAATTTCTCCTATCTCATTATACCACCTGCGATCTGAAAATGTGCACATGCACTGTATTATTTTTATCTCCTATAAAGACTTGCAACCATTATGCAATTTCAAACTGTTTCCACAGAATATTATTTAATTCAGAACTCTGCGTTTTCTTCCAAACTAGTAAAATTATTTTAAAAGCAGCCCTAGAAAATCCTTACACAATAAGAAACATCATTTAGCAATTGAAAAATCTTTTATTATGCCAATTTGGTTTTAGAAGCTAACAATGTAGTATATTCTGACATGACAGGATAACCAGAAATTTGGAAAAATAAGGTGAAAAACTGTGCTCAACTTTTTCCTCTGTCTCGTGAAATGAAAAGTAGTCCCTATCCACAAATAAGGAATCTCAACTCCTGTAAATACTTCATGACATCTATTTCATTCTATATGTACTTCCCTGCCTTAATGGCAAAAATATTATTATGACTTCCCATCCTTTACGTGCAGTGTCAATCACTGGATCATATTATAAAATGTCCCAATTAAACATATACTGGAACAGGAGTGGATACTAGCTGACATACTAGATACCATTGCCACCTCACCCCCCGACAAAATGTTCAGCACCTGAAAACATAGTCTGTTGAGGATATAATTGCTGCATTAAACCTAGAACACCAAAACTTTGATATTGTATTTTGGATTCTAAACCCTAGCCAAGGAAGGAGCTGAACTTGGCAGGTAACCTGGAGTTTGCTGTGGAGTAACTACAGCACATTGAAATATTGATGAGAGAGAGGAGGCAGCAGTGTAAGACTGTCTTCTTGCAGCAAAAAGCCTGCCAAGAGGCAATGACCTTCCAGGATTTGTGTCCACAAAACTTAGGGGCTCCTAAGTTACTTTGAGGCAATCCAAGACCAAGACTGGGCTTCAATGAAGGAGATAGAAAGATAAGAGTTGGAAGGAATACATAGGCAAAATAAAGTGCTGAAGGAAAGAAGCATGAGGCAGAAGACCTGCCTTGGTTCAGATCAGTGCTTCACACTGGGGCAGCCTGAGGCACTGGGCTCTGGAGCGTGGGGACGAGACGGGGCATCGTCAACTCTACTGCTCTCATGAAGCAGCTTGCAGTGTAAATGTAAGCATGTATTGCTTGCAAAATTTTTTCCCTTTAAAGGGATACTGACCCTCCCCTAACTATTCATTTGGCCTCATGGAAACAGTCTGATTTTACAGATTTTTAGCAGTTTTACTGGAAATATGCAAACCCAGAATACAGTTATTTCCTTCCTTCCTGGAATCCTTCCTTCCTTCCTGGAATCCTGGAATTTTTCCTTCCTTCCTTCCTGGAATCCTTCCTTCCTGGAATCCTTCCTGGAATCCTTCCTGGAATCCTTCCTTCCTTCCTGGAATCCTTCCTTCCTTCCTTCCTGGAATTCTTCCTTCCTTCCTGGAATCCTTCCTTCCTGAAATCCTTCCTTCCTGGTATCCTTCCTTCCTTCCTGGAATCCTTCCTGGAATCCTTCCTTCCTCTTGACAAAGAAAGAATCTTTTCCATAAGAGAATGTGCATCTATTCCATGACAGTGTTCCTCAGTTATATACAGTTTTTCTTTTTTCCCCCTGCTTTGTTTGTAAAGAATACATACACCAAATCAATATAAAAACCATAGGGAATAACTTCTACCTATTTGCATTGTAGATACTCCAAATACTTTGAGAATTTTATATATATATATTTTATCAGTTACCTCCTATTTTTATAGCAAAAAAAACCAAAAAAAAATTTTAATTTCTTTCAGCATAGCTAGCTTTAAAATTGGTCTCTCATAATACATTTATTTTCAGATAGTTGGAAAAAATAAGCTTAAACACAAACAATCAGGCCAAGAATATTCAAAGTGCCTGTTGCTGGCCTAGTTTTTGAAACTGATGAGAATAGAATCAGGTTTTTGAAAATACACATACTAAAAAGCAGATTTTTAAAAAATGTTAAAGTATAGTCTGAAAAGAATAAAAGAACTTACAGATTGCTTACCCCTATTTTTGTCATGATACATTTACAGGCCAGTGCAAAGTAAGCAGGATAGTTACCTCAGGTAACAAAAACAATCTCCAAAAGCAAAAATTACTGTGGATGCTTCCCTTTCATTTAAAAGAGCTCTTTCTCATATAAAGCTATTAGCACCACTTTAATTTATGCAGTTAATTTTTCCATCCAGTTCATAGGGCAATCCCAAGAGGGAAAAAATGGCCCCAGCTCTATCCCTTATATAAGGCAGGCAGATTTAACAAGTCTTGATCTGAGAAAGTAACAATGCAAATGCTTAGGATTAAACGTGGTTATGTGCTTTTTTTGTATTAGAATCTGTGTCAGAATGCTTATTTAGCTACAATTCTGATATTAAGAAAATCTTCTTGTGTTGGCTGACCTAATACAGAAAGTGGAATTTTTTTGTTTCATACATTTATGGTAAGATATGTTGAATATATAAATGTTTGTATGAGAGGCATAAATTAGCTAATCAACATTTTTGGTCTTATTTCCAAAATTGTTTTTTTTTTTTTTTTTTATGTCCATTGTGATAGGATATGTCTATGACTGAGAACAAGAAAAAACTTCTAGATACAGTGATACAAAAACTCTGAACCCCTTCTACTTGTGAACAGATGCACATGGATGAGTTCTCATAAGACATATTTGAAACTATTAAATACTGGTATAAATTTGCTGATATAAATTGAGTTCTTGGCGCATGCACCACCCCATGCTATTGTTACTGTGTGTCACTATGGCATAGAAGTAGAAAATACTAAAATAATTCAACTATTAAAGATGTTTCAACTATTAAAGATGTTGGTAACTCCAGCCATAGCTGGCTCATGGGTTGATAAACACACAGGTTGGACCAAATAAGCAAGACCAAGGAGCTAATATTCCTTTAAATCTCAGTTCTCCAGGATGGCCATTTGCATCTGAGAAATGTTCTCAGTTTAAATTCTCGGTTTAAATCCCAGGAACAGGGAAATGTAAAAGCCCACTAGGACACAGTGTAGCATAAAGATGCAAGCCAGTTTTAAATGAAGTATTTTGGGTACTGGCAGCAGTCAAGCTGTGATAGCAGAAAGCTTACTCTGTGCAAGAAGTTTATTCTGCTGCATGGGCATGTTTAGCAGCCTGTTCTGCACTTCATGCTATTGTGAGGTGGCTGCTATGCAATATTTTGCATAATACCTGCCATGCAAAATGTATCCAATAGAGCAGAGGCACCTGGCAAAAAGCACTTAACTAGGCTAGAACTGCACTGCTCAAGAATATATATAATACACATTAAACATGCAATAAGGTATATTATACATATAAAACTATAAAAATATATACAGTTTATTCTAATAACTTTTGCCTATTCATTATAGCACTTCCCCCTTACTCAGAACTTGCCTGTGAAAAATTTGGCTGGTCTTGAGGTTCACACTCTCTTTGTCAAGAAAGGAAACATTCACATGACATGAAAGAAATGAGGCATTTCTGAAGAAACACTACTTGTAGTGGGATGCGTGTAAATGAAGAGTAAATCTCCAAACACCTACAGTTATTGCAAGATTCTCAGATGAAATGAAAGCTTCAAGGCTGCTGCTGCTAATAGGACACAGTGAAAAACCAGCAAATGTCTCTCTCTATGCTGTTAATGCCAATGACAACAACAAGATCCTGAGTCCCCCAGGCCCCTGGTAGGTTGCCACTGCATTGCAGGGAGATAGCTGATGTGTCAGAACACATTAACTTTCTTGGCAGGTGGGCAAGGAACAACTGTACAAAGAGGTATTAGGTGATTAAGGAGTATGAAGGCATGATAGTAAGTTCAATTAACAGACAAGATGTAGAAACATTTGGAAAATGTTCATGTAACAACAGCAGGGACAGTACAATTTTCAATACAATAAAAATAAGAAATAAAGGACAGGTTAAAACCCCTATATTCACAAATTAGGGATTGTGAGCAAAGATTAGAATTACATTGGAAAACAGAAAAGTACAAAAAATTGCCTTGTTAACCACAATAAATTCAAATTAATGTAATGTTTATTCTCCTGTTATCTTTTCAAATGTCTGCTCATTCGTAAATGCAGCCATTTTAGCTAAACAAAGTAAGCAATTTATCTTATGTGGGATAGACAATCATACTGCTGTCTGCTATGTATGGTATTTTAGCATTTTTATTAAAATCGCTTGTTTACAAGAACAAGAAAAGAGAATAATGAGGAAGATAAGTACTAAAAGACACAGGAACAGAAATTAAGCACACATGAAATTAAGAAATATCCTTAAAAGCACTGTATGGTACCTTGGTGCCTTTCTTGGTACTACATTACATCATTTTGTGTAACATCTTTTTTTTAACTCTGTCCAGGATGCTGCACACTTTACTGTGATAAGACTAAAGAGAGGGAATGCTGTGGGGATGGGATGCTACATAATTCTTCTTGTATATCTTTTGGGTCTTAGAAGAGCTTGCACACATTACACAGGTTCTTTCTGCTCCATGCAATGACAGTAGTCTGACCAGGCTGAAAATGCTTGGAATCCACAGAAGCAGGGATTTTTTGAACAATGATAAGTGCTACATTTGGGAAAAGATTTTAAAGCTTTTTCTTTAAGCTCTTAAAGAAGTCTGTAAGCTGTTGAAATTTTTATTTATTTGTAAATAAAAAGTACAGTGCTTGCCATTTTTGGAAAAGAAGTATTGTCTTAGATCATTGTATGATAAAGTATGATAATTCCTATTCTTCTAAAGGCTCAATAGAATGCACAAGTACTATGCATGTATGACTTTCTGTATGTCAAAATAAATTTTAAAGCTTTAGGAGAAAAAGTGTTATGTTAGAAAGCTTTAGTAACGTATTGTCAGCATCAGTTATGTAATTGTTGTACATTACAGACACTTTTAGACTGTCATATTCAATGTTTCTTTTAGATTGAGAAGATACTAAAACAAGAGAGTCCACTAACAAGAAATAAAAAGAAATAGTGTCAGGCACTTCTAAGCCTCTTCAGAATTACAGGAAGTGTTAAAAGAATGATGAATACAATATTCAAATGACAACTGTGGAAACATTTTTTGAATGACATCATGTTATGTTGTTCCTAGCAAGCTCCCAAAGTCATAGTAAGTCTATGGGGCTTTTTCTTTCATTCAAATCAAACAAGCAAACAAACGAATTAAAAAAAACAAAAACAACAAAACCAAGCAAACAAAAACGCACACCAAAATTCTAAAATTAAAAACCCATTTTCATTGTGTCGTTGGTGTTATGAACTATGCTATTGAAACAGACATCTTCTTTAACAAAGCAGCGACTTTTCCAAATAAAGAGAATCAAACACTAAATAAAGAAACAAATCAAATCACTCCTCTCCTCTGTGCACATCTCCCTGGCCAGCCAGATTGTATGTCACATTTGGAACAGTTTCTATGCCGAGTCAAACCTTTCATTCCCAAATATACTGGTGCAGAGAAAGCCAAGGTCCAGATTTCAGTTTCAGGCTTTAACTACTTTGTTTCAGAGCAAGATCAGAAGTCAACATTGATAAATACTGTTTTGTCCATGGACATTACCCTCTTGCTCCACTAAATCTCCTCTCAATCTGTTAGGTCTTTCTGCACCAGTTTAAGCTATTCATTCATGCTTTTGTCTTGCCTGTGAAACGGCATCTCTGTTAGTTGATGCCTTACTTATAAACTTACCCTGCACAAGGATCAGTTTTATTTCCCTTCAGCTCCCTACATAATTTATGTAAACCACCAGAGGAGTACCTAAGTGCTGGCAGCAGATAATGTGATGTTCAGCTCTAGCTGTCCTACATCTTATTATGGCCTCCAGCCTGGCTGAGAAGAAATGAGCTGGTCAAAACCAGTCAAAGCCCAGTCCTATCTGGAAATAGCAGAGAAAATTATTTCTTATGGACAGTCCTGCCACAGTATTTTGAAAGTGAACATTGGTTTGTGTGCAGTGTAAGGCTGTTGCTGGGCTCTTTCTGATGCTAAACTCAGGCTAAAAACTATCAGTTAAAATAGTAGTCAATTAATGTCTTTATATCTTGGAAATTCCTTCCAGTTCTGAATGAAGAATGACTTCCTGTGACTGAGCTACAACCTAAAATAGAACTGGATGAGAAACCACACATGACTAGGGAACTCCAGCTTCGTCAGCTGTTGTGTTTCCTTAGTGGCACAGGTACCACAAACAGAGAAATCCTCCACTGGTTTCATGTAGAATTTTTTATTTGATTCAATTACTCTTTCCTTATATTTTTAGGTGGTTCTAGATACTGAGGAGACTGCTTAAACCTGTGGAATGATACATGTGTTCTTTTACACAGCAGGACTTTATATGATAAGCAAAAATAAGTGGAAGATGAAAACTATGGACTGGTCTTGAACTTGAAATTAACTTCTCTATCAGTGAGGATCATTACAAATCTGTTTTCTGTGAAAATTGCTTTTTCTGAATTTTCAATTTTTCTATGCCTGTAGATACATTATCTTAACATATATATATATATTATATATTCCATATATATATTCCACTTCCCCAGTTCTTTACGCTGTCAAGTATATTGCTTCGGTTAAACATTTCCACCAGCTATCTTGTACTATAGGACCTGAAAAACACATTTTTCCAAATACACAGTAAATGCTGTGAAATTGTGTATTTCAGGAAGTGTAGTTTTCTTTGTATATGCTGTGGAAATATAATTTTGATTAGTAGGCTCTGTTTGCAGTCAGATTTTGATGTCACTGAGAAATATCTGCATATAGCAGTGATTCTTATCTTGTTAGAAGTCTAAGCTTGTTATTATTGTCCTGTTAGAAATCTAAGCGAGTATCTCCAAACTGAGCTCATGCCTTGTGAACTTACTGAGGCTTTATTTTTAAAACTTACACTTTTCATTGCTGTCTTTCTTTCTTAGTGTGACTTGCTGAGTATCTTGATCTGCAAAGCAGGTTGCAGAGCTGGAAGCAGTCTGTAGCATGGAAGGTAGTCCTGAAGTCTCACTCAGCAAGTGGCTTTGTCCATGAGTCCAGGAGTCTTTGGAGCAGAGGTGGTGCAGCAGCCTCTGCTCTGGTTCCATTGGCACATCTTGGTTGCAGCAGCTCTTCTGATTCACAGACTACTCACAGCAAGTGTGGCCCCAGCCAAGCCTGCAAAGCCAAATTCTGTTGTTGTTTGCACTGATCCAATTGTGAGCACATGCTGGCCCGTTTTATTCATTCATGGCTCATACTGGTGTTAATGTCTTTGGACATGAAATTAATGTTTATTGAAGCAGCTTCTGACTCACACAATATTACTGTCCCTACTGAAATTATGGAAGGATTTGACTAAGAGGAGACTTCAGAACTTTGTAAATATTGAGTTAGAATATAATTATCTAACAAATTAAAAATTGTTTGACGCTGGACTAGAAGCAACTCTGCTGAATTTATTGGAACTGCATCTTGTTTCAAGCTGCCTCATAGTTTTGTTTAAAGCTCTGCATGCTTCAGAGAGGAATTTCAAATAATAAATGTTTCAGCCAGGCTGAAAAGTGTTAGTAGGTATTTCCTTTCACTCTAGCATAAGTTTGGGAGAATCAGCTTTTATTCTCATATATCCTTGATGCAAGACTGCTAAGAAACATGATGAGATTTTTTTTCCGGTTTTTGCTTTCCATATCTGGAAGTAGGAAGTGATAGCAGTGTTTCTGTACTCTCAGTAAATAAATATTCCACCTTAACTGTAGTCTGAAATTTAGATACGTTACATAGATACATTTTTTAGGCAGACTAAAAAAAAAATTAAAAATTCATCTTTATTAAAAAGTTATGGGGTTTGACTTAATATCCTAGGATGAAGACAAGGATAGACAACACTAGCAAACTGACTGTTAACTTCATTAATGACTGATGTCCTCAAGATTATTGCTATTAGGAATTTAGTTCAGTAGTTTAGAACAGAAATTACATAATTTCAGTTGCTTTGCTGAGCTTTAAATAAACTGTAGCATGATTTGAGGCCTATTTGGGAGAGCAGCTGTTTTTAATTTAGAATTTCAATCTTTATCATTAGCCTGACTACCTTGGACTATGTATTTTCAGCAAAAATCCTAAACTAGTACATTGGAAGCATATACTTCAACTAAAAATCTAAACATTCAGACTAGGCAGAGAGGACACAAAGATCTGAAATGACATATACTCCAGCTTCAATATGGGTAGAACTGATGGCAATTAAAATTCATCTCCAACCTACCCAGTAGTATTTTCCCTGCATCTGTTAGGAACTTTTCTCTCCATGCTTTTCTTTCACCAATATTGCAAAAGAGAAATGCAGTCAAATGGAAACTAGTGTAAACTCCGTGCAAACAATTAATACAGTTTCAGTATTGCTCTATTTTACTGAAGCAATGCAAAGGATTGTACTACCAGCACAATGCTTAAGAAACAGCAGTAGATTTTGAATAAAGAGTTCTGCATTCCACTGGCAGCTGAGGAGATCAAACAGAAAATATGCCAGCAGTATAGACCAATGCATTATCACCCCCTCCCTCTTGCTGCATAACTGTGCTTCATAATGTGCCATAACATTGGCAAGCACAGCTCAGAGCTTTTTAAGAACACAAGGAAGCTCATGAATAATGGTTGAATCAGGAAAGTGATAATTAAATGAGACAACTGAATGCCGGTGGAGTCCCTAGTGGAAAATACTGTTCAGTGAAGATCATCTTCATTTTCCTGGGTTTAGCCATACAACACTAAAGATATTTTTCCAAACCAACATTTTAATGAAAATATTAAAGTTCCCCAAAAAAATTGAAGTATCCCAAAAAGATATGAAGTATTTTCTTGTATGTGATCTCTAGTTCAAATGTATGAGATGTGCTTCAAAGAGGGGAAAAAAAAAAACAAAAACCAAAAATTTTCATTCTTGATTCAGTGAGAAAAAGCATTTTGAATATTTTGCTGGTTTGCCAAATTAGTTGACATGATTAAATTTGTATTATAGAATGTGGCAACCAATAATGGGTAAATTGTGAGCATCTTGCCTTAAATGTTTGCTTCATGTTTCTCCTTGTATTGGAGGTACAGTTTGTTTTGTTCCACCTCCAGTCTCACCCATTTTGTGGCTTTAGAACAAACATGGTTGGCTGCTATTTGTCAGCAGTCAGTCTCAAATTTTTATAGGATAAGTATCTCTACTGTTGCCCTGTCCTGTCACCAGACCATGTTCCTCCTGAAGCTGTGCTGCGAGGAGAGGCTGCCGTGCTCCTGGAGCATTAATCAACACACAGTAGGTCTGAGAGCCAGGAGCTGCAATCTGCACTCACAGATCCTTTTCAGTTTTGTACTCTCCAACTAAGTGCTCTCCCACAAGTCACCCCTTGAAAGAGAAGTGAGGAATTAGCCTTTTTATGGAAGAAAAAATTGTTTTATGTAAAAGCACTGAAAGTCAAAGTGATTAAGGGGCTTGGCATTCATGTGGACATGATGGCAAAATTTGACTGGAGCACAACAGTTTTTGTGACTTATGATGTGTGTAATATATGTTCATTCCCCCATTTTTATTTGAAATAAAGTCTTGTTCCTTTATCACATGTCTTGTCGTTCTTAGAAAAAGAAAAATAAAATGCCCAAACTGACTGGCAATGGATCTCAAGGTTGTTTCAAACAAATTCAGAGGTTTTCATTAAACTGGCTGTTATTATATATCTTCATGAAAAGGTATTTTTAGCATCTGAACTACCTGAATTAAAAGATCTAGAAAAATTATTTGGGATATGTTTTTGTTAAAACACCATACGGACTATTAGCATTTATCACATTTATGTGATCTTTTCAGTAAAATTTCAGTTTCTGTCTTTGCTGTTCTGGTAAATGCAATGAAAGATCAAAGAATCCTTATATTACAAAGGACCAAAGCTCCAAAGCTCTATCACACCTAAATTAAGGTGGCAGAAACAGATATCTCTCACTTTTAGAGGGAGGATGTAAAAGTAGGGAAGAGTATTTATTCACAGACCATTTTACCTTACAGAACCTTAATCCATTTATAATCAAGGCTCTGGGTTCGGTATATATGTACTGTTCTGAATCCACACAAGAAGAATTAATAATATGATTTTTTTTTTTCCAGTAAGAAAACTTAGAGTTGCTCTCTCTCTCTCTTGCTTTACCAGGTACCCCAGAAAATGTGACCAATGCAGATTTAACAGATGATGAGTGCTCACATATAGTTTAAGACTCTTGGTTGTTCCAAATCCACTTTATGGTGCACAAATACAGGGTCAGCACCCTGGCAGAGGTGTTTCACACATTCATACACAGACAGACAGGCAGACACATGGACACACAGACACTGTGTTTAAGAGATTTGGAGGTGGCAGTGCAAGCAGCTGCAGAGAGCTGAACTCAGACACTGCACGATCCCTATCTGGATGAACTAATTTCCAGGGTGTTTTTGTCCCTGCTTTCCATGGTTTTCGGGTTGGGAGCTAGAGGAGGAATGTTAAGCTGTGGGAGATCTCCTCACCACATTACCTTTGTTTCCCAAATACCTAGAGCACCATCTATGGGAAGCAACTTTTTTTCCTTTATTTCCAGTGATGAATACTGTTTCGTGGGTAAAGCACCTTCTCATTTTGCACTCTTGCTATTAAAAATGCTACTGTTATTGTGATTTTTAGTAACTTTTTATTTCAACTCATGATTTTTTTCATTTAGTGTTGCTTCCTTACCAAAAGAGACTGGGGAAGGGAGTGACTTATTTGGAATTTATTTAGTTGCCATGGGATTAAATCAGCACAGACAGTAGAACTTCATAGGCTAGAACACCCTTCTGAAAGTCGGAAAACTCTGAATCCTCTCACTCTCAGGAAAACAGAATGATGTGGAGTAATTATTTAAATGGTTATTTTCCATCCCTATTTGTTCCCTGATCGACTGTGCAGGCACATGAGCGAGCAGGTGGAACAGCAACTGAAGGTTCTTGCTTGGGATGGCATAACTACTAACATGTAGCTCTGCATCAGCTTGATTTCTCTCCCACATACCAGAAAGTAAATAGCTGAATTTAGAAATTCCTATCTTTTTGTTTCATTTTAAGGAATTTTCAGTTATATTTGTGTGGGTCAGTGGGGGAGAAGTGAAAATCACTAGGAAAGAATAAATCTAAACAGATCACTTCCATACCAAAATGTGGTCTAGTCTAAGAGGACACCCTAAATCATGTTTCATATTTTTTCAGATAATGCCTATACACTGGCATTATGGAAAAATAGACAGAGATGAAGTTATGCAGTGATGTTGCCAACTACACATTAGAAATGGGTCAGATTATTTACATGTGAATTCAGAAGAGTAGTGTAGAAAACTGTTATAGCTTCCCGTCTGCTAATCTATATATAAAATGCTGGGAAAATGTATTGAAGTGCAGTAGGAGAGAGAAATTTAAAATTTTGGTCTTCTTAATAAAGTTAGAGGTGTCAATAGAAAAAATACAAAAATTCCTTGCCTTTTAAAAATAAGGTACTGTTGTTTTCAGAATTTATTTCAATCAATTGGTGATTTGTAGTCTTTAGGGGGAATTATTTTTTGGTGAATAGGCTATTCTCGTCTCAAAAAGATTAGATTATTGCCCACATTTTGTCCCAGTTTTAGCTAAAGAATACTTGCTTTAGGCTGAGATGTCAATGAGAAGAAGAAAAAATATGTGAAAAAATCAAATACCAAAATGGATAGGCACCTTAAATAATCCTAAAAAGTTCATTGTTCATTGTGAATGCATCTCTAATGCTGTAAGACATTGGTTTTAGATCATCACATGTGAAAAATTTTACAATGTCATTCCTGGTGCCAAAACAGATGATGAAATCTGGAAGGTGTCATAATGTCATAATCGAGTAAATTGGGAAGGATCTGGAAATTACAAAGCTTTGAGTTACTATCTTTTATTTGTCACTGCCATTCAGGTTAGCTTGAAGCATCTGTCGTAAATGACTTCTGTATTCACAGCTGTGATTTTTTAAGTAATTCACAAGTTTACCAGAAGAAAAGATGAATTTCACTTGGGAGAGAAATTTATAGCTGAAAACCATCAAATGGCATTTTTCCAGTTTTGGACTGCACTGAGACTGTGAGCACCAAGGCACTTTAATTCTGTTTAAAAAAGAGCAAATATGGCATGAAATTTATTATCTTGTCTCTTATTAGCCAAATGTTTGGAGGTTTTGTATTCTTCAGTTGTCCTAGAACAAATTTTATACAGAGGCCAATCTTTTCTGTTTTTTTGGATACAGAGTAACCTCAGTATTAGAAAAAACTCAGAATTTTATGGATTGAGCCCTTTAATCCACTTGCTATCTTCATAAAAATTCATCTTAGTTGATGAAGTTATGAATCTTTCTGAATCCAAAGTTATTACCCGGTTTAATAAATATTTGCAAGTGTTTAGTAAATAGAATCTCCAAAACATGCCTTCTTTAGGATATGGCTTGATCCTTCTTTGCTACACTTCACGTCTGTTACCTCCAAGAAAGGTATTCCATTGATCTCCCTTTTTAATTAGGGAGACCTATGCTAATCCACACTGATTTTAGGATCTAGAGTCATACTACAAGCTGTATAGAAGTCTGCCTTGTCAGGCAGCTGACTTCTTATTTAAAACTCTAATTCCTGATTGAGACAAAAATCTTTAAATTAAATTAATTTTAAAATTATATCACTTACTAGTACAAATAAGTAATTTTGGGGACCCTGTTTCATGCATTTCACTCTCTGAAAATCAATACAATGATGACCCTTTCACTTTCTATAGCAGATGTGGTACTTGGTGAGCTTCTGGGCACATCCAGCTCCTTCACTGAAGCAACATGCCAGCCTGCCTGTCTGGGGAGCACTGCTGAGGAGAAGAAAGCTGTGCTAAAGGCAAACAACATATGAAAGTGACACCTGTTTACGTGATCCAGCACTGCAAAATTAATGAAAACACTAAACTCAGGATTTCCACTAATCAAAATGTTCTTTGACTTTCTTTTATGAGAGGTAAATGCAAAAGAAATACTTAAGAGAACATAACAGAAGAGAATGGGACAGATGTCAATCAACTAAGAAAACTAAGAAACCTACAAAGACTATATGAGGGGTTTTAAGCAAAGAAAACCCACACCAAAACAGCTTATAATCCAGAAATATAAACCAGAAGCTTGAAGGAAATAAATTTCTTCCTCATAGCAGATGAAGGTTTCTTTGTGTGCTTAAAAATACTGATCCAAGTGGCATATGCATGATTAACCAAAGAGACCTGTGAGGCAGAGAAAAACTTCTATCTCATAATTCCTGAATTCTAGTGCAATAATTTTATTTCTTGATCACATTGAAAATCTGTTTGGACAAGATTACTAAGCATTTAGAAACAACTCAGTTTTCCAATTTGTATGACAACTTTTATTTATTTATGTTACATAAATCACAACTGGAGTATAGAAGCACTTGCATCATTTGTTTGTTCATATGTACCTCAGGTTTAAAGAAGAGGGGTTAAAAAAGAACACTAAATACAGGCTTATTTGATGATTCTCCTGATATCATATAGCCTCCTTAGACGATGAAAAGCTGATTTAATTAGGCAGTCTAATAGTCCTATTATTATTAATATTAGAAGTCCTTTCTTTTTGTTGTATTCTGTGGATCATTTTCAATGCCACAGTATCTAACTGCAATGTATGTGACTTTTCTCCAATTTAAAAAATAACAACTATGGTCTTTACCTGGTGACTCAGCACAAAATATTTTTGCCCAAGTGGTGGATTTTTCACAGCTGTTAGTCCATTTTATGAAACATGGATGCATTGAAACTGTTCTACAGCCTTGAATAAGGCATCTAAGTTAATGCTCCAGTAATTATATTGTGTAATATTAGAGAGTTGATTTCATAATGCCTTAATTAAGGAATCATGTTATCAGCATGTACTTTCAAGGACTAAACACTTTAATTATTGTACCAAATTTGGTAAAAAGCTCTCAATTGTTTGTGAAATGGAAGTAGAAAATGTTTTCAAGTAGTGCTCTGCTTTTTCTCCTCCTCTCTGAGGACACCTGTTGTATAACAGAGAACACAACTTTACTAAGCCTGAAGGTTCTTTTCTCTTTTTGGTGCATCTCCGTCTTCCACTAATTTGCAGACCAAATGAAAAGTGGGAAGCAGTTCTCTGAGACCTAGAGATTGTATTTTACCAACTTGTTTCCTGTGGTGAGTTGATCTGGCTTGTAAGGTGTGACTTCCATAAATCTAACGTATGTGTCAAAACTCTTTTCTCCTTTATGGCCTACTTGCTGTGTAGACCTCTTCCTCAGTTATGCCTCATACTCTGCTTTGCCCATTCAACTACCAACTTTAATTCGTCATCA
The DNA here is from genome assembly GCF_903797595.1 of Erithacus rubecula. Taxonomy (NCBI): domain Eukaryota; kingdom Metazoa; phylum Chordata; class Aves; order Passeriformes; family Muscicapidae; genus Erithacus; species Erithacus rubecula. Next base: position 633,601 of record NW_027635670.1, read on the forward strand.
CTTTCTAGTACTATCTGTCAAGTGGGATTAATACCAGCAGTAGATTTTCAAATTATTTTGGTGGGGAAGACACACACATTGCAAATGCTAGCTAAGCTCAAAGAAAGCCCCTTATTCTAAAATGTGTGAAATTGAATGAAAACTATCTACATTGAAGAATGGTAGTCTTTTAAGCTTCTCATTTGTTACTGTAGCAAATACAGTAATTTGGTCTGAAGTAATTCATATAATCCAATAATTATCTTTTAAAAATCTTCTTCTGGTACACTGAAGTTATGTAACTGAAGTTACGTAAGCACATGCTATGACTTTGGTAATAACAAAGAGTCAAACAGCATCAAAATCATATTGTAGACTGAATTCTACCCCCTAGAAGGACCTATTTCTATTTTGAAATTGACTATTAGCACTAAACACTATATTTAAAAAAATTTGTTTATTTACATTTATTCCCCTTCCCCCTTCTCCCTTTCCCCTTTCCCCCTTCTATATATGTGTGTGTGTGTGTGTGTATGTGTATATATATATATATATGTATATATGTGTGTGTATATATATATATATGTATATATGTATATCACAGAATATTCTCAGTTGAAAGGGACCCCCAAAGATCCTCCTGGCCCTGCACAAAACCATCCCCCAGAGTCAGACCATGTGCCTGAGAGTATTATCCAAACATTTCTTGAACTCTGTCAGGCTTGGAGCTTTGACCACTTCCCTGAGGACACTGCACAACCATACTCTGGCTGCCTCCACTATAGTGGAGAGGGAAGATATCACCACCCCTGGATCCAGCAACATGACTTGATTGTTGCAATTCAGGTGTCTGCTGACCAGAGTGATAGTTGCAGTCTTGATCTGTGGGGCTGGGGAAGGCTCTGTAACAGAGTTCAATGGGTTAATACAGGTTTAGGTTCAGGTGAGAACATTCAGGCACTTTCCCTGAGGGGGAAGTTTTACACTGTCTGTTTCAACAATGGGTCATGCACAGTCCTGTGGTGGAAGGCCCCAGAAGTCAGTCAGGGATGGTCTTAGATGGTCCCTTCTAAGACATGATGTCTGTTTCTCTCTTCAGCATGGTTAAGCTCCTTATGCTGAGTCAGGGGATGGATACTTTCAGACCTACATGTTACTGTCCCAATACCTCGCTCAAGAGAGAGCTTTTCATCTGGGACAGTCATGTGAGAAAGGAAATTTCCATGATAAAAAGCATTATCCCATCTCCACAGGGATACCAGCCCTTTTCCTTCATCTGGTTCAACAAACAGTTCATTTCTAAATAAATGTTCGTTAGTCATCCTCTGGTGGTAGGTGCTCACTCCCTCTGTATCTGGGATGTTCTTGTACAGATCAGATGTTTCACCACCATACACTCAATCCACACATTCTCTTCTCCTCTCCTTTAGTAGGGAAATGCAAAGCACCTTAGCAAAGCACCCTGCCATTTTGAAAAAAATGATAGTTTGAGTCATTCACTGTAAATATTTCAGTCTTCCACAAATATACGGCCTAGATTTTTTCTGTTTCAGTTTGTACCCATTGTTCCTTTTTCTATCAGTACAATTCCTGATGAAAAATCCTTCCTCAGCTTCCCTGTAGTCTCCCTTCAGGTACTTGAAGATTGCTCTGAAGTCTCCATGTAACCTTCTCCAGGCTGAACAGCCCCAACTTTCTCAGCCTATTTTTGTAGGCCACATGTCCAGTTCTCTTACTAATCTCATGGACCTCCTCTAGACTTGCTCCAACAGTTCCGTGTCCTTACACTGGGGACACCAGGACTGTATGCAGCACTCCAGTTAGGATATCACCACAGCAGAGGAAAGGACAGAACCATCTCCTTCAACCTGCTGGCCACATTCCCTTTGATGCAGCCCAGGATGGTTTTCTAAGCTGTAAGTGCACACTGCCAGTTCATATTGAGTTTTTCATCAACCATCTCTTCCAAGTCCTTCTCCACAGAACTACTCTTAATCTTCTTAAAAACTTCTCCACCCAACCTGTATGTGTCTGGATTTTCCCCATCTGAGGTGTAATGTCCTGGTGCCATCTAGGACAGGGTTAATTTTTTCTGTAGCCAGGACGGCCATGTCCAGGACCTTGAGGTTATCTATAGTATCTCACCTCATGTGCTGGAGGTGGTGAAGGTGGAAGGGCTCCTTTCTAGTCAGACCAGTGATGAAGCAAATGGTCAGGACAGCACCAGGTTCTGCATGGTGGGCACTTGTGTGTGGGTCATTCACCTACCTTGTCAACTCTGTTGTTGTTACTGTTAGTTTTCTCATCTCATTACTACTTTCAGTAAATTCTTCTTTTCTCAATTATCTCAAACTGTCATCTTCACCTTTTGTGCTTCTGCTCTCCATCCTTCTGTGGGGGAGGGCAAGGTGTGAGTAGTTGAGAGGGTCATGGTTTGAAGTGTTTCAGAGGAAACACTAAATCAAAGAACAACATTGCTAAGCCATGGCAAGTAGGACCTTGCACTTCACCTTGTTGAAGTTCATGAAGTCTGTGTCAGCCAAAGCATGACATGGTCTCTCTGGGTGGCATTCCTTCCTCCACTGTGATGTCTTCACTGCTCAGCGTGCTGTTGTCAGTGAATTTGCTGAGACTGCACTCAATCCTTCTCTCCATGTTGGTCACAAAGATGTTGAACAGTGTTGGTGCCAATACTGATCCCTGAGGGGCACCACTCCTTTCTGCTTTCCACATGTACAATGAGACATTGACTACAACTCTTTGTGTGCGGCCATCCAGCGTATTCTTTTTTCACATCCATCAAATCCATGTCTCTACAATTTGGAGACAAGAATATCATGTGGGACCATGTCAAATGCTTTGCATAAATCCAGCTAGAAGATGCCAGTTGCTCTGCTCTTATCCAGAGCTGTGGCCCCATCACAGAAGATCACCAAATTTCCCCTTTGCAAAGCCATGGTGCTACATAGCACCTCCAGATTTTCCATGTGCCTTAGCAAAGTTTCCAGGAAAATCTGCTCCATGATCTTGCTGGGCACTAAGATGAGACTGACCAGTTAGTGGTTCAATGGGTCTTGTGCTTTCCCCCTTTTATAAAGGGGATTATATTTTACTTTTTCCAGTCACTGAGGACTTCATCTGCCTGCCACAATTTTTCAAAATTAATGGAAAATGGCTTAGCAACTATGACAGCTACCTCAGGACCCTCAGATAAACCTCATCAAGTTCTCCCATGGACTTGTATATATTCAGGTTCCTTAGGTTGTCTCAAACCTGATCCTTTCCCATAGTGAACTTAGGGTCTTCATTCTCCCAGTTCCTGAATTTGAGTTTGTTCTCTTCTTGGGTAGTGTGGCTGAAGCACTTCCTGTTGAAGACCGAGATATAGAACTCATTGAGAACCTCATCCTTCTCCTTGTCCAGTGCAGCTAGGTCTCCTGTTTCCTGCTGCAGAGGGCCCACATTATCTCTAGACTTCAATTTATTTGCAACATACTGTCACGGTATGACTTGGGTTTTGTCAATTTTAATATATTAAATTTTTTTTAAAGATAGGATTTAGGAGCAGAGATAAGGCAGGCTTAAAAAAACTTATAAGGGTATAAGAAGAAATTTATTAATAACACAAAAAGAATTCAGAATAAGATTTCTAGATTATTCCCTCCTCCCCCTCCCTTCATTCCACATTTCTTAACAACAACATAAAGAAAACACTTCAGTCAGTTATCTACTTAAATAATCATTTCAGTTCATTCTAGAGAGAAAAGTCCCTTTTTTGGTTTAGGCTTAGGAGGTGTATTGCTTTCACATCTACATCTGCCTGGAAAATATTGCAGATTATGACTCTCCTCTCATTTCCAAGTCCTTCCAGAGCTGTGCTATGGGTTATGTTACACACTTGGGGTACCACTTTTAAAGGCAAGCTGATGAAAGCCAAAATTCTTTTCATGTCTTTTTCTATTAAATGTCTCTGTCTATGTTTCCAGTCCCAAAACAGAGAGCCCCATTTCCTCAAAGCAAAAAAGGTCTTCTTTTCAAGCACTTAACCTCCCCAAGTATATTTAACAGTTTAAAAAAATTTTAGTGTAGTCACAATCCCCTCATAGCCCACAAAAATGTTTTCATCTACTCATCAGTTGCATCTTTTCAATCTCTTCCCATTAGGAACTTTATCTTCATTCCGCTGACTTCTGTAGACTCCATGCTTTATTTCTTCTCATTCAGGGGAGCTCAGGAGCTCGAGAATCTTATCCAGGCATTAAAGGGGTTAAAGGACGTGAACAAGCTGGGCCAGGCTATTGCTGGAAAAACTCTGAGCCACGTGGAGAGCCAAGCTGAGCCAAGCCGAGCAGAGCTGGGAGCCACACGGGGCAGGGGGCCATGTGGAGCCGGGAGCCACCAGGGCCACCAGGGCCAGGGCCGGAGCTGGGGAGCTGAGCCCGGAGTCAGGGAGCTGAGCCCAGAGCCGGGGAGCCGAGCCTGGAGCCGGGGAGCTGAGCCGTGGCCGGGCCAGGGGCTCCCCGCAGAGCCGGGCCTGGGCTGGAGTGCCAGGCCGGGGTGCCAGGCCGAGCCCCCAGAGCTGGGGCTGGGGGCCCGGGGCCAGAGCCCCGCAAACTTGTCTCCCCGCCGGAAGACAAAAAAGAGACTAGTTAACTTTATCCATGTGATTTGTGAAAGTGAAATAACTTTTTCTTTGGTTACCCAAGCTGTCCACCACTAAATCAGCTCTTTGATTGGTCTCCGCAGCTCACAGGGGAAGCCCCCACAGAGGCACAGCTTTCCTGCTCCCGGCCTCATGCTGCCTTCCTCAGTTGGTCCACCCTTCCCCCCTCCATGTGGAACCAGCACACATAGCTATAGAAACTTTCTGCTAATCTTTTTATTCCTGTGGTTGCCTCAATTCTCACTGGGCTTTGGCTTCCTTAACCTTGTCCCTAGCCTCCTGTAATTTCACTGTATTCCTCCCAGGCGACCTGTCCTCATTTTCACCCTCTGTAAACTTCTTTGGTTTTGCTCTGAGTCTGCTCATCAGATCCTTATTCATTCATGGACGCCTCCTGACATTTTTGCCCAATTTCCTCCCTGTTTGGATGCATTGCTCCTGAGCTTGGAGGAGGCGATCCTCAAATACCAGTCAGCATTCTTTTGCCCCTCTGCCCTCCAGGGCTCTGTCCTGAGTAGGTCCATGAAGAGGCCAAAATGTGCTGTCCTCAAGTCTAGGGCAGTGAGTTTGTTGCATACCCTTCCTACAGCCATGAGCGCCTCACCACTGTCCTGTGGTCACTGCAGCCAAGGCTGTCTTGGATCACTACGATCTCCACCAGCTCGTCCCTCTTGGTGAACACAAAGTCCAGCATGGCTACTCTTCTTGTTGATTCCTCTATCATTGTATAAAGAAGTTGTCATTGGAACTGCATTCAAGGAATCTCTGGAATTACTTTTGCCCTACATCTTGTCCCTCCAACAGATATTGTGGTAGTTGAGGACCAGTGCTCCCGTGTGCCTATCGAGGGCTTCATGCACACCATCCTCATGGCTGGGTGGCCTGCATCAGACTCCTCACTGTAGTGTCCTCTGTCCCTGCCCTCCCTCTAAATCTTGACCCACAAGCTCTTGTTTGGCTCTGCATCCTTCTCCAGAGTTCCATATTCTCCAGCTGACCATTGACATAAGGGCTATGCCCTGCCTTTGTCTCCTGAGCCTGTCTTTTCTAAAAAAACTGAAACTTTCCATTCCAACACTCCAGTCATGGGAGCTGTCCCACCATGTCTCTGAGATGCCAATGATGCCACACTGTTGCAGTTGTGCATATCTCTAGTCCATCTTGCTTGGTGCTTGTATTGTGTGCTTTTGTGTATGGGCATCTGAACCAGATGAGGGCCCCAGATAGTAGAGCTCACAGGCTGGATCGTCTGGAATACCTTTGAGCTCTTCCAGGCATCCAATACAGGTATTTTCAGCCAGCTGGCAGGATTGGGACAGATAGGTGCCCCGATCCCTTAACAAATGTGGTTTAAAGCCCCATTCACCAGTTTAACAAATACCTGACCAAAGATAATTTTCCTCTTCTTGGACAGATGGACCCCATCAGCCCCCTGTAGGCCAGGCTTGCCAAAGCCATGGTCCCATGGTCTGAGTGACCTGACTGTGGTACCATTATTCTAACCATTTATTGACTTGCCAAACACATCTGGCCATTTCAAGAACCTCTCCTTTTATCTGGAGAATTGATGAAAAAAATAGTTGACCTCTAGGCTCTCTAGTCCATCTTAATGTTTCCCAGCCAGCTGCTGGCTATGTTAGCTGTGCCCACATGGAACACAAAGAGTGAATAATAATCATTGGATTTAGCTAGGCTTGGCAGCTTCTCAGTAACATCCCTGATCCAGACTTGAAAATGGGTCAGGCTGAGAGATGTGACTCCTTGCCTCCTAAAGTAGAGAGTCACCTACTATCACCCACCACCTTTTCTTGGGTGACCTCGTTAATTTCTTGGTTTGTGGAGAAGGCTGGGCTGTTCCAATTCTCTCTGGCTGCTCTTACAGTTTTTTGGATGTTGAACTCTAAAGTGATTTTAGGTGGTGATATTCAGCTGTGTAGGAGTACCTGGTTTTGAAGAAAGGCCCTTCCTTTTATAGTTTCCTTTACTCTTCCTTTTATTTTATTTTTTTTTCTAGGTTTTTCTTCACTACTTCCCAAACCCTTGTATTAATGCCTTCCCTCCCTTCCATGAGTGCCACCAGTCAATAAATTCTTGGCCTCTCCTCAGTGGCGTGTGTTTTCTCCCACCATCAGGGCTTGGAACAACTGTCCAGCTCCCTCTGAGCTTCCCTGATATCCCCAAGTTTTTTGGCTGCCTATTGCAGCTTGACTGCCTGTTGCTGGAGATCCCCCACCAGGGCATACCTGTTAGAGTTCAGTGAACTGTCCCTCGCACTCCCTGATACTTTCTGACTCCACTGCCTCTTTCAGCACTGCCAGTAAGAAGCTCACCCACCTGTTCACACCACTCTGCTGTCTCTGTTATCTCTGCTGTCCTCAGGCATCAGGGACAAGCAAGGCACTCATTGCAGCTGGGGTCCTGGACAACTGCACTGATGAGTGAGGTCCATCTGGACCACCACATTCTGACAGTGGCTTTTGGCTAAGTGAAAACCATTCTCTTCTAGTTTGTTGGGTGATGATTCACTCCCTAGACTAAATTCTCCTCAGGTAAAGCTGGGGGGCTGTGCCCCACCCTTGTGAACTGCTGTGCAATCTGCCATGTCAAACTCTGTCTGAGGTGCTACACCCTGCTCTGCTGCTCCCTGGAGCCGTTTACATCTCCCACAGATGCTCCTGGTAACACCCCCTCTATGCCTGATTGGGTCCTGAGGGCTTCCAGGTCTGCATGGGATCTGTATACTGTGATCCCATAGTCATCTCTGGCCTCCCTCAGTCGCTGCTACTGCCCCTGCTGCCACCTCACCAACAGATGAGTCCAGGGTAAGTTCTGTGCAGAGACTACCCCGAAAAGAATGAAGTATGAAAACGACTCTATTTTGACAATCCCACTTCTTTTTTTTTTTCAGCATCCTTGACTGGCAGTCATGGGAGTAATTGTTTCTTACAACCATTATTATTTGAGATTATTGCTTGCCATCACATTGGACTTGCAAGGAGATGCTGTATATTCCAATTGGGTAACAATTTGCTTTGTTAATCAAGTTGCTTATTAGTAGAAAAACCCACCAACTTCATAAACATGAAAGGCTCATCTGTGGATGTGTAGGCAGTCCTCAGCCCTGCAGAGAAAAAACATTCTACTTCCTAGTGGGCTGGCAAGCTGCTCCAGGTTTTCACTTAGCAGTGCTCACTTTCTTAGCAGATTGGATGGTCCATGTGCCCAATACTAAACGAAATATCAAAAAAAGTTGATAGTCTGTGCTATCATGACATGGCAGGTTCCCCAGTTCAACAAAATCCTAGTGGGGAAAGAAGAAAAAACGTCCTCCAAATCTAATTATGTAAAAGGTGAAGATTGGCATATTTTATAATTATATTCGACCACTTCCATTCCATTTGTTTTTCCTGTGTTTTCATGAATAAATTAATTTTACCATGAGCAGTGAAAGGCAACATCAAAGAATTTCCTTGTTTGGGACCTGAGCTTGTGTGAGAGACTGATTGCTTTCTGATGGTCCAGGTTATAGGGGAAAAATCCTGATCAGTGTGGTGTACTGGACTGAGAATGTTACCTGAATCTGGAATAGTGGAGTGCAACAGACAGTTCTCATACTTTCACTGTTTACACAATCATCTTTAACAAGGGCTCATAGACATAAGCTACCCAAAAGTCAATCCTTCCCTGCTTTTATGTCTTATGCTCTTATTTTTTCTCCAAACAAGAGGTTTTTTTCCCACCTTATTATCCTTAAAAATAATACAGCATTTTCATTAAAAGCACAGTAATATTTATTGAATAAAATAGCTGTTTCTAGTGATCTTTTTTTTGTGTCAGAAAGACAACTTTCTAGAATTATTAATCTAGACTCATATGTATGACAAGGCTGGTTGCTATTCTTTTTCCTCTAATTTTTTGTTTCATAACATTTTTCCAAGCTCAATTCCATGACTCATTGCATTTAATACCTATATTCACCTTACATGTATTTCCAACCATTGCTTTTCTGTCCTGTCTCCACAGTCCTCTTTTTTCTACTAAAAAGACTAAATCAAGAATTTAGAGTTAAATCTTTTCCCCCACTTCCTTAGGCTGTGAGGCTGAATTAAATAAACCCTACTAAAAGAAATAAACCACTCCTAGCTGTGGCATAGCGATATCAGTTGTCAGAATGTCAAAGGGAATGTGAAGACTGAATTCACTGTCACTGCTATTGAAGGAAAAAGACTCCAAAAGACCAGAAAACCATCAACATGAGAGGTCCTGTGTCTCAGATCTGAGAGGAGCTGATAGAGAAAAATCAGTCTTCCTAAGAGAAATACAAGTTTGCACTAGCCCAATGGAAATTGCTGCTGCCAGGGTCAGTATTTGAGTACATTCACAAAGCGGCGCAGCATTCCTGATGCAAACGTACTGGACATTGGAAGAAAGATGATAACCTCCCCCCAGACAAAACTCCAAAACAAAGAGAGGGAATCGCCTTTCCAAGCTCTCTGGGATACTGCAAGTGAGCACTGTAACATGGCAGAATTTATGAGTGTGACTAATACAAGGTGACAGCTCAGTTCAGATCTCTCTGCCCGTCTTTAGTGAGACCATTTTAATGAAATGTTTGTTTACCCTTCAAAAGCTGAACTCAGCTTGCAGGGAATGCCTATTTTGTATTTGTCTGAGTCTGGTTGGAAGAGCTAGATATTTAAGTGACTAACAAACCATAGCTTTGGTGAGTTGGCCTCTTATGGGAACAGCAGCTCAGAAAATGACTGCCACCTCTTCACTCCAGGCAGCAGATTCCTGCCTCCTGGATAGCTACTAAAGGAATTCCCAGTGAAATGAACACAAGAAAGGATCAAAAAAAGTACTTTAACAGGGATTATTTGGGAACAGTGGTGGATAGGGTATTTTCAGCAATAATTATAACAAATTGACACAATGTTTCCACCATTGCCTAAATAATATAACTATCGCAGAATGCTCGCAGCAAGTAATGGTAGAGTATAGTTAAAAGAAAGGAAAAAAAAAGTGAGAGTTTTAAGAGAGCAATAATAATAATAATGGTGATAGGTAGCTGCATACAACTGCAAATACATTTTTTATTGTATTTAACCAAAAAGAGGAAAAGAAGGTTCCAAATGGACCAAGTACTTTTTGATACTGGAATGCTAGAAATCTAGGTGGATATTCTTCCCTTTTTTATTCCCCTCCCCCCCCCACCTTAGATTTTGTTCCAAGAAAAACTAGGGACAAAATAGAACTGATGTGAAGATGTGCTGGCCCTACTAATAAATCCACAGGATCATAAATCAAGGGTCCCAACTAAGACTAGGAGTTAAAAAGAGGGAAAGAAAAAAAAAAAATCACAGGGTTTAAAAGCACATCTTTTTCCCAAAAGACTGAAAAGATGTTAGTCAGCATGGCATCTGAATTTTTTGTGTGCTTCTGCATGGGAGAAGAGAAAGACACACAAAGATTAACCATAGAAAATAGCACTGCATGGGGTACAACTGAATGCCCCGTGGCTTTCCACTACATTCACAGCATCACAAACCTTTGCAGGCAAGACCATCATTCTCTGACGCAGCCACAACAACTTTCCAATGACTCTTTCTGGGATCTACAGCCCTGTACCAAGCCTTCCTCTTTCCTCAGCTGTACCATCATGTGCCTGTTCCCTCTGGGCACAGGAAACCAGTCAGCATGAGCTTGTCCCATGAGCTCAGCTGTCCACAGTAACGTGGAGGGAACTGGCTTGGTGTCACCTCCCTGTCATCACACGCAGGTTTGTCATTTCTCCCTTGCAACACAGTGTTCCAGCACAGACTAGGCTTCTGAATTTCCCCCCCTTAAAATGCTGCAACTCACTGAACATAATTACTAAAGAATTTAGTATTTTGTTAAATTTTCAGCATCCTAAAAGCTGTTACTAATGAAGACAGATCAAGTTATTCTACTTCCATTAGGAAATAAGCAAGTATTTCAATGTGAACTAGAATCCAGACTTAGTAAGAAAAGTGTACTCATATAACATTTATGGCAGTCAGTATCAGTTAAGGTAAATGCAGTAAATATGTCTCATGTTATTGCATTGCTAGGATATAGCAATCTAATAAGAGTATACACAGGGTTTAAGACGTGCTGTTACAGACTTTCTATTAAGTGTTTTGCATGAGATTTACACATTTGATTGTAAAATCATATTAATTTTATCACTACCATTGTATATTACTATGAGCTACAAAATTAAAGAAGCATGTTTTGTAAATATTTTCTAGTTAAACAGTCTGCTAACAGACCACATAACTTTTTTAACATTTTGTGAGGTGACGTCAAACATTGGCATTCATTTCAACAGTGGTAAAATGTAATCTTACGAGCCCTGGCCTATATTTTTTCTCAATTTTCCCTCGTCTCTGAAGAACACTGTAAAATTGCTTTTATGCAGTCCTTTTTAATGGGTTTTCTTTGCAAGACTTCTTATGCTGAAATACACCAAATATTCAAGAAGAGATTTACAGATTATGCACAGAAGATACTCTATAAAGAGTATGTCTTCATGCTTTTCTGCATGTATATCACAGAAGCATATGGACAGATAATCACACTTTCGATTTTATATAGTCAAATGAAAGAGATGTTTCTTCTTATTTCAGGTTTCTTTTTCCTCTCTGTGTTTCTGAATAAAAATTTTGTGGGAAGTGTAATATTCATGATTAGGATATTTTTCTCTTATCCCTTGGATGCTGCTTTACAGCAGTTTACCTAGCAGCAGCTAAATCTTCACCATATTCTAGCTCAAAAAAATGCACTTATACTTGGATGGCAACTTTATTTCTATTTTACAATGAAAGATAATGCAACTTTTACACACAAACCCCAAATTTCACTCAGATAGTGATTTTTTTTTTTTTGTCAGGCAAAGATATCAGTATTCATATAGAAGTAAATAAGTCTTAAATTTCTGTCACACTGATTTACAACTCTGCTTTTTTTTATAAGTTTCCATGAATACTTAAAATATTACAGCAATTTTGAGCCCAGAAGATCTTAACAGACAGAGAGCTGGAAGAAAATTTTATTTGATTTTCACTTGTGGCAATTTCACTGACGAGTGTACTGCATTTTGCAATTACTGCATGCAGCATTAGATGTCTTTTCAGACAAACACACAGGCCTGAATGCTTAACAATATGCTTCATATTTTATATTAAAAAGACACGATAGCCTATGGCTGCTGAATTTCAAGATTACTATGTGGGTTATTTAATTCCATGCTATAATTGAAAAATAGCCCCTCATTTTTCTAGTACCCTTTATTTATATTTTACAGGTGATTTAAAACCAAAATATTCTGGAGTATCAGTTCAGTGGAGAAGATGGCATGCTAATGAAAACACTAGCAATTCAGTCAGCAGATGCCTACTAGTCATGGTAGATGTAATCTTTTTTTGAATGTTTAAACTACAGCAGTTTTTTGACTTGAACTTAAATCTGATCCCTCTCTAAGCTTTTCTTATTTAATGCAAACCAATTTGTTATAATTCAGAAATTCAGTGTGACAGAAAAAAAAAAAGTAGACTTATTGTTCACATCTCATTTCATAACTGTCAAAGGAAGCATCTTCTGCTGGACTTATTACTATTTGTCTGTAGGCTGGGATTTCTAAAAAGGAACCTGAACAAGCACAATGCTATTTACTTATGAAGGCATTTTGAGCCTTCATCTTCTTTCATCCAGTTAGAATAAACATGTGATAAATGTACCACCTTTATCACTCACCATAACACCCCTCATAACTAATCATCAAGAGGTACTAAAAAGCAAAATTAGCTTAATCAATACATTTGTTCTTCATATCCAGTCCTAGTTTCCTGTCCAAAAGTGGGTTTTGAAACACCTCTAAACATTACTATTTTCCCCAAAGAGGAAGCAAATTTAAAAATTATTATTGCTTCTGAAGTACTATATCATGCCATCTATTACATAACTGAAATAATGCTCACACTACCAACAACACACCTAGAAGGGTAAAGGGTGAAAGGGGGGGTGGCTAGGGCTGCATCAGGCCTTGTACACTAGAGCTGAATTTAATTGTGGACCCTTAAACTCTCCAAAAATATCCTTGTTTTGTTCATCCAGCCATGGTAGCTGTGTGAGTTCTGAAAAACTGTGATCTTAATGAAGATAAAAGGGCTTGATTCAGAACAGGTGTAAGTCAGGGTTTCTCTAGATAATGAAGACCATAAATTCCCAAAACATCATTGTGCTAGCTTGAGATTTGCAAATCTTGCAAAGTCTTGGAATAATTTCATAGTCTCAGAAGGTGATTAAATTGTGCAAGCTTAATGCTGAATATCTTCATGTGCCATTCAAGCTCGTACTGAAAAATTCCAAGCTGAGAGGGATAGTGTTTAAGAGACTAGATGTGATATGAAATGCTTTGCTGCCACATACTTACTTTTGGGTTAATTTCAGAAACTTCACAGAAATGATTCTGGGTTTAGATCAGTGTAACTGACAACATATTCTTAAATCCCTATGATGTGCAAGCTTGCAGTAAATATATGCTGCAAATTTTCAAACTTTTGAATACTACTTTGTGAACTGCGATGACACAAATGGCAAGGTGTGCACAATTGTAAAGGGACCAGCTTTCTGCTGTGAGTGAAAGCAGAAGATATGCCATTATCTCCAAGGTCCTAGAGCTTCTCTGCTCTCTTCAGCTGTTAGACAGCCAGATATGTGACTTCATTACACTCTTAAAACTTGACTTCTCTAAGTACTGTATGTAAAATGCAGTACCTTTAAACACTGAACTCCATGGGGGAAAAAAAAATCTGAATATTCTGGATATCAGAAGGAGTTTGATAGTTTTGAGCCATATGTCCATTTTTTAGAACATTACTTGCCAAAATTTGAATGCAGACTCCTCCAATTATTCTCTTTGAAGGAAAAACTTCCTTAAGATATTAGTTTGACTGGTTATAGAAAACCTCTGGATAGACTTGTGAAGCTAATTGTTTTGCTTATATGAGTAAGGAAGCTCTTAAAATCACTGGTACAAATTCCCTACTGATTTGGATTAGTGCAACTCTTCAAAACTCCACTGACATACACCAACATAAACAAAATTAGTAGGTGAAGAATGAGATGAAATGGATTTCTGTTATTCTGAAATCCATGTGATTCACCTTTCTTGCATAGGCTACATTCCAAAGCCAGTAGGCTCCAATTTTGTTCAGGATTGGTACAGTTATGTCTGGTTTTGTCCAGTTCTCATTGGAGCTTTCCATATTTCACACACACAATGACAGATTTATTGCCTCTCACCGAGTAGAATGAAATACAGCAAGAAGGAAATGTAGTCCATTTTGATTTTAGAAGCAAAAGCTTAATTAAATTACTGGAACATTCAGTTCTCACACAGACCTGAATAAGTTGTCGGATAACTCCAGTCACTTTGATAATGATTCTTAAATATACATCCAAAAGAAAACAGCTTCTATTGGCACATTTTTCTTATTATACAGTACTCCTATAACATCAGATACTATCTGAGAAACTGCCAGATATGCTTGTATGTGCTGATATGAAAGTAGTCTGCTTTGGAGCACTCATAATACACAAGAATGTGTTTCCAGCACAATAAAAAATTACATATACATTGAAAAAGCACCATGCTCATAACATGTCAAGAAAAATAGAATGACAAGAAAAGATGCAATGAAAAAGGAGAGGAGAGGAGAGGAGAGGAGAGGAGAGGAGAGGAGAGGAGAGGAGAGGAGAGGAGAGGAGAGAGAGGAGAGGAGAGGAGAGGAGAGGAGAGGAGAGGAGAGGAGAGGAAGGAGAGGAGGAGAGGAGAGGAGAGGAGAGGAGAGGAGAGGAGAGGAGAGGAGAGGAGAGGAGAGGAGAGGAGAGGAGAGGAGAGGAGAGGAGAGGAGAGGAGAGGAGAGGAAGGGAGAGGAGAGGAGAGGAGAGGAGAGGAGAGCTAAGTAAGTGTGCCATACTTAAGTAAGAGTTGATAATATGTATCTTTAATTCTAAGCAATGCCTTTTTCTTCACTTTTTACAGATGAATGGGCTGGAAATATCACACCTAGGTCAGATAAGACTAAGATGCCCTGTTACTTTGTTAAACCTGAATCAAATCTTCGAAGCAAGTATTGTGTAGGGAGTACAGGGGTCAGTGAGGAAGGCATCAAGCCTTTTCATCAGAGAAAATGATGTTATAAAGCTTAAGCTCCTTCAAAGGCTCTCAGTGAAAAAGAAAATATGTTCTACTAAAGGTAGAACAGAAAGAAAACCCAGACAACCTCCCTCTCATTATTAATCAAAATTAAATAATCAGAGAGATACACATATTTGACTGGCTACAGCAAATTTTCTAGATTGTTTGGGTTTTGGAAGAGTTAGTTAATCAGGGATTTTTATTTTTCAGTTTCAAAGGACTAGACTCCCCTTGACTATGTGACTCTATTATGGAATATTATTTAAACTCACAGTTGGAAATGAGTGATTATTTTGGCTAATGTGAGGATAGGATATCTTATATCTAAATTTCCTTGGTCTAAAAATACACAGGCCTCTTCTTATTCTACCTTCCATATGCTGTGAGTGAAAGTGTTAGAGTTTAGGGTGATGGGAGAAAAAACATTAAAATACTGAACACTTACATGTAAACGTTAGATTGTCTGGGTAAGTCTTGCTAGTCATATTATTACTAGACACCTTTTCTCTCATTCTGCTATTGCACTGAAATAATTCACCTTCAATATCTCAGAGATGCTCCTGCATCTATATTGTCTTCCAGAATTATGACAGCCACAGATGTGGAGGTCTCATAAAGTGGAAATACCTTCCCTCCATGAAAAAGTCACTATGGAGAGCAGAGGCTGTTCCTTGCTGCACCCTCCTCTGTTACTTGGAGCACACTAATAGTCTGCAGCTGTGCTGGAGATGGGGAAAAAAATGAATGAATTAGAGTGTCTTTTTCATCTCCACTGGTCTCAACAGCTGCTTGTGCAAAGGATGAGACAGAGTTCAGGTATTTGGTCACCAGCTTCTCTGACAGGTTCATGTCAACTCAAATTCAAGACTGACTTTCCCAGAAAAAATTTTAATTCCAGTTTGCCTGCAAAAATCTCTGTGTTTCTGAAGTCATTTTTCATGAAAAATACTATACTCTGTTATATTTAAAATTTGGAAGGTATTTCAAATGGCTTTGTTTTCAAGGTGGCATTCCTTTCACTAGCGTCTCCTGGATATAGGAACAGTCCTCCCTCCATAGCTCTGGAGATTTGAAAACAGTCAGGCCTCTGGCTCTTACTTGCTCAACCATCTTATTTTTCATTAAAATCTTTCTAAAGCTACTAAATGAAGTAATACAGGTTCTTTATTCTGTTTTTACATATTAGGGCTATTTCAGATCTCTGGTCTTCTGTTTCTAGACTGTTACTTGGACCCTTTTATCCACTTCACAGAGATCCAGCTCACTTCCTGTGTGTAGTATAAGTGACAGTGTTATATTTAAAAATAATACAAATATTAAATAATTAAATTATGAAGATCATAATTTCAGTATGTCAGTGAGATTAAACTGTGCATCTTCTTCATGATAAAATTGAATATTTTAATCTCACAGGTTTCTCATAATTATCATATTCAAATAGAATCACTGAACTATTTAAACTTTAAAAATCAAATTTTGATGTTCTGTATCTAAAACTCACAAGTGAAGTGTCTGAGAAATAATCCCTCTTATTTTACAGTTTCAAATTTGAAGGTAAAGAACTTTGTTGTTTCTACACTTATTTATGCTGCAAATTCAAGTTTAAACTGCTTCAAATGGGAATGTCATAAAAGAATAAGCAACTTATTTTTTTAAACAAGAGAGTAGGTTTTTTATTTCAGCTCTGGAAAAGGGCTGTAAGAGCCTGAAAGAACATTTACAGAAGTCATTCTTAAGTGTCTGTCCACCTTATCCTAAGATCTTAAGATAAAAACCCCACAGACACTGAACTTTTCTCTGGTTGCTGCATACAACAAATGGAGGTAATCTGTTTATTTGAGATAGCTGTCAGTTAGCCCAAACACTTTATTGGGTGCTCAGGAGCTGTCTATTAGCTTCAGTGTATGTAGAGAATGAGCCAACTAGTCATTAAGCTATTGATTTTAATTTAGCTAATCTATGTATCCCAGCAGGATGATCTCTACCTGTGTTTGGTAGAAAAGTGACCCCTGGTACTGCAAGCTCAACATATCTTCATGAGAATTTTCAGTCTTAATTGAATTTGTGCAAATGAACATATATGCATGCGTCTGTGTGTGTTAATTTGTCTTTAGAGACTGATATGAAATGATTTTATTAATTTCTTTATTTAACTATTTCCTATGTAATTTTAAGTTCTCAAACCATGATTATTATTTTCCTGTAATTTTGGCATTATTTTATCCAGTAAAGACAATTTCTTCATTATACAGTTCTTCTTTTGAGTCCTTTCCTCACAAAAAGAAAGCTTTATAAATAATGGCCTTTTTTGCTTTAGTGCCTAACCAACATCTTCTCTTGTGGCTGCTCTGTTGTTTTCGTCGTTGTTATTTTTATGGTTGTTGTTGTTTTGGCAATTAAAATATTTTTCAAGCTAAATCTGACATGAGTATAAAGGAAAAGGCATTTCATAAGTAAAGAGAACATGTTTCCACCATTTATTATTGTTATCTAACTCCCAACATGTTAACTCTGCAGCCCTTACAAAAAATATGTCCAGAACACAAATTTTAGTCCTTCTGTCAAGCCTAAGACTTGAGCCTGATTTGTTATAATTCTCACAATGAATAACTTCCTAAAACTTCTACATTTTGTAAAAGTTTTAGGTTTTTGTTGGACTAGAAGGAAAATGAGCAATTAAAAAATCTTATTGCTGAAAAATTCCTCACATTGGCTGATGGAACCCACTATTCTGTAACTTCTCCAATGAACACCTATTAGGTGTTAAGCAATGCATATATGGCTACACAGAGCATGCAATCTTTCTCCATAGGACATGTTTTCAACATAAATCTTCTTATAAAATAAATCAATAAGGAGTTAGAGTCCATGTCTTCGTTCAGATGCATGCCTTCAACCACAAAATGCTTAAGGACCACACAGCTGCACACTCACTTACTGTACCACCAGTGGAATGTGGGAGTCCAAAGGACAAAAATGGGAATGTTTGTGGGTTGGGGTAAATTCACTCAGACAAGGAAAAAAAGGGCAAAACCCCTCCAAATTTTGCAAAAACCCAGTCTCTCACGAGCAGAATATCAATGCCCAACCAGTACCCAAACAGAAAATACTTAGGAAGAATTTCCACACCTCTCCATTCTTTATTGCTGAACAGCACATTCTAGGGCATGGGGTAGCTCTCTGATTAAGGCAGTTCAGCTGTCTTGGCTATGTCCTTTTCTAGCCAGCCTTCTCCCTGAGAAGACAAAGAGGTAAATAGAGATGGTCATGACACTGTGCAGGTACTGTTTAGCAATAACAAAAACATCCATGGGTATCAACACAGTTTCTGTCACATAAGCCACAGCAGCACATCGGGTGCTATGAAGAAAATAAACTTCATGCTATGAAAAATTTATACCTCATTCCATACCATTTGCATTGTGCTCAGGTACTACATTATTGAATCTATTTTCCTAAGGCACCACCATGCTCTGTCCTACCTTTTGACACATTTACAGATATAATTCCCTTCAATCCCTTCATGGACCACTCCCATTCTAACATCCATTCAAATGTCTGTCCACTAATTCAGTCTAGACAGGAATCCTCAAGTTTTGGAGGCCATTCAGGACAGGAGAGGTGGTGTGTTAGGTCCTTGCTCCATTTGCCCAATTCCTTATTAGGTTCTTTCTCCATATGTTGCATGACTCTTTAGTACTTCTGACATAGAACTATGACATCATGCAGCAATGACAACATACAAGTGAGACCACAGATGATTTTCGCCCAAGTAAAACTTCCTCAAGGTGCACACTGGATTTTCCCATTGTTTTGTGTTATCAGTCAAGGTGCTTGAGCAAAATGAATCTTGTGAATGGGTTTGCCTTTTCCTAATGCATACTTTCTCAGAGTCACTAATGTGCACTATAGTAACTGTGTGTCCTTCTACAGTATGGCTGGATTTTGCTTGGGAAGAACCAGGTTGTTTAGCAGACCTTGTAGTGTTAATCATCCAAGTGACCTCTGCTGGATTTGTATCCAAAATATTTGAAGGTCCCAGCACCCATCACTCTAAGTATAGTTTTTAACTGTTCAATTAAAAGTTGGTGCATGATCTGTCAAGGTGTCTATGAGTACAATAGTCTGGTTTCATTTATACCGGGGTACTTTCTCGCCTTGAGGCTTTTTTCCCAAGGCTCAGGATGATGTCTCAAGCAGTGGTGTTGGTCATGTGTTATGTTTTTGGCCATCTGTTAATACTTTCCACTGTTGTAAGCAAGTGGCAAGAATCTTGGCATGTTCCTGGTAATGCAGGCCTCCCCAAGCTAGTATCTCAGCCACCACACTCTGTGCCGGAAGGCCAAGCTTTATCTTTTGGGGTCTTTTGATCATGGCATATTTTGCATTCCCAGGATATCTGTGCAAAAATTTCAATTGGTCATATTCACCCTATGAACACAACACTGCATCCCCTTTTGGTGTCCTGATGCATCATGGATCAATTGAATAAAGCTTTGATGCCTTATCATCAGTGTTTTGATCACCAGTCTTAAACACAGTACTATACAGAGTGCTTAACAATAAAGAAAATTAACTCTATCCCAGCCAAACCCAGTAAAATAATAGATTAAGATGAGCTGACATGTATTTCTCATACCCAGCTATTTATATGAAGGAAAAGATAAACAGTAAAACTTTTCCATGGGAGCTATCAATTTAGGGAAAATATTCAAATTACAGGCTAAGTTAACTATTCTTTAAAAAGTCAATGGCAACACTAGGTTCACTAGTCTTTATCTTCTTTACATTATTTTCCTTTATTTTGCATATTAACTGAGAAAATGGTAACATACCAAAACAGGTTGCTCCAAGATGTTTTGGATGCCTATCCCTGGAAGTATTCCAGGCCAGTTTGGACAGGCTTTGGGAAACCTTGTCAAGTGAAAGGTGTCCCAGCCTTGGTTGATGGCAGATGATCTTTAAGGCCCCTTCCAACCCAAGCAATCCTATAAGCTGTGAAAAGTGTTGGCTGATTTTTGCTCTTGTTTTTAATTCAAGCACCTCTTGGTAACTTTTGAAAGACATCTAAATCAAATAAAATCAAATTAAGACAGCAGAATATTTATTATAATTTAAAATTTGGTTCAGCTTTACATCTGCTGATTTATCTGCCAGATGAAAATGCAGCTATTTAAAATCGCAGACTGTATTCAAACAAAAGATTAAGCATTATATATTTGGTAGATATTACTCAGAGAAAAATGTGAAAGGAAAAATTTAACTATGTTAAGCTTATTCTGTAACATGAGACTGAGCACTTCAATGTGATTGCAAGTACAAGATCTAGCATTAATCACTAATATAATGTCTTAAGTTAGACAGGTATAAAAGCAGAATTCTTATAAAATGGGAAGAAAAATGAATGCTTACTGGTAAAAGGAAAAAAACCCCAACTTTTTAAAGAAGGATGGCCTTGATGCTTTTGTCTCATTTTTTTTTTTCTTGGCTATAATATAAAGTGACTATTCTGAATTCAGAGATCCATATTGTCTTTTATAAATGCTCATGAATGATTTTTTTCTTTAATGAAAAAAATGTGTATTTTCTTCCTGACTACTCATTCCACATTGCCTCAGGGAACATGCATTTTTCTCCAGAGAAGTGAGCAGTCTATATAGTTTAAAAGAATCATTGAAACAGTCTTTTCAATTTCCTTTGATAACTTCACAAACACTAACTTTGTCAGCATGTATACATTACAGGAGCAAATTTCCTAGCAAAATATACAAAATATCCAGAGAGACATTTTAAAATTTCTTGTTGTATGACCCAAACTTTTGCTAGCTGTGTTGATATTTAATGATGATACTATCATGAACCACTTGATAATTTTATTTATTTTTAGAAGTAGGCAGGGTTGAAACCCAGTTAGGATGCTAGAGAAATACATTAAAACAGAAATCATTAATCATAACATGTGATCATGGGCAGAGGAACACAAGCATGCAATGACAGACACTTCATTTTTCTATTCTAATTTCTGAGTATATACTTACTGGACAAGTGAAAAACACAAGAGAAACACAAGAAACGGTAGCAATCTAACACATGAAGACCTATAAAAACCCCTTACTTACATCTGGATTGCAAACCTGGTATCATTATTATCAGCTGACAGGGAGGCCAATCCTCAAAGCATTTCTAAACTTGAGTTTTGCACCCACAAAGAAACTAAATCTAAATTGTTATGACTCTGTGGAAGAGCACGGGTTCAAACCTGTCTCATATGCTATAAATCCATGTCTCCATTTCCTCCTGTAACTTCAAATTGTCATCATGAACCATTATTAATAATAGGAAGGATGAAGTGAGTTTCCTTTGAAAATCCGAGACTCACAATGTGCAGCCACTCAGCTTATTGTCCTAAATAGATATGGCATTTTACCTACCTCATCTTGAAGTCCTGGCTCCAAGATTTTTTCGTTTATTAGACTAATTGATTATAAGACAGGCAAAATTTCCTCCTGAAATCTTCTTGTTTGAGCCTTATGTTTTAACATAATTAGTTATTAACTAATGGACTGAGAAATATATAATTAAATATAAAATTAAAATATATAAAATAAAATAAGAATATATAAAATATATAATTAAATATAAAAACAAATGTGAATGAATGGTAGTCCTAAATGCAAGAAACAGGATTGATTTATCTCCTAGTAATAGTAACATATTATTTTTAATATTTTTGCAAAAGAAAAAAACATGTGCACTGTCTTCTCTATCATGCATCCTTTATTAAGAAATAAATAGTATTATAGTGGAGATAAAACTGTAATGGAGGCTCTAAATGCATGCAGGCTAGGAGGCCTTAAAAATGAAAATTATCATCTTCCAATCTTGATATCTTTTCAACAGAAAATGCTCTTTGCATTTAAGTTAGGACACAGTGCAATGAATAACTCTGGTGGCATTTTATTCACTATTTTATTGTCCTTGGGGTCCTATAGGACTGAACCTACCAAAAATATTAATTGCATTCTTATTTGTCTGTGTATGTCTGGTTATAACATTTTCTCAGTTCTTGTAGGATTTCTCTTTTGAGTGTTGGAGAGACAAGCTTTGGAAAATTAACCAATTTGTCCCACAAGAACCAAATGTTTAAAAAAGAACATACTATTTTTGTGTGTGTGTGCACTTCTGTGTGTTTATGTGTGTGTGCACCTGGGTGCAAACTCAACATTATTATTTACACTTTTTTTTTTAAATAAAGTGTTTCTTATTCCTGTGTTCAGACTCTGAGTGTTTTCTTCTCTCTCAGCTGACTGTGATAGAAGACAGCACAGAGAATTCATTCGCAGGTTGAGAAGACTGAAGCTACTTTTCCACTTCTTGACATGGCCAAAATAAATAGAATCCTTACCATAAAAATGTCATTCTTTAAACTTGTGTGGTAATAATAAATTTTGGTGACACAATATGTCTTCTTGGCAGTCTGATTTGAGTCTGAGCTGTCAGTAAGCCTGAGAACCTGAAATACTATGTCTAGAATTTTACATTCTTTTAGAAAATTTCTGGAGTCTGTCTGCAAATATTAGGAGGTAACCATTCTAGGAACACACCTCTCTGAGATCCATAGGACTTTGCTTTCCCTTACAATAGAAATGACATGATTAGTACTCTATACATTGAGAGAATCAGAGACTTGTCAAAGCCCCCAGGTTACTGACACCTCTGCATGTAAAATTCCACCAATTAGAAGTTCAACTGAGTTCATTGTGCTTAGATAGGAGTATAAAATTTTGCAGCTAAATCACCTTCCTTGCAGAGCTGGGACCATATTCAATTCTTTCACCAAACATCTTAACTAAGAAATATCTTTGTATCACAGAGGAAACTGCTCATGATTTAGGAATGATTCTCTCCAGTTCAGTGCCCCCACTGAGACTTCTCAAACCATGTGCTGCTCTCTCTCTCTCCCTCTTCCTCTCCTGTCCCTCTTCCCTCTTACTGGAAACAGCAGTGAGGTAAGAAAACAAATAGTTACAACAGCAGTACTAATGGCAGAGGGTATAAGAAAGAAATTACATGCATGGAACCTGCTGACAGACTATACCAGATGACTTCCTCTGCTGCAGACTGGAGACCTCTTCCTTGAGCAGACTGGAATCCTTTCTCCTCAGAAGAGAGTCCCTTCCCAAAACTCCCAGCAACGACATGAGGTGGTATAGAATTATTTCTAGATTCTAGCTATGGGCCTCCTGCCTACTGAGAGAATTAACCCTGTCCTGGTTAGAACCAGAACAAAATCCATCAGGGAACAGACTATACATGGCATATGAAAGAACAGGTATGAGCACGCAATGCAAGTAATTGTTATTTGTTTCACTTTATGAATAAAAGAAGACATATTAAATTAAAAAACAAAGCAAATCAAAACTAAACCACAAATAAGAGAGGAAGAACAACATGCTAAGAAAATGATTAAGAAGTTTTAAATTTTTTTGCCACATTGAACAAATATATTCCTACCTGAAGCTACCTATATACTGTGGTTTAGGAATATTGTGGCAGAATCACCAAAATTTGAAGTCAGCATACTCAATAGGCTTCAAAAGAGCTAATTTACAGCAGCCATCAACATGATCTGTTGCTTATGGTCCTTATTCCCTAAACCAGCTTCAAACAGCCTAAGTTTGAAGTGAAACACAGTTCCCTACCTCTCATTGATGCCAGCTTAATTCTTCTGATACTGTTGGTATGTATTACATGTCAAAACTAAAGATGATAAATATTGATTTCTAAAAAGGTATTTAATTTCATGTAACCTATATTTATTTTGTCTTCTTTGATCTTAGTTTTCTGTGTGCTTTATTTTACACTACAATAGAAGCATGAAAATTTTTCTAAGGGAAAAATTTGTCATGTCTTCCTAAAAAAAGATGAAGACAAACAGTTATTTAGAGATAATATTTAAATGTTGCTCATTCTCATTTGATTTGAACAGTGCTTGGAACACAGAAATACAGATGATGGAAGAGAAGAAAGTTAAGAAACCTTGCCACCCTCTGGAGGACAGATATGAGATTCATTGCATTCCTTTCCAGAGGACAATGAAAATACATAGACTAATTGTAGCAGAAATATTTTGTGTTCAGCTAGAATAAGACGGTAATCATCTTCCATTTCTCTGTCCTAGCTCACCCCAGGACAAAATAATCCAGTTTCAGGTTTGATTTAAGCAAACCATCTCAATGTACATCAATGGAGACATACAGCCCATGCAGCCAATGTGCATGTGACCTCATCAGAATTGTAGCATCTACCTCTACACACTCAGAGCATAAGATCCACCACATTAATTGTTTCTTAAGTGATTTTGCATCAGGGCTCTGGAAGCAGTTTGGCTCATAAATGGAGATTTCAGGAATATCAGTCCTGCTTGTTGCATCTCTTAAGCTACACTGCAAGCCTAGCTGCTGAATATTTAGAGAGAAAAAGATGTGCTTCAGATCTAAATGAAGAAGTATTTCTGACCAAGCTAGAAACCTGGAGGAATTCAAACTCTGAATTTTGCCACTAAAAACTATAGCCACAGTAGTTCACAAAGCCATTTGCAATATCCTGCAGCCTATATTTTTAAAATTTCAATTGCTGTCTTTTATTATTTTATCTATCTCCTACCTGACTTTGTACTCCTGTGTCCTAGGTACAGAGACAAGGTGGTGAAGCTTTTTGTGCTGTTTTTTCAATACCGCCCACATCACAGTGGGGAGGGGGTGTGTCTGGTTTCAGCAGTAAAATGTGGAGTCTAGAAACAAAAAGTTTGCCATTTTTGCCTGGCCCTCTTCAGGAAGAAGGTCCCAGATCAGCCTGATGGAGCTCATCCCACTGCCACCACCAGCTGTTCCTTTTCCTGCTCCTCTGAGTTGCAGCTTTTGTGGTTTGGTGCTGAAAGACAGTGATGGTGAGCCCAAGATACCACTCTGAGGAAAAGAAAAGGGAGCAAGAGTGGCAGCATCAGTGTGGCAGAGCTGTGTGGGGCGCAGGTCTCAGGAGAGCTGAGCAGAGTGGCGCTGCTGCCATGGGGATCTGCGGGGTTCAACCAGGGAAGTGGAGGGGCAGCACAGATGATCTGCTTTCCCAGAGGTTTTGTTTGCCTTAGCTTGCCTTTGTTGTTTTTGGACTGGGGGTACTGTGGAAGTCATTGACATTCACATTGCTTTTGTTTTTTCCAAGTACTGCTGGTCCCAGTGCAGGGCCAGTCCCCATCTTGCCTTTTTCTGGGGAACCATTTGGGGTGCTGTCTTTGGGAAGCCTTTCTGTTTGTCTGGTGGTGATACTTTCTTTTAGTGACTAAAATGCCTTGTCTCTTTTGTGCACTCTTTATCATGAATATTATGATTATTGCTATTTTCAGTAAATTGTCGCTCCAATTCATAGTCTCTCCCAGTGTTCCTCCATTTTCAGAAGGTGCAGGGGTGAGAAG
Organism: Erithacus rubecula; assembly: GCF_903797595.1. Taxonomy (NCBI): domain Eukaryota; kingdom Metazoa; phylum Chordata; class Aves; order Passeriformes; family Muscicapidae; genus Erithacus; species Erithacus rubecula. Next base: position 658,939 of record NW_027635670.1, read on the forward strand.
GGAGTAACTTGAGTGGGTTTTAATGGTCTAAATTAGATTTAAAACTAGCATGCTCTCTTATAATTTAGGAAACATTTTGGTATATTTTATTTGTTTGTTTATTCCCAGCCATAAAATAACTTTATTTTTGACAACATTCTTCCTCTGAATAAAAAAACCCAGCAATTGTAGTTGTAATATTCAAAGTGCTTATCTTTTGGGAATGCATTTTTGCACTAGTGTTTTTGTATTCTGAAGACTGTAAAAGCATTCTGAATATTCACAGAAATATTTTATGCTTGCATCTAAAGCATCTGAACAACCATTGCAAAAAGGATAACTTGTGATTGAGGGCTTATGGTTTTGAAATGTAGAAAACACATTTTTTTCAAGGAAGTTCAAATCAGGGTGTTATAAGCAGGCTTGAAATTCAGCCTTTACTAAAGTGCTTTAAAAAAATCATACCTTGTTTCCTGCCTTTTTCTACCAAAGTTTTAATTTAATTGCTTACATTTGTTTTTTGACTAAAAAACCGCTTATGTCTAAGCTGAACAGTGCAACTCCTCAGGGACCTGTACATGCTATCTATTTTGTATGAAAAAGTTTTCTTAAATGTAAGTGCCCCTTCAAATAAGTGTTTGCTACTGTTTCATGTGAATGTTGCTGTATGAATGTTTTATATAAATTTTCTGATTTTACTATTAATGCACTTTCTAATCTTCATTAGCAATGTTTGTTCTTATTTGTTTGACACTTTTATTTTCCTTAGTTGAATTACAGGTCTACTAGTCATCTCTTTATTTTAGACTTCTAGTTAACTGTGCTCTTTCGACAGTTCTATACCTTCCCATTCAATGCACATTATTCTACTAAACTTCACTATCTTTCATCATCACTGTTTAGGTGATTTAAAACAAAATAAAATGTTTAATTTCAAAGAATTTGAAGAATGTTAATCTTGAAGAAGAATCCCATGGTTAATTGGAGAAGAACATTGTAAATAAAGGAGAATCACAGAGGAGGATTTATGTTCTTTTACTAAAATTTTTCAAGAGTTATCCTTGTTAATTGCAGCTGTCTACAAGATATTTATCATGCAAAGCATTTCACAGAATCATAGTATCACAGAATTGGTAAGTTTGGTAGGGACCACAGTGGTTGATCTTCTCCAAACTCCCTGTTCAAGCAAGATAATCCTAGAGGACATTGAAGGGAATTGTGTACAGCAGGCTCTTGAATATCACCAGTGAGGAAGACTCCACTCTCTCTCTGAACAATCTGTGCACAGTTACCTGCATGGTGAAAAAGTTTATCCTCATATTTAGATGGAACTTCCTGTGCATCATTTTCTGCCCATTGCCTCTTGTCCTATTGCTTGGCACCACCGAGCAGGGTCTGGCTCTACCCTCTTGAAATCCTCCCTTCAGATGCTCACTCTGACAAGATCTGCTCTCAGTGGTCTCTTCTTAAGGCTGAACAGGCCCAGCTTTCTCAACCTTTGTTCATAAGAGACATGATCCAGTCCCTTAATCATCTTTGTTGCCCTCCCAGAGCTTCATGTCTCCCTTGTACTGAGGAGCCCAGAATTGGACACAGCACTCCAGAGGTGGCCTCTGGAGCAACCCTTCTACTAGGCTGATGGGAGGGGCACAATCACCTCCCTCAGATTGCTGGCCAAACTCTTCTTAGTGAACCCCAGGATGTCATTGCCTTCTTGGCCACAGGGTCTCACTGCTGGGCATGGGCAGTTGTCATGGACAGTTTGTTGTCTGACAGGACCTACAGGTCCTTCTCTGCAGAGCTGCTCTCCAGCAGGTCAGCCCCCAGGTGATACTAGTGGTTATGCGTTCCTGGTTGTAGGACTCTGAACTTGCCTTTGTAGAACTTCAGGGAATCCTTCTCTGCCTTTCTCCAACCTGTCAAGGTCCTTCTGAAGCACTGTACAACACTCTTTGGTATCGGCCACTCCTCCCCGCTTTGTACCATTATTGCTGAGAAGGCAACTTCCCCTTCATCAAAGTGAATAACACATAAGTTAAACAATACTGGGCCCAGTATTGAACCTTGAGGGGCACCTCTAGTGACAATGATTTGGGCACTATAGAATTTGATGTCCAGCCAGTTCTCTATCCACTGCCAAGTCATCCATTTCACACTCCCTGAATTTGTCTATGAGGATTTTGTGAGGTACTGTGATGAAAGCCTTTCTGAAGGTAGACAATATCCATTGCTTTCTCCTCATCATCCAGGTAGTTATTTCATCATAGAAAGCTGGCAGGTTGGTTAAGCATGATTTACCTTTAGTGAATGCATTCTGACTGCCCCTGATCTCCTCCTGTCCTTATGGATAGAGATGGCCTTTACTGTCTTTCCAGGAATTCAGATGATTGGTAGTTCTCCGTGAAGTCCTTCTTGCCCTTTTTGAAGATCAGTGACATTTGCTTCCTTCCAGTCCTCAAGCAGCACTCCCCAACCCCATGACCTATCAAAAATGATGATGAGCAGCCTTACTGTGATTTCCACCATCTCTCTCAGCACTCAAGGATACATCCTGTCAGGGCCCATGGACTTATGGGTGTCAAGTTTGCCTAGATGATTCTAACCCAAGTCTTCTTGACCAGGAGTCAAGGAGAATTGGGTTAGAGTCTGTCTGTCTTCCAAGTTTCCTTTATCCTGGTCTCCTGGGTTAGAGTTTTCTGAGGGATGATCTTGTCAGTGAAGATTGATGCAAAGAAAGCATTTAGTAAGTCTGCCTTCTCTGCATCCTTTCTTACCAGGCTTCCTCCACTAGTAACAGGCCAACATTATCCTTTCTTTTCACTTTATTATGGATGTCCTTGGAAAAGCACTTCTTGTTTTCCTGGATGTCCTTAGCTAGATTTAATTTCAGGTGGGCTTTGGCCTTCCTTGTTGTGTTTCTTCTTACTCAGACAACCTCTCTATATTCATTCCAAGTTGTCTGACCCTGCTTCCATCTTCTCTGTGTTTTCTGTTTATGCTTGAGCAATGACAGGAGTTCCGTGTTCATCCACACGTGCCTCTTGCTCCTTTTGTTTGATCAAGATGCATTGCTCTTGAGCCTGTGGGAAGTGAATATCAACCTTGAATATCAACCATTTTAGACCCTTGTCAGCTGCAAATTGCTCTACCACATATCTTCCAAGAAGATTCCTGAAGAGATTAAGCCTCCTGAAGTCTATGGTTACAGTCTTACTTGCTGCCCTGCTTCCTTCTCCTCTGATGCTTAGGTCCATATTCTCACAATACTCTCAGCCATGTCTGCCCCCCAGCCTTCACCAAACTGGGATGAGTTCAGTGGTTATTAGGACAGTCCTAATAACACCCAAGTGGGTTCAACCCCTGTATGGGCCATATACATAGTACTAGGACTTGATGATCTTTGTGGGTCCCTTCCAACTCAGAATAATTTCTGATTCTCTAACAAAGCCTTCCCTCTTTGTTAGGATGAGGTTGATAACTCCTGGTGGGATTCTCCCCTACCTGAAACAGGAAGTTGTCATTAATGCTTTCCAGAAGCCTCCTGGATGGCTTTGTGTTTGCTGTGTACCCTCACATCCACTAGATATAAGGGTGATTAAGAACCAGTGTCTCTGACTCTGAGCCATCTGTAGAAGGTCTCATCCACTTCCTTCTCTTAATCAAGGAGCCTGTAGCACACTCCCACAACACTGTCACCCTAACTAGCCCTCCCTTTTATCCTAACCTATAAGGTCCCCACTCGTTCTTCAGAGACAGAGCTAAACGTAATCCAAGTGTTGTCTCACACAGGGAGCAACTCTGCAGTGGGGCATCACAGTCTTCACGACATAACTTTGCATTTTGATTTCCTGAAACCAAACATGAAACCAAGCTAATTACATCTTCTGTCTGCACATTACAATGTATCATCATAAAAACAAATTTTACGTATAATCTGGTCTTCCAGCAGCAGTCTGTTCTGGTTTAGGGCAAATTTGGGAGGAAAGTTCCAAGGCGGTCCCTCTAGAAAAGCTGATTCAAGTGGCCACAGCCCAAATTAGTTCAGGAAAATGTTTCCTTGGAGAAAAGTGGACAAAACTGTTTATTTAACAAGTGAAGTATTCACAAGTATAAAAAATGAATAGTATTAAACAATGAAGCCTCTTGCTGTTCTGAAGAGGTGGCAAATTCAGAAAGTCCTTTTTGTTTGGCATAGCTTGGCTTGCTCAATTTACAGACTGATCAGTCACTCCTGTGCTGGAAAATGCTGTGTCCTGGCCCACACATGTGAGCTCCCAGTGTTTTTCTCGGTTTTCAGCCAAGAATAGGTTTGACCAGTTCCAAGAAAAAGAAAAAAAATCTATAGTCTGGGGAACTTCTCTGCCTCAGCTATCTAAAAGCTAACTAGAAGTAAGGGAAACTCTCCTGCTGTCTGTCCAACAACACAGTCTGAGAGAAGAAAAGCTGAAGCTCCCGACTCTATGTTTTGAATACAAGCCTCATACATTCCATCACTTCTCCTTCTCCCTGCTTCACTCTCAAATCTAGTTTCAAAGGTGCAAAATGTATTTCTGGGCTAAACAGATGAATGAGGATACAATTCAGCATCATAAAGTCACCCCAGGACAAGTCTAATGAACTAGGGACTTAAAACTAATTGCTTCTACAGGGAGACTATGAAGATAGAGGAAATCACTTCAATGGCATATATTGATCTATCTTAAATGCAGTGACACACACATAATTTTAATATGAATACTCTCTGAAAAGCAATGATGGTTGCAGTACAAGCAGTACTCCCTTTCTTGATAAAGATGTTAATTGTTATAATATTCACACTACAGTTTTTGTTAAGTAATGAAAGATACTTTTCTATAACTAAAACTGAACTTTACAATCAAGAAAACATAGGTTGGAGTATTAACTTCTGGCTGAGATACACATTTCTTTGAACCTGGTATGAGCAACCCCTTTTTATTATGTCCGCCGTATGTCTTTTCATATAGGTGTAATCATTGCATAACTATAAATTGGAGATTCACAGATATTCAATATCCTCTTGCTTTTAAGCATTGTGTTTCCTGATGATATTGTAAATAAGTTTTTATTTTATTTCTTTAAGGACAGAGGAAATGAAGACATCCTTTGCAGAAAAAATGGCCAATCTTATTACCTTCATCCCAGCAAGGTTATCATAGATTTAATTCGTATATGGTCTCTGACATTTATGCTACTTAAACACACAGGCACATACTGAGAGTGTAAACTTTAAAGCATAGCCATATTAGTCAGAACTATAGTAACATCAGAAGTCTCCCTGAAACTATTGAATCCCAATCAGCTAAAAATATTGGCCAATATGTATAAGTGTCTCAACTTCTTAGTTTTATCTTCCTTCTTTCCTCCTTCCTCTCAACCCAAGAAAGGTAAAATTAAGATATCCCATTTTAGTTATCAGTTAAACTCCTGTTCCTTACCACAGTAGTTTAATAATCTGTTACATGGTGTTTTAATCTAAGACAGTTAAAGACCTCTCACATATCCCATTTAATTTTAACTACTAGATACAAAGGTGCTCAGCGACCTGGTCCCCTGGGAACAAAGAAAACTTGGTGGATAAGATGACCCTCCTCCCGAGATGGTGACCACCTTGGCAGACCTTGTGGACAATATGGTAGAGAAGCACCTCTTGGCTAAACCTTCCCCTGGAACAAAAAGCCCAGTGGGCAGGGACTTACAAAAGGAGTTTTGGGAGCTGATGGGAATTGCTGTCACTGCCTGGGAAAGTTCATTTCCATGGTATTGGTACCAAAATCTGCCAGATAGAAAGTTTCTAACACAGTTTTGAATATTAGAAATCAGGCATTCTTTATTGAAGCATGCTCACCACTCAGAGGATCCTTCCTCTAACTGGTCAGCCCTAGCATGAGGTAAAGAGAGCTTTTATCTTAAACAGCCATTACACACGCAAGAACTATCCCCACTTTTTGAAGTACATGTATTACTTTATTTTACAGAGTCACACACCTTATCAAAATCCTCATGTAGTTCTTTGGGGTCTGTCTTCAGTGTTTGGTATCTTTTTAGGTGGACCCCTGGACCTCTTCTTTTGAGTAAGTGCAATACCATTGTTTTGCATAACTTCTGCTTTGTCAGCCTTGTGGAGGTGAGCTGGCATCCTTCTTGCATTTTAACTGACTCATATTTACTGGAGTTACATCTTTCATCTATTTTTCCGAGGCTGTGGTGTTCTGTTGTAGTTCTACAGTCCTTATTGGTGTCAGCCCTGTTTTCTTCCAGCAAATGTGGTGGCATGTGTGTATGGCTGTGTGTACGTGTGCTGTGTGCTGCCACTTGCTGCCTCCTCCTGCCATCCCCAGACTCAGCTTGTGTCAGTGCAGTCGTGTGCCACTGCCCAATGGTGAGGGCTGGAGGGTGGGAAGAAATTCGACTCGTTGGTCATGGAAGAATAGAGTTCCTTGCCCCACTGCAAGGTCCTAACAGCAGTTGTGGAGCTGTTACTTCAGCACTGTTTGGCTTGGGAGTGGCCTGATGGCTCTCTTCACCCCCTTGTCCTGTAGAAGTGGCCTGGAAATGCTTGGAAATGTGAAAAGACCTGCTGGCTGTGCAGTGCTAGGGTGTGCCCTTCACTTTGGTGAGCCAGGCAAAATGGACCCCTTTCTGGTTGTGGCCATGACTTTTCCCTGCCAAGACTACACCAACAGCTCTGATGTGAGTGGTACCTGAACAGACAGCACTGAAACCCTCAGCATCCCCATCTCTGTACCCAAGACACATAGTAAAGAACATTAGTGAATTTAATTTTCACATATTTTGTGCCCTTCTACCCTTATATCCCTGTTTCTATCACAGTTTTTCAGTCCTTTGCAACCTCCTAGCTTTTCTGATAGTGCCAATGACCAAAGTAACTTGCTATGCTGGGTGAATTGCCAGTGCTATATTTGTTTTGCCTGGCTATCCAGGAAGTAAGGTGAAAATCGAGAATGCAACGTCTGATTTTCACCCAAATTATCCTCAGCTAGGGGTGTAACTGTCTAACCAATCCATGATTTTTTCTGTATTCAGAGAAAACTAATTGTCTTCGAGACCTGTCAAGTTTGACTGAAATTACACAGTAGAGCAAAAAAAAATGTGGGGGCAGGAGAACTGATGGATGTGAGAAACCTGATAAGCACTGAACATCTCATGTCTTACCCAGGTTAAGAAAAGGCACAGAAACACCTATTTTATTGCCCACTTTCATAACATAAATTAGGAACTATTCTAAAACTGCTTTTGATCTGATACAGTTCCAAATGCCAATGAAAAAACAATTGGCTTTTTAACCTAATTACTTCACTGTCTGTCTGAAATTCCCTGTTTGAAATTTACATGCTTCAGTTCTTAGGAAATCGTCATCACATCTTTTCTTCTGATGTATAGCAAAGGAGGCAAATCCCTCCTGTGCACGACTCCCTCAAATCTGTTTGGTCACATAGCTGAAGTCAGTAATTCAATGGTTTTAGAAGAAAAAAATACAAACATTACTCTTCAAATTAATTTCAAGCCTATTTGATATTTTAGCAGATGAATTAACTGACGTTATAATTTTTGTATAAAGAAATAGCAGGAGGCATGCACATAACCATCTTCTTACCCAATTATGCTATTTACCCAGTATTTAAAACACTAATTTTTACATAACATACTGTTTCAAGTATTTTTGACCATTTGACAGCGTTAAATTACAATGCTGAAAAGGCAAATCTGATGCACTCTATTCCCTAGTGACAAAAATACTTGTGTGTATATATACACATTTATTGTAGGTAAATTATATGTCATCAAATCAAATACCAGTGTTTAATATTGTTTTAATCCAGACAGGATTTTTTTTGTGTTTATGTTGAAGCAACAAAGTCTTCAAACTCTTAGCAGCCTGCATTTTTTGCCAGTTAAGCTTAGGAGAGGCATTTCTTTTTGCTGGAGATCTGAGATCAGAAAATAACCACATGTTTAGGTACCAAAACTCAGCAAAGAACTCTGAATGCATTCTGTAACACTTTCAGTAAATCTCATCAGTTCCTAATAGACTCAGTGAAATATGTGTTGATAGATCCATCAAGCATTCAATTTATGGCTAAATATTGACTTAAACTTTGCATAAGAAAAAGAGATTGAATGAGAAAAAAGAAGTCTCCAAAGCCATTTGAAAATATTTATCCTAGTATTTGCCTCGTTTGTTGTCTTTACAGCTCAAATCCACTAAAATGAAAAAGCCCAGTCTATACATGAAAAGCTCCATTAGAAAATTGACCATTTGGGAAAGTATTTCTAAAATGGTTTGAAATCATAAATTGAAAATCCCTGAACTCTCAGAGGAGAAACATCTCAGGAGGAGATGGAGCTGTTTAACATGGCTTTCTTAGTGTCTTCTAGGTGTCAGGAATATTTTAGGATAAAACCTGCTCAGCAGGTAGGTAACAATACTGTTTGAAAGCATCTATGAAATTGAATGCTTCTTGTATTCAGAAGCTCTTTTCTCTGAAGGGATCTTTTCTCTGGAGAAGTAACAGTTTTTATTTCTGCTTTCATCTCAGGAGTTCTTCAGGTTGATCAACATGCATGTGGTCTGCTGAATCACATTTATAACAGTAGATATTTTCCCTGTTATTTACTCACTGTTTATTTTGTATAAAATTACCTTACTTACTCTTGTCTTAGAGGCAAATCTTTTGAAGCTTGAAGAACAGTTAAGACTGACATGGATCCACAAGTGGCAATTTCCCTTCTCTTTCTCTTCCACTCTGTCAGAGAGATAAAAGACTTCCTTCAGATAAACTACCTGGAGTGCACAGGTTAGTCCCCTACTTTGAAGTGTCCCTGAAAAAAAGAGTACCCTGTAAGAGAGTTTAGTTTTGTTTAAAGACATTAATGTCTCCAGATAAATAGACTTTGTATTCAAATAATGCTTAAGCATGAGTCTTTTGTTGGTGGTCTGTGTATTTGCTACAGTGCTTTCCCAAAAACACCATTTTACTGATGATATGTTGAGTAGGCAGTGTATTTGCAGGATAAGATATCATCATTGTTTTCTGTACATTTGTTGAATGTCCTTAGTAAAATGTAAATGTCCTTAGTAAATGTAAAATGTTTTTATATGCTAGACTCTCCAAGAATATGTGGATGTGGCTGGACAAAACACTGTAAAAAAGTAAACACATCTATATTTATTGAAGTTTAAATTCTCATAAAGTATCAGAACTGTGTAAGTCTGGGTATGATTTTTTTTACTATTTAATATTTTATTCTCAAATATATTCAACATGTAAAGAAATAAATTCAATTTTCTTTCTGTTATCATACTTGTTGAGTAAGTTTTTCTGCTTTACAACAAATATAGAGAGCATTTTAGCCAGGGTTTTGTATTTTGTACTTTGCAGGTGACTTCCAGCTACAGAACACTGACTGTGGTATGTCTAAAAGATTGTATCAGTATTAACTGATACATTGTCAGCAATTAAACAAGTGTCTGACATGGAAAAAAATCAAATATAAAATATATAAAAATACACATATAAAAATATATATTATATTTATATTATATTATTATAAATCATACATATTGTATTTATATATTATATATATAAATTATATATAAAATATAAAAAGCCTCACTTTAAACTATACGTTACTTTTTTTTTTGTCTGAAAACCAGATATACCAATGCTCATTTCTATGCAGCATTTCTTATATAGCCAAAAACCAGGCAGAGCCCAGGTGGAAATCAAGCCCCATGGAGCTGGTTAGCTACCCCCATTCAGTTCAGTGGAAGACACAGAAGGCAGAGACCCAGAGTTGAGATAAGAGCCAATTGCTGCATAAAGCAATGAGATAAGAAACCAGAGTAACAGTGTCGGTATTAAGAACAAAAGTAAAAAAGAGGGTGATTTGCATACAAAAAATGCTCATCAATCATCTGACCTGGTCTGGTGCCATATTTTCCAAAGAACAAAATGGCCCCTTGCCCTTCCCCATGCGTGCTTGTTCCCTCCCAATCTCAGATATCAAAAAACAAGATTGGACAAACTGGTCCATTTGCAGTTCTGTCCCTCAGAAAAGGGAACAATGCTCACAGATCCCTCTTGAGTCCTTCTTTCTCTCCACCCAAAGTCATACACCTTTCTTCTCCAAAGAAAGCATCCCTTCTGACCACCAGTAATGATGTGGGTGATACAGAAAAAGCACCTAGACATGTCTACAAGGCTGAAGGATCAGTCCCCTTACATGCTTGGCCAAAACACAACTAAGTACAGGGCAAAGAGCTCTGATCACCACAGAAGATTAAGTTTAAAGGTTCATTCATTGTGTTAATTCATTTTGCCATGCCATCTCTTTCTGAAGGAAGTGTCAAGTACTGCAATATACAAAGCTGAAGCACATCTCTGAGTCTTACTTACAGACCTCTGTCTGTTTCTAAAAAGGTTGACTTTATTAAGAATGTACATGTGGTTGAATTGCTATCACCAATTCCTGTAAACATTATGTGCTCTGGCTCTTGACTTCAATGAAGACCTCTCTTTACTGTATTGGCAACATAAGTCACAAGAGCTAGCAGAAAAACAAGCATAACTGAAGTGTGACTATCAGCCCAGTTGTGTGAACTTGCTTATCTGAATTAAATGGCAAATATAATCTAGTGGCCTAGAAGGAGAGAAAGTAGCTTTGATTTCCATGTATTTCCCTTCAAAAAGTGTCAGCATTCTGCTACAATTTTGGACATACCCTATGCCCATTTCAGTCACAATTCTGTCACTTATAATTTTAGTGGTATTTGTTGGAGGTCTCATTATGAACCTTTGCACACAGCTTCTCCTAAGAACCTTCCCAGATAAAGTCAGTGGGGCATTCAGGGGCTCAGGCACAAAAGGGTGAGCACAGTAAAACCTGCTACAGTGTCAGTAAAAAGGAAAAACACTTATGCCAAGAGGTATGAAACCATGACAAGATCATGACAAACCACCACAAGAACACAAGAATTCAAGTCCAATTAAAAATAGTAAATTATACTTTAAAGAACAGAGCTGTGTATTGAACACTTTGCCACATCATTTTTTCACCTGATGTTGTGTTTTCTTGTTACTAAGATGCAAGTCTGCTTCAATACAAAATTGCTTTGATAAAAAGAAGAGTCCCCCACAATGGTAAAAATCTTGATAAAAGAAAAAAAAAAACCACCACAGTAAACTTCTGATTTAGCAAGCTACATATCTAGAGCTACATATTAGCACATGACAGGAAAAGACCTGTCTTTTCAAACAAAGGCTTGTCACAGTTTACTAGAGATCAAATATATACCCCTATAAACTGCTTGATACCATTATAAATTTACTATGCTTCTCCATTCTCTACTTGCTGTACAGTTGTATTGTATTGTACTGTTGTATTGTCACAACAGGAACAAATTATTTTTGCAAAATTTAGAAATTGTTTATGGTCATCTACACTGTCACTGCTGACAGTCAAGGTATCTGCATTAGGCAAACAAGGGATCAGAGAAAAATGCTCTTGAAAATGGCTTGAAACAAGTCCATGGGTGACACAACTAATTTTGTCTGAAAATCAGATTTTTGCATTTGCCAGAGGAAACACAAAAAGCCCTAAAGGAGGTTTTTTCTTTCATGTCACAGGAAAAAAATCAGTTAAAAACATAAAAAAATAAAAAGGGAAATTAGATGGATTATATGACTACAAATTGCAATTTCTAAATTTGCACTTCGGAGTGCAGTCAAAGAGCCAGGGAGGGACCACAACAGAGACTGAATGTTAAAGTGGTGATCTTAAATCAGTGTTTTTGCTTTCATTGGTAAACTTTCCACTGCACTCTGGAGCTTTACAGAAGACTTTTGAGGTTTTTTTCAGTATACAGAGTAGGATACACTGATCAACTTGGGCAGTTGTATCCTTTTACTCCTTAATTGTTGAAAATTGTTAGAAAATTATGGTTCATTGCCTGCTTACTTTTCTTACCAAAGGAATTTTGTGAAATTAGAGTAAAAAGTCCACGGTTATCTCTACTAAAATAGCTTTAATGATCCAAATATTAAAATTATTAAAGAGATGTGTCGACCCAAAATGAGGTGCATACAAGACCACATGCTGAAGCCAATAGCATGGATTTTTATTTAGCAGTAAATGAGAGGTAGAGGGAGAGAGGAAGAAATAGGGAAAAGCAAGAGAAAGAATGAAAGTAGAAAGGTATATAGTTGCCATTCATTGGATTCTGCAGCAAGGCTTGGTGTTGCAATTTCAGTGTCTGGTGGTTGCTGTCTTGTTCTGACAGGGGTGGGGGAAGCCCTGTCAAAGTGGTGGAGGGAATCCACTGAACAGGGGGTTCAGGTCCAGGTGGGAATAACCATGTGCCTCCCCTGAGGGGAGAGGAGTTCCACACTGAATGAGGTAATGTTGTGTATCACAGGAGCCTTTGACACCTTCTAAGGCCAGCTGCTTACATCAGAGCAGTTGAGTCCATCATGGCCCATCAGCACAGTTGAAGATCTTTGGGCTATGAGTCCTGTACTTTTCTTGCAGGGAGTTATCACAGATGAGTTCACATCCATAAGGACAAAGAGACAGTACCCCACTTCCAGAATGCTTTCCTCATCTTGCTCAACATTCATCTTGTAACCTGAGGTGGTGGGCATGCTCTGCCATCTTCACCCAGGTGGTTACTCTGCCTATCAGCAGCTTCATTCCTGATTCTTTTAGCCATCAGCATTCCAGGAAGTCTGCAAACCACCTTCCTAAGAGTAGAAGGTGTGTGGTGAGAAGTATCTGTTTAAAGGACAGGATGTTTATCTCATTTCTATATGAAGTCATGGGCTCTTGAAGACAAGAGATACTTTTCATGAACTTGGATTATACATTTTTACATGAGATTTTGATGACTTCTTTCATCTAGGACAATGTCCAAATTAAAATGATTATCAGTGATGTTCCTCTAACCTTGTTAGATGCTCTTTATTTCCTGATCAGTCTGTCCTTCCTGTTGAACATACTCTGTCTTTTCCACATAGCTGCCAAATAGCTGCACATTACCTTCAGGGAGGGAATTAATTTTTCTGAACATGGTCAAAATCTTTAGCAAAGCAAGATTAAAAGTTTGCTTTTTTAAAGTATTAAAAAGATTTATAGAGTTGCTATGAAAAATGTTACTGTTTTATGTTCTTGAAAAAAAAGATATAAGATGAAGATACCCTGTATTTACATTAGTGGATACCAACTGTATAGTTCTCAGTGTACAAGTCATTCCAAACATTCATAGCATACAAATCTTATTCATTATTTATTATACTGAGACATCATATTACATGCTATGGCAAAATGCCTATTCAGATATTTTGATATGTAAATTTCCATCATAATTTCAGCTGAGTATTGTGTGCTTCATTATTTTCTGTCTGAAAAAGACTGGCATACTAACAAGGGAGATGGATAGAATGGAAGGTTGTGGTTTGCCTGTGTGCTGTCTCTAGGACCGTGAACAGGTCCAGAAGATCCCTAAAGATTCCTAGACACCTTTTATAGGTATACTCATGGTATAGGTACAAAAGGAACCAATTAGAGAAGCTTTCATCCTTGATTTGTTGCTTTGATTTAATTTGTTAACAGAGGATCTTGTGGCTGAGTGGTTATTGGTGGCTGTTCTGGCCACATCAGGCTTACATCTGGTGGCAGCAGGAAAAGTGCCACAAAAACTACTCTGGGTATGAGGAGAGCAGTTTTAAGGTTACTCAGGGAACTCCTTAATGATGTCCTCTGAGAAAATGCTTTTGAAGGTGCTGGGATCCATCAGTGTTGGATCCCAGCACACTTTTTCAGCCCTGCAGGAAGAAACTTCATGCAGCCAAAGCTCTACTGCTATTGAAGTTGGCCAGTATTGTGGGAGGGGCAAAGGAAAACACATTTTAAAATAAGTAAATAGCAAAAGGAAGATCAGTAATGGCTTTTACCATTTGAGGAGGATGAGGATGAGGATGAGGATGAGGATGAGGATGAGGATGAGGATGAGGATGAGGATGGTGACCTCACAAACACTGACAAAGCAGAGATATTTATTGCTTTCTTTGCTTCAGTCTTCAAAACTAAAGATGGGTTGTGGAAGTCCCAGTGTACTGAGCGGGAGGATGTGAGGGTATGAGGGATATATCCTGAGCTGAGGCTGTGAGAATGATAAACTCCCAGTTACTCCTGAATTTCTGTGGGGTTTGCCATTCTGGATGGTTGTTGTCTGGGCACTCGGGACTCTCCAGGTCTCCATCCTAGCACAGTTCTTTCCACATCTTCATGAACAACTTGGACACAGGACTCCAAAGTATACAGAGTAAATTTGCTGAGGACAATAAACTGGGAGTTGTCCACTCCCTCAAAGGCAGACAGGCTCTGCAGAGAGACCTCAACAAATTACAGACCTAGACAATCAACAGCCATATAAAGTTTAATGAAGACAAGTGCTGGGTTGGATGTGCAACCTTGGAGGTGTGTGCAGACTGGGGAATGAGAGGCTGGAGTGAAGGACTTTGGAAAGGGACCTGGGGGTCCTTGTCCATGGCAAGTTGAACATGAGCCAGCAGTGCCCTGGCAGCCAGGAGGGCCAACCCTGTCCTGGGGAGCATCAGGCACAGCATCACAGCTGGGCAAGGAAGGGGATTGTCCTGCTCTGCTCTGAACTGGGGCAGCCTCACCTCCAGGGCTGGGGCAGCTCTGGGTGCCACACTACAAAACAGACATTAAGCTATTAACATATAAAGAAGGATGCTGGAGGGGGAGTCATATGAGGAGCAGCTGAGGTCCCTTGGTTTATCCAACCTGGAGAAGAGGGAACTGAGGGGAGACCTCATCAGAGTCTTCAACTTTCTCGTGAGGAGAAGTGGAATGGAAGGGATCAATCCCTTCCCTCAGATGACCAGCAATAGACCTTGAGAGAACAGCATGAAGCTGTGTCCAGGGCATCTGGCTGGACATTAGGAAAAGATTCTTCACCCAGAGCATCACTGAGCACTGAACAGACTCCCCAGAGAAGTGGTCACAGCACCACCAGAATTGAGAAACATTTGGGCAACACTCACAGGCACGTGGTGTGATTTTGGGGCTGTCTTGTTCTGGGCTTGGATGTGGACTTTGCCAATCCTGGTGGGTCCTTTTCAAATCTGGATGTACTATGATACTAAGATTCTGTGATTCTTTGATTTTAATTAATTAATTAATTTATTTATTTTTAAAAACCAAATTTCCACTGTCTTACAGTGACAGATAAAGATCAAAACAGATCACTTTCATTTTCCCTTTTGGGTCAGACATATTTCCTTCTGCTCACAGGAGCTATTTAGCACAAAAAAATAAACAGATTCAAAGCCTCAATTGTCCAGTATGAATCTTATCTGACCTTTTACCAGTGGCCTTGCTTCTATTTCCTGTAATAAATCAATGCTACATTGTGACTAAACTGAAATGCCCTGTATTTTTCTGTCATGTCCACTATATATTATATATATCACTTGAAGTCAGATACCAATCACAGATCATAGGGTTATTTTTCTTAAATCACATTAGGAAAGCCTGTGGTAGATATTTCTATTACAACTTTCTGTTGGTCTGTGTCCATCAGCAGGGAAATATTGCTGAATGGAACCAACACAGTGGTTGTGTAACAGTTTCATACTGTTAATTTGCCAAGCAAATGCAGTAACTTTAATTCTTCATATGTATTATGTTTGTGTTTCTATCTGTCTTCTTGTAAAGAAGGCTTATTTTGCACGTGATTTTTTTCCTTATATTTTTAATGGGAGTGATAACACTGTAAATTCTCCTGTTACCCCTCCTGGAGCACATAAAATAACTGAGCCCTTTAGGATTATGAAGATTATGTAAGCAAGGAAGGAGAAATGCAGTGTACATCACCTGTATAAACTGGCTACAGAATTTGGAATTAGTGCACTCACCATGGAATTACTGGACATTTTCATACTTTAGGATGCCTCAGCAACATTTTTGTGGGATTTTGTGGGATTCTGCCTATCTTTGGTCATCTGCAGCACCAAATACGTAAATACTATTTCTAGGAAAAACATTTACTAATCGATTTGAACCTCTGCTGACTGTTAATTCTTTCAATTGATATTTTCAGAAAGTTTTCTGTAGGAACTAAACAATAATAAAGATGCAACTTGTCTAGTACTTCTAGGAGAAGAAATGCTGTAAACTCGAATTGAAATTAACAGCTAATGAAAATTAAAGTGACTTAAGATCTAATTTTCTTTCTTCCAGCACCATCAATATGAGTTGCATTTATATTGCACTCCTTGAAACATTACACTACAAAGCCTTAACAAATGTTTTTTAAAAAGGAATTTGCATGTATCTTACATTGGCTGGCAGGTGTTATTTCTGTCACTTTATTTGGCCGACTTGTTTAGATGGACAACAAGCCCTGTTTTCAGTCCCCAGGGCAAATCCTAATATGCCCCTCGTCTTGCAACACACAAAACCTATACTGAATTGTATCAAAGGACTTACACAGCTTCTGCTAAAGCCTGCCATAGATTTCTGTGTCTTCAAACTTTGAACATACTGTATAAAATAGCAATTACCTATGCCAGTCCTTTAGGTTTTGCAGTAGTTGCTCAAAAGGGAAATCAATAATTCTCCCTAAACTTGTTCAAAATGCTTGGTTTGCATTTTCAGTAGTGCAACTTGTGATAAGTTCATCACTATTAAACAGTAGAGAAAACTGAAAGATATTTAAAACTACTCAGAGGAAGGTTTTTTTTTTTCAAAAACATGTGTTCCCGATCAGCATAGCATTTTCAGCCAGAGGAAAGGAAAAATAATTTATTGGGCAAATCTTTGTGGAAAATAAATACAGACAAAAATTCTACCTAACACCTAATTACTTATTACCACTGTAAGGATTGGGGGACAATGCACTTAGATGCATCTTTTAGTGTGAATTTTGCTTCAAAAAGAGAGAACACTTTATCGAGTCAAACCCCAATGTCTGTCACTATTGCTAGTGACTGATCTCTTAATTGCAAACTATTTGTTTCAGAATGGCTACAGGGTTTATACCAATGAAAATATTCTCAGAATTCTCTTTATAATGCAACTTTATGCAGATAAAGAAATCCCTTTTTTTGTCCAGGTAAATTACAGAGGACAGGCACAGTATAATTAGGCTGTGCCATACAGCCAATAGCACAGGACATCAAGAGCAGATGGTGACACAGTGTTTTCTGCTACACTTTCTCTGAAGGAGTTTTGAGATCTTTTCATATCTTTGTCTTCCAGTAGGATTTACTGTGTCATTTGGATTAATCTTTATTTCCTTTTTTTTTTTTTTTTTTTTTTTTTTCAGTTTGACTCAAGGCTTGAGCTCCAGATGTTTTATTATTTGAATCTCAGATTGCTGGCACTTTCTTTCTGCCCACTATTGTAAATCTGTGTGTTTCTGGCTTTTTGGTTCCCTGTTTGGAGGCTGGATTATCATTTGCTTGGCAGGGGTGGCTGTAGGCATGTGGGATGTGTGCTGCTGCATGAGGATCTGCACTTTTGGAAGCTGCTAGTCAGTAATGCTTGGCAGCCCCTTCTGGCTTCAGTAATGTGTTGGGACCCCACAGGCATCTTTAAAGATGAAAGGAAAGAATTTAGAAGTTGTCCTAATTGCCAAAATCCTGATTGCATCCCAGGCCACACTGCTTTGCTTCTTCATTCTTCCAGTGGAGACTAGAGTGCTGGCTACCCAGCTATCCCCAAGTAAAGCCTTTCCCTTCCTCATTTTGGAGTAACACAGCTGCATTTTCTGTGCAGTTACAGAGGTTCTCAGACACAGCACACCTGACACTGCAAAGAATTACAGGGCCATGGACACTGCAAAGCTACTGAGCTCCTGACTGGCACTATGATGTGCTTCTAATAAGACACAATGATGGGAACACCTGTCCAGGAGGCCTCTGCCTCCTGTACAGGTTACCAGAACCATCAGAAGTTAGATATATTGGAAAGTAGGAACTGTAGAAAAGCAAGAATTCATTCTCCAACAGAATACATCAGTATTCTTAATAATACTATTGCCTATAAGGTCAAATAGAATTGGAATGAAACGAATTGCTGTCATTTTCCCAAGTAATGCAAAATGAGTGCAGTAAAGAAACCACGTTGTTATGGCTGGCAATCATTAGCACTGGCAACACAGGCTTGTCTTGACAAAATTGCAGTAGTAACAAACAATGTCTTGCCTTAAATAGAAATCTTCTGCTTTTGAAACTTGCTGCTTTTACTTACACAGGAAGTTAGGCTTTGCTAGGTTGTTATTAGACACAAAGTCTTTTGTTGTGTGCTGCTAGGATTTGGTGAGGTTTTTCTTTTGTCAGCGTATCTTCCTCTAAAATGTCATTTAGTTAAATAATAAAAATGAAACATTTTCTGATTACATACCTGTTGCTACAAAAATGAGACTGTGAGAGTAAAAAAAGTAAAAATCATAACATTTCAAAAATAATCACTTTGATTTAATAACATACTAATTAGCTGGCCTTACCCACCACATTTAAATCCCTGAAATGCGATGTGTTTGATTATTGAGATTCATGGTAAGCTCAGGGTTTTCAGGTCTGGAAAGATGAATTCTGCCAACTCAGACAAAGGGAATGGTACTTGGTTGGAGCTACTCTTGTTGCAGAAGAGAGCAAAGGCATCACCAGGGAAACAGAATGGGTGGGAGTGGGGTTGACTTGAGGTTCATGGCATCTCCAGCTGCTCTCCCAGTATCAGCAGCAGCTGAACTGACTTCTTGTGCTTGGGAGAGCCAAAGGAAGCAGAGGGCCATACTCATTGTACTCTCCATGGCCACCACCTGCAGCTTGGGGAAACAGATTTTATGCCCTTGAATTGATTAAGTGATATATTGTCATTTCTCTTTTTCAGTGGCTAGGTAAAGAAATAGGCATGGTCAGTGGATGTCAATATATTCATTTCAGAGAAATGCATAAATCCTTTGCCTAAAAAATTCTAAGCATTCCTCTAAAGAAGAACAGATATTCAGAGAAAGAAAGTGAGAAGGATTAGCTAGATTTTTCATTATATATGAATTTATATGTAATCTGTTCAATCTCTTGGTTGGGGTTATTTTGGGATCCAGCATTTAGATTTCAGTATTCATATATAATTTTATTAGTTAGTAGCCTCTGGACAAACTAAGAACACATGCTGTATATTGATGGGTAATTCTCTGAGCTCTTTCTTTTCTCCATGTTTTTCACTTCTAGAATTATGAGGAATATAGCTACCTCAACTTGTTGTTTCTGTTAATAGGCAACAGAGTTTAATTCAGCATAGACATGGAAAGTATTTTCTGGTTTAACCACTTGTTGTTGCCACCAGAGATACTAGGCTGGAATTTTCAGCATGGACCACCTGGGAGCCACTTCTCCATGGCATCCTAAAGTTGACACACTTGAAATGAAAAATGGAAAGAGCTGTCAGCAGAGGGTTTGAGAACTGTTGGAACCTGAAACAAGTTCTTACTGATGATCCAAGATCAACAAGCTGGGCTTTTAATTTAGAGAAGAGAAAACTGAAAGAGGACCACATTAATGTGTATAAATATCTCCAAGGTAAGTGCCTAGACTCTTTTTAGTGGGGCCCAGTGACAGGATATAGAGCAAAGCCCACAAACTAAAAACACACGAGGAAGAACATGAACTAAGAACAGATGAGGAATTTATGTTGAGGGTGGCAGAGCACTGAAACAGGCAGCTGAGAAAGGTAGTGGGGTCTCCATCTCTAGAGACATTCAGAGCCCACCTGGATGGGCTCCTGTGTGCCTGCTCTATGTGACTCTGTCTCTGCTGGGGGTTGGAGTAGATGAACTCTAGAGGTCCCTTGTTCTGTGGTTCTGTGATTCTGTGAAATGTGTGGGTGAAGGAGACATGCAATGAAACCTAAGAAATTATTTTTCCAGCTCCCCAGCAAACGATTAGAGACATGAAAAGGAAGGAGAGAACTTCCAAGTAAAATACTACCTGGTTTACAACTGGTTTTGGTTTTGTTTATTTTGGTTTGTTTGGGTTTTTTTCTGGCAAAATTGGCTTGGAAATATATATCAAAATTGCTTCTTACTTTCTAGCATATGTTCTCAATATAGTCAAATTAAAAAAACATAGAGAAACAAACCAAACATGTTACTTGGAGGCAAATGTGGAAGAGATTACTAGGAAGAATGATTAGAAGGTAAATGTAGTGCATTTTTCTCCCAAAGGTTTGTTATCTACTTAGGTCTGTACAGAACGAATTAAAGATTATATATGTGTAGGAGCAACATTTATATAATCTTATTAATATCAACTAACTAACAATGGTTTTGTTCTTCCCAGAAGCCCTTCAAGTTTAGGGATGAGGATCACAGACTTTTCTATGGGATCAAAGAGGATGCCCGTTTTTCAGATGATAAATAAGATTACAAATCTGCTTCTATTTTTAACCAAATCAATGCTAAGTATCAATATGCAGAAACCAAGCTTGTGATTTCATGAAACATCCATGGCAACTGAAAAAGGAAGACCATTTCCTGACTACTACTCCTGTGCTTTAACTACAATCCTCTTTGCCTCAAATTGCTGTTTCCTCGCTTGAAGTCACACAAAAACTTCACTGGGTTCATGTAAAAATATTACACAGCTCTGCTTTCCTTCTGCTTCTGTTGATTTACTTAGCTGGTGAAATGGAACAAGATGATGATAAAAGATCAAACAAGAGTAAGAGAGAGAAATGGTAACACCCCAAAAGTCCAGGTTGTTCTACAGAGGAGCTCTTTAATGTTTGAGCTAGACAAATTAATTGTTTCTGAGAGAACACTGATACACTGAACTTGGCAGGCTGTGACATTTCAATGGAATTGATCCAGTGTATTTATCAGAATGTACTTGAAAACAATATGCAAGTGAGGAACCACAACTCCTACAGCTTTATGAGCTGTTTGGAGTGCCCAGTGTAAGATTTTATTTATTCATCTCTTCATTGAGTTATTTCTCCATTTTTGTAGGAGCTTTTTTTTCCTTGTGTTGTGGATTCAAAGATGTTCATTGCCAGACACTTTCTGATGCCAATCCACCTTCACAAAGAGAAAGCTTATTTTCATGAAGAAGTTGTATTTTTCCCTAACATTTTTGGAGTTGTACTCTCGACTCTACATATTGCAGAGAATATGATTATGAGACTTGTCTTTTCTCTAAGCTAAACAAATCATAACAATTGCTCCAACAATTTCCTAGTGAAATCTAAATCAAATCTATTTTCACTCTTTTAAGGTATCTGGGTTGACTGGGTCGTATGTTGCTTGCAACCCAATATTCCCTTACTTCTTACTTACTTGGTGTGGTGCTGCTCAAAAGATAACTTAGCTGTGAAAAAATGGAACTTGTTTACACTTGTTTTATATTAACCTAGTTTGATTACATTCTGTGAAGTCACTGAAATTTTACTAGAAATGCTGAAAACAAACAGAGTGCTAAATTCAAATTACTTATTCAATTACTCATCTAGAGTCCCTTTTAAAAAGGAGTCACATAGAAAAGATGAGAGGTGATGGATACGAATTACTCCTGCGGAGATTCTGACTGGACAAAAAAGGAAAAATTATTTCACAATGAGAACCATCAGCCATTTAGAATGATCTCTCAAGGGAAATGTTGGATTCCCCAACAGTACACACTTTTGTGCAGCAGTCAGATTCCAGACATTGTTCTTGAATCCCTCTTTTCAAGAGAATACAGCAGTTCAGGTCAACTAAAGGTGACAAAAATTGGTTCCACAACACACACATATGCAATTTAGTTTATTTCAATTGAATTCTGTCTGATGTGGTATCATACATGAGCAAAGGATGGAGCAACTGGCAGAAAAATTGACCAGCTTCTGTCTTTCCAGTGACATATCTTATGGATGTTACAAACTCTTTTAGATAGTGTACAGCTTTACTGTGACATCTGAAGTCTTGTTCTGTATTGAAAGTAGAAACAAAAGTTGCTGCTTCCTTCCTGTCTTCTCAATTTATTAAAAAACCTAATCAGTTTTGAGTAAAGAATTTAAAAAGTGAGGGTGAAAATGGAGAAGTATTTACATACAATAGAAAACATACTCAGAGTTGAGTTGGCAGGGCCTACAAAATTTTAGTCCTATTTATGTTGCTCTATTAGAGTCTGCATTATGAGTTATAGTCTAGGTTTTAACAAGTGGTGATGAAGACAAAATTCTGTAACTCTTGTCAGGTGGTCGTACACCACTTGAAAGTAGGTTGGGTAAAAAGTTGTGATAATAAGTCAGGAGGTCACAAAAATATAGAATATTATGGGCAGAAGGAGTCAGCCAGGCTACTGCTAAATCTTTTAACAAGTTAGTATAAAATTTTAGCTAAAAAATTTAGTGAGACTGAGGGTGTGGGACATTTCTTTTGAAAGTCTCTGTGTCTCTTGTTGACATTTTAAAAATGAAATGG
Source organism: Erithacus rubecula (assembly GCF_903797595.1). Lineage (NCBI taxonomy): Eukaryota > Metazoa > Chordata > Aves > Passeriformes > Muscicapidae > Erithacus > Erithacus rubecula. The sequence continues at coordinate 681,446 of NW_027635670.1, forward strand.
TTTTACTTTCTATTTTAAAATGGATTTTCATTTACTTCATTCAAAAAAAAAAAAAAAAAAAAGGAAAAAAAGTACCTACATGCTTGGGAACAAAATCCCAGCAAATAACCCTGAAGCTAAACATCAGCCAATTATCCATAATTAATAATTCTAACTTCAATATGTGGAGAAAACTGAGGATAAGTACTGCTGATACTGTATTGCTGTAGTACAGCAAAATCCACAAACCCATCAGTTAATTGCTGCTGAACAGATTTAATGAGATTTTATAGAAATGCTAATTTAAATAGACTAAGTGAAAATTACCAAAATCACACTTTTTCAAACAGTTCATACGTGATGAACCAACAGACAATAGGCTGACTTCTGAAGCTTATATTTCCTTTAAACAAGATTTGCTCTTGATGCTCACTATGTTTTATTCCTCTATGAAGTAACTACTCAAATATGGAGGCTAAGCTGTTAGTGACTCAGGTTCAAGTAAGGTAAGTCTAAACACTTTTACCCTGTCATGAACCTAAGTGTTTCATATTTTAATTGACAACATTCACATAGTTGAGCTTTTCATTTAGACTTTGATAAAATCTGCTCAGAAAGGCAGATGGCAGGCTGTTATTTTTAATTCACAAGCAATGTTAAATATATGCCATATGTTATAGAACTTTTCAGGCACAGCCTTTTGAATGCTATCACAATAAACTTGAAAAATTACATAAAAGGGAAATCTGATAGAGAACAACACTATTGCAGTTTACATTTTTGAAGAGGGAAATAAAAATGATCAGACTTCCTTCTCACAAAAATATAATTACTCAAATCACCAATCATTGAGACATCAAAATTGGTGCAGGAGGGAATTGTATGTGGGCTTCAGTTATCTGTTCTTCTGCATCTAGGGAAGAATCTCTGCATGCACTACATGCATTAACTGAGATGTTTCCTTGTAAAGAAAACTTTCATGATATTTTGCAGTACTGTACGTAGGCAGCTTCATGTGTAGGTTAGTAATAGTAATGAAAAAAATTGGGCAAAGTAAAAACAGTTTTTAGCGTACTTTGAGGTCACAGCTGTTGTCAGAAGAGACATTCAAGCTACTGCTTCCCTAGACTGGGAGATGTAGAAGCAATTGTAAAGCAACTCTGAAATACTTTCTTTTTCAAGAAAATATACCTAATATGGCAGCCAACAGTCTGTGGTAGCAATGAAAAGTATGCTGGCCTTCAGTAGATAGTGTAGATCCATATTTGAAAACATTACATCCAGCATGTTCCTGAATTGCATGTGGACTTCTGGCCTGTGAGCTTTCAGGAGCAACTCAAAGAGATAGACAAGGCAGTGTGTATACCAACAACCTTCTGAATTCACTGTGATACAGACAGTGAGATGTCTCCAGGGAGGGAATAACAACCCTGCAGGTCAAAGCTGGAGAGAAGGGTGTCCTAGAAATGTTTCTGTGTGTGAGCAGAGGATGCAACCTCACAAATCTAGTGATTAGTTGTGCCTGAAGAGTCCAACTACCAGCAGTGAAGAGGGAGCACATTCACCAGCTCCTGTGCACCCGTGAGCAGTCTGGACTTGGATGGTGAAAGTGTCAGCTGGGCTGTCAGAGCAAGCATTGTTTATTTGGTCTTCTGTTTTGCATGGTAAAATTGCTGGCGTTCTGAATTTATTCAGCTGCTGAAAACTGCTTGAAGCCACTGGAAGTGAATTTTTAAAGCAATGGTATAAATGTATGTGCAGAATGCCAAGAACATTTCTATATAGCATAGAGATGGATGAATTATTCATTATGAATTATTCATAGCACATTTTTTGACATTTTTCTGGAATAAATTTCCATTTTTTTTAATTATTCACAACATCACCAAATAATTCCTGAACTTTTCATTACCAATCATCAGAACACTTTCATAGGTTCTTGGTTTTTTTTTTCATTGCTCATCTTATTCAATGATGCCTGATAAATCCAGCCACTTCTGTAATTTTTAATATCTTAGGCCACAAAACCAGTAAACTAATGAGATCCAGCACTGCTATAAAGGCTGTTAGAGGAAAGTGCATAACATTTCTTTTTTAGAAATATCTCTTTTTGTAAACAGTCTTGTATAAGACTAGATTCACAGAGGTAAATTTAGTTATACTAGATAGGTTTCTAAAACTTCTAGTCATATTATTTTTCAGTATTGTTACTGAGAAAATTAGCAGTTGAAATGGTTTCCCAAGTTCTGCTGGCATTACCATTTCTTAAATGGAATTGATCTAAATCTAGTTTTCAGGTAAGCGTGGGATTAGTTAATTAAACTCAGTGAAGACATATGACTGCATAAGCTGAGTAAGAAATAAATTAATTCAGAATCAGAACCCATCTTCAGAGGGGTTCAGCTATAAATAGGGAAACAAGTTAAGATTCAGGGCTATACAGTAGTTATAATCTAGAAATTGCATGTAAAGCACTACAGAAGAGATCTACATCTTTCTATCAGCCCTCTGCTTGGTATGCACCTGTGGAGCAAAACTGATACTGAAACATCAGAGCTTTTGTGACTTACCAGCAAGTAAAATCAAAAAATGGAAAAAATACCACAAGTAGCTCCCATCAATGAACTTTAGGTGTGGTGGCCACTTTAGACTACATTGCTGAAAGCACCAGCCACATAAAAACTCTCCGAGATGCTCTGAGCTAATTCCCATCCTTGCAAGTTAAGTGGTCGGGTGAATATAAATAAGAATTAAAAAAGAAAAAAAAAAGATAAGAAATACAACCTTTTCTTGCCCAGTTTCCATGGAAATGAAAGTGGAAAGACTGCTGGCAGTCTTTAGCTGAGTGTGAGAACTCTCGCTTGCAGATGTCAGTTCCTCACTCTTCGCTGAAAACTGCAAGTATTGGTTGAAAAAATCAGCTGCAAATGATGTCTTCAAAACTCTGTGGATTTTAAACAAAAAAAGTTGATAAACTAGTTTTAGGATGAGAGCATTTAAAATGTAAAAGTCTTTACATTTTCATCCACCTGGATGCTGAGACACAATCCTTGTATAAGGAAAAAAAGCAGTGACTACATTTTCAGTTGCTATCTTCTGGATTTCCCTTTGGCTCAACACTTGAGTTGATTACTTTGCTGAGTGTGCTGAAAGCCTTCCTCACATAAAGGTGGCACATGGTTTCTTATTGGTTTAGTAAAGCACTCATGGATTCTGTTTAGATATGGATTGCTAAGATTTACATTAATTTAAACGTAACAAGGAAATAAATGGATCCAGTTTTAAATCAAGGTGTGATTGTTTGCATATAATATATTTCAAGTAAAACATATTTGAAATAAAGACTGAGAAACTTTCTCAATGTCTTGCAAGAGTCACAGAGTTTGGACCCAAGTTTACAGTCATTAAAGTAAATTATTTAATGTACAATAAATAAATAAATAAATAAATAAATATTTTCCTTCCTATTACAAGAAAGACCAGAAAGATATGTCAGTTATATCCAGTGCACATTCTCTACAGCCTACAAAAACCTCTCCTCCATGCATTTATTCCACTCTGTATCTTAACAGGCAGTTTACATGGAGAATAATGATTATGAGGAATTTCCTGAAGATCACAGTCTTAAAGACAGATAGGATGTTTTTTATGTCATACAATATTTATTATAGAAATGCATAATTTTCCCTGGCATGACTGTCTGCTAGTGGGCTAAAGGAGTAAGCAACTAACTCATTCACAAGCAGCATCATTAGGAGCTGAGGCAAATAAGCAGCTGATCTTGTTTGTTCTTATACTGAAGCCTTGAGACTAGTTTTCCCTTTTTTCCTTACACATTAATTCAGTTTTTGTGGCTGCTGTGGCAGGTGGAGTATTTTATATTCTCATCTCATTAATCAGGTGTGGGTTACTGAGGAAGTTATGAATACCTGTTCAGGAGATAGAGACAATATAATCCACAGCAAGCCAGATGTAGCACCATGAGTCTGCTCTGGAACAAAGACCTTGGTAACATACTCCAAATATTGTGAGGCATTTGTGAGGGAGCAGTACCACTTGCATGAAGCTGAGTCTGGGCAGGTTTAAGTTGGATATCAGGAAAAAGCTTTTCCCTCAGTGGGCTGTTGAGCAGCCTCCTAGGAACAGGCCCCCCAGGGAATTAGTCACAGCACCAAGCCTGTCTGAATTTAATAATTGTTTGGACAACACTCTCAGTCAAATGCTGTGATTCTTGTGGTGTCCTGTACAGGGCCAGGAATTGGACTTGATGATCCTGATGGGTCCCTTCCAACTCAGAGTATTCTGCTGTTTTGTGACTGCTGACACATTCTGCCTGCTAAAGAATACACTGAGGGCATACAGGACAGCATATTGTTTTTGCTGCTCTTTTTTACTGAATGTCAGGACAACAGGCATTTAGAAGATATTTGTATGAACTTCCACTGAGAGGGATGAAACTGCTAAGTGATCTAACTAGTCTGGAGTGATATAGTTTTAGCCAAGTTCACACACTGTAATTAAAAGCAGTTTTCAAAATGGAGTTCCAGAGATCTTTTTTTTTCACCATACACTACCTCATAGTTACCAGTTCCCTACCCATGTCTTGCTTTCATTGTATGCCTGTTCTCATTCTTCCTACTTGTTAGGGCTTCAAGTCCATTCCCTCGAAAAAACCATTCTTTTAAGTGATGCGCATGATGGGATGGGTCAACATATCTACTCCTGCTAGGGTTTGTGGAATTAACAAGCATGGAACACGCTGACTTTTTTGAACTGTATTTCCGTACAGCAAAGATGAAGCCCACCTTCCCTGGGTAGCTGAGCTATGTCAGTGTCCATAGTAAGATCAGTAACTGATTCAGTTTTTTGAAAAAAAAAAACTGATTGTTTTTTCCCTGGGCTTATTGAAACTGTCTTTGCTCCTGAAGGTCAGTGTTTCCAACTAAAATGCTTTTTTTCATCTCTCTTCAGAATGTCCTCCAAGCCATTTGTAGTTCTTTCTCCTTGTCCTCTCTCTTGCAGACCCTTTGCATTCCTTGTTTCCTCATACTGTTTTAGCAGCAATCTTGCATTGATGATGTGGTGATTTTTGTGCACCATAAGAGTCCTTATCAAATGAGGCAAAACCCCTTTTAATCCCTTAACCGTGTCTGGCTCATAATTTTAGGAACAGAGAACAAGGCATCACCATAAGTGAAACCTTAGTTTGAAATATCCTTCTCTCAACTCTTTTTTTTAGAAGGCTTTTCACAGCCAGAATGCAGCATTCAGGAAACAAAGGAAATAATATAATCTGATTCCATGTTCTGAGGTATGAAATGACTTTTTGCTGGTAGTATGGAATAGCTCCCTATCTGCACCTTACACTGTACAATATTCTCATTTAACTGAACATAACTTTTGAGTGAGACTGCAACAGGAAACTGTACAGGGGGAGAGGACATGCCTAGTCCTCACTCATTTACCTTGGACTTGGTGTGACCAGGGATTGATACAGCATGACTTTTTATAATAGGAATGTCACAGCTTCCAGAACTTTTCTCATAATTTTTATGGCTTTCCAATTTGCCTGGCTGCCCTGTTTCCTTCAGTACAATTAGCTATTTGCAGAGGTGGTATTGCCAGCCAACAATACAGATACTTGGCTGATGTAAATCAATTTAAAACATTAGTCTGACTATTAGTACTCTGCTGCCCTCAGAGTACTGATATTAAGCAGCGAGATCACAAAATGAGCTGAAACTCATCGCAGCAAACTAGTAACTTCCTGAGAACACGATTTCCTTCTCTGTACATAAACTTGTAGTTCACTTTGACCATGACATCTAATTTAAGAGTCAGTAAGAATTAAGTATATATTGCAAATCAAATTTTTAAGGCATTTATGTGACACATTGGACACAGTTTAAGCTTTGAGTTAATTTCTTATTGCTCCTATAAGCACAGTGCCAATATGACAGAATCCCTTAAAAATGTGGTGATGAGTGGCAAGGAATTCATATTCACCTAGCATCTGAGATTAAGAAAGATTACAACACAAAAAGCTATGTGTAAAAAATTCTAAAGTAGTATTACATTACTGTCAGATCAAAACTTCCAGCTTAAGTGGGCACAACCATTTATGCTTCTGTGCTCTTCCATACTGTCTTTTGCAAAACTTATTGATAAAAACTTTATTTATATCAAATATTTAATACAACTGTAAAGTACTGGACTCCTCCATGATCAAATTGGTTATCTACATGGTTATCTGATGGTACAGCAGGACAATGAATGGAGCTGGAGTTGCTTGCTGTTATCAATATGAAAGTGATAAATATTGGGCTGTTGTTTCATATATCAACAATACATTTGTTCCTTTTTTTTTAATTAATCCAGCAACATATACATTAATCAGGTGCTTTGCCATTTTTTCTGACCTGAAAATCTTCCCCACTCTTCTGCTACTCATTCAACATTTCTAAGCACAAAAATCCACACAACACTGAGATCAAAGGAAGATTTCCATCAATTTCAGAAGACTTTAAATAGAATGAAAAGAAAAAAAATTATCACAAGTATGTAATAAAACAGTATACATTTATATTTTAATAGAGATGGGAAAAAATGTTGCTCTTATTTATGTTCCATAACCCCTATTTCCCTGAGATAATAAAAAAACATTTTCCCTACTCTTTCTTTTATGAGGTCTTTGGAGGAGAAGGAAGAGACAGAAAGATTCTTTTGAAATTCACATCTGAAATCTTGGAGTCCATTATCAAGTCATTAGTGAACACTGAACACATTAGGCCCCTGAGATTAAATTTTTCTTAAAAATTGTTAATCTGAAATAAGGAGTGATTTGATTCACAGCAACAACCACTTCCAATTTGAACTGATTCCTGGTGCACATTCCTAGTTGGATTAATATTCCTGTTTTCTTCCAACTATTTTGATCTAATTCCTCAGATGATTCAGGCTTATCTAAGTTTTGGAAGTAACCTAGCTCTTTTTTACTAAGAAAGGAACTTTAAGAAAGTACTTTGATTAGCTATCCGTGCCCTCCATCTGCAAGACTCCTTCAGTCAAATACTCCATTACAAGCCTGCCACTAGCTGTAGTTCATGACTGTGATCAAATGTCCCAGTCGAAACTTCTTTAGGCAGGCAGGATCAAAACTACATCTCCTGAGCCAATGCACCCACCCAGATTTCATACTGACCTTCCCCCAGGAAACGGAGAACTTTCCTTGCAATTTGCATACAGCTGCAAAGTGTTGCTCAGTGCAGCCTTGAAGTTTCCCCAGTCCATTCCTTGCAGCATTTTAATTAATAATTTCTAATGGCAAATGACAACAGTGAGAAAGGCCACCCTGCTAACTGTAGGAATATGATAAAATTTGAGAAATAAACAAGAAATTTCATAAGTTTTCCAGTGAATGTTCCATGACATACTGTTTGTGTTAGACCGCTAATCAGTCTTGATTCTATGATAAATTTGAATACTAATCCCTTCTGAATAGGGATTAAGCTTCAGCGTGTAGAGGAGGGATTCATTAGAATTCATCTCATCAAGACACAGCTTGAAAAAAGTTGCACAGCACTCTGTACCTCAGACCTTTCAGTGCTGACAACCAATTGCCAAACCTCCACTGTGTGGCTAAAATCAACAAACTGTAACTTATGAATGCCTATATTTTCTCAGTCAGAAACTGATAATGTGTTGTGTTGTTGTCTGGAGAAGACTATCTTTAGGCAAAATGGTTTCTGGTTAGTTACCCTTGACAAACCATCAAACAGTCCTGAAAAAGATGACAATAAGTAAGGGGAATTCAGTAGAGATCATGTTGACAGAGTATGAGCATGAATGTTTTGAGGCCCCATCTGTTGATTTATGTATCATTGGCCCACTAATTTCACTATTGTGCAGGCTTACAATAGTGAAATTACTTCATTGATTCAGCATGAATCAGACAATGTATTAATGCATTGCTGGAATGCCCTTTCCCAGGAAACATACACACTCTGGAATAGCTTCGACCTTCTCCAAACCGTATTCATGCAAAGGCAATGGTGGCTAACGCAAGATGTGGTGTGTGCTTAAAAGCAGTTTCTCTTTCTCTAGCTACAGGGTAGAATCAATGAGTGTTTTGACCACAAAATTAGTAGGGCAAACTCTCCAAACTCTTTTCTCAGTGTCAACTAAATTGGCAGAGCTTTGATAAAGATGGAGATTTACTGATCACATAAACTGAATATATCTGGAGTAGTCCATGATACATTCTGTTGTTGCAGGGAGAAATGTCCACAGGCACTCTTAACTAAAATGCTTTGTTTACAGCAAATTGTGCATGGCTATGCAGCATTTGCAGTTCTGCATGCTCTACAAGTGCAATATAGTCATACTTAGGGTCTTTCTCACAAATAACTCCCTTTTCTCTGTCTGTGTGACAGTATCCCAGCAAAACAGTAGATGAAGAACAAAGGGCAGAACAAAAGTAACCTTGAGACAGGTCATTATTCACAAGTTTCAGCTTGTAAGGAGCACTTCACAGCCCAAGTCTCATTCATTATAAGCAGCAAAAGTGTTAGCTAATTAATTTGAAATGTGTGTAATAAAATCAAAGGATTGAGATGTAGAATCCTAACGCTGTCACACCAACTGTTGTTGACCACTTTTGCAGGGGCTGCAAGCTTCAAAATCAATGTGCTGATCTCACTGACCCCATAATGGAGTTGCTTCATCTGTGACATTAGATATCGACCCATTTAGGTTTTGTACCTTTGACACACTCTTCAATATATTCCCTTTTTTGCAGACAACTTCAACATGAAAGTATTCTCTCAAAGAGAGAAAAGCAGCCATGCACTATGCACATCTGTGTGGGAAAAAGAAGAAACATCACAGTCTATGAAAGTTTCTATCCACATCACCATAAAGCTGTTCTGATGTGCTGGTACCAAGCACCATGACAAGGCTGATGCTAAAGTAAATGGTATTACTGGACAGTAACTTTTATAGTTTTAGTTAGATTCCTGTGCAAACCTGAAGCTTTTACATATAATGTACTGATATAGAATTTTGGCTTTTTCAGTCAAATATCACTTTTTGTCCCCAATAATTAAAACGGTATTGCCTATTTTCCCTGTCTATGACTCATCACAGAAAGACAGATTCTCTTTGAGGTTGGCTAAATATGAAATGTTCAGCAGTTTCAAATGTTAAACACCCCTCTGCAAAACCACTGGCAAAAGTCCACATCTGGAAGCCTAGACTAGTTGTAGCCAGAGATCTTGGGATTATTGAGCACAGGTAGGGATTCTATGCCTTGAGTGTCTTAGCAAGAACATCTGTCTCACTCAAGACCATCCCTTCATCTGGATGCTGGATACAAATTTTAAAAGAATTCAGTCAAATGTTATGTAATTTCTGCTTCAATGTGTTGAAGACTTTTTCTCTGAAATTCTTAAACTAGAAATCCTAAAAACTCCCTGCCTTGAGAAAACATCTTAAAAGAAAATTTATTGAAAAAAAGATGTTGATTTAACATGAAAAGTCTCTCTTACAAAGCTTGCAGTATTTACTAATAGCATTGGATTTACCTTCCAAGGTCTAAAGCTCATACTAGATTTTCATAGAAAAAGCAGCTTCTAAACTTCAGAGGCCCTTAAATAATACCTCCTCTGGACAATGTGCTGGAACATTCTCTACCCTACAGATTCAGTGGCAATAGATGCCCAGCTGAAGGCAGGAAGCAGGATGTCCAGGAAAGGTGTGCTAGCTGGCAAGTGTGGGGCAAAGGGTGTGCTCTGCCTTAGCAGTGAAACCTGAAAAATAGCAGACCACTCAGGTGGCTGTACTCCTTCCTCAGATCTTGGGAAAATCTTTTGTTTTCCATCTGATGGTAGAAATGTGAAAGGAAGCTCTGCAACACCCTAGATTTTCTGTCCACATGTGAATATTACTTTTCTTGCCATTTCTTCCTTGCACAGTTCCTGCTGGGCTGTACTGTACTGGCCTGTGGGAGTCCAGGGTTTTTCCCTGGCTCCTTTAGGGGTGCAAAAACCCCCCTGGCAGACCCCTCAGAGACCCTCGAATGCTGCCCAGGAGCTGCAGGGGCTGGATTTGGCTCCTAGGGAGAATCTGCCCACATTGAGAGAAGAGACACAGAAAATAATGATGAGTAGAGTGTAAATTAGAATGTTAGAACGTAGATAAATAGGTTTTCTTGAATGTTTATGATAAGGGACACGTGGCCAAGATGGAGAATTTGGGGGGTGGACACCTTTTCCTCCTTCTTCTCCATGTCATCCATGTTGGATGACACGTTGGCCTCTTGGATTGGATGGGGTCAGGGCTGGACCATTTAATAAAATTTTATTGTATTGGTAAGATTTTGTAAACATGTAATACGTAGTAGTAACTATATAAGATAAGCCCTGCCTTGACCAGGCAGATTCCACCATGGATGCCAGGCTGAGCAGACCCTGCTGGCCAGGCAAAAGGTCCCAGAGATAAGAAATAATAAACAGTCCTTGGAAAAAGAGAAAACTGTCTCTGGCAATCTCTCTTCGGCTGCCTCAGAGAAAACCAGGGTTTGAACCACTTCATGTCCCTCTGGGGTGATCTCGGGACAAAGGAGAAACCCCAGACTGGGACACTGGCCATTTCCATAGAAATGCTTTACATGTAGATCATCATACAGCTGAAATTGATGACAGCAATAAAGTTTACTACTGCTATTTCATGATGGGTTTATAAATGCTTCTGAATTTGCCACGTTAGCAATTCAGGCTGAAGTGTTTAGTTTCTTTTTTTTTTAAATTATATTCAAGAACAAGTCAGGCTTCCTTCAGCAAGATTTATCAAAGGACAGGTATGCGTCTTCACTCAAGAACTGTCAGCTATTGAAAACAATAAACAATATAGGAATTCCATCTTTAATATTGGGCCAAGAAAGATGGCAGATAGGGAAGTCTACACTTTGTGCCAGAGTCTCACATTTTTCAGTGCATGGGGAAGACGTACTTTCACATACAGAGAAAGGGGACCACAATTTTAAAAAAATTCTTCCATTTGAAGAGTGTCTGTAGAGAGTTTGCAGCTAAGCTGTAAGGGATGAATGAATCTGGGGTCTGGAAGGAAAATAGATAGCACCTGACTGTACAATTAAGGAACACATGAGGGATGATCTAGTGGATTGACCCTGTCTGAATGCCAGGTGCCCATCAATGCCCCTCTATCATTCCTCTCCTCAAATCAAAATCGGTAAAACTAAAGTGGGTTGAGAAAAAGACAGGGAAAGAGCACTCACTGGTTGCTACCATGGGACAAACAGACATGACTTGAGGAAATTAATTACCAATTTATTATCAAATCAGAGAAGAGTAATGAGAAATAAAACCATGCTGTCTCTTTTCTCTTGCATTTTCCATTGCTTTACTTTAATTGTCCTGTAATGAAGTTGTGTTATAATTAATAAATATCAATAGGAGTCCAAGGCTGCCATCCTTCCTGCAGTGGTTGTGAGAAGACATCCTTCCCTTATTTTCTATTTGTTACCTGAAATTATTTCCTATACAAAGCAGCTATGGTACTTCAGTGGTAAAACTTTACACAACCAGAGGTTGTTTTTACTTGTGATATCTCCAGCCTTTGCTGCAGTTTCTACAATAGTGCAGAGGAGCTATAGCAGAACATAATATTCTTGAAGATTGCTCTCAGTTTGTCTCAAAGAAACACTAGAAAACACCTCCAAAAGTGGAGAGAATAAGAGTATTTGAATAATTTCGTAGTTTGCACACTTCTGTGCTATCCAACGTGAATAACTTTTGCAGACATGGAGTCCTTTCGTTCAACAGCTTCATTGAAATCTGAACACATTTCTAGTGAAGCTTCTTCTACAGCTTAAAAGACAATACTGGAAAGATGTTTTTGCTGGGTGCACTTCCATGGTGTATTCACCACTTCATTTAAGTATCTCAAGCACATTCAGAATTATTTCTGTGATATTTCATTTTAATGTCGGGCATTTTCTCATTCATACTATTCCTTGGTCAATGGACCAAGATAAGGCACAACATCTATGAATTTAAAGTCAGATTACCTATCTAGACTCAGCCAGCAATGCAGTGCTGCAATCATATTTGCACAGTGCTACTCTTCAGAAGATTTATACTACAGTAGCATTGTTATAACATTTGTGAAGTTTTTCGGTCAGCTCAGTTTCTTTCCTCAGAAAGAAAAACTGTTTCTTATCATCAGTGTGAAACTGCATGGTTTTGCAGAAGGAATACTGTCCAATACTAAAGATAAAGCAAGTAACTGACAACATTTATTTCAGGTATAGTATAGCAGTCTCACTGTTATTATTATAAGAAATCAATTGAAAAATATTGACAAATATTGAAAAATATTTACATCTAGATAGAACCTTGGAATATATGGAAATGAGAAAATTTGTAGCAAATGGCAGACAATGCCATTAAGAGATTTTTTTCTCTTTATGACACAGAAGCTAATATCAAAGAAATGAGATGAGAGTCTAATTTGCTTTCAGTGTTATGCACTGGCAAGAGATTTGAGAAAATATTGTGGGATTTTCTTTAAACACCTCAGCTTTATTCTTGGGAAAGCGATATTGAAATTATGGCATTCACAAAAGCACTGACACTAAGCTCTGTAGTGTTGTTAAAAATATGAATCTAGTTAGTAGCAGATATTTTTCATCATGTCTCCTTGATCCTTAGCTGTGCAGTGCCAAATGTACTCACTATATCACTGTGAGAGTCAGGGATGAAATTAGCTCTCTTTTTGTGCTACTTAGTCACTTGTGTGTTCCATCTCCCATATTATCAATATTTTCATCTTCTCAAGCCACTTAAATGATTAAAACCATTAAAATTATTTTTAAAGAAAAGCCAGTGAAAACCCCTAATAAATTTTATTGATCATTAGTACAGAAAAGTGAAACTTCTAGAGCTGAACCCACAAATATCAAACTTCAATATACAAGTATGTATGTATCTACACACAATTTGGAGAGAGAAAAATATGCATCTCATTTCTTCCTTATTTCAGTGTTTTTATTTACAGCATTCAATGTGTACATTCTTCAGCCAAGCTGAAATAACTAAAAGAAGAATGAATCTAACTATTTCTTTCCTTAAAAACCATAGAATAAAACAGTCAGAAGCTTTCTGATGTTACAGAGTGCTAAATTATTTGGTTTTTCTGGGTAGAAGCTACCCAAGGAACACCATAAGTCCTTGAAAACATACTGTGTGGAATTCCTTTTGCTTCATTAGAAGGAATTAAAGGCATTGGTATCATGTCTGTAACAGCTCAAACAAATACTTTGATTTCATTAATTAACATTTTTCTACTCTTTTCATCCAACCAGAGAAACCAGAAATCTGCTTTACCAGGGCAAAGTCTGATCATATCTCTCTCATTTGGAAATCCTTGTCACAGTTAGAATGCAAACTGGAAACTTCTAGCACCACAAAAGGACCCTGAGGAAATTATTTAAAGTGAATTCATTACTTAATTTAAAAGGAAATTTTAAATTTCTACAAGAAGATTAATACTTTCCTCGTTAACTATTTGGTTTTGATTTCAAATGCCATGAGCTCTGCCTCTTTCAGGACACAGGCAGTCAGCTTTAAGAAAAGACAACTATCTCCATATCCTCTGTGCAACTTTTTCAGTTCCCTGAACATAGCATATATCAAGACTGGACTGAACCCATGTGGGACCATTAATTGTGTGCAAAACTGTCTAGCTTTTTATAAGGACTTCTGTAAAAAGCAGACTCTTCCCCCACTGCCATGACTTAAACCAACACATGGAATGCATGGTGTTAATAAAATACATTACGATATTTTGGGCTAGGTTTAGTTGCAGGAATCATTGTGAAATTTGCAAGAGATTAATTCTGTAATACAGATAATTGGTTCCAATTAAATCTCAAGTAATTTTCACTCTATGAGGTTGGAGTTTGTGAATAGAGACGATGAAAACTTTAGCCTAGCTGCAGTACAGCACTTTGTTAGGTATGTGATCCAAACCAGAAATATCCTTAGAACTCCAGGTTTTATTTTCAGAGTATGTTCTCTCTTTGACCTCCTAATGTTACTACATTTTGGCAACTTCTAGTGAAAGATCTCTGAGACTGGAAAGCAAGTTAATAGAACAAAAGTTCACATTAAAAAAATCAACTTTAAAATGGAAAAGATTTATCTAAAATTCGTTTAGATGTAAGCACTTTCAGATGATGGAGTTGTCTGTAGCAGGGTTTACTGTAATTCACTGAGTGTACTTGTACTGTATGGGAAGCTGTGGGTTTAGGGGTGTGACATATTTTGAATTGTCATTTCCTCTGGCTAGCAAGGTCTGGTAACTGCAAGCTGACTGGAATCAAGGAGTTAAAACACTCTGCTAAACACTGCTTATCTGCTGGGCTGATTGAATAACCTGACAATGCACAGGAAATGCATGATCTGATACAGGTAAGTTAAAAATGATTCTTATGCTCCTACTTTGGAAGGAAGTTTTAAGAGTGCGCTACGGAATAATGTAACCACACAAAAAGAGCAGCTGCAGAACCCTTTAATGCAGGGTATGAAACACAAGCAAGATGACAAAAAATTCTTTTTGGCTGATGTTTGATAGCTTAACCAGTGTTAAATGCCTTTATACAAGTATTTAATTCCAGATATATGCACAAGGTATATCTAATCTGGTTTTTTATGAACTCTGGTAATCACAGAGTTCAAGTTATTACTGCAACAGTCATTGACCATCACACACTTCCCACTCTCTAGTAATTTTCCATTCCCTACTTTTTTATTAGAGGAGTCTATTGTAAGAACCAACACTGCTCCATCCCAGATAAGAGCATCTTCACTCTGGCACCCAAGGGCATGTTCACTTGGCTGCATGCACACCATTGCTGCAACGTTCCCCTTTGCTTTGAGTCACCTTAGAGCTAACTTCACACTGGGAACTCTGGGGGCACTGACATGAGAAGAAAGCAGAATGTGACTGTGTGTTACCACATTCAAATTATTTACTCCATAGAAGACCTGTAGTGAGTTTGGGACAGGCAACTAATATCCATTTTAGAAATGGTACAGGGAAAGATTGGGGCCATTTCTCAAGTATGATCACATATTCCCACTGCATTCAGTGTAAGGTTTTTGTTTAAATAGGCTGTTTTTTCTCATGCCTGTTGATTTAACTTTCTGGAACATTGGACCATGCAGTCTGTGTGTTATCCTAGTTTTACAAATTCAAATGGATAACTCTAAAAGTGGTTAACCTGAAATCTATGGAGCTCTACAACCAAGACGTTAGAGAAGAACTATAGGATTTTAAGAAGTCTCATCCTTTTCTTTCCTCTTTACTTGTGAAGCAATAAAACAGTGGAGTATTTAAACTGATTTATCTGGAATCCTCTAGATTACTCATACCAGCTAAATCAAGCTGCTATCTTAGAAGAATGATAAATGTTAATGAGAAAACAAATGCAAAAAATTATAGTCTGCAAGATTGGACTTGATGGTCTTGGAGGTCATTTCCAACCTGATTCCATGAATATTTTTTGTTAGATTAAACTTAACACCAAATATTAATTAAAGCAGCAGGTTTAGTATCAAGTTCACCTTTGTGTCCATGTTGCTAATATTGCTAAAATCAGGTCACATATAAATGTGAAGTGCAAATTATTTTAGTAATGATATCATAAGGATGGTATTTACAGCAATTAATGGAGAGTATTTTAAATGGGAAGTAATAGTGACAACCTGGTTTTGCTAAAAACACCAGGTGATTCAGCCTCAAAGTGATTAACATGGGTAGAGGACTAATGTTTTCCGATGTGAAGGCATGCCACTGAAGTGGGGTAGAGGACTCTGACTGTCACAGAAGGCAGGACCATGATGAGAACAAGCTTAGTGTCTGTCTGAGTAAATATGACATTCACTGCCAGGCCATGGATGTGCTTGTACAGAGTTTATGGTATCTGCTATTAGAACAAATAGTAAGAGAGATAGAAAATGGTCTGTGCAGGTCATGCTGCTGTGTGGTAAAAATATTGGTATTCATTAACAATTTTTTGTAACAATTTTTGCTCATCCTATGCAAAAGGAGACAAAAAGACCAGATTTTTCTGCACCCTACTAATTTTGTTGGGGAAGCATACATTTTGTCACATTCATCTTGACATTTACATTAGAGTCTTCCACTCTACCTGGAAACAAGGAGATAATTTTCTATGGTGTCTGGTCTCTTTTGGAATTTAAATACATCTCTACCTCTTTCATATAGTGCCCTAAATAAGTTTATATCACAATCTTTTTATGTAGCAGAATGCATTTGATCTCCAAGAAATTTATTCCTTGGTAATTTTGATTTAAAAAATGTAAAATCTAGATGCCTTTTGAAAGATTGTTCTGTTTTGCTGAAATGCAAATGGAATTTTTCTAAAAACTAGAGCTCTAAAAGCTTATTGCTAAAAATATATGTATCTGTATGCTTCTGTGTGTATGTAGAAGAAGAGAGTTTTATTGTTGTTACTTTGGGAGATTGTCTTGTTTTAAGAATAGTTCTCCCCTTTTTTTTTCTTCCCCACTTTCTATTTCTCCAAATAGCAAAGTTCACATAAGAACAATTTACTGGAAACAGCAATGAGATAAGAAAACAGTGCCAACAACAATGTTAAAACAAAAGTGTAAACAAAACAAAAAAAAAAAAAAAGTGATTCCCACAAAAATGCTTGCTGATCTCAACCCAGACATAGCCATGCCAGCCCATTATTCCCTCTGGACTGGGACCAGTGCTGTGCTACCCTGGTTGCTCTGTCCACCATTCTTGCTTGACTAGAATAAGCAGGAGAATCCCTTCTTCTGTCTCTGGCAATTCTGTGAGGTGGAATAGAACAACTGCTGTGCCCCCTCCTGTCTTTGGCTACTGCAAAACTTAGTGCTGTTCTGGCCAGAACCAAAACAGAGGTCTCCCTCCTAAGATACAAACAGAGATTGACAATGCCTATTGTTTAATGGGTTTAATATTGTTTATTGTTTCACCTTTCTCACATTGCTCCCAATGAATTGAAACAGTTTTTGTACAGTAAAAAAAATTCTAGCCAGCAGTGTTCCTGATTACCCTACCGGTTCAGAAGACTAATTAGCTCTATTAATTTTTCTAATCTAGAAGGATACAAAGGTGAAAGAAGTAGAGAGAGATAGAAAGAAATAGGAAGACAGGTGCAGGGGCTCAGAAAGAGAGTGTGAGGGAGATTAGAGATAAAGATAGTCACTAGAACACGAATCCCATGGTGTCCAGCTGATCCTTCTTCACCTGGTTCTTCCTGGAGATGGGGTTTCCAGAGTTGTTCTTTTGAAGGCACTGTGTTTATACACTACAAATCCCAGGTACCCATGGGGCATGGATGCTGTTCCTACAGCTTGGAGTGACATGTGTATAACGACTTGATTGCTTCCCCACAGTTTGCCACTGTGCAAATTTTTTTGTCAGGATAGGTTACCCAGATCTGCCTCACCAGGCCAGAAACTAGTATTTTCCTGTTTTAGCCATCTGTACTTGCCTCAAGCTCTCACAGTGGGAATTCTTTGTCTGGTAGTTTGTCTCATGGGACGTCCCTTCTGTGTCTTTGACAGTGTTATGTAATTGCATTCAATTACAGGAAAAAGGCTGTGCTCTGCTAAAGTACATGTGCACACAACTTATAGACTGCTCTGGCATTTCTGCCAAGGGTGAGTACAGGAACTACCACCACTGGAATAATACATAGAAAAAAACACAGCAAGTATAATTATACTATTTTTCTGTTCTAAAGAATGACTCTCCTTCTGTGCGTCCTGTCTTACATCTCACAAGTTTGGAAGAAACAAAACTGATGAAAAAAAGAAGTAGAAATACAGTTGGACCTGTATAACACCTAGCTTTCATGTGTTGACTTCGCCACTTGTAATGACTGGAAAACACAAATTTAGACACACAGTCCTGTAGTCTTATTAGAGATTTGTGTTTAGTTGTGGCCTTCTTTAGAAGTCATGAAGAACTTGATTTGCACGTGGATAAATGCCACAACTCAGTCTAGGAACTAGGAAGTTTATTAATTAATATTGCGAATGAAAGGCTGTTTTTCAGAAAAATAAAAACTTTTTGTTGGATATAGTTTGTTTACTTTTTTCCTCCCAACCTTAAAGCCTTTCACTTAGCACTATTTTGTGTGCAAGTACTTTTAGCCTTTAGGTATCTGATCTATATTTTTATGAGTTTGATGCAGTCAAATCTATGGCCTTGTTCAGTTCCTGCAGAAGTCAATGAGAAAATTGGCTCCAGAGGGCTTGGGATAGGGTACAGAGGCATTTACTAACCACACAATTAGTTGTTTTTCTCTTTCACCAAACCATATATCAAAAAGTATGGGAAAATTTCCCATTCCATTTAAATCACTGTGAAAACTCACTAGGACCAAAAGTTGACTCAGAGTGAATCAGAAATGATACAAAGAAAGAGAAGTGAAGAGAAAGAACAGAACACACAGCTTTGTGTATAGTGCTGGTAACCATTTCAAAGCATGAGCCAAGCAGTTATCTCATTTCTCTACCAGAAGAAAAGAAGCACTAAGAATCATGTTAATGTTTAAAAGGATTACAAACTTTGTTTCTGCCTTTGTCAGAAATAATTTGTACTCCTAAAATTTTCAAAACTTTTCCACGAGTTTCTTAAGCAGAAAAACCTCCTGTAAAGTATTTGCTGACTGCCTTCTTTTTCAGTTATACACCCTTGAGGTGTTTTGGTGAGATTGTTAAATTGGAATATTAAGTGTGGGTTTGAAGAACATGAAGAGCAGTAAGTCTGCAGGACTGTGGTGTATTGAGATTCAATCCTGTTTGAGCAGGAAAGATGAATCAGTTCACAAATCATTTAATTAATGAACACTAAATCTTTCCTACAAAAGCTGGACTTTAAAATAAAAGAGAATGCTTAAGAGAAGGAAAGACAGATTTAACTCTTAAATGCATTTAATTTTGGAAATCTTTCAAGATCATGTCTGATGCTCTAATATCAACACTGCTACAACTTCAGAACTCATTTATTCTGCTTACTATTCTAAAACTGCACTTCTAAATTCAAAACAAGATGTAACCTCCCAGTTGTAGCTTCTCTTTTATTGAACCAAAGGCTTAAATGGCACAAGGGCAGAAATTATGCCATCCAAACCCATGGTGACAGACCTCTATAGTAGGGGTGAAGCAGGTTGGAAAAAGTCAAGAGACATCAAAAGTAGCATAAATTTTATTCCATTTATTTCTTTATTCCTCCATGGGATTATGGGGGATCTTGGGATTTAGAAAGCTGTCTTGCTATTACATTTCCCTTGGCACAATTATAGTCAAGGTAGGAAATTTTGGGACAATAACAGTACAGTAATAGTTACTGTATGCCACCTGCCACATATTCATAGTCAAATTTTTGGTGCAGGTCTTGAAAGAGCTAGAATTTTGAAGTTGATTTTATTAGAACTTGCTTTTTCTAGGTGATCTTTTTGTTTAATCAGTACAAGTTGCTTATAAATACTTTGAAGCACATTGAACAGAATGAACAGTAATATCTACCATACTAATTTTAAAGGAAACTTATTTTAATGCTTTTGGAAATTAAAAATTTGCTAATTGTCTTTGCAGAGATGAAACTAAAGTCAGCTTTTTTCAGGTGATAAATCTTATTTCTTTTGGTAATTCCCGCACAAAAAATTTTATTTAAATTACTTGCTGTATGGGATCTTTAATGATGTCAATGGAAAATACCCCCACCAAACCACCATTTTTGGGGCAGTAAGATTTTTGCAATTTTGAAGTGTGGAAGATTTCCTCTAGGCTTACCTGAGCTGAAACCACAGATCACAGAACTCGACAGTGTCTCAAAGCATTGGCTTGTCTGCTGCTGCCCTTCAAGTCAGACTGTGTTTGAAAAAGTCATTGCCTCATGGTGGCAATGCACAGGGCCACCTCAGTGATTTGTTTCCATGGTGTTCCAAATCTCTCAGCTAACCATTCCATCTGAACACAAAGAGAAGGATTACAGGGTTGTTGAGGTTTGAAGGGATCCCTTTAAGTCACCTGGTCCAACCCACATTTTCAAGAGAGGTAAGTTAGAGCTGTTTGTCCAGGTCCATGTCCAGGTGATTTTTAATGTCTCCAGGGATGGAGACTCTGCAACAACTCTGGCCAACCTCTGGTTCACCCTCACTGGCACATTGCAGCAAAATCTGCTAAGAAGCAAGTGCACACTTGCATCACTGAAGTCCACATCCCCCAAAACGTCTTCTGGGTTTTAGGAAACTGGACTGGCAGTTAAATGATGTGAAAATTTGAGATGTGATAAAGGTGGGACTGTTGTCCAATTATCTTGTATCTAAGGTGATGTAACTCCTCGAGGAAGAAGAATTTATCCACAAGAAGAGCCAAACACTGCAGCTGTGTTGAAAATCAGCTCTGGCTGGATTAGGGCAGGAGAGGCCATACCCCACAGACTCATTTGCAGAGGTTTTCACACACACTCCCCCACATCTGAGTTGGGGAAGGAAAGTTTTTGGGTCTGCATAAGACAGAGGGGATGAACACCCACCCCGGATGCTATAAGCACACACTGTGAAGATGGAATGGTACTTTTTCAGATGCCAGATGTCCTTCCTTGCAGAAAACTGGCTCAGTTGTAAAACTCACAGCCACGCTGGGAAGGTCACACTCACACAGAACATTCACACGGGAGGCAGTCAGCACATCTTAGAAGGTATTATAGCTGGAGGAGGTGTCATAACCCACCAGAGAAGCCCAAAGTGCCCCCAGGACTCATTCCTGAGGCCTTCCACCAGAGGGATTGCATGATCCGAGTGCTGCAACAGATCCAGTGTGTTACAAAAGACAGTGTGAAACGTCGCCCTCGCTGAGGAGATGCTTGGGCATTCCTGTTTTACCTGAAAATGTATTAACCTGCTGAACTCTGTGTTTTGTGGGACCCCACCACCAGAAGACCAGCAGTGGGCTAATGGAACACCACTGGACCCACAGGGGTGGTGATATCTTTCCACTTAATTGTTTTCTGTCACTCTCTCTCTCCCTTTCTTTATCTCTAGTTTATCTATTTCTTGCTAGCTCTCTATCTCAGATTTACTGTTAAATAAAGTCCACACTATTGACTTTGACATGTGGTCTCATTTGTACCTTAATTTGTACAGAAGCATCTCTCTAAGAACTGCAATAATTTCATCATAAAAACATTTTCTGAAACAGGAGAGACACTTAACACAGTTGGTCTCTCTACTCCTAAGAGAAATGTCTGTGAACATAATTTGGCTTTTAAAGTTTAGGAATTTGGTGGCTGCAAATAACATTTTTTCTATATTATAATTCCAATTCAGAAAAACCTCTGCATTTTATATGACTTAAATATCAAGTCAAGGTATCTGAAGCACTAAATATTCAAAACAAATCAATGCACTGTATCCCCTGTCATAATAGACTGGCATCTTCTATCTAACAGTCTTGTGATTTTGGAGTCCAGGAGTTAATCTCATCTAAGAAAACTTTATATCATTGATATTTACCTAATTTGGTACTTTGAAAGCACCAATATATGCCCCAGTCCAGGATGCTACTACATGAATTACCATAATTTCTACAATAGTCAAAGCTTAGTGAACCATTAAAGACAAACCAGCTCAATGAACCAGGCAGCAACAACAAAATAAATGTACACTGAAAGCATGCCTAAGGCAACAACATTTTTTTTCTCACCCCCATCTCTGCTACTGACTTTAACAAAGGACAAAAATATCCAATAATTTATTTGCTGGCCTTCCTGTCCAGACTTCCAAGACTTTCAGCCAAATTTTTAGCATAGCCTTTTGGCTTGATAGTCCACCACAAGTTCAGTCTCATGTGAAAATACTGATTGATTTCCGTTCCATTTCACCAGATGATGCAGGCAGGATGAATGCCTATCTCTGATAATGCTATTTGTGTGTGTGGGTCCAAGTGTGAGCATGTATATGAGTTATTTGCCTATTTATCACAAAAAAGGGAGTTCCATTTAAGAGATTATAATTGCAGCTCTACTGCACTGGCCAGAGTGTAAGACCCTTTTGGATAACTTCAGAAGGCTGCAATTTATGATTTACTGAGCTTGCAACCTTCTCACCCAGGTCTTCTTTTGTCTGTTTAAGCCTATCCAGTGTGGAAATGTGCCATGCCGGCAGTGCATATATGTGGTTATGGTGCAAATCCCCTTTTCCAAACTCTTCAATAAAGTGACAGCCATCATTAAAGTCAGCTAGAACTGGCAGATTACAGAGTCATTGGTCAGTATGAGACTTTGTATCATCTTTTCTGTAAACTTGCTGCCATTACCACAGGGGAAAAGATGTGCCTTTTGTCTGGAGGCATCCTATTTGAAGAACAAAAATAAAAATCCCATTACTGTATCTGCCAAATTCATCCACAGGGATGTACTGAGATCTCTGGTTGTGAGTGTTTTACTATCTTTGAGAAAAATGGAACTGGATTTCACTCAGATGTACAAGAAAATGGACTAAACTGATGAAATATGGGTAGGATATTATCAAAGCCTCTAAAATTATGTTGAGCTTTACCTCCTTCTCTCTCACATATAGTTTGCCTTTCCTGCTAGTCATAGCCAGTACCAAGGCTGGCCAACACTGACAGTAGCTGGAGGAGTAGCTGGAGGTGCAGAGCAACTAAACTGCCCAGCAGAAGTCTTTGCTACTCTCTGAATTTCATTTCAAAAAATAGCCAAACAAGAAATAAATTATGCTATTTCATAGTGTAGCAGATGAGTTCAGGTGAACAATGGGTTCCTCCTCTCTCCTGGGACGCCTCCACGGTGGACACCAGATTGGTAGACTTATTTCTCATGTCTTTCCTATTCAAGCAATGAATACAGGAGAGTTGTACCACTCCATAAAGAAAGAAAAGACAATTTCAGCTGCTGAAGTTTCAGAGCAAAGCTTGAAAATGCAGAGCGGGTAGAGGCCAATGGCTCCAAAATCAGATAGCAAATACAGGAATGCTGACTTTACTATGGCTTTAAAAGCTTCTTATTTTAACCTGAAAGCCAAACATGAGAGGAAGCATAGGATGCTGCTTTTGTGCTATGCTTTCATCTCTAGAGCTTCACAGATGATGCAATGGCAATTGGTATGGAAATACATGACTTTTGGCATTATTGATCACGTCTGCACTATCAGACGTGATCAATAAGGTAACTGGCAAATGCCTAATCCCAGCATGCATTAGATTTTAGCAAGCAGCACAGTCAGAACAATTTGGGGTCACTTTTGGTTTTGGTTTAGGAGAATTATGAGGGGTTTATTGGATTCTGTTTGTTAAACTACTATTACCCAATGGCCGTAAGAAGATAAAAAAAATTTCACAAGCAAGTTACACAAGTGTGAAATCTTTGTCTCAGTGTTGTCCATATTTTAAAGATGATTTTTTTTAATCCACGACTCCCTTCTCTACATGTCCTCACTTGGTTTTTGACTTGAAGGACATCTAAAAACAACGTAACTTAAGGCATCAAGAATTAGAAGTAAAAAATTACAGTGAGGCTACTGTGTTCTAGCCGTTAGCAAAAAAAAAAAAAAAAAAAAAAAAAAAAAAAAGGCCAAAATTGCACTTTTAATAAGTCAAAGCATCCCTCAAAAAGGCCAGTGTACAATTTTACCTGGTGTGTATTTTTAGTTATTCACAAAACTTGACATAAACACTCTCTACATTTATCAGGTACAATCACTTGCAAAAAAAACCCCATGTGAGCTAGTACATTTCCAGAAGATTGCATGGATATATTAAGTTCATATTTGAAAAATGAATATGGTGCTTAATAAAATTTCAGAATATACAAAAGTGCATATGAACATTATTCTACCTACAGTGTCAGTATTGTTCTGCACATAGTAGCTCCCAGAAAAAGCACAGGTAGCAAAAATTCATTTCCCCAAAATGCACTTCAATATATTTTAAGTATAAAAACCTAATTTAAAATAATGTCAGCATCTTTTGCCTGTAGAATATGAGGCTCAGCATCTTTAAATTATTTAAGGGTTCCTTAGAGAGTCAGTTGTGCTTATAATGTCAGATTTGCTCAAAGAAATGGAAAGAGCAAAGCAAAGTGTTGAATAAGGGCTTCCTGTGTGATTTTGCCAAGTTATTTTTTACTGCCTGTAATTGAAGCAGCATTCACACCTCACACCATTTTAGCCAAAAATATATGTTGTATAACTGCAACTTGTTTTACTTGGTTTTGGTTTTTTTTTTTCCCTGTTTTATAAATAGAGTAGCTCCACTGAACTGCTCCTTTCCCCATTGAGATTCATTCACAAATAAATACAAGCTCTATCAAGACTCAATTGAAAGTACACTTGTAAAGGGGCTTACAGATTCTACCTATGTCTCCTCCTAAAAGGAAAAATACAAATCATAAAGGAAAGAGTTTATTATTGCCATATCTGACATATTTTGTTTCCCTTATTGTGGTAAACAGACCAGAGCTCATACTCATAAAGCCACTTTAACAGTTTCTATTCAAACAAATTAATATATTCAAACAAATGAGTGGCAGGAATTGTCACAGCTTGTCATTACGAGTGCATTTTCAAGATATACCCAAAAACTTTATCCTAGGATCAACCATAACATTAAGTTAGATGAAAATAAAGATTCTTGTTAGTATTATCTTTTTAATTTTCATGGTGTCATCTTTTTTTGCTAATCATTTTGGAGACCTCTAGATGAAACCAGGTTTGTGTATGATGTGTTATATTTTTCCATGCTTAAGTCTCAATTTATCTTTTTTTTTTTTTAAATTCCATCCCAAGCTGAGTTTTATTAGTAAAACAGATTAAGGTATGAAAAATTATAAATTATAAAAATTAGAAGAGATCTAGGTACATAATTTAAATATTCCATGCATTTGTCACACTGTCTTAACTTAGAAATCTCTACTAATTTAATGAGATGTCACAATTCCCAAAACCAGATGGAGAACTTCATCTATGTACTGAACCTGTCCTTAAAACAACGATTCAGTTGTTGCAACTGGAGACCTGGCAAGCACTTAACTGCATGAATTTACTGAGGAAGGTTTGCAAAGGGATGCACTGGTGTTTTCTGCAGCTGGCTGCACCCTCATACTGATCAGCAGCACCTCATGTTTCCTCTGCAAATGAGATATTTCTTATGGTCCTGTAATTAAAAGAAAAAAACAAGCAAACAAACAAACTATAATTCCATCTTTGCTTTAAGCCTCTTTCAGTACTTAATGAGGAAATGAGAGTACACAGAAATCATCTAATCACAGCTAGAACAAGGAGAACAGGTCAGCTCCTTCTTTGCCTCCAAACACCTTGCTTTGGCAGACCATGTTCTGTCTGTGCCTGAAACACTTTGTGTTTGAACTAGAGCACAAGCTCCCTGGGGAAGCAGTGCATAACTCCACTTGGTTTTGATCTGAGTGCAGTCATTATCGACTGTCTGTGCACAACAAAAGGGATTATAGCATTCATAATGTTAATATTCTGCAAATAATTTCTCATTAACTGTACAAATAATGCTCCTTTTAAACTGATAATAATTAAAATTAAAAAAAAAAAAAAAAAAAAAAGAAAGACATCCTGAGTGTCTTCACACAGTTCATGTGATGACATTCAGTGATCATACCCTCTGACCCCAGCAGCTTAGAGAAGCACTCTTGGCATCTGAGCACAGGCCTCTCTGCCTTCACTCAGGCTGCCAAACTCACCCACAGCCACTCTTCACCTCTGCTAAGTACAGCCACAGCTGCAGGCAAGACCTTCACTCCAGGGTCCATCATCCCCCTCAGCACTACCCAGCAGCTCAGCTCTGGGTCTGAGGACTTTCCTTCACAGAACAAGCTGCAGGTTGAATATTTTTAAATGGATCTGCATGTTTTGAATTACAGAGCATCAGCAGGAGCAAAAATAAACTAAATGTCATAAATCTGTGTCATTGTTTCAAGTGCTATATTTACCATGGATAGATTTTTCTACTACCCCTTCTCTTAACTTTAACTAATATGTTAAGTATTCTTCTTTACTGTGCCCAGTGAAATGAAATGCAATCAAACAATTTGTTAAGAAAGGTAGCCTTTTTTGCTGTTTAGAGATCAGCCAACCCTCAGCTGCCACAGGCTGCCAGATGAAGGAGGTGCTCAAGAACCAATACATGCACCACTCACTCATGTCTTGCTGTCATTGTCTGACTTTGATATACAATTTGAGATTATACTGTATGGAACTAAATAGCTCAAGGCAGATGTTTAGCTTTAACCTTCCAGTTATACATTGAAACCTTACAACTGAAGGAGCACTTTATTCATGCAGAAGTTGGAAGATGGGTAGATTTGAAATTATTTATTATTTCTTGGGAAGAAAAATACATCACATATTCCTGAATTCAGTTTGACCACTATTTCTTGCTTCACACTTCAACTTCCTCCTTTTTCCTCAACAAATAATTTTGTAACACAAGAGAACTGGGAAGAATTATGCAGGTTCCAACATTAGCCTTGGGCTATACTGTTCTGTCTTTCCTTTTTTATCCCTTCCACCTTAAGTTATCTCCTCTAAGTGTTGTCCTATCAGGTGCAAAATAGTGGAGCTACACTGAAAGCCACTGCTCATTTAGATAGCTATGGAGTCTTTAGCCTTTATTTTCATGTCTGACTTCATCTTCTGGAGGCTCCCATCTCCTCTATCCCACATCAGTATGCTGGCTGTTACACCACCTCTCTTGGCATTGCAAAAAGTTTCCTTCTTTGCCTAGACACTTGCAGCAGTGCCTGGATAGCAAAGGGGCCTTTGAAGTAAAATCATGGCTTCTTTGAAAACCCGCCCGTATTTCAGAAAATATATTGATTGCTTTCAATATTAGTCACCTCTGTGACTAATTTCTGTTGGGATTGCAGGGAAAAATCAGAGAGGAAATAAGTCAGGGATGATAGCAGAAGAAACTTTTTGATTTATTTCTTTGCTAGCTTCATCATGCTATTGCCATTTTCACTATTTTCATCTATCAAAGTAGAATAATGTTCCCATTGTCCTTTATTATTACACAATACAAAATAGCTTTTTCTTTGTGTACTATGTCATATTTTATATGTATTCATTTTAACAATTGTGTCAAAAAGCCTTGAACATATACTTGAGAATTTATTCAAAGGTTGTCATAAAAGGAATGAGAAGGCATAGTAACTTTCAGTTTGAAAATGGCACCTGGAAAAATTGCATAACATATGTGGAATTCCTAAAATATATTAACAGAGGTCTCCATCAGCCTACACCTTGGTGAAGTTGAACTAATTCTGTTTGCATATACCAAAACATCTTGAGAGATGCCAGAGTGATTTATTTTTCCTTAATGAAGACAACCAAAAAATACTGAATGAATAAGAAACCCCAACACATAACAACTGCACATTTTGGATGCCAGCCAGTTTTTAAGTCAGTTTTTAGGCTGGGAGATAAATATGTAATCTCCCAGTGGTAGCTTGTAAGATGTACTCTAATGACCTCATATCATAGATCAATGTTAATGAAAATTATTTGCTATATTCAAATGAATCTATTTCTAAACTGTGCACAAAAGTCAGAAGATTCCAAATAATCTCTCTGAGCTTCACCACACAGTGGATCAGAAATTATTTAATGTACAATACAGGAATCACAATCTTTAGCAAAGAGCACCACATACTGATTTCACAGATTGTAGAGTACATAACACAGAAAAAAAGAATGGGGAAGGCAATGCATTTCTGTACACAAACCCTCCCAGTTTAAACGAAACAGTGAGCATAAAAATGCATAAGGATTATGTGCCTACAGCTTGATTATTTCTGCATCTCCAAGCATTGGCATAAATTTTATTCAGCATGCCTGCAAAGAAGTTGTGATTTTGAAAGAGGAGAGGAGAAACACATCAAAATATGTAGTTTGATTTTGCTTATCGAAAAGCACTTTGTTTTTTAGTTTTGGTTGTTTTTTGGGGTTTTTTTTTTTGTAAAGGAACTTTTTCCACAAGAATGTACCAGTGAAGAAATTCTTCCCCAAAAACCCATAATGTGTCTTTGGTTTTGTTTTCTGACATATTATCTTGTCTATAAGATGCTGTGTCTAACAGATACGTAAATATATCTACCTATATCTATATATCTATCTATATCTATATCTATATCTATTTATATCATCTGTCTATCTATCTATCTATCTATCTATCTATCTATCTATCTATCTATCTATCTATCTCTAATCTATATCGTCTATCTATCTATACACATATAGTTTTATAATTTTTCAATCCTGAAATTTGTAATGTAAAACTCTGTCAGAGCTCCTCCGGTAGGAGAGGAATCTTAATGATTCCTCACTTCCGTGATTTCAGGAGGAATTTTATTTTTTTTTAATGAAATTTAAATATATATATATATTGTCTGAATTATTCGTTTTCCCCTCATGTTATTTTTGCAAGACATCTATTAATACTGTGGCAGTATATTTCATAATTAGTCTACAATTTCTAGCATAATATAGCCTGATTCTTTAAGTCCTCTTTGTTGGACTTTCAATAATCTTTTGATCTTTATTGGTATCTGTTGTTGATATCTCCAGTTGTACAGTAGGTTTCTGGAGATGCCTACCATCTCTGAAGCATTAAACAAAGCCAATCTGGTGGGAATATACTGAACTAGGCATCTTTCCTGAGCACATTCACCTTCCACAGCTTCATTACCTGAGTGAATTACTGTAAAATCTTGTTCATGCTCGTATACTTTTCTCTTTCTCTTACTTTGTCAAAATGGTGTGCAAACAATTTGTAATAGTGGTTCTCAAGAGTATACATATATGCATACATATTTATGCATACATATATAGACACATAAATATACATATATATATATGCATATGTGTATATGTATATGCATATGTATAATGTCCCTCAAGATCATCCAGTTCTTTCTATGTACCCAGGTACATCTACCTTTTATTTAAAAATCCAGCAAGATAATTTCCAAAATTTGTGTTTTATGCCCTCTATTCAGATTTTAAAATCTGAACTGAAAGACAGACTCTTGAAAGACTGTTGATTATTCTGCAGAAAAGTTTTACTCCTAGTTCAAATTTTGATCCCTTATGTCTAACCTAGATAATCATTGCCCTTTTCATGCTACAGTGTTTTTACCAATGCCCAGATTGCAGATTGGACATTATTGCAATTTTGTCACCTATAATTTTGTGAAAAATCAGTAAGGTAAAATTGGACAATATCTTTCCTGAAGAGGATAGTTTTTTATTATAAGTAGTCTGATACCATAGGTTCTATTTCACACATTAGATGTCTGGAAATATGAATACAATTTTTTTTCTCTAAGCCTTTCTACATTCCTGCCATGACAGAAAGTAGCTGAAGAGTCTTTAGCATAAAGTGCTACTTGTCAAGCTCAGAGAAAAGAATATGGAACATGTCTCAGTGGTATGAGTACCAAGAAGAATTATGAAGAATTAACAATACAGAGTACATGTGAATTTTGTAGTTTATATTATGGTGTACTGTGCAGTATTTGTGCAATGTCATACAAAGACATAAATGATGCTTTAAAGAGATGAATAGTATTTTCTAAGTCATGAATTATCTTAGAGGTCAGTTTATGTAAAGATTTCCTTTGATGAAGATGGTTCTGTAAAAAGGAAATAGTACAAATACTGTGGAATATCAATAGCTGAGAGGTTTTGCTGGATTTTAGTACAATCATCTGTTCACTGAAACCTTTTAAACTTCAAATGAGGATAAAACATATTTGCCAGTGCTTTTTTAAAAACACCAAAGCACTATAAAACTTGGGAACAACCTAACTGTTCTAACAGCGAGAATTAAAGCATGTTTTAACTGTTAATAAAAAGTTAACATGAAATACTGAACTATACCACAAAAAAAATAAAGGAGAATGACAAGGCACAGGTTGTGGCCCTCTCTGGTTATTTACACTTCTTTCATCCAATACACAACAAAATCCTTAACCTAGTTATAGGACAGGTGGCACTAAGACATATTGAATCCATATATTTTTCAGGACTGGAATCACATTCTGGAGAAGCATACAATTTAGTTTTTTCCTCATAAATATTCACTAATGTTATAGTTTTCGAGTACATTTTCCCCACCATATTCCCATTATAATCAAAAGGTAATTTAGGACCTAATACTATCTGCTCTGTAGAACATGTTGTTTAAGCTTTCAGCTTCAACCAGAACACAATGTGCTGAGTCTGAAATGAAAAGGGAGAGCATCCTTTTTATTTCTGGGGTAACCCTTATTTCTGTTTGCTAGAGCAGTTCCTTCCATAAACAACACTAAGAAAGCTGCACTGATTTAGAATAGTGTTTTCTATTGGCTAAAGTACAGCTAATTTGTGCAAGTTCTTGTTTCTCAGCTGAAGGTTTTAAAAACCATTTGATTGACAACATGGCAGATATTTTACAGGGAATTTTTATCTAGTGGTGATTATCGTGTTTTTATTTTCTTTGGTATGCACTGAGAGTCTTGTTTAGAAGGTCACTGCAATCAGTGGGTTACTCACAATCTCAGAATTATTCATGGGGTTCAGTGATCTGTTGGACTAAGGCCAGAATTCCCATCACTTGCAGCACAGCAGACTAAGGGCACAATTTATTTCATGCTGGCCTCTTGATATTTAGTGAGTATAGGGCCTTGTACAGCTGCAGCTGCTGCTTTCCACAGGTCTGGAGCTCGTATGTTTCTTCCCCCAGATCAGGACAGATCATTCAGCCTGCTTTTAAGGATTCATTTTTTCATGAAACCAGTATAGCAAACAACTTAGGTAATAAAAGGTGCTGTTGTTTAACAACTATTTCTTGTACAAGCATGAGATCATCTTGTTATGCATGACACTTCATCAACCTCCTGACATTAGTCTAACAAAGAAGACAGAGTATTTATATTGTACGTAATATTCATTAAAAAAAGAGCTTGGATCCCCCAAGTTTCTTGAAAAAAATAAAAATATTAACATCTGGTCCGCTAATAGAATTTTCCATAAGCTTATCAGAATAAACCAATATGGAATATTTTTTAATTCTGTGCTATAAGGCCTTTTATTTTTCTCAGAATTAATTATAAACCAGGATCAGGGTATCATGACAATGCATGTTTGGTTTCCAGTTTAGACTGCATGACCTGATTTGAATATCCTCAAGAGAACTGTTAGGTGCTGAATGTTTTGAAAATCTGAGCTTTTCATATAGGTATCTACTTTATCTACACCACTTTTATCAAATTCATAATTTTCCTGTTCAATGAATTGTGTCCCACCATCACATTTCTAAAGTACAACTGAATTTCCTCTGACTTTCAGACAACGGGCATGTTTGCTAGCCTAAGGGATATGCCATGCTTATTAAGATGAAATACATATTTGGGAATGCAAAAAAATACGTTAATATTTTGAGTAAGTTTTGTAATACAGGCATTTCTGCTGATGTTAAAAGTTATACTAAATTGCTGCTTGGTTTATTTTGAGAATACCTCCCTTTCTAACATGACAAAAGATGACTTTGATGACATTATAAACCACAAACTTGAAAGCATTAGTAAAACTGGTTCATAAAGAGTTATCAACCTACTATCAATGAAGTTGCTCAGACATGATAAAAAATTCAAGCTAAACACACAGGTCAACTTTATATAATTCTAACCAGCAATGCTGCAAATTTGGTAGCAACGGAAATATAAGCTTATAGAAGAGAAAGAAGTTTTTTTGTGTGTGTGTCAATATACTCCATAATAAATATTTTAGGACAGGGAAATATTACACACCTCCTCAAACCCAACTACATCTGAGAATACTCCTTCCCTAGCTATTGTCATGGAAAATTCTGTGTATCATCCAGCACCGTCATTTCTTTTTGTAAATGTGATATTTAGTTCCATTTATCCAATGAAATCAGTCATTTTAGGATCTTGGTGCTTTTAAGACACAGAGGAGCTATACTCTGCATTTTTTTTTCATTAATTATTTATCTTTCTGCAGGGTAAAACACTTCACATGTTCCATTCTTTCCCCTCTAAAATGCATGGTGGACCTTGCAAAATATGAAGCACCTGGAAAAACAGACTTAATTGTAGGTAGGATGGTAGTCATTTTCTTGTGGAGGTGCCTGCAGAAAACCTTAGAGAAATGTTTTTGAAGATCATATTCTTGTTCAAAGGCAGTAGATTCAAAACTGTCATGGACTTTTGAAGGTCTAGGATCACTCTCATCAAAAATTCCTTAACATGGTTTTGGCAGTAAAAATTTTAGGAAGATAAAAAATTAAGGATCTATTTTTCATGCAATTCATACTTAGATCAGCATAATTCTTATAATGACAATCTAAGGAAAAAATATAGCAGTTTTCTTTCCTGGAAAATACTGCAAACCATATATCTGTTTGGAGGATTCATACTATCGAAAATTCCTTGCTTGAGTTATTGTAATGTCCCATTTTAAATGGCAAATAATGCCTCCATAAAACATACAGACAAAGTCCTGTGGAACTTCATGGGACATACATCAGGTTACAAATCTGTTTCTGTTACAGAAAAAAAGCAGAGGTATACCCAATATATCAGAATCTTAAGCAAATATTCTGAATAGATAGAATTTTCTCAATGCAACTACTGGAAACAAACACACTTCCTACTATTTTCATACAATTTTCATATTGTTCCATTCTCCTGCTTCTCTCTTTGCCCCCCTGCCCTTCCCCTGCCCCCTGCTTCAGACATTTTATGGAAGATTTGGTACATTACGAGGGGAGTTGAGGTAGCCAGTGAAGAAATATTGGACTCACAGAGATGAGAGTGTGCAAGTCAAAAACAGACAAAAAACTTGTGCTGGTGCAAGGAATGGAATAATCTAGAAGAACATATCTTTGAGTGTTATTTATATAGAAAATTTGCAGTGTTCTCAGAAATATTTGGATTCAATGGAAGTGATAGGTAGACAAAGGTTTGCATGGTTGGCCAATAGTTTTCAGGCTGAAAACTAATTTGACAAAATAGCTTTATGCTGATCATATCCATGCATCTTGCAAACATCTTAGATGAAAATTTATTGGTCCAAAATGCTGCTGGCTGTGTACAATTTGTGTTCTATTTACAAATCTGCTAGCAGATGCCTTCTGGTTGAAAGGTCACCATGGAAAATGCACAAACTACAACTGAAAGCAGTTAAAATGATAAAGGGTGAAGGGGACAGAATTGCTTCAAGTCTTGGGTGCTATGGCAAATTGTCCAGTTTACCTCAACAGTGTGCTCTAGATAGCAACCACTAGAGAGCACCTAGTTACAATTACATGAGCACCTGTGCTGGAAGGATAACACACAGTCATTAAGTACAAAATGGGAAATAATTTCTCCATGTTTCTTAGATCTCACGGATTTAGCAAGCCTAATATTACTCCAAACACACCCATTCACTAAGGAATATCTTTAAAAAAGGACAAGAAAACAAATTTTTTATCACCTTACCAATAATTTCCACAGCCAGCTGGAACTTTTTACCAGGTGTAGATCACAGGTCTGGAAGGTTTAGGAGTCATGGTTTCTTCCAGGTTGTGATTAAAGCCACTTATATAAAAACCACTGGAAAAAGTCTTCCCCATTGACATTAGGGTCCCATGAAAGGTGTAAATCAAGCAATGTATATTCAATCCTATAGTGGTCAACTATAGTCTTTTACTTACTGCAACAGCTCATCAAAATATCTGCATGGTATGGGATTTATAGCTGACCTCCACAGAAGGCACTTAACAGGCTTGTGGGATTTGCTCTGTTGCTTCCAGTACAGACAGCCAGAGTCTGGACTAGAATTAGTAAAGGTATCAGCTGGACATTCCTTCTAATTGGTTTAGATACTTCTTAGTGTCTCACTGAGACACCAGGATGTTTAGACTCCAGCTTTTCTGTTTAACCAACAATGCTGTTGGAAGGCACTTGCAGTTTTCCTGCTTTCTTGTATGGTGAAAGGCAGCAGCAGAAAGTAACCTGACTGCTGCCTTTATTGTATAACAATATCTGCTTGTGTTTAGTAACAAACAGGAACACTTCCCATTGGTTTGCTGCCTGAACAGAAAACCACTCAGCCATATGTTTTCATAAAAACCCAATGGAACCCTTGAGTCATTATTAGTTCCATACACAAGATCATCATCAACATACTTATATCAGACAAAAACCTGTCTGGCAATTTGATTTTTAACTATAATTTGAACTTTTACAGCATCTTTATTTGTGATTCACTGAAATAAAGCATTCTGAGAAAGACAAGAAGGATCTGCTTTTTAAGACTTACTATTTATACTCAGCATGGAACATGGTTGAAGTTTAGCTGGCTTATAGAAGATAAAATTCACAAATTACTATACTTTCATATATGTAATTAAGATAAGTCCAGACTAAAAACCACCAGTTTTTAAATCCCCCCACTATAAGGACAATTTTGAGACAAACTCAAATGAAAATGAGATAGAAAGGTTGTATCAGTTGGACCAGTATCCCTAGAATCTTTAATCTGTAATTTAAAAAAACAAACAAGACAAGCCCATTCAAAACTTTTGTGACAAAACATATCTATTAAGAAAACTGCTGAAAGAGCTGACAGAATATATTTCAAAGCTAAAGGAAATTTGCTTAGAGCATTTAAATTTTCCTAGCTCTACTCTTCTGTGTTTTTTTAATTTGGAATTCATATATTTGAAAACCCTTGCTAAATGCTGAGCTTTTATCTATGCTATGGACAATCCTCAAAGGATGTGCAAAACCAGAGCAGACAGACCTGGTACGTGTGCAGGGCAGACCTGAGCAGGGTACCCATTGGGAAAATTGTTTCCCAAGGTGTGCTTCCTGCATGGGCAAAAAGAGATCATCTTTTGTCTATGATTTTCTTGCATCAGTGGAATAATGCAGTACAGCAGACAAACAACATTGCCTTAGAAACATTGGGTGTCACAGGAAGGAAAAACCTCCGTCTTTCTCTGCCTCAAGTGTGAATTCGTTGCATCTGGGCCCAGTGAAAGCTGCTCTAGATCTTACTCCTTGTTTAAAGCTTTAACCTGGCTGCTGTGACTGACCAATGTGCCCAGTCTTTCTTCTGCTTCTGTTCTCCAGTACTGATTTGCACCTGGGAAAATGCAGACATTTCCAGCCTTCTCAGTATACTTTTGGCAGCATTATCCCTTCACAAATGTAACAGACACAAACCTAAGTTACTCATGTCCAAGGTATTCATGCACTAAGACACTCTTCTTGTGTGTATTGAGACTTTCATCCATGAAGAGGCATTACTGTGATATGAATAAACCATAGAAAGTAGAGCAAAAGGAAGAAAGTATAAGAGCACAAAATAATCCCAAACAACTGAGGTTTATTGAGGTGAACACCTCTATGTAGTATGAATTCAAAGCAAAAGGAAAAAAAAATGCTAAAAATATTAGTAAAAATAACAGAGTGTAAATCAATGAGCAATGATAAATAGTAGGAGGCCTAATGGTTCATAACACTTAATTTTTTGCCTATGTACAGCAGAAACTGTGGAAACCAACAAGGGAGAGACTAGGAAGAAAACCATGAAGAAAAGTATTCTCTCAGGGTCCAAACCCTCATAAATTGACACTGTACTGCACAATTCCAGACCTGCACTACTTTGCACCAGCCAGAGAAACATATTAAAAGTGGTGATTTTGTAATGTAATTTGAACCCTCTTTAGGTATGTAGCTCACTGCTCAGTGGGTGATCCCAGCCTGTGTTTTTTTCCCTTTGTGTTTCACAGGTCTGATGGCTCCCTGAAGATTAGAAGGTGGGTGTTACAAAATGAGAGCCTTCAGTAAAGTTCAACATGTTTACTATCAACAGCCCTTAAACAAATAAAATGTTTTGAGATTATAAAGTGGGGGTAATTTCTGTTTTCCATTAAAAAAATGAGCCACCAAATTAATTTTTCAAATACTGAAATGAAAAAAATATCTGAACAAGAAATTCTGAAAAGCTTGGAGCTTGTATTTTTCTATGTGTCTGAAAACTAAGTTGAAGACTGTTGTTTCAACACTTTCAGCTATTAATTATGTTTTTAACAATATTCTGGATCAAACACTCTGCAATGAATTTGTGGTTTGATTTTTTTTTTTTTTAGTACAATGATTACAAACTGTAAACAACTTACCTTTTCCCTAAAGATTATGTAACTTTATAAAAACAGAGAGGAGGGGTAGAGGGTGTGGGGGGAAAAAACAGAAAGAGAATCCATTGAAGTAGAAATAAAAACAGAATGTTTGATATAATTAATAATGACTATATAATGGGTTTCACTGGGATATGGAAATACATTCCATGAAGAGAGCAAAAATGTGTGTGAAGGGGCTCAGAGAGGGGCAGCCTCAATCTGTTTTTCTTTCCCATATCCTTGGTGCTGCTGCCACCAAGCCAGGATGTAAGGACTACAAATAATTGACTCAGGTCACCTGGGTGTCTCCTTAGGAGTTAATGTGGTTTTTGTTGAGTGCTTTCATCTTATTCTTTGTCCAACACACCCTTGAACATCTGACAGCCTTTTGGATTAGATAGCCTCTAGAAATTTGCCTTTGCCTGGGACAGTAGTGGCTGTGCCAGCCTCAGGAATATCTCACTTGTGTCAGGTTATCCAGTAGAACCAGTTATGAAAGCAGCTTTAGGACAAAAACTTACATTATATTAACAAGCAAATATTTTCAGCAATGGAAAAAATTTAGGTGAAAAAAGAATTACATCTTTTTTCTGTTTAATGTTCTGTTTAATGATAACTGTTCTGTTTAATGATAACTGTCCTCATTAGCTGCCCTAACTTGTGAGTCTGATTCATCAAACCTGTCTCAGATCTGTTGATTTCTCCAAAACCATATAGAAGTCCCAAATCTCATTTTCCCCATCTCTATCACTGAAGATTGCTCTTGAGTCAGTTCAAACAGAGGTTTGGGCAATCTGCTTCTTCTGGAATCCAGGATTAGTTCATTTAGATGGTAGTTTTATTCCTCATTCCTTTTGATTAAACAAAGTGGTCACCCACTTCCAATAGTAATTAGGATTATAGTTTTCTGGAGTCCCTAAATCTAACTTTGCTAAATTTAGTGAACAATTTTATTTCTTAATGAATATAGATTGGTTGCATTCTTGTTTTGCCTACATCAAAACATTTTATGTCATTTTGGTAAACTCAGTAAAAGAACCACCAAAATTCATATATATATTCCTCAATGAAATAATAATTTTTTTTTTCTATTGAGAAATCAGGCCACACTGGATTTTATATAAATTCAACAGAAGAATGCATTCTCTCACTAATAGTTCATTAGAATTTGGATAATGCTTTGGGATTATCCAAAGTCAAAGTCATAAACCTGTCATATGACCAAAATCATACTTATTTTCATAGAAATTGTAGCAGCAACATGTCTGTGCTAATATACCTTCTTCCCATAATGGCAGCTATATGCCAAAAATACCCTAAGGAAAAAATCAACACTAGCACAACTATTTTAAGAAGACACTGATGAACAAGTTGTTTATGACACATTTTTCTTCTGTGGTTTAATATGGTATTTGTATCATAGGTGTTATTTATCATGCAGGACTTTATTTATTAAGCATCATTTCAAGTAGGGGACTGAGAAGGAAAGCAGTTACTTTTCACCAGGTGCATGTGAAATTTTTATTTATTTCTAAGCAAAGTATTCAGTTGCTATTTTCTTTCATCTAAAGTTTTCATTACGTGGACTTTCAGAGGAAATGAGCCAAATTATTGTCCCATTTTAGGCTCCTTCATCAATCTGTGTATGAAAGTGATTAACCCATAGTGCTTTTGTTTTAGCTTTAAATATTAATGTGTTCTTTTTAAGAATGAAATGTTCTCAGCCTTTTTCTGTCTAATGTCTTATAGTGTTAAGAACACATGCAAGTCTATTAGTGATTGTGTCAAGGGCTTTGGCACAAGTGACTTGTGTGTATGACCACACAAGCTATGTTTAAAAGATTTGTTTAATGCCTTTACTGACTAGAGTTTATCTTTTTTTTTTTTTTTTTAATGTGAGAATTTTATTGCTTGTGTTCTTGAGATTGTCAAATCATACCTAAAAATCCCTTTCATTCAAAAGAGTTTATACAAAGAAAAGCAAAAAAATATTTTGTGATCCTTTAATATTTCATATCTTTATCAATAAGTAGCTTGTTCCCCTCTTTCAAGCTAGGACATTTCATTATCAATTATGCAAAATTTTGCCTTAAATAATACCATAAAGGAACTTTTAAAGGAAACAGGAGAGAGCATGGCTCATTAATATCTCCCATAACTAACCTTGTGACCTTTTAATATAAGCTGGCTCCCTTAGCCTCACCAACTTGAAATGCAAGCAATCTTTATATCATCATTTATCTCGGAAATCTAGCCCACAACTTCGCTTTCCAATTCTCTCATCCAGAAATGTGTCAGAATAATTCACACTTGCTTCTATCACTGCCTTTGACAATTTGTTCCATTATTCAGTAATCCTCTGCATAAAGAAATTCTGTCTGAACTGCTTATAGATTAATCCTTTCTTTTAGATCTATCTATTATCTCTGGTTTTGTGTAAATTATTATCTCAAACAGTGCCTTAGTGACAGTCTGGTTCTCTTCCTTCAGGATTTTACATGAGCCTAATTAAGACCTTGTTCTGCTAAGATCTGTGCTCTCTCTGTGCCCGAATTCAGACATTTTTAACTCCTTTCACCAGCGAATAGAAGTGCCTTTTTAGTCTCTTACGGAAAAAAAGCCGACAATGAAACCGGAATACCAGAATCAGGGGCAGATTCTTGTTTACATCAATTCAGCAAAGCAAAATATATGAAAAGCCCTCATGTTTGGCAAAACATCTTAGCATGCAAGGAGTTTCCTGGCTTGTTTGCTCTTAATAAAGTCATGACAAAAGGAGACTTTCAGGAGTCTTCATCTGCAGCACATGTTCTCTGCTGCGTGGCTCTAGTGAACTGGCAGAAATGCAGGCACTTGATTTCATCTCCATTGCTATCAACAGGACTTTACAAAGATTTTATGAAACGTGTTTTGTCTTCCTGCAGTAATGGAAGTAATAATCTAGTGCTCTACTCTTTCCTGAACACTCCTCCATTTTTTTTGTTTACCACTATATATTTTTTGTGCTGTATCCAGATGTCAAAACAATGAACATGGAGGGGGATGGGGGGTGAAAGAAGTAAGTTAAGCACTCAACACAAATATGGATTAGTGGGTTAGCTTGATGGGCTACCTACTTGCATAAATCTCTCTATATATTTGTCCTGCTCCCACTAAGACTTTGTTTACTCAAATAGATTCTGCATTATATTGGTTTGGACTCATCATTACTTCATAAGCTGCTTTGAGATAAATGTACAGACCTGAATGATCTACATAAAGCCAAAGCTTTCGCAATTCTTGAAAAACATTGGACATCAATGCTACACTTGGTCAGCTCTACTACTTCTGATTTTCCTACGTAAGCAGCATTGTCAGGAATCTCTGCTGATGCTGTCTTCTCTTTTATTATAGTAATTAAAGTTTGTACTGCACTTTAAATATATGAAACACAGACTATCAATTCTTCTATCTAGAATTATCCTTTTCTTGAGAAATTCTGCTTGGAGAATCTTTATGGAAAGTGTTGCATCATATTGGAGTTGTTCTGATTTGATAATTAATTGAATGATGTTGACTGTGATAATGTTGCTATCTATTTATAGAATACCTGAGATAAAGCTCTCAAAAATTTACCTCTATTTTTTTTTAGTCCTAAATTGCAAAGATAATTAACATCAATACTCCACAGACACATTTCTTTTTGCAACCCTCAATTTTGTGCAATATCTGCTATTCAACATTTAATTTATCCTAACTTTAGATTTAAAAATATTGAATTATTTCTGTGAAGGTGAAAAATTCCTATGATTTTAAAAAGATAGAGACATCATGTTTTAATTTGGCATTACATGTTCAAAATGGATTCTTAATGATTTGTAAATTTCACTGCATTATCCATAAATGCTTACTTTTCCATAATGCTGTGCTTCTGCCTGACAGCTGCATTTCTTGTGAAGTTCTTGGTGTTGATTAAAAAAGAAAGAAATCAAATTAAAATGTCCTTCTTCCCACCCAGAAAAGCATGTCTCACGTCTTCGCCCAAAATTTTGATTTTTTCAACAAGTGCCTTTTCTGTTAACTCATAACAAAATATTACTCCCTTCTTTTTCTATAGCAGGGTTTTTAATAATAGCTTGGACCATGGATGTACACATTATTATATATTAGTTTTCCCCTCCATGGCTCTCTTGCTAACAACAGTTGGTCTTTTCACAATAGCGAGTGGGGGTTAAGGGTGAGCAAAAGCAATTTTTTGTCTGCATAAAAGTATGAGTGTAAAGAAGCCCACAGAGTTTCTAGTCTAAAAACTTTCTAAACTAAATTCACATGTTATTATTAACACTGATTCAGGAAAAAAAAGACAACAAACAAACTACAGAGGTTTAGCAAAATTTTAATGCTTTCCATTTTTCTTCCTTTTTAAACGTCTGAGAAGTTTTTAATTTAGATTTTTCCTATTTTTAGATTGAATATTTAAAACATAACAGTTTAATACTTTGTTAAGTTATAAAATTCTCATTTTTTATTTTAGAAAAGTTATTTGGAGAAAATGTTACTTTAAATTTATCCAACTGAAAAATTATTTTTAGTTGTTTCTCTTCCTTTTTAAGAAACTCCTAGTTCAATTGAATTGACATTTCACAATAAATGTAACAGTTTTTTACCAAGCCCCTACATCTTGCCAGAAGAGACAAGCATGTTGTGTAAAACTGCTCAGTAGTTTCATACTTACAGGAAGTGGAGGAAGAAAAAAAAAAGACCTTGTAGACCTTGTATTCCTTTTGTAATATTATCTGTGATTCTAAGTGTGTTTTCTTTTTTCCTTTTTTGACACTCAGTCCTCTGCTGACTCATCTTTTTCAGTTAATTGTGTTTTAAACACTTTTAAAACTTCCTGAATTTTTAAAACTTATTGTGCCCTGTTCATGCCTAAATAAACAGATAGGTGGATGCGGGGTGGACATACACCTACATAAGTACTCATGGGATGAGTATACTTTCATCATCCTACTTTAATATTTTATATTTGTGCTAGACTGATTTGTTTCCTTTAATCCCTTTGTGAAGCAATATACTGCAGATTTTTTACTCCTGCTGTGCCTTCTACTAAATAGCACAATTTTTATTCTTCCTGTTTTCTGTAAGGATTATTCTATCCAGGTCCTGCTTTCTGATTTAAGACAGGCCACAATTTTTTTTGTAGTCATTCTACAGGATTGTCAAAAGATCATACACTCCTGTTCTTAAAAAACAAGTTGAAATAAGCCTCTTAACAAATATTTAGCAAAGATCCTACTAGCAAGATTCATTTTTCCCACCTTTCACTTGTCCATAGGCCCAGAGATGTGGTAAAACCACGTACCTAGGCACAGACAAAACCCCATTCACACATCCCAGTAGCTACACAGTGAACTAAAGGAGATTTCAATCAAAACACAACCATGCTGATACAATGATGAAATTTAATTTGGAATCAGGATTTTCTGAAGTTCCTGCCTGCAGACAGTGTTTCCAAATTCAGTGCAAGGCACTCCTTTGTGTGCACACTTTAAACCTAGAGTTTCATGGGTTTCTGTCACTGAAGAAATGTATACCTGCTTAGGCATTCTCTTGTCTGATAGACATCTAGGCCTCTATCTGCTAGCCCAAATACTTTACACAGCTGTGCCATGGACTTTGAACAACTGCAGTCTTATTTGAGCATTTTAGGGGAGCTAAGAAAGTGGAACATTATCCATTGTTTCAACTCCAAACAGCAGAAGAATTGTTCCTACAAAAGGACAGCAATTTATATTCTCTTATTATTTATATGATTTTTTTTTTCATTGATGAGATAAGGTCTGAACTTATTTGTGGTAAATGTACACCTATGATATTTTCCAAATGCGGCTTCAGCATAGCTACCCCTCCCCAGTTACAGTACAATTCTGCTTCTGTAATCACTTTACCTCAGGAGGTAAAACTCTATCCCCTCCTGGGCTGAGGTAGCTGACATGCTAGGAAAACCAAGGAGATGTTCTCCCAGATGCTTAACTTGACAGAGTTCTGTTGTTGTTTTACTTTTGTTGCTTTCCAGCTATTTTACAATTTTCTTTTCAGAAGAAGCCATTTTTTGTTGTTTCTGTACACCATA
Source organism: Erithacus rubecula (assembly GCF_903797595.1). Taxonomy (NCBI): domain Eukaryota; kingdom Metazoa; phylum Chordata; class Aves; order Passeriformes; family Muscicapidae; genus Erithacus; species Erithacus rubecula. Next base: position 723,866 of record NW_027635670.1, read on the forward strand.
TGGAGCAAAGATATGAAAGTTAGCTTTTTGAAAAAATTATCTCTGCTTAGTTACTACATTGGGTAAATTCAAGAAGTACTGAATCATAGGATGTTTTGGATAGGAGTGGACCTTTGAATGTCATTGATTTCCAAGCCTGCTGCTACAGGAAGGGAGATAGATCTATCCTAGGTGAGACCATTGGCATTCCCAATGCCCAGACATCACTAGTGTAGGGGAGCAGCCCAAAGGCACCTTTGGCTGTCAGCAGTCAGACTTGCAGCAAAATAAATTGCAAGAACAAAGCTGAAGGTTCTGGGACACAAGGAGTGTCTGAGGAGCCAGGGCTGTTTGGACTGGAAAGGAGTGTCATGGGGAAACCTTACAGTTCTCTACAACTCTCTGAAAGGAGGTTGTGGCAGGTTGAGGGTTGGCCTCATCTCCCAGGGAACAAGGTCGAGAGGAAATGGCCTCAAATTGCATCTGAGGAGGTTGAGATTGAATAATAGACAAAATTTCTTGATTGAAAGTTTGTCAGGCATTGGAAAAGGCTGCCCAGAGAAGTGGCTGAGGCACCATCCCTGGAGGTATTTGTAAGACATGTAGATGCAGCACTAAGTGGCATGGCTTAGTGCTGGACTTGACAATGCTTGGTTTACATTTCTGCTCTGTAATCCTAGAGATCTTTTCAAACCTAAATGAGTTCTGTGATTCCACTCTAAATGTTCAGAGGTGCCAGGCTGGGGCGTAACAGAGCTAAAAGGAAATAAGAGTTTTCTTCCCAATTTCTTTAATTCTTGCTTGAAATGTGGATTTTTTAAAATTATAAAACAAATTTTAACTAAGTAAATGAAAATTAAATTAAATAAATGAAAATCAGAAAAATAAAAATAAAATTGAAAGTATAAAATATGCTATTCTTTGCACAGACTTCTAATGCATGTAGCAGATATATTAATGTTAGTATTCAGATCCGTGGAAAAAATATTATTAAAGCAACTGAAGAATTTTTAATATTATAAATATTTATGACTTTGTAGAACTGTAAGGAAATATATTCTGCTCAAAGCTCTCCTAATGCTGAACATTTTAATAAAACTTACAGCATTTTTCTACGAGTGCTATAAATTATCGCCTTTAAAATTAGATAAAAACTATTTGAGAAATAATTATGGGTATACGTTCATTAGATTAGAGTTGGAGGACTGAGAGATGAGGGCATTAGGTCAAGTCTTTCAATCTGCCTCCAGATACTCACTTCCACTATAATACCTATAAGCACATTATGGCAATAGAATCTCAGTGTTTAGAGAATTCTAATTCATTCCCACTCTCTCACTGATAAACAGTCATTCTTAGGCAGTATGTACAAAAACACAAACACAGAATTTGAGTAAGCTCACAGCATTCCTCTCTTGTCCCTTACTGCTGCCCATACTTCCTCTGCCTTGTCTTCAGGCCGCCTGCTGAAGACAATCAGCATGCAAGACTTAACAAGCAGTTAGTAAATGTTGATTCAGACTGCAGTATTTACTTAATAATAGCATTGCTTTATCCTTGCTTTTAAGTTAATCACAAACAAACCTCCTTCAATCCTTGCCAGGAAGCCTCCCATAAGTCCATTGCAAATCATAGACATAATCTGTGTAAATAATTAATCTGCTTGAATCTTATGCCAGCAACACCTGCACCAACACTGATTACCAGATATGTAATTACATTTTGTTTGTATTTAAATAGATTTGCCTCTGCTTTCTGTAGTGGAAAGTGCCTCACCTCCCCAGCGGTCGAGGGCAGAATTTCTTGACCTGTCTTTGGTTCCCTGATGTGAGTGGTCACTGAGGTAAACCAAAGCGATGTCAGACCACGAGGTTGTACCTTGTTTAGTTTCCTCTAAAGTTAGAGGTCAATGTGTTGATCAACAGATGACAAAAATATCTCACAAGCTCAAGTAATAACAAAAAAAAGGATTGTTCTTGTATGACTTCACATCATTTTCCATTGACTCAGAAATTACCACATAAACTGACTTCTGTGGTGGGTTGACCTTGGTTGGTGCCCACCAAGCTGTATTATTACTCCTTTTTTTATCAGTAGAGAGGGGGGAAAATAAGCATTGTGGAAAAAAAGACTTGTGGGTCAAAATAAAAGCAATTTAACACAGTAACAGTAAAGGCCACATGCAGGAGCAAAGGAAAACAAAATATTTATTCTCTGCTTTCCATCAGCAGGGGCCCACTTCCTGGGAAGCAGATGTTGGAAGACAAACACTGTAAATAACAAATTTGTGTGTCTCCCTCTTTCTTTCTCTTAAGGTTGTTTTTTTTTCCTTTTGCTGAGCAGAATATACATCGCATTGTTCAGTTTGGGCCAGCTATCCTGGCTGTGTTCCCTCCAATTCACATGGCAGTGTCAGGTTAATGGCTGGATCCAATGGCAGTAGGGGTCCATTCAAACCTAAATGAGTCTATCATTCTGTGGTTCTATACAAAGTGTTCTGCTTAGTAAATCAGTACTAGTTAATTTTACTCGAAAACCTGTACAGCCCACTGCTTTTATTCTGTCCTACTTCAGCCTTTTTTTTTCTGTTGTTCTTCCAGACCATCTGTTCACGACATCTTTCTTGAAAGCCAGGAGACCAACAAAGCATGTCTGATTCTATATGGTTGCAGATTTTGTCTACAGCACTTTTCTCTGAAATAAAATTTTTCAAACTAACAAACACTAACACCATGACTTTCACTGTTTCTTCAGACTCATTTATAATGATTTGGGGCCATCTTTTGTTTGTACATATTATTTATCTTTCTCAAAAGCTTGGGGATCTGTTTTGTAATAATATTGTATTTTTCCCCATTTCAGGTGATTGTAGAAATTAGTGCCTTAGCCTAAATACTCATTACACATTATGACTTAGATAAAGCAAACGGATAAACTAGATAACAATGAGGCAGGTATATTTCCACACAGATTTTAGAGGTAACCTCCTGTGTTCTACACAAAGGCAGACCAAAAGAAGATAATTTATAATTATGGGATTAGAAATTTTCTGAAGCAGCAACACAAACTAAACCCACTAGAACACAGGTAAACAAGAATATAATTAAATCAGTATTTTGGACTGACATCAATGAGATGCATTCAATGAGAATTTCATATACTTCAGCAATATTGTTAAGCAAAGCAAAAATTGTCCTCTGACAAGACAAGGTCATATATGTCTTCATTACCCTAAGTAATCTGAAGAAAGAATTATTACTCTCTGGAGTAAAACACTGTGCTGGTTTTGCATGAAAAGTCACCTGAGAGCAGGAACACAGAGCACAAACACACAGAGGGGTTGCTTCCTCTATGAGAACTTCCTCTGTGAGTTTCTGGGACCAATCTGAAAGCTGATTTATTAATTGACAGCCTGGGTAACCAATTAAAAAGTTACTTCGCTTCTGTGAATCACATCGGTAAAGTGATCAGGTTATGTAAAAATACTTATTGGCTCCAATGTGGACCCCTGAGTGACACTTGTCTTTACTGGTTTCCACCTTGTGATATGGATATTGTGTTTGGGTGTGTCCATCCATTGATCACATATCTCTCTCGTTCAGAGGTAGGGACTATGTCCAAATGTCCGAGGCAGATGTCCAGGTGGATGACATCTGTAGCAGTCCAGTTGTGCCCTAGTGCAGCCACTCCAATGTAGAAACCATTCGACTGGTCAGGCACAATTAGCCTGTGGTAAAGCTGTGCTGGCTATTTCCTGTCTTGCATATGCATTGATTTATCTTCCAGCAAGGTCGATTTCAAGTTCTTAATGGTCACAGAGAGACTGATTGGTAAGTGTTTCTATCATCCGCCTTTTTACCCCTTTCAAACATAAATGTTATGGTTCCCTCATTCCAATCACTGGAGATTTCATCTAGATTCTGCCATAATATTAACAACATCTTTGCCCATGGCATATTTCCGTATTTTGAGTAACAGAAAAGAATAGTTGATCACTCCGATTGCCTTGAGAACTGCGGCAAGAAAGCAAGTGTTAAGGATTGGCCTGCTTTAAAAAAAAACGAAAACCAAACATGAGAGGAAAAATCTAAATAAAACTCTAATAAAGAATTAGTAATTCTTTTCCAGTTAGACTTGTGAATATATACAGTCTTATGCAAAGTAGAGCAAATATTATTGCCAGTCCAATCAGTGAAAACAAAAATAGGTGTACATACATTTTATATGCATACACATATACATACACACATAATTTTACACACACAGAGCTGCATACAGATGCACAGATGCTCACAGAAACATTTACACAGAGATATTTATGCACAGATTAATTAATTAATCAATCAATTTATTCATTTATTATATATTTATTTATATGTATAAATACATAAATATTTCTCTTAATATGCACACGATTGTCTGTCATAAATTCAAAGTGGGAAAATCTACAAAAATTTAGGGAAATAAATAGCAAATAGTTATTGAAATCTTACTTTTTTAAAATTATATTTGCCACTTCTCTTAACATCTCTTCTGTATTCTCCTCTCTTTATATTATCACAAAATCCATCTTACATTTTTGTTCTCATCCTTTCATTCACTCTTTGTCCAGTTTCATGACACCTTTTTTTCTTATTTCCAGTGACGATGTGTCCTCTCACTCAAAGAAATCTTCTTAGCCTTCCCCACAGATAGAACCAGGGTGGTGCCAAGTTTTCAAGTGTTTTTCCCTATATGGGGCAAGGTTTAGAAAGTCACTGTGACTCAAGTCAGATACCTGACTTCACACTTCTCCTTTAGCACAGTGCTGGCTGGGCTGTTGCTGGGAGTAAAGGCCCATCTCCTTTCAGTCACTGTTAACAAAGAAGAAAAAAATCACTCAGAAGCAGCCTTGGCTTTATTATCTGCTTTATTTATCCCTTTTCTCCCTGCTGAGCCTAGGCCAGCCAGAAATGGGATCCTCTCCATACTCATGATGATGTGTATATATATATAGACACTTTGAGAGTAACTTTGGCTTGCTACTCTTTATAACACAACTTGTCAATTTGGATGTATAAAGAGGTGGAAATGATGAGAATCACACACAATTGCAGCCTTCATGTGTTTGTGTGTCTTTGTAGATACTGTCCAGGCCAGTCTCTGTACAGGCTATAAGAAACAACTCCTCATTACACTCCTGAATTTCTTAGCTTTTTTGGGGTGCATTCTGTATGGTATGCTGGAGATGTCTGTTTCATAAATTGTCCCATTCTCAGTCCTAGAAATGCAAAATAATTAAATTTTGATAGACTCAGCCGACAATAAAATGGTTTTACTATATGTTGTCCTTTAAGCTGAAGCACCACTTGAAGCACCACAGCAGGGACTTGAAGACTTAAACCATCTTTTCTAGGGACAGCATATTTCAAAGAGTTAAAGGGCAACTGAGAAATTAGCAGCAAATATATTAAAATGAGAGTGGTATTCTGCCCAGGTTTCTGCCATAAAGTTAATTTATTTCAGTACATGTGATAACACTTAACAGCAATAGAAATCCCACTGCAGTTCTAAGTGGAATATGAGGGTCCACACACACACACACTTATTGCTTTGTAACAGGTTTATGAATATTGAGAGTAAAAATGTGACAAACAAAAAGATTTCATGCACAAACAAAGCAAAAGTTTCAAATAATGTCAATAGTATATATAACTGATATTCACACATTGTGTTCTGACATAATATTTCATAGACATCACAGAAATGGATGTCAAATAATTGTCAGTTTAATTGCCTGTGCCATTAGAAATTATTAAAACCTATTTGACCAACTAAACAGAGAGAGAATAGTATGATACAACATGGAAAAGAAGTATAGCACAGTGGAAGACCAATACAAAGTTTAATACATGTATATTTCAGTTATATGGATTTAATATTTTGCTTGGTTAACATTCCTTGTTTTTTGAGAAATTATCTCATCAGCACAGTTGACACTTCAAGAAACAGAAAATTTTCGATAAGAAAACCAAAAAAGTCCAGTATAGCTTCTGTATAAACTCATAAAAAATCATATAGAGCATTTCCTTATAGAAGTTCTCTCCCTATCTAAGAGAAAAAGAAAAACGGTTTTGTCATAAAAGTCTTGTTCTGCATCATATGCAAGATAATCCTAAATGTTGAAGGAGAAAACTGTTATTAGAAGTCAAGATTTTCTGTCTAGAAAAAAAACTCAAGAATGTGAAAAAAAGCAAAGAACAACTGAAGCTTTGAAGAGGGTAATTTGCAGTAAAATTACATTTTGATTCAAACTTGTCTTTGATATTTTATCTAATCAGTGTATCCATTACTAGTTTTGAAAACATATTCATATGGAGCATAATCTTTAATGTACATTTATATGTAAGGATCTTGTATAATTCTGTAGAGTAGTAGATGCATATTCCTATATGAAACATGTCATTAGGATAGTATTTATTTTCAAGAGGGTTCCCTTAGAATAATAGCTGTTTACTTTCATGTAAGAACTGAGAGCATGAATACACACATCTCTTTGTCTGTCATGATGCCTGCTTAGAAAGTATAAATAACTAAATTGCAGAGAGTTATCTGCATATATGCATAGTCAGCATATAGGTGTGCGGTTATGATATTCATTGAAAAATAGAGATAACAATAATTCTTTTATTGGCACAAACGAAAAGAACAAAGAAAATGGAAAGTCTTTTCCAGGAAAGAAATCAGTCGATCAACTACACAGAAAACAGGGACAACAACTGAAAAATAAAAATTATTATATTGGAGCCTGTGAGGCCTCTCAAAAAAAAGCCTGCAAAAGATCAGGATGCAAATGCAACAGGAAGCAATGCTCAGAAAAAATCAGTGTCTTGTGAAACACGTGAAGATGGGTGTAAGAAAGCCAAGAGATGAAAGCTTTTCCTGATTTATTAGTGTTAAGGCATAAAAGTAGATTTAACTTTTAAACACCAGCATGAGGAATGGCCTTTGATTTGGAAAGCAAATCTTGGTAAGCAAAGGTATTGCATGAACTGTTGCTATTTAAGTCTCTCTCACCTTGAAAACTAAAACAACATGAACTTCCTCCACAGCTATCCAGTAAGGCAGTGTGTTACTAGAGAAGATTTATGGCCTGATATCAGGCTTGCATGTCTTGGAAGCAGAAGACTGAGCTGTGCTGCTCAGAAATTAAATGAAAAGACAAATGTGGATAGGATGTTCAGCACTACAGGTGAAAGGCTACACTTCAATTTGGAAAAATATGTTTAAATTAGGCCTTAAAATAGGTTGGTTCCCCATTATTTTGTGCCATTAATTTGGTTTTAGAAAATACTTTAAAACACCTTCACTTGTGAAATCTTTCACAGACAGCTGATTGTCTCCCTAACCGAGAATGGGAGGCAAAATGTCAAGAAGAGCAAGTATTACCTTAACCTTGTATTACACTGATGAGAACTTGTCTCAAAGTCAATGATTGCAACTTGTTCGGAATAACCTGATGACTCAGTCTCTCAGAATGCTAATCTTCAAATTCAGTGCAGCAAAGGACAAGGGGATTAAAGCCACATTCAATTGTAATGAGATCAATCATTAAAGACAAAACAGAGACCATTGACATGAGATGCCTAGCATGTGTAAATGCTCTTACTTTAAAATTTTCATTAGGACAAGGGTTTAGAATCATTGTTCTGTCATTATATTTTGCCTTATATTTTCATTTTATTCTTATTAGGTTGTTAATAAAGCTCTCATTTTCTGCAGATACTTGCATTGTAGCTTCAATTTATACAGACACCAGGTTTTTTTTTTTTTGTTTGGTTGGTTTTAATGAGAAAAGAAATCTGACTGCATAGCCTCTTCCTATTATTCTTCTGATTTTTTTCCTTTTGAATGTTTGAAAAGATTGTCTCATTCTGAAACTTGCTTTTTCCTGCTTTCTGTAAGAAATAGATCTAGAGGTCCCTATTCCCCTTAGAATTATTCTCTATGTCTGGTCAATTTACAAACTGGATTGGGCATATACAGTCTGCTAGTGAACAATGCTTCACTCCCCTGACCTTCCAAAACACCAGGAAGTTAAAGAGAAGTGTGGAGCTTTGCTTCATTGATTTTTAAAATTTTCTTTAAAGTAAAGTATAAGTAAGCAATCTTCAAATGCCACTTTTTTATCTTTCACTTTGCTCTGCACAATTCACTCAGAGAAAATGATGTGTTTCATTTCCTGAAAACAAATTGTTAATTTATTTGGGGTGAGGAGTAGCAAAGGATACTCAATATGATTAATTAGCCTAAAGTATGTGCTAAAGGCAAACAAATAGAAAAGCAATAGTTCCAAATTGTTCATGATTCCCATTCACATTGTCTGGGGAGAGCAATACAGTTTGTAGATGCACAGCTTTTGACCAAGAATTTCTCTATTCACAAGGAACTAATTCTCACTTAAGCCACACAGCAATTTTTTTTTAATCTTTGCAACTAAGAAACAAACAGACATACATATATTAATCATGCCTAACAATTTAAAAAATGCCATTCTATAGCATCTATCCTAAAAAATACTTGCTTTCCATTTTCTAATTATGCTGCACCTTTTTTACTTATTCTGCATATACAAACATATTTGTTGCATTTGTGGATATATTTCCTTAAAAATATGTTTTGAAGAGTGTTAAATGAATGACAGAAGAAGGATTCTAAGATTTTAAGTAAAGTATTTGATCTTTAGAAGAGTTAAAGTAATCAAGACAGGTTTCTACACTTGAAATAAAATAATATTGTAATGTTTTCCCAGTTTCAATGCATGTGAGTTGGCTCATTAACAGGGTAAAACTCTTAATTTCAGTATTCTTAAAGACTCATCTCTACTCCGGTGTTGCATTGCAATTTTAGGTTTATTACTTCTACATAACAGTGCAAAATTGCTGTAATTACAATTACCTTTACTTTCAGATTCTCCATCTCTCACACAGCCTCCCTGAAAGGTTTTGAACAAAATAACTATTTAAATAGGTGACTGAATGCTGTAACATAGTTATCATACAACAGACCTTAAAGCACAAGCAGCAAATTTGCTACTGAAGTACATGGCTCTTCTGATATTCAATGAATGAGACAATTTCTCCTGACTTACCCTTGATGGAATCTAAGACATCAAAACAGAAATTAATAATAAAAACCCAGAAATTACACAATTTTTGGAAGCAAGAAATGCTAAATGGAAGAGATTTTTAGTTGCAAGTTGTCTGGTTTTCCTGTTTAAAGTATAGACTCCATAGAAATTATTGCTTTCTCAGATAGTTTCCTGAATTCTGTTTCAGCTGAACATGACTGAGGCAAAGAAGGGAAGAGAGGAAAGAAAGGCAGGGGAAGAAAAAGAACAAGAGAAGAAATCACTTCTAAGGAATGGTTACTAATCTAAGTGCCAAATATTCATAACACAAAACATAGACTGTTGCTGTAAAGTCATAATTATCAGCTGGAATCTTGCCATACAATATGTAAAAATAGCTGTGTGCCATCTGGTAATCATATTTTTCTCAGGCAAAATGGAAATTAAGGACTACATCAATGTTAATCCCTTAGCCTTGGGACAGTGTCAGAACAAGCATATACTACTTCTTGGTATATTTTTTCATAGGCATGCCCCTTGATATTAACATAATAATTCAATTTAAAAATTCTTATATTCTAGAGTAGGTCTTTCCTAAGGATGTAAGGCAGCTCATAAAAAGAAGAGGACATCCATATTGACAAATACTAACTGGATTGCTTTGGACTCCAGCTCTCGCTCTCCTCTCCTTTTTAATCTACTGTTTTCAGTGTAGCTCTAGTATACCAGCTTTTAAATATGAAAATCACAGCTTTCAAAATTGAATTAATTTTACTTTTATACATGCTAATTTACAGATGATCATGCATGCAAATTTCCTAACTTCATTCGCATTTATGACAGTATTTAATATGTTTTCTACTGCATCCGAGCAGTAATATATTTCTTAATTTTTATAAACTGTATAGCCTTTCCAAATGCGTTCACTTTGTTTGTATTTATGCATTTTGCTAGGCATTGTATGCTTTTTACTTTAATTGATTTATAACTTACTTTTTCATTTGCATTCAGATGAACAGAACAGGAGGACAGACCAGAAAAATAACAAATGATGATGCAATCTTTCAATTAATAGAAACATATCTTATTCATTAGCCAGAAATTGTTTGCAGAATGTACATGAAAACCTTAATATAGTTGCACTACTCCAGACCTTCATCTAATTTATGTTTTCAGGGAATAAAACCTTTCATAACTTAAGTCATGACAAATTTGCTGTGACTAACTGCTCTAATTGCACATGTAACTAAATGCCTGTATCCTAAGTGCATTGACTTCCTGACAATCCAACTCTACAAGTGTTGTTTTTGTTATGTATTTCCCAAGAAGCCATTCAGTATTTTAATCCTGAAGATTGCCATGTGGTGAAGAAGGTGCATTAATTTTTACTTTGTTTTATGTCTTTTATTATTGGTATACAAGGTCCTATTGTCATAAACAGAGGAAAATCACAGGTGAGGCATTTTCGTTTACAATGGTTTCCAAGCATGACTTTGGTGAAAATCGTGTGCCTTGTGCAGTGACCTTTTGCCTGTCTCTTGCTTCCACTGTCTGCAGAGTATGGGTTTAACCAGTCTTGGCTGTCAGGTAAAGCCAATTAAATTTTTTTTCCTTGAGTTCAGGCTGAAAGAAATGTGGTAGATGCCTTTGACAGAGTCCACAGTCCATCATAGGCCATTATTAGCAAGCGTAATCCCCAAATGCATGGATTCAAATGAAAGCAGCACCTTTCCTGATAGTTGTTATAGACGCCTGAGGGACTTGTTACTGAGATGTATTTTACTGAAGGTTGTCTACACCAGAGTGTTCAATGTAAATAAAATACCCCTAGAATTCTTATATCAATGTTTTTTTCAGAAGCAGCAGGAAGATTCTAAGTCTTGTGAAAACAAGGAGTACTCACATTGCTTTTAATCTCTGGTTTCCTATTCTTGCCCCACAGTCCTTCAACCTTATTTAAAGCAGTACAGATAGAAAATTCATAGTTTCTTACTTTTCCTTTAGGAGCCAGAAACAGAAGATTTCTTAAATTCGAATAAAGCTCCTGAGTGAATAGCCCATACTCCATATGAGAAAAATCTTATGCCTGACAGTCTCAGGACTGACCTGTGGGATCAGTCCTGTTTTCTCCACCTGGAATTTTTCTGACCATACTGTTGTCTGCACTGCATTTGAAGTCAAATCAGAGTCTCACTGTATTGCAAAAAATACAGTGTTTTTTCACAGTGAGAAAAAGCTCAATTTTTCAGACCAGAAGCTTTAACTTTTGGCCTTGATTTAGAACACAGAAAATTAAACATCTTTGTGAAGTGCAAATGTTAGAGACTGCCATTAAGCTTCCCTCAGCTGTTAGAGTATTTTGAAATTGTCTGTTCTTCACAGGTAAATTTTTCTTTGCTTTAGGTTACTACAGTCCCTGAAGTTGCCTTAAAAAAAACACAACACCTAGTACTTCCTTTTAAATGGTTATCCCAATGTTAGTTAGGCCACTAATATTATTTCATGGCTAGGTATGCCATTGAAGGAATCACACTATATTAGGCACAAATCTGCTATTTAAAATAAAGATGTATGTTGAAATAACTATACCTCAGTGAAAGTCTAAAGCGGAAATTGTACCTTGTGATTCTAATTCTCGCTGTCAAATGCCAAATATTTTGACAGAAAAGTCAGTGTTTCCTTAACACAGAAATATTGGCCAAAGCAAGAAACTCCTGAGATATTTGGATGGAGCAATAATTACCCTTTAAAGTATCAGCTCTCTAATTTTCAAAACAAACCCACTTTTTTATTGGCACCTCTCACAGACACCAAGAAATGAAACACCATCATTTAACCCTCCACCATCCGAAAAAAAAAGGAAATATGCCAACATTACTCTTCCATGAGACAACACTGTATCAACACCAAAATGAAAATTTCTTTGAAATGAAATAAGAATATTTTTCAAAATATATTAAATATTAAAATGCATTTCATATTTCTCTCTATAAGAAATAAGGATCTTTGATTTTTTTAAAGGCCAAAATCAAAAGCATTTCTCATGTAATCATTGTGAAATTTGAGGCAACAGTAAACTGATAGAAATTTGACTTTTGCCACCCTTGCTATTCAGTTTACCTTATAAATCACACTTATTACTCAGGTTGAACTGAAACTATTTTAGATGGGATATTCCAAGCTGACTGTGCTGCTTACAATTTAAACACAAAATCAGATTTTGAAAGGAAATTAATAAAAAACACATGGCAGTTTTCCATCACTTTTGATATGATACTGTAGTAAGCATATTAAAAGAAAAGGGAACTCAGTAATGAAGGCCGTGAGTATGATGTATATTTTTTTAGATATACATCATACATATAGATAGGCATCAGAGAGAGGTAAAAAACATTTGTAATCAACTCAAAGATATAAACCATTTCATAAATATTTTCTCTTAAATGCTCATTAATGGACAGAAAATTGTTGATAACCGTCTTCCGTAAAATAATCTTGGATAATTTTAGGTCCAAAACAAAACAAAGCAACAAACCCACAGAAAAGAAGTCACAGGTAGGCAGCCATTTAGCTAAGAATCAAGTTGTGACATTGTTCTGTGGAAGCTAATCTTATCAGATAAATATAAAACTTCAAAATTTTGAACATGACAAAAACTTCAGTGTTTTCCTGATACTGTCCAAGAGAGAGTTGTGAACTTCCACTTCAAGGTGCACAGGCTCAATCATATGTCTGTCTAGAAGACATCTAGCTGCATTAGTATGCTAAATGTGTATTTAACATTTCTCACTTCTCAACAGGGCTCAGACATTGAGATCTAGTGCCTAAATGATTAATTTATCAGCTGTCTAACATACACTTATTCAGCAGCAAATGCCTTCACAATAAATGCTTGTGTAAACTGAACTTCTAGGGATGATTTAAATTTCATTTATTTTCTTCCCAATGTTCCAGTATTTAGACCAACACAGATTTTTTATAGGTATATAATATATACTATATAATATAATGAATACTAGGTTTTTGCATTGTAATTTATTTTCTAATTCCCAAAAATCCAACCAATTTACGGGAATTTGGCAACTACTGGGGTTTTATTCATGTCTCTTTCCAGAAGTCTCTTCAGTCCTCTCAGTATTAAAACCTCCATTGGTCTCTGCTGGCTGAAAAGAGCTCTGAATATTTGGTTTATATGCCTGGCTTAGGTAAGGGGGGTACTGCAGGGGTGGCTTCTGTAAGCACTGGAAGCAGAAGAAATAGAGAATTTGGGGTAAAGTTGAATCTAGGAAGAAGGGAGGGATGGCAAAAGGTGCTATAATATTTATTCTTATTTCTTATTTTCCTAATTTGATTTGATTAGCAATAAATTATATTAGTTTTCCCAAATTAAGCCAGATTGCCCATGACAATAATTGGTGGCTGATCTCTCCCTGTCCTTATCTCAACCCCAGAGCCTGTCTTCATTTTTTCCCTCCGTCCAGGAAGGGATGGATAAAGTATCTTGTTGGTCTACCTGGAAAATAGCAAATGCTAACCCACCACACTGCCTTTTGGGGGAGATGGAATTTCATTTTTTTACTGCATGTCAGCTTAGCCACATATTTTTTTTGCATTATTTCAGCACTGGAGCCTCAGTTTACATGAATATTCTTAAGAAAGAAACTGCATATTTGCCATCCCTTTCATTCTAATTAAAGATTAGAATGCTGGTAAACATGGTAAATTAGAAGACTAGTATATCAATTGGGCTATTCAACCAAATAGGACTATAGGGGCAAGCATTTTCATCATTGGAAGCAAGAGGAGCATTCATAAGAAGTTGAGTACAACAGAGGCAAAAAATTACAACTTATGGCAATCTACCTTCCACTAAGTCAGGATCAAATTTGATCTATCAGCCTTTCTTCAAGAAAACCTTTATCAAATGTGCTATTATGCTTGAATATACAAGAAAGTAGCAAGTGTAGGAATGTTAATGGCTAGAGGCTCAAAACACTTGGCCATTTGCAAAAGCAGTGTGTGCTTTTCTGAAGATATGCAATGCACCTGCCTTGGTGCAGAAGGGTTGCACACCCAACACCAGAGGTTACAAGCTGGTATCATGCCACTCTCCTCCCTTACCTAGCTGGCTCAGGTGTGAAAACTTCCCCTGGGAGGCATTGGCACATTAAGAGTTATCCTGAAGGTATTAATCCCTTCTAATGGGCATAATTGGGTCAGCTATGCTGATGTCAGAGGCTGCTGTCCTGCCTTAGAAGGTGACATAAGAGACCCTTGAAGTGCCCCATGAGCCACAGCATTAAATCATACAGTGTACAACTCTCCACCCTAGGGGAGCTACTTGGGCCTTCCCATTCAGCCTGAGCATAAATTAACCCACTGAAATTTGTGTTTTGTGGGCTCCTCCCAGCCCAAATGGATCAAGATTACAATCATTTTCTTGACCAACAAACACTCAGATTGCAGTGATCATCACTGGATCCATAGGTAGTCATGAAATAGCTTTCTAGCATTTCTTTGAAAATTAAATTCTCAGACAACAAGGCATTTAGGGCATTGAATGAAGTTTTTTTGCTTTAGTTCTCTAAGACATTAACCTATGCCTGATACCACGCCAGTAAATTATATCTAGGTGTTCATATTAGTGTGGATCAATAAATCATATTACTATGCTTGCTGCCATTGCTGCTTTTAAGAATTTGTGCTGTGTACAATCTGTTCTGTTCCTACAATTGTTCAGTATAAAAAAGAACCCTTTTTAGTCTCATAACAAAAATGAAAAATTTCTGATTTTATGAAATGGTACAGTCCATGTCAGAATACAATCATAGCAATTTTTTATCAATGACCAGGGGAGCTACAGACTTCTGGACATACTAGGAATGAAAAGTTAATGAGAAAATTTAAAACAGCTCACACTTCTGATCTTTCCTTAAGGCATAAATACAGTATTCTGCACTGCCATAAAGTGTTCTGCACTGCCATAGCTGGAATTGTAATTTTTAAAGATCTGATAATTTACCAATTTGCATTTTCTACACCTCTTCCTTCGATCACAGTCCCACACTTTCTCTGTATTTTAGTTACTTCACAGCTTTATTATCTGCTTTTCACTGTATATCAATTAATAAAAGAAATCAATAGAAGAAATATTTGCAAAAATATTTCAGCTCTGAAGATGGATTTTTTTGCTACAGTTTGAGGTCAAAGATGAAAAACATTTATTGCAATTTCTGCTGCATAATGTGATTTAGAGCAAAATAGCATTTTATATTAGTGTGAAAAATTATCTTCCAGCATTATTCTGTCTTCAGAAGTAAAACATGGAGAAAACTTGATTCTATGTAAAGAACTACTTTCATTAATATAAGCATCTGTAATATAAACATCTGTGGATAAACTTCAGATTCAGAAGAGTACTGAAAAATTCATAGTAATGTTTTTTATACTTCTCTGTTCAATATCATCATGTACTAATCAATCACAGGCCCGTTTTATGATTTACTCCATATAAAACTTCCAAGGAAATACATTCTTTGCATTGTCTCCCTATAAATAATGATTTTCAGTATTTTTTTTTTTTCAGAAAACAACGTGGTAGATTTTCCAGGAAAAAAACTCATAATCTGAAATATCTTTGAAGCTGCTGTTTGTAATGTTATGTACATCATGTGGGATGATAATTTTCTGCTGCTTTTGAGAATTTCTTAATTCTCAAAAAAAGTGCTTTGGACACTGTAGGTAAAGCCAGAAGGTCTCCTGTTGCTGAGATTGCTGTCTTTTATAGGCTTATAAAACAGCAGATCCACAACCATCTGTTGGCAAGCCTTGGTAAAAAAAAACAAAGCAAAAAAAGTCCCAACCAACAACCCGCCCAAAAAAGAAAAACAACCTACCCAAAAAACTGAATCACCAACCTCAACTGATATTATTATAGCCTAGACTTACTTTCATATTTCATGAGGCATTAAAGCTAAGAAAGTGGTTTATGCAACTTTGAAATAGATTAAAAGAATGGGTTAGCCAAACTTCAAATTAAGCCTCAGTGGAGTATTTTGTCATCTCCATGGTGCATTGTTAAATCACAATACAACTCACAGAGTCTCATGACTTGATTAGGGCAGAAAGGCATCTTAAGCAATTTGATCTAATTGAGGCTGCTATTTATTGGAAACATTACTTAATTTTCCATTTGTCAACAATAAGGAACTGCATTAATATCTGCAGTTGCTTGCAGAAAAGTTGGGGTGCCCTTATATGATAATGGATGTAATGAAAGTGAGGCCATAAACATAAGGGTGATGTTAAACCTTTCAAGCCTTTGACACTGACCATTCAGGGTGAAAAAGCCTGGCAATCAGAAAGGAGAGACAATTTTCTTTTGCAGACTGAGAAATGCAGACAAAGCTCACCAAAAGCAAAACTGAGAAGTAATGAGCTCAGTTTCTGGTTTGGGATGCATGCCCACAAACTTCTCACAGGTTTTGTACATGCTGTGTGTGCAAGATCCCCCTCATCAGTGAGTCTAGGGACACGGTCTGAAAGATTGGCAGCACAACTCTTGTACCACTAAACCCATTACTTGCAAGAGTTTCTGTCAGCACTGAGGGACTCCGATGGCCAGGCTTTGCTCTGTCTTTACTGCTTTGTGTGATATGGATATATTGTAACACATATTTATTCAGCTCTAGAATGTGCCCACTGCACTAACTAAAATTCTGCCTTTCTTTTTTCTGTTGTCACTAATCAAGTCAATAAATAATTGCATGGGTTGTTTGCCTGGATAAGCATCCTCTCTAGGCCTCATAGTGCTTACACAGCTGGAGAAAAGCTCAGTTAAAATCAGGTCTCTTTATTTTTGTGAAGTAGAAACATTCCTCTCCTCATTTTGGGGATACATGTAGTGAAGAAATGAAAAGTTCACTACTCATTAAGAAATCATTGGGCTCTGGGGTCTCTTTTGGAAGCTAGACTAAGTAATTTAAAGGAATCTCTACTTTGTGCAGTAAAGATTAAAATAACTGGTACAGGTGCAGGAGTTTGCAAGATCCTGGGGAGGGATGTGAAGGGGAAAGATTTTTTTCAAACCCATTAGTAATTTTAAAGGCCAAATCTAAGCATGGGTCTAAGCTTCTGCAAAATTAGTGAGACACTTAGCTTCAAAGGGAGAGGTGCTTTCAATTGCAGGTAATGCTTTTGCCTCTAAACCTGTGAGAATGGGGTGAAAGCAAGTGAAGCTCACAGCAGAGCAGGGACTGCACCAGAACCCTTGCAGGGAGCAGAATCAAGGACTGCCCATGCTAACTGAGCAACCAGGTCAAACATGTCCCCAGTAATGAAGATCCATTCATTACTATAACATGTAGGCTACACTGTAGATCACTTTCATGGTCTCCAAAGAAGCTGAGCAGTTATCAGTAACGTTCAAAAATCCACTGGAAAGTCATTCATTTCACTTTATAGTCCTAATTAGCCATTTGTATAGTTCTATAATTAAATATGCTCCTTTCTCATCAAGTTTTTCACTTTAGTAATGATACCACTGTGCCACAAACAGGCCCCATGCTGTTTGGTTTGGGACTTATTCATAGCTTTTAATTGGTCACCCAGTGGTTAGCCAATAACCCCTTCTATGGGAAGCAACACTCTGAATGCTGTTAATGGGCTAGAGGCATAGTGATTGCCTCCTGGTACCCAGCAGTACTGGGAATAAAGCAATTTCCTCCACTGTGTTGTGTGCCCAATAGCTAATCCTCTCCACTCCTGAAATGTACACTATTTGGTTATAAGTATTTGTACTGGCTTACTTACCGCTGGGTTGTTAATAGGCAGTGATTCTTCAACGCTCCTTCAGTGAAGTTACAGTCTGGCTGCTGACTGCTAATTAAAATAAGTTTGTACTCTAACACTGCAACTAAAAGGTAGCAAGGTCATATTATTTAATGCAGCAGTCTTTTATTTAATAGTGTTTGTACCATATTTATTTTTTGCATGTTTTGCAGACAGTCAAAACAATTATTGATCATATATTGATCACAATATAGTCAAAATTATGCACAGACTAATCTTTCCTTCCTTGGAGTATTATCACTTGTCTCTGAATACACAGTTAAAGAACAGTGGATGCCTGCAGATTTCTCTTTAAGTCTATTTCTCATCTTGAAAAAATAGTGGTAGATGACAATGCTCTAAAAGGACCTGTATTCATGAGCACTGAAGTAGTTCTTAACCTAATAAGGTTAAGAGAGCAAAGTTGCTATGACTTTCAAAAGCAAATTATTATTTTTTGCTACTGTTTTAAAATCTTGTTTGAATAAGAACCCCTATCATCAGTGTATCTGAATGTAGCATTCATCTTTCATCTGTTGCATGTGCTTGCCACCAGCAGATGACAAGCTCTCTCCAGCAGAAGTAACTGTGGTCCATTTGCTTTGCTTTCTAATCTCCTTACAGGAGGGCCACAGAATCATTCTCGGCCATATTCTTACAGTAGTTAATACCTGTGACAGAAGTAAAATGTTATGCCTTTTAAAAAGTTGCTTCCAATCTTTTGCTTCTCCATATAATAAAATGGAAGTTTATTTATCTGGGATCTCCAATACAGTGTAAAGCACTTCAATTTCAACAAGGTGCTAGCACAATGTGTATTTTGATTATAGAGATTTTTCCAGGTTTTTTTTTCTTAAATAAAATCGACATGCATCTTGGAAATGGGTTTGGTGTTTATGAAAAGCTAATTATCAGGGAAAAAATGACATTTGCCCTTCTACCCTTCAATTCTAATATGGATATTCCATGCCAGTCTAAAACAGACACGCCTTCTCAATTTTACATCAATGAGGAATGTACACAGAGCATTACATACTCCCTGTAAGCTGAAATAAAGCGAAATTGAAACAATCTTTTTCTACTGTGCTGTCATTTCTTAATACCAGGCTTTATCTAGTAGCACTGACAGGCAGCATGCTGCTCAGCCTCCAACTGATTTTACTGCTAGAAGAAATTTATGTGATTTTGCTTCATCTTCCTAACCTCTGGAATGTAGTTAGTAGTTCTTAATAAGAAAGAGATAAAAATGAATAAAATTCTTAATTACTGGCATGTTTGATATCCACAGAGTTTCTACATGCAATTTTTGTTTAGAAATTTCACTTCCCTTCGTGATTTTTCTTCAGTCCCTTAATTTGCTACAGTTTTACAGAACAGTAAGAATTTATTAACTTCAAACTCAAACAGAGCACATTTTGTATGCTTTATAAGGCACAAAGGAGCACTCTCAGGGTTTTGAGGAAGGCTGATGGCCAGGAACCATTCAAAATCGATTAACAATGTTTTGTTTATGATGCATTATTTTACTTCTTCTCTGATTCATGAAACAGTTGTGTGTGACAGTAATTTCAGCACATTAAATCCTCAGCAGTAGAAGCATTCATATGCAGAGGTGATTGCACATGTTTCACCTGAGTTTTGATGGGCTAGGTATACTTGGGGAAAAAAAAACATTTGGATACACATCCTTAAATATTACATTGAATGAAAAATGCAGGGTTACTTTTATAATGAAGTTTACATAATAATGTAGACAGTATTTTTTTATAGGTCATTCTTTTTGTAATTTGGGTAGCATTCACAAGACCCAGCTAAGTATCAGCTAAGGAACCCTTTGTGCATTTTATGGGTGTACAGAAAAGTTTGCATGTTGTACAATTGTACAGAATAGAGCCTTGCTGGGGGCAGGGGTGAGAGCAAGGAGAAAGGATAATTTTTGCCCAAAGCTTAACTATCTATAGACTTTTTAGCAGATAATGTGCCTATTTTATTTTTTCTAATCAGTTATGTTACCTTTTTAATTCATCATAATATGATTTGGAAAATATCTAATTTCAAAAGGTGATTTTTACAATTAATATCTTAGCTAGCATTTCCTCCTGTTCCTCAATCCTCTCAAGCCCTGTTCTACCCATTCTCACTGGATCTATCACCTCAGGTCATTTGGCAGGCAGCCATTTACTCCCCCTTACATGAAAAAGAAAAAAAAAACAAAACATATTACTAGGTGCATAAAAATATGATTAATTAGTTGGGAAAGTCAATAGAAATATTTTGATTTATTTCCTTAGGTCTTGAATCAAATTAATAGCAAATAACAATTAAGAGTAGCCATAGGTTCAATCTCTGAAAAAGGTGTGGTATTGTTATATTTGTTTGATCCATGGGCACTAAAACTCAGAGAGATTAAAGTAATTTGCTGTCATTTTGTTGGAGTCTGTTCTGGAGACTGAAACAGAAGCTGTAACTACTGAATCTCAGACTACTCCCCACCCACCAAGCCTAAGGATCAATATTTTTGTTTAACAGTGCAGTTCTCTATTCACTCTTATTATGCTAGGCATTAATATCTGCCATCATTAAGTTGGTCTTGTGAAGAGAAAATATATTAAAACCCAAATGAACACTCCCTGCTCCCTGTAAGTGGAAGAAGGGTAGATTACCTTTTAAAGTGTAACAAACCCAAGAAGTTTGGCAAGAGATAGCCCCAGCACCTGAAGCACAGATTTCAGACACCCAGCCCGGTTTTGCTGGTGATCACAACCATGCAGTCAGCACAACCTTGTACAGTCACTTAGCACTGCATTGTGATGACTCACCAGCTTTCCTGCTCAGTAGGTAGTCTGCTGTTTAGATGTAGGGTCATTTTATTTTCTAAAGTTGCAAGGTGGGGAATAGCTGACAAACTCTGAGTGTGTTTAAAGACACCTGGAAAACAAAAACCATATCTATGTGTCTGTACCAGCAAGCAGGAGGAAGGTGTGCACCCTTGCTTTATTAAGAAGACACCCCAAACATGCCCAATAGGCAGACTTGGAGATTTGCATGCAAGAAAACTGCCTGCCATTTTTTATTTCTATTTTTCCAAACCAACAAGACTGAGTGTACTCTTTGAGAATAAACTTGAGTACATCAAAGAATATTGTAGGTTCACATAATCAATTTTCTTTCCTAATGAAAACAGATCCACAATATTGGCTGTTTGGGCTAAAGGGGAAATGATGTTATTATCACCTGATTGGAAGAGTTAATCTACTCCACCATGCATCATGATTTAATTATTCCTAATTGATCTTAATAGATGAATGTCAGGTCCAGCCTTGCTTGGTTTCAATTATAGCAATTTTGCAGCCTCTCTTTGTAGTGGATCTTGGCAAGTATCTGATGATCTCTGCCTGTCTACATTTGTGTTGAAGCACTTCTAGATTTAGTTAAATGCTACTTGAAGATTTTATGCATTATAGCATCAAGGAAGAAGAAGATGGATATTTTACAAGGGATATTCTTTGTATGTTGTTTGTGTCCATTTCTAGTTTCTGCAGTATTGGAGCTGTAGTGGTTGCTCATCTGTTGGTGACTAGTATGGAAGTTTTAGGAGAGGATGAGTGAAAAACCATCTGACTTTTAAGTCAAACATGTTTAGGAGTTACACTTTTTTTTTTCCATTGTCATTTGCTGCAATATTCATGTACTACCACTGAAAAAGAAAGAAAGACAAATATGGTTTTTATGAACTGAGAAAACAGTTCTCTGACATGGGTTATTATATTGTCTCTTTATTGGTGTTTTTGTTTGCATTCTAAATAAATTTTTAAAAACTTGCTCAGGCTGGCTATCCTAGTGGGCTGTAGAAGATCAGTAAAACAATATAATAGAATTGTAGAATGGTAGAATGTGTTGAGTTGGAATGAACTCATCAGGATTATTGAATCCAACTCCTGGCCCTGTGCAGGACACCCCCAGAATCACACTATATGCCTGAGAGCATTGTCCTAACACTTCTGGAACTCAGACAGTCTCAGTGCTGTGACCACTTTCCTGGGAGCATGTTCCAGTGCCCAGCCACCCTTCAGATGAAAAATGTTTTCCTAACCCTTCACCTAACCCTTTCCTGACTCAGCTTCATGCTTCTTCCTTGAACCTTGTCACTGGTCATGAGAGTGATTTGGACATGCCCCTCCACTCCCCCTCATGAGATGTTGAAGAACATGATGAGGTCTCTCCTCAGTCTCCCCTTCTCTAAGCTGAACAAACCAAGTGACCCCAGGTGCTCCTGTACCAGGTTGTGAGAGACTGAAATGTTATGGTTAATGGTTTAAACATTGTTTTAGAGGATTTTTTGTCCATTATGTCAAAGCTGCAACCACCAAAGCCCACCCCTCCCTCAATACTCTGACTGGAGTTTTGGACTGTGAGTTAAGCCACCTAATGGGAACTTGAGATAAAATAAAGGAGACACTACTGTTCAATTGTCTCAGGTCTAGGGAGAAGTAAACAGGGCTCAGGGAACAGAGCATATCTACAGGAAAGTCAAACTCATCAGCTATGCTGAAAATTAGTTCTGGCTGAATCTCACGTGGGGGAAGGCCACAGCTCACAGGCTCCTTTGCTGAGGCCAGGTTTGCCCACACTCCTTTACAACTCAGTGGAGAGAGAAGGAGAGTTTTAGGGGGGATAGCATAACCCTGGCCAGAGGGAAATAGCACCCATCTTCCCTTACACCAACTGGGTCAATTGTGAAAAACCCCTGTGCTGGGGAGGCCACATCCACATGGGACATTCAAGAGAGAGGCAGCTGAGGTGGCATCAAAAACCATTAGAGACTCCCAAAGTGTCCCCCAGACTCATTCCTGAGGCCTTGCACCAGGCAATTGAATGTGAGGCAAGTGATGCAAAATGATGCAATAGATCCAAAGCCTGTTGGAAGAGACTGTGTCAAACTTGTTTCCTCCAAGGAAGGTACCTGGGCATTCCTACCAGGATTCCCACCACTGAGAAGGAGAGGATCAAAAGCATGCTGTTGTGATGCACAGAGTAGGGTTATTTTGTGTTTAATCTGTCCCTCTATCACTCTCTCTCTCCACCAGCCCTTTTCTATTTCTTTCTATTTCTCTCTCTCTCATATACACTTACTGTTAAATAAAACCCATACAATTGACTCTGGCATGTGGTGTTATTTGCACCCTAATTCAGGCAGAATCCTCTTTCTAATAACTTCAATAAGTGGATCATAACAAGGGTCCAGAATCTGGCTGAATCATATCACTGATCTCTAATTGCACATCTCTCTAATTTGTCAATGAATTTTTGCTGGTCCTCTCTCTCTCAGGAATCAACAGCTCCTCCCAATTTAGTGCTTTTGGCAAATTTAAATAGTATTCCTTCAAGTCCTGTGTACTAGTCATTAATGAAGTGTTGAAGAGAAGTGGGCTGAAGATGGAGTCCTGCAGATCCTTACATGTGAAGGGACCCATATGATGTCCCCTCACCCAGTAAAACTTTGTGACTGACCCACGACCAGTTGCTCACCCATTGAATTATTCAGCTGTAAGCTGAACATTTGTCCAGAAGGATTCAGAGAGAAGTATCAAAAGCTTTTGTCCAAAAGTCCAAAAGATTACACCTGCTGGCATTGCAAGATTAATTAGGTGGGTTATCGTCCTGTAGAAGGAAATCAGGTTCGACAGGAAGGATTCCCTCTTATAAAAACTGAATAAGCAGAAAAAGAGGCTTAATCAAATAATTTTTCTACTTTTCCCCCTCATTAGTATGATTTCCTAACACTAGATCAACCATAGTGGTCTTTTTTTTTTTTTTTTTTGCATGTGAGAAAAAATTGAGCATTCAATTTTTGTAACCATTTTTGCTAAGCATTCTGTACTACTGAAAACATGTTGAATTAAGGCATGAAAATTGACAATCTCTTCTGAGACAACAATAACTTCTTTGGGACTATCTCAGAGAAAAGTCAATGATCTCATTTTACATGGCATGTGTTCATGAGAAAATGATATAATTTCTTTTCTTATATATTATTTCTTATATTATATAATTATTCATCACAGGGCTGTAAACAGGCCAGAGAAACATCAATAAAACTAGCATAGTAGCATAAAACTACATCTTTTTCTGTCCTGTGAAAAAGTGAAGGCCAAGGATGAAGAAATATGAAATTTTGGATAGTTAACTATAAATAATCTTTAAAGAATATGAATTAGAACACAAGTTGAAAATTAAAAAAATCATATAGACTTTGAGTAAATTAAGTTGCTTGCATTCTCTAATTTTTTGTTTCTGGAATAACTTTTGTTGCATTTCATAATAAATAACTTCAAAAGAAAATTTTATAACAGGTAACATATTATGCAAGTAGGTGATATTAAGTATACAGTAACCCAGTGAACTGATACATAGAAATTTCAAGTCTAATTTGATAATGTCCTTACAAAATTTCTGGCCATTTGGCAGCTAATCATGTAAAGGAATTGCTAAAACACCGATAAATAAAAAAAATATTGGTCCTATCAGAAGTGTTAATACTGCTCTGAATATTTGTTCTCAGGCACACTTAAAGAACTTGCTGAAAGAGCTTCTTTTTCAAATCAAATATATCTACTGTAAACAGAATTCTGGATAAGTTGGAGATGAAAGAAAAGTTTTTGGTTTGCCTTTGAGACAGTCTTTTCTTATTTCAAGGAAATTGGTAACCAGAAGGTATAAAGAATCCATAAGCATAAAGTCTACAGGCACTTTTTTCTATTTACCTCACAAACTTGATAAGCATTAAGGATATAAGATAACCCTAACAAAAAATTGTTGGATCAGCAGCACGGGAGTCTTTTATGTATTTGAAGTTAAGATCTGCATTTGTCCCTTGGTTTTAACACACAATGCACTTGTTACAGAAATTCCAAAATGCTTCCATGTCTCTGTTCCCTCTGCACACAGCATGACAGCCTCACCTCTGGGATGGAAAGTCATGCAATAAGGGCTTAAGTACAGGCCCTACTCCACAGCACAGCATCAGCTGCATCCAGTGATAAATAAAGCGATGCCATTTGTTGATCTATTACTTTCTCCATGGGCATTTCTGCTAGGGCTATGGCTGTCATAGGAAATGTATTTCACTTAGATATTTGCACATATTGACTCTAACAAGGCTTCTGTACTTCCAAGCAAGTGACCTTCATCACTTCTGATGGCAGATCGGTTGCTTAAAGAGCTTCTATTGTGCACTGCTGGAAAGAGTATATATTTGAAGAAACAGCATGTAATTCACTGAAAGAAAACTACATTACTCAGCAGACATGTCACTCAGGCCCACACGGACTATAAAAATATGTTCCAAAGCTAAAATATTACATCTTGTTTACAGTTGAAGGGACCAAAAGTGATTTACTGTTGGCAGGTTTACCCACAAATATTCAATTTTAATGCTTTTTGCGAACAGTACCAGTGCTATCATGTCTCACTGGGGAATTATCTCACTGCCAAGGCCACATACAACACTGACTGAAAATCAGTCTAGAGGCAAGATCTCCATTCTCTAAATGCATCCCATATTAAACAGGGTTAGGATTTTCCATTAGTAGAATATGAAGAGCCATAGAAAGGAGAAGAGAAATTGACAGACACGTATTTCTTTCATGCTCTGTCAAAAAATCCCTTACCATATTTTTGCTTTCCTCATTAATGTTGCCACTTTGTCATAAAACTGGGAAAGGAGCAATGGGAGGGGGAAAATTCCGTCCTACTTTACACTGAAGATCAAGGAATTTCTGAAGCTTGAGCAAGACCTTTTAACCACTGCTTGCATGGAAGGATATCAAATCACATCTTATCTATTCTCCAGTGCACCTAACTGCAGTCTCATCCACTTCCCTCCAGTGATGAAGCCTTTTATAATGGTACATGTCAGTTAAATTAGAATCCTGACAGATCCATGCCTACTGGCCTGATCCGAAGTCCTTTAAAATCAATGAATAGATTCAAGCCACCACTGCTGCCTCCTGCCAGCTTTTCTGTGTTTGGGAAAGACCACAGGCTAAAGAGTTGTGTTGATAATCACCAGAGTGCCTACCCCATCTGTATAACTTGGGGAGAGCCAACAGAGCAATGACTAATTAAAAAAAAAAAAAAAAAAAAAAAAAAAAAAAAAAAAAAAAAAGCAAATGAACAACAAAACCCAGAGGGAAACTTTCGGTTGTTTCTATTCAATAGATGCAGACAAGTTGTTCTTAATAACCAGAGCAAACTATTTTCAGTGTTAGAACCTATTCCAGAGGATTTGCAAAACCACATCAGCAGCTCATCTAATCTAGCATCCTCTTCCTAGTTCTGCTGGATATTTCAGGGAAACTGCCCAATTTCACAATTCATCTAATAATATAAATTTACACAACTGGGAATCTCTTTTTTCCCCTTTCTCAGCTGCTAATCAGAATATGCCCTGAAGCATGAGGATTGGTTGGAGAGAAGATAAAAGCATAGAAGAAATAATAATGTAACTTATTGAAGTATTCCTTTAGACTCTAATGCATCCCACTACAAATTAATTTTTCACAGTACAAATGCCCTGTAATAATACCCTGAACTACAGATGGATCAGCTATGTCATGTACACCTGAATGGCTGTGCAAAGGTGTTAGATTTTAAAGGAAAGATCACTTACTATTCATATATAAAACACTGCTGGGTACTGGCAAAGAACAGTGGGACCGTAGCTTTGATGCCCTGGAAATAAATGTATTCCTCCTTCTCAGCAGTTTCACTGTCCACAACACTGGATAGCCTAAGCTTTGTGCCCTTATTCTTTATTCAGCTCACCAGTAAATAAATTAATAAGACCAGAAAAGGAGTTAGAGTGCCTGGGGATAGTCAGAATAGTCAATGTTCTGTATTTCTACCTGTTCTGTGTTCTTTAACATTGCCAAGAAAATCAGAGAAAGGAAGCAGCATGGCTTGTCCCATCATGGGATTGGCATTTGCAGGTCGGTAACCATTAAGCTTCCCTTTAGGCAGTCATTTTGCAGGAGAGCAGTTGAGGTACCAAGCAAGCAATAACCATGACACCAGCACTGACTAGCACATCTTTGTTAGCTGTCTTTATAATTCAAACCCAGCAAAGCAGCCTATGGGAAGTGGACTGACAGAAAGGTTTGGCCATTAGCAGATCCTTTTGTGCTGTTATCCCTTTTATTATGTTTCAGAAAGGCTTTTTTTCCTTCTTCAGTGCTGAAAGACATTGCCTGCAGCAGTAGCCTAGAGAAAGCAGACATCACCGATGTAGGACAGCAAGGATGAGTGATGAATTGCACTGACACACTTGAGTTTATAGGGTCCTATCTCTTCTTAGAGAAAGAAGGCCAAGAGGGAGACATTGCCTTCACATTAGTAGAAGGAGAGCATTTGTGCTGGTTGAATGTCTGTGTTTGAGTCATACATACTTGAACTGGAGTCAATGTGAGGAACATACATAAGCTGTTCATTCTGATGTCTGCTTTCTGTGCTGTCTCCCACAATAACATGCCTCATAGAAACAGTAATCAGAAACTGATGATAAAAGAGCAACACAGAAAAAGAGAATGAATGGTACATGAGTTTGTATGTTACCTTTTATTGCAACTGAAGAAGATGCCAGACAAAGTGGGTTGAGTGTGGTGTATATGACTGTATGTGGTGCATCTGTGTTAGGGGTCTGCTACATTTAACCGTCACCATTAGATATGCTTGACACCTTCTACTCACTAATAACTTTTTGAAGCACAAACCAAATGAGGTTAGACTGCAGCATGCAGCTTCAGTCTCACTGCTGGCCAGGAATTCTATGAGTTACTGTCAGCACACATCACTTGGCAATGGATGTGGCTCGGCGCTGCATTGTTTGGAGTACAAAGCTACTGAAGAGAAACTTAGAGTAAATATAGAATGACATAATCCTTACTCTCATGCATCTAGCCAAAGAGTTCAGTTGCTGCTTCAGCTGCTCGATTCACAGGAGGTGTGACTGGAGTTTAATTTAAAGGATCTCTTTTCTTTCGAGCACTGCTTTTATGATGACCATCTCATTGCGAACTTCAGCTCTACAGAAGATCAAGAGAGGTTTTTCTTCTTAAAGTTCTGGTTGATCCCTTGAAGAAATTAACCACATCCTGTTTTACTTTTTTTCTGATGCTAACATCAGATCCAGCTGTTACATGAAAGAGCAATCCCTTACAAACTTTTGAAGGAAGCACAGATGCCAAAAAGTTTGTAATAAATGTTGTGCGTTCTGGATCTGTTGGTCTTACTGTGCAAGCACAGCCCAATGGTTCATCACATAAACAATTGAACTGATATATTTTGGATGCACTGCACTGTGTCTGCACTGTATGTTCCTGTTCAGAAATTATTGAGTTAAAATTAGAGGATTGAATGGGACAAGTTGAAAGACATTGGCAAAATGGGTCTTTAAATGATAGCATTCACTTCTTTAAAGATATAGACATTAGTGGAACTGTGCAGCTAACAATCTCCAGCATTTTTGATCAAGCTTGCTGAGCATCAAAATTATTATTGCTTGACAAAAGCCTAGCACTTGTTAGTAAATTTTCTCAAAGAAATAAAATATAAAAAACCACAATCAACCAAACAAAAAACCCTTGTAACCAATTGAGTTATATTTCTTTAAGAAGAAAACTATAAAAAATTGAGGGGAGAAGTTAGAAAATTCTTTTAACTTTAGCACAATAGTATGACACCTATATTTGGGTGATATAGTTATTATAGTGCTTAGGTTAGTACTATACAGTGCTTAGTGCAAATACCAGAGGCTAATGTGGCCTTGTGCTAACTCCCTACATCTGTGACTCATAGTCTTGTGTCAGCTTATTTTTGTATATCAGACTTATGTGTACTGGTAGATGTCTTGATTTTGAGAGCAGAGGTAGAATGCCAGTGTAAGGAATGGCAAGAGAAGTGCCTTGACAAGAGAAGATCCTTACCTGACCCCATATCTGAGAAACTCCTGAGGAGAGAAGATTCATCAGAGGGTCTGGGACTGTAAAAGGAAATTTTGAGGAATGGTATGTTCCCAAATGACTATCAAAGACCCTCAAAAGACCTTTACTCATATCCAAACAAGTTCATGGAAATAATTAGCATATATGTATATATTCAGGAAATTACTACATAATAGAAATGTGATGAATATGTATTAGTTTCATGGCTACAACCTAGTCTATCATGTTGCTCCTTTTGCATGCTTTAGGATAATTCCCTATACATCCAGTGCTGCTAAAAATGTAATGTTTGCTTCCCAATCTTGTTAATTGTTTGGAAAGTTTATTTTTCAGTTTTCATTGACAGACTCAACAACATAACAACATCACTGTTTACTAGTGGACTAATTTTCCTACTTCTATATGTTTTATTTGTTTTTTGTTCTAGGTGAATAAGCCTTTAATAATTTTAAACCAGACAAAAGTATTAGCTAAATTTTGACACAGGTCTGTATGAGACTTCATTTTTGAATGCCATTCTGCACATCTTTCCAGTGCTTGATCACAGGAGGGAGAATAGCTGCAATTTTTTAATGTTTATTTTCTCACAGGTGCTAGTTGAAAAGAAAATAAAACATCTGTGGGAAAGAAGCAGAGAATGAGACATCTGGGACTAAGAACATATGTTACCTTTATATTTCACCTGATTCCTCTTGGGTACAGCTGAGCTTAAGTTGGAAATTGAAATTAATTTTTCCACTGCTTCTCTCTTGTATTGCCACAAGAGAGGAAGAAAAGGAAAGCCTTTTCAAAATTCATGTCTTCCTTTAAAAATAAGCTCAGAAAAAACATTATTGGGAAAAAATAAATCCTCTGGTAGTTTGCTGTGCTTTCCTTATTTATCCCCATCTTTCCCCTCACAGCCAAACTGTAACAAATCTGCAGCTGACTGCTTCTCTGCATAACTCTTTTCTACCTATCTAGATAATTCACATCTTCATCAACATCTGAAATGCTGTAGGATGATAAGTTAATATTCTCTTCAAAACCAGATCTAGTTTAGAGAAACAACCTGCAAATCCTTATGAATACATATTAAACCCTTTGTCACCTTCAAGGACCATACTTTCAATAGATACCCATATTTTGTCTCTTTTTTAACTCTGTATGCATCACAATTCCTTGGTATTTCTGTCCACATCTCATTTTACAGTATTTGCAAAGATGGTGATTATCACTTGGATAGCAATTGCGCCCTTTTGCATGCATTATTTTTTCACGACACCTTGCAATTTTGCTTCATTTCCTATGAGCTCTATATGTTTATAGTGTCATTTATTAGACTTGATCCTTGAAATCCAATTTTCTGGATATTTTTGTGCAAGATAAAAATGATGGAGATACCTTTTATCTGCCAAATTAACACTTCAGAAACATGCTTATCAAGATGACTCAAGAAAAGGCTTTAAACATATGTGGATGGTAGGTGAAATTCTAATTGGAGGCCCTTTCATGATGAACTAGATGACAGAAAGGAAGTTGCACCCCAGTCTGATGTGGCAAGATAAAGCAAGGGACAAATTTAATTTCTTTGCAAAACTCAGTTTGGAGCCTCAGAGAGCAGGGGGATTTTGCACTCATCTGGGGGATAAAAAAATCAAAAAAAGAAAACAATGAAATATTAATTCATTGTAAGTTAGAAGTCTATTGTTTCTTAATATTTCCTAAAGCCAAATATTAGCTGAAGGCACAGGCATCACTGGAGTCATACCTGCACTCTACTGTAGGGCCTGTGAAGGAAATGGATTTTGTTCTTACCTCATCCAGTTAAGTAACAGGAAACTCGAGGGCTACATTTAATTTACAAAGACTTTGACTGTCACTGTGACTAGAAGCAAAGACATGGTAGTTCAACAATTAGAATGCACCCTTGCATTTCGACTTCTAATTCTATCAATATCAATATTTTTCTGTTTTGTCCTGGTAGTGGGAAAGCCCAGAAAAAACCCTGTTTCTATATATCTATAATACATCTGGTTTTACTCTCAGCAACTAATAAGAAATAAGGAAAATTTTCAAAGCATTATTCAGGATTATGTCAGTAAATTAGAAAGAGTTCCAAGAAGAAAAATAGGTTAAAATGTCTTTCCTTGAGACCAAAACATTAGAATGAATAGCTGTGCTGTTTAAAAATCCTATGTTTGAAATTTGTATATATGATGAAAAGGAAGGTATCTTCCACCATAGTCTTGGGTATAGCCAGTCCTTTTAGCACAATAATCAGACTGGGAAATTAGCATTATAAAAATAAAAATGTTTCTTTTTGATAAGTAAAAACATTAGAAAGGAAAGCCCAGATACGGCTTAAAACAACTAGCAGTTTTTGACCTGCTGCTGTTGGGACATCTCCTTTGACAAAAGATGTGCAAGAAAAAATACTACCCAAAACTCCAGAGAAGGTTCCTTTTAATTAGTCAAGATCTAAACGTGTATACAAGACATGAACAAAAAGATATCCAACTTTTCCTGCATTATTTTGTAAATGAAACACTTAGTATAACCTTGATGGCTGTTTGCCTCTCTCCATAACTGGTATTTCATAGTTGTCAGCATTTATTATAGTACATTAACACTGCAATGCATTCATGACCTGGAATAATGACTCTCTAATAGGATCAGGGGACATTTAAAGTTCCTCTTTTCATATATTTTGAAGTCTCTTATGAGCAGAACAATCAAAATTCATTGCCTAAAGGATCATCTGTTGCTGGACATTCAGAATCATTTGCAATCATTATTAGTTAAGGTGAGACTTAAGCACTACAGAAACTATGTAGCTCCAGTTGACCATGATCGGTGTGTCACTTGGCCTGTTGAGAAAGGACTACTGGCAGCAAAACTCCACTGCTGAAAGCTGTTTGCACAAAATGGTACCTTGCTGATATGAGACACAATCCTAATTGCTACTTATTCACAATGTAATAACTATGTAACCAGCCCTACAATAAACTCTTCCAGAAAAGTCAAATATCCAGCACATTTATTTTCAGGCTAGTGAAACAATGAATAAATTGCTGTTAGATTTTTTTTTAAATTGTCAAATATTTGGGGTAGTACCTACTGAAGCCGAATGCTCTCAAATAAACAGTAAAATATGCTTTCATAGTTTCAATCAGCAAACAAATCACTTGTAATTCCGTAAAGCAAAATATTCCACCAGTTAGCTCTCAAGAGTTCAGTTTATTTTATTTGCTTT
Organism: Erithacus rubecula; assembly: GCF_903797595.1. Taxonomy (NCBI): domain Eukaryota; kingdom Metazoa; phylum Chordata; class Aves; order Passeriformes; family Muscicapidae; genus Erithacus; species Erithacus rubecula. The sequence continues at coordinate 756,018 of NW_027635670.1, forward strand.
CCAGTGTACTTAGATATTGCATCATGTATGCAATACATGTATGGGGTGTTGGTGTCCAGGTATTTGAGGAGTAGGAGCTGTGCTGCAGAGGTGGCTGTGAGGAGAGGCCAGGAGCTTCCCTGTACCCAACACACGTGGCTCCAGTCAGGTCCAGTGGATAAGCCATGGGACACACCTCAGCCAAGATGGGTTTGTCTCTATGACATTACATTAAAGAAAAAAAATAAAAAATCTTGCATGGAAGTCATGAGAAAAACAGCCTACAGACACCAGGACAGAAGAGGAGGAGGGGAGAAAAGAGATATTCCTGCCAAAGCAGAGATTCCAATGAAGCTTGTAACAAATCACAGAATGGTTATGGTTGGAAGAGCCCTCAAAGGTTATCTAGTTCTAACCCCTCTGCTTTAGGCAGGAGCACCTTTCACTGCCAGGTTGCTCAGGGCTTCATCCAGCCTGGCCTTGAACGAGGGATGGCATATCCACAGCTTCTCTGGGCAACCTGTCCTGCTGCCTCACAGCAAAGAATTTCTTCCAAATATGTGATATCAACCTCACTTACCCCACAGCAAAAATTTCTTCCTAAAACCTAATCTAAATCTACTGTCTTTCAGCTCAAAACCTTCATTGCCCCTTATCTCTACATGCCCCTGTAAAAAGTTTCTCCAGCCTTTTTTAAGGCTCCCTTCAAGTACTAAAAAGACTGCAACAGTGGCAGCTTCTCTTCTCCAAGCTTCACAGTCCCTACCTTCTTAGCCTGTCCTTGTAGGAAAGGTGCACCAACCCTCTGATCATCCTGGCCACCTCTGGGCTCTTTCCACCAGGCTGATGTCCTTCCTGTGCTGGTGACCCCAGAGCTGGATGTAGGACTGCAAGTGGGGTCTCCTGAGAGTGGAGAGGGGCAGAATTCTATCCCTAGCCCTGCTCTGGATGCAGCTCAGGATGTGATTGTTTTTCTGGGCTCCAAACACACCCTGCTGGCTCTCGTACAGTCTTTCATCAACCAGCATCCTTTAGTCCTTCCCCAGAGGGCTACCCTCAATCTCATCCCCCTTGGTGCTGATAGTGGGGTTGCCCTTTTCCAGGTGCAGCACCTTCCACTCTGTCTGGCTGAACACATGAGGTTCCCATGTGTCCCATTCTTGAGCTTGTGCCAGTCCCTCTGGATGGCACCCTGACCTTCAGGTGTTTCAGCAGCACCACTCAGCTTGGTGCCAGCAGCAAACTTGCTGTGCACTCAGTCCCACTGTCCACAGCATTGTGAAGCTCTTGAATAAGAATCAGTGTGGGTGCCTGAGGGACAACATTTGCCATCAGTGACACTGCTGACCACTGCCCTCTGCATGCACCTGTCCAGCCAAGTCCTTATCAGCCAAACAGCCCACCAACCAACCCCATATGTCACCAGTTTAGAGAAGGATATTTTGGGGAGCCATGTCAAAGCTGCTACAGAAGTCCAGATAAATTATGTCTGCAACCTCCCCCCTTGCCCATCACCATGCCATAGAAGGCCACTGGGTTGGTCACACAGGATTTTTCCTTAGTAAAGCTGAGTTGTCTCTCCTGAATTACCTTGCTATCCTCCATGTGCCTTACCAGGGTTTCTGGGAGGATCTTTTTTCATGATTTTCCCAGGCACAGAGGTAAGGCTGACAGGCTGATTGTTTCCAGGGTCCTTTTTATTAATTCTTTAGAAAAAAATGCAAAATATAAAATGCTTCCATGACTGAAGACTTAAAGAAGACAATATCTGGATTGAACAGGCAATAGATGGCTGAATGAAAAGTGATTGTTCTTTTGCCCTCATATGTGCATTAAACCAACTTTATATTAGATGTTTTTTAGAGCTCCACAATTTCCATAAACATATATGGGAAGATTGGGCTATGCTGATTGACTACCTTATGCAACTTTTCTAGCAATACACTTTTCATAGTTGTAAAAATAATAAAATAGTTCACATCAAATTCTTTCATTGGAGTAGTTATTTCTTAAAGAATTATACAATTATAAATAAATCATATGTCTCTGCTTTAGTTACTGCCTTTAAAATACGTGTTTCATAGTAAGAGCATACACTTCCATGACAAAATTACTCTTAAAACTATTTGGAATGCTATTATTTTCAAGCAATTTTTATTTATTTAAATGAAATTGAAATCGATCCTAGTTTATTCTATAGTGTTACTAAACTATGCACCTGCATGCTCCATGGTACATCCTAATTAAGTCAATGTAACCTGTAACACTATGCTCAACAAGATAAATCAGATGCCATAGTTTCTGTTCGTTATAGAGTTGTGAACCTTTTGAAAATTTATTTTACCTGCAAATGAGCTAATGAATTTTTCCTCATTATAAATTTCCAACTGATGTGCTTTATTTTGAATTAATTTAATATTCATCAAAGACAATTTAGTACTAGCGACTGTCTTTTTTTCTCCTATGAGAAACAGAGTGTGGCTGACAAATAAGTTAGAAAATATTTCTTTACTTATCAACACTTCAAACAGTCATTGAGGTATCTGAATTTAGCAACAATTTATTGTGGAACAAATTTCAGAGGGGAAAGAAGAAAAGAGACAGGATAAATGACAAGAACTCAGAGACCAAGCACTTTATCCAGGTAGCTTAGATACAAAAGCAATTAGGCTCTGGAATGTACCTTTCTCTCCTCAAGCTCCTGAATTTGTTGCTTCCTGAATTAACTTTTGTGCTATAAAGAGATTTACTTGGGTGTTCAGAGGACCTAGTGCACAGAAGTATTTACAGAGAACACTGCAAGATTAGGCTGAAAAAATATGGCAACACATCTGTCTATACAAAGAAATGTCCATTCACATGTGTTACTCTGACTTCAGATGCTTGATAATTGTCACTCTTCCCTCCCCACCCTTTATAAATTGTGATTCTGAGAGGAAACTAATTCAGCTAAAAATCCAAGATCACATTTGGATAGCTTAATCAACCAGTAGTTATAAATCTTTCCCAAGTGGTTAATGAGAAGTTTAAATTAACTGGTTAATAAGTACTAGACAGCACCATGAGCATGGCAGCAAGATTTCAGTCCTTTCCAACAGCGAGCTTATCTAGCAGCTACAAATTAATAGCTGAACTTTTTTGGCCATACTGGTGCCCATGTAGTGATATCATCACAACATTCTGCTTCTATCTCATTGCTTTGTGGTGTTTGACTCTTTGACTTGGACTGGCATTCTACTGAACAGGATGCCCTGGCCCCCTGGTTTAGCCAATGGCAATCTGTGTTGACAATCTGTGACATGAACTGATGCTTCACACCCCTGGTCTAATACTGGAGTAACTTAGGTTGGGGCTTGATGGCTGAGTGTCTTCAAGGTGGCTTAAACAACAGCTGAGCATAAATATAATCAGATTCCCAATGTTTCCCAAATTCCCAGGTTCCCCAAAAAACCCAAAAAAAAACAACAAAGCAAAACAAAAACAAAACAAAACAAAACAAAACAAAACAAAACAAAACAAAACAAAATAAAACAAAACCAAAACAAAACAAAACAGAAAAAAACAGATACAACAGATGACCTCAGAAGTCAGAAGACTTTAGACATAAAACAACAAGTATAGGCTGAATTAGATCTTCAAAGGAAGAAATACAACTTCCCAATAAAAGTTCCACAAGGGTTTGTCTATAGTGTCCAGACCTGTTTTGACTATTCAGAAGTCTTGAAGTAGCCTTTGCTACTTTAACATAGGACCTGTGACTGAACTGAGCACTGTGAACACTGTTACCAATCTCTTGAGCAAAATTTGGTTCTTCTGATGTACAGAAATTGCAAACCAGAGGTAGACATGAATCTGTGGTTTGTGGTTTAATCACTTTATACTCTTTCTGGTGATTTTTTCTCCTGAAATATCCATACATCCACATAATGCCATGGTCACACAAACACATTTATGAAAATATTAAATGGATTTTATTAGCAGTTCAGAGTAATTCATTATGGTTGTTGCTATTTACATTTTTAGATGTAGTCCTCTTGATCCTCACTTTGCAAATGACATCTCAGAAATTTTATATTGCATTGTACTTTGTGCATCTCATTTGTACACACAACCAACATGTAATCTAACAAACTAGAGTGTATCTGGGTTATACCCAAAGGCTTGCCATTGATACTGAAATCAGACAGATAGAAACTTTCTAATACTGTTTTGAATATTAGAAAACAGGCATTCTTTATTACAGTGCACTGGTCACTCAGGGGATCCCTCCTCTAATCGAGTGTCCCAAGCATTGGGTAAACCAAGCTTTTATCATAAACAGTGATTACATGTTTATTGGCTATCCCTGATTACACTTGATGTATATATTACTTTATTTTACCTTGGTCTTATTGGAAGCTTCATTGGAAGTCCTTATGTGGTTCTTTGGGGTCTGTCTTCAATGTCCTGTGTAGTTTTTACATAGTTGCTCCTGGATCCTTGATTGTGAGTAGTGAAATATTATTGTTTTGCACAACTTCTGCTGTGTCAGTCTAGGAGGGCTGAGCTGGTATCCTGCTTGCTGTTTCCATGACTCATGTTTGCCTAAGTTGCATTCTTTATCTACTTCTTCAAGCTTGTGCTGCTCTGTGTTCTGTTCTATTGTCCTTTTCAGAGTAAAATGCTGTTTTGTTCTGCTGCCCTTCTACTGCCACTGTGAACCTGAATTTGAGATTGAAGTCTACATCTGTGCTTGGCTGGTTCAAACATTTCATATGGTCTGTCAGCACTTATGTTTAGACATGACTAACTGAAGATGCCTCTGATGAAAGAAAATGCAGTTAAAATGTTTATGACATGACAGAAAGAAAAAAAATATTTTCTCAGTATACTTCAATGTCCAGTAATGTACCAAAAATTGTTTTATCTTAAGAATTCCCAAACATTTGTGGACTATTATTTTTATTTTTTTTTATTCAACTTACTGGTTTGGGTTTTTTGGAAGATTTTGGCCAAAAAGCCCTGGCAGAACTTACCTTATATCTCATCACTTATTCAGAAGGGGCAAATTTTTCATTTTGCCTGCAGCTGAAGGTTGATCTGCAGTATCCTGAAGTGTTGGTGAAGGCTGCTGATTAGTAGACCTTAGATACAACTCTTTGTCAGCTAGAGAGCAAATGCTCTGCTATGCAAACTTAATACAATACTGACATTTAAAATACAGAGCACCTGTGCATAACCACAGCACAAATTGCTTCTGCAAGCAGGTAGAATATATTTTGAAACTATTGAGGTGTAGGATATCTCCCAGAGTATCTGGCAACATGTTTATGCCCAAATGGTAATCATTTGGGTTACAAAAATGGTAACCATTAACCTATTCAGGAGTAAAACTGCTCGGTTTACAAGTCTGGTATGTGGTGGCTTTAAATTTATCTGTGTTTTATGCCTGTTTTGAGGTGGCTTTGAATCTGTCTTTTATCCAACTTAGTTCTTTTCTGAACATTTTTGTTTTGCCTCAAGAATATCTTAATTTGATAAAATTCAAACCTCTACCTAGTCAAGAAAAACTTTTAAGCATTTTAAGCTTGAAAAAGCATTCTTAAAATGTACACCTAAGCTATTTTCACGGGGACTAATTAATGTGTAAAATCAGTTACACGAAGAAAAAGCTCAATAGCAAATTAATATTTACCCCTATATAATACTAAGTAGATATTTGTTCTCAAGCTCAGGTTTTATTTTCAGTTCTCATTTAGGTTATGTGTTGTCTCACCCTTTGAGATAACATTGAAACATGATGACAACAAAGGTTTTCCTTTAACTAAAAGCAATTCCTCTAAGATCCAGAAAGGTAAGATTTTTAAACAATAGGTTTAAACTGCATTCAGCACTGGATGAGTTTTCTTGTGTGCTCTACCTTTATCATCATTGAAGTATCCTTAAAAATCGCTAAAGGCAATCAATTCTTTAAAGATTTAAACATCACCATGCAAATCAAACACTTCTATTAATATAAAAATATATGTATAAGAGTAAAGAAAAAATATCAACCTGAAGTAATTATGCAGGTATTTGATTTTCTGTTTTGGATCAGAAATAACAGAGAAAAAGTAATATGCCAATTGAAGTTTATTCCCTTCTCTTGCTCATCTCAGGGAACACACAGGTGAAATAATTACACTGGGCTATACAGAAGTTTTTGTGTAACTTTGTGGTGTTTTTAGACTTAGAGTAAAATCAACTGAATTTCTGATTGAAAGAGCAATACATTTAAAATGCCAGATACCTTAAATATTTTTTCTTTTTTTCTCCAGTGTGATGCGAGCTCTAATAGCATCCCTGATTTGAATTTGCAAACAATCTAGCAAACATAGTATTTCAAAATTAGCAAGCCTACTTCACCATTTTGATTGCCTGCAAAGGCAGTTTCTATGCATTGATCTCATATGTAATGTAGTTTGTCATCTAATTAATGATTGCTTCAAAGTGTCTGATCAGACCAAGATTAGTAAATCATTAAAAACACAATCTACAGCCAAAATTGTATCCAACTTGGCACCAAATGCTAGGGGGTTTATGCTTTCAGTTGTCAAGGGCACTTTGAGTTTCTGTTCCAAGTCACATTAAAATGTGACATTTTGTACTGTGTGTATTGTTAAATTGTATATTTTTACTCCTGTCTGTTATCAATAGCATGCTTGACATACTAAAAAAGCTCTGATTTAGGTATCACCTAGAATGGCATTCAACAAAGGCTTTTGCTTCAATAAATAATTAGTACATTAATTGCCAGATATTTAGGTTTAAAAGGGTATCATCGGCTATGTCCTCTTGAATTCAGAAGATATATTACTACAGCTTTAATTATTGTTCTGCATTTAATTCTTTCAAACTTGAATTAGCTATTCACATAACATATGTCTGTAATGTGTCATCTGTCAAAAAGCTCCAGGCCAGCTCCAAAGGGGCTTATGTGAGTTCCCAGATCAGCCCAAGAGGGTGGCTAACAAATCATGGACCAAATTCTTGCAATACTATGGAGGGAATGAGCTGTCTGAAGACCATGGGGAGGACTGTGCATGCCACTTGCCTTGCTTGAATTGACCCTTACTTCCTTACACGTTGCCTCATAGTTGCTTGAGGAGAATCCATAAAGTTGATGGGAAAATTGTCAAGATCTCTGCTGAAAAACAAATTTTTACTGAAAAAAAAGTACAATGTTTTTTATTGTAAAAACTTCTTTTGGTTTAGATTTAAGTATTTTGTGGGCTACTATGAAGTAATTATTACTTCATAGTAATGAGAAGAGCTATGGAGTAACCATTCACTACTGACTGCAAAAGATAACTCCAAAAGTTAATTCTTTCTAGCTATCATAGGAGTGACTGGAAGTGAAATGCAAGTAACCAACGTAACCCAGTAGAAATCTTGGGTCTTATGAAGGGGACATAATACCACCTGTAGACTGGGCAGATTTTGGAGATTATATGTAGGTTGCTTTTGAAAATTCTCTGAATATTTAGGATGGATATACAAATGTAAGGTTGTCAATGGCAATGAGACATCCTAAAGTTACATTTATTTCATTCGTTATTATTCTAGGTTTGTTGTTAATTTATTGTTTAGTCAAAAATGAGATGTTTGTGAAGATACAGCAACACACTAAAACCAAGAAGGAGTATCAGTAAACACATGGAAAACATAGTCAACACATAACCAATTCAGGATTTATTGATGTTTTGACTGAGAATATGATTTTAAATCATGTGTTAAACCAACTCAAAGTAGCAAAATAAGCATACATAGTTCAGCTTTAGCTCTAATTTATATGGATGTAGTTCAATTGAGTAAAAACTCAAGACACAGTTTTAAACATGCAAGTCAACAGGCTTACTAGCAACACAAAAGGAATAAGCAAATAATATTTATACACCATTTGTTAGTTCTCATAGCATCAAAAGAATCTCCATTCTCTCATTAGTTAGAGCCAGTATTAGTCAATTTTTGGCATAGTTGATGCCTGGAGAGGCTACCTAGCACAGAGGTTAGACAGAGTTAAGGGAATGATATGGTATTTATTAAAAGGCCTTCAGAGTTACACCTTGGGCAGTACAAGAGCCCAGCTGTGGCTCCACCCAAGATGGACTCTGAGTCACGAGTTTTCACACTTTTAAAAGTTTTTACATATTAGGGTTAATTTTCCAATTACAGTTCCAGGTTTTGCAGTTCCATCCTCCCAGATTGCTCTCCTCAATTCACTGCTGTTTACACTTTTTGAGCCTGAAGCTGTAATGGTGTCCTCGGCTCTTGGGAAAAGGATTGTTTTGTCCAACTAAACTGTGAAGAGAACTTGCAAACACTTTATGTGAAGTTAAGACTTATATACCAATGTAGTACAGAATATAGAAAATATGAAATCTAAAACCTAAATCTAAAGAGGGAAGCTGATCAAAATCTGCAATCTTCTTGTCAGGCTTTCTAGCTATAGATAGTTGTCCCTGTTCAAGCCAGGAGAGGGTTAATTTTTGCAGTACCCAGGAGGGGCAGTTTTTCTACACCTCCTCACATCAATGCTGGGCATGGGGGCCATGTGTCTGTCCAGGCTGGGGAGCCCTGGCAGCAGTTCAGGTAATACCATGTTCCACTGTTTGTGAATCCTTTGCCTCTTTCTTCCATCATTAGTATTGTTGCTGCTAATATCTGTTATCTAATGTTTCCAGTAAATCTTTCTTATCTTGGCATGTGATCTTTAATTTTTATGATTCCCATTCTCCTTTTCACCATGCTGCATGGGTGAGGGCATGGAAGAGTGAGGGATGATTGGAGTGTTTAGTGGGAGCACTAAACTGGGGAATGTCAATCCTGAACCATGACCACAGTGCTTCAGCAGATGAGTGAAATCTAGGTTTTGTGCCTACTTATATAGACTTTCATTTCTACTGGACACTCCTGTGAAGATTAAAAAAAAAAATTAACATCCCCCAAGGTTGATTTGCCTTTATACATAAAACTGAAGCTAAACTCACTGTGCATGTACATGCACTCAGTGGATTGTCAATTCAGTCATGCTCTTCTTACACAGACAAGTTACTCTCCAGTCCTCCTTCACCAAAATTTTGGTGCTTCCTGTATTTCAAGAGTTTATATTGTTCTAAGTATATGCATATTAAATGAAAATCGTTATAGTCAGTTTACAGTCAGATATTATTACAATATGTCTGTAAAAAGTAATTGTACCACATAATTTCTGAATGGACTGACCATCAGAAGTGGAGGGGATTTTAATAAATATCTTCTGGTGTAGATGTGCAGGAGCACTTCTTCTATGTGTGTGAACTTCTTTTTGGGTAAAGATTCTTGCTGACATGCATGCATAATTGTGTACATGCACATTCTTTCCCTATGTTGTGCATAATGTGTACATTTATGTAGTCATGCAAATTTGTAGGTAGCTGTGCATATGTTCACAGGTGTGGGTTGGCCTTGGCCAGGTATATAAGGGATAATTGGTCATAAGGAATTTTGATCCATACTCTGCTGCTAAAAGGAGTTATAGGTAAAGGTGCTAATTTCAGTATATTTTTAAATATAGTATTTTAATAATATATGTAATGGGTTATTCTGTGAGACTTTCCAATGAAGTTCAGTGCTGCTGATTGAAAGGATGGATTTCTGTTTTTGCCTCAGAGGTGGAGAAGCATAATTACTTTTACAGTAAGTTCTCACTGAGTTTAACTAAAACATGCCCTGGATTGACTTAGTGTTGAACTGTATTACAGGAACTGTTGACAGTATAGAAAGGTTAAATTAATTACTATTTGCCTACTTGTTTGGCAAATACAAATACATTAAAAATATTATATTTTACATTCAAGTTCTATATTTTTAAAAAGTAGCATCGTTATAAGTAATTCTCCATCATTGATAATATGCTGTATTTGTTTAAACATGGTTAAGAATTTTTAAGCTCAAGATTCAATGTAGGTGCAGTGATTAAAAAACCCCAACAAATTATTTTAAGAAAATGTTTCTAATATTTGTTTAAAAATCGTTTTTCTTCATAGATGTTCTTCCCAGAGAAATTGTTCTCTCTAACTTTAAACAACAACAGAAATAACAAAAACCACTAAAAAAAAGAGGATATAAACACAATAGAAGGTTGGTTTTAATTTCAGCTTGATTTAGAAAACATTTTTTGATATATTCAGCTCTGTAGGAAAGTTTTGGATTCTAAAAACAGCTGCAGATGTATTTAGATTATTCTTTTCTCTGCATTACCCCTCCTATTACAGATGAAACATCTGGGCAGTGATGCCTATAGTATCAGACCTTTGGTGATAAAAAGAGAAAAGAAAAGTAAAATCTGGTGGGAGAAAGATATTTAAACTCATACCAAGACTAGATGGAGGAACCATACTCAATGCTGCTGAGGAGGGTCCCTTTCAGAGCTGCCAAAGGCATAAAAAAAAATTTGGAGGGCTTTTCTAAAGATTGGTTATCCCTGGCACCAGCCACTTAATTCCTTGAAAAACTAGAAACTGACTTCTTCTTCTGAGTCTAAGAAGAGGTAAAATCTGATGCAAGATCTGCTGTCTTCACTGGGGATCAGGAAATGTATCCAAGTTTTATAAGTGGTGGCAGCAGCAGCTTTGTCTCATTTTTACAGTTTGTGAATCTAAAGGCAAGGCATGGCAGCCATAAGTACAGTTCATGCTCTGCATGTTTTTTTGTGGAATTTAACTCTTCTGTGCATTAACACATTCACCAAGTGTCTTCTTTCCTGTGAGTATCCATCCACCTGTATCTGGCTTAGATTTGAACAAGTTACCATAGGGTAAATTACAATCCAGCTGACCTGTAAGTCCTTAAGTCTGTGTTTTTTGCTTAGTGTAGATATGAAGTGAGATAAAAGGAGCTAGTTCATCCTGTTTTGTCTGAGAAAAAAAATCTTTGCCTGTCTGCCATTGATCTACTGTTGATCTACAGAGAAGTGGGAGATAGACCATGTAGATCCACATACCTGTTTGGTTTTTTATGTTATATGCAGGTGTGTTTACAGAAATGTATACATACTGAAGCAAACATACATCAAAAACATTGTTAAATGTTTTCTTTCACTCTTTGCTCTTTGTAAGATTATTCCATCTTTTATTAGATGTCATGGCTAATGAGGAGTTTCATCTACTCTTATTAGTATTACTTATTAGTTATGCAAGAGTTGACGCTACAGACTGAAAACATTAATATCTTTTAACATGCACAGATTCTGATATCGATTACACTGGGGAGGGCTAACGAGTTAACTCTGCATGTGCTTCAGTTCTACTGGAATCAAAATTATACTCATAATGCCATTATCAATTTGTATTTAACCAATGTATGCAAATGACTATAAGAAGTGTTGACAAATTGGCAGATGAGGTTGGGATGTAGGCACAAATTATATAGGTATTTTAGAGTACTATTTCAGTCTACATTGAGACAATTCTACAGAAAGAAATTTCTTCCCAGGGAATTTCCTAATATGTTCTATTATCTCTTGGTTACAAATTTACAGTTGTGCCACCTTCTCAGCCACAGCAGTTTAGAAAGGGGCTGGTGCATTTGAAAAGAGTCAAGATCTGTATTACCACACAATGCAGCTAGACCTTACTGATGATATAAATCTGCAGAGTACTAAGCTGAAAGTAAGTGAAACTTCCTTACTTTCACTCTTTTGGGTTTCAAAAGACAGCTGTTTTCCTGTGTGTGTTCAGTAATGCATGGTTGGCTAATATACAGATATTATTAGTCCAAACAATTGTATCATTTGAAAATAAATCTAAGGAAACCAAGTCAAAATACCTGTAGGACTGAAAATATGGCTTTTAGAAGCTGAAATAACAGGCAAAACAAGAAAATTATGTAGCTATGAAAAGTATTTTAATATCACCAAACTGTCTTAAAGAAAGGCTACTCAGTCCAGCCCTTTGAGGTGCAAGGAGATGGGACCAGATTTATAGGAACCATGATTGAGATTGAGTGTCTTTCCTACAAAAGACAGGATGGGAATGTATGCATTTTTTGGTATAGTCTACTTAATAGTGTCTAAGGGACTTTTTTTCCTAGAATTTAATATGAGGAGATTTCACCATGCCTGGTTTGAACTCGTGTTGAGTCCAGGGTCCTTCTCCTTTAATTTTTTTTCAGGTTGCAATGTGATTTGCATACCCCTGTGGCTTAGATTTACTTGTTTTCTGCAGACTTCTGTGGAATATTTTTAAAACTTTTAAAATGTTTGTTTCTTTTTGTTTGTTTGTTTGTTTGTTCCTTGTTTTACTTTGGGGTTTTTTTGTTTGTTTCTAATCATGTGCAGAGACTAAACAATCCCCTCAAATCTCCCTTTGTTAATTGGGAAACATTTTAGTCAACACAAGTTAGCTGTGCTCGGCTCAGCTTTTCATGTAGCATTTTTCCATTATCACTAAACAAGCTCATCCACACATACAACCTGCATTAATTTAGCTAGTCATCACTAGAAAATGTCTTGAAGGAGTAGGACTCATCAGTCCTTTGCATGAGCTGAGATATAAAAAAAAAATTGTAATATGGTGAAAATTCTATTACTTTTAAGGGGAAAAAAATTTGTCATGAGGACTATCAAACACTGAAAAAGGCTTCCATAGAGATTATGAAATATTAGTCCTTTGGTGTACTAAGATGCTGATTGGACAAGATGCAGAAAAATCCTCTCTTCATCTTTCCTACTCTGAGGAGACTAGGCTAGAAACTTCCAAATACTCCTCTCAGCCTATATAATGCTGATGTTCTGATGTTATAAGTATCAGCTGGGTGAACCAGAAAAACACCTCAAATCACATCAGCAACCTCTAATACAAATGCTCTCTGGGGTAAAAATGAGAGTGACAGAAGTTATTTTTATGTGAGCTCAGACTCTTCTCACCTAAGGACTGTCCTTTGTAACAGAGGCAAAGTAATTCTGGGGGGCTGTATTCCACTGCAGGGGAGTTACTGTGCTGGCAATCTGCTTGTTTCTCCACTCTCCAAATCCTATGTTGGGAACAGCTATTAGTGGATTTTGCTTCTGGTGGGTGATGCTTTTGTTATGTCCTCACAATGCCACTCACAGTCAAAACAGTTCAGGACAATCTTCATGACATATTCACTTCAATCGGGGGCAGGACATTACATATGTGATTTATGATCCTGTAGTCTTTTAATTCCCACTCTTTGTATCTGCCAGTCTTCTGTGTGTGCTGATGGGTGATAGCCAAGGTTTAGGCAATTACTGTGTTTGGCACTAAAGAACTCATTCTCTCCTATCAATGATAATACTTGTCATAGAGGAGACACATGCTTGTCAGTACAATTGAAAATCTCTATCTCAGCTCAGTAAGTGTCCCCCAAGCAGATCACCACAATGTTCAGTAGTATTCAGTGATATATACAGTATGTTTTTCTGGCAGTGGGCAAGAAAAATGTTAGCATGAGTCTTTTAGACAGCAAAACTGCACTATTTATTGAATACAGGGAAGCAAGGGAATATCTCTCATGCCTATTTGTGCTGGTTTTGTCTGGGGTAGAGTTAACTTGCTTCACAGTAGCTAGCATGGGGCTGCATTTTGGATTTGTGCTGAACACAGGGTTGATAATACAGAGATGGTTGTTTCTGAGCAGTGTTTACACAGAGCCTTTTCTGTTGTTTGTAGGGCCATGCTGGTAAGGTAGGGGTGCATGGGAGCCTGGGACAAGACACAGCCAGAACAGGTGACCCTAACTGTCCAAAGGGATATTCTGCACCATATGACATCATGCTCAGTACACAAAGTGGGGGGGAAAAGAGCAAGGTGGGGGAATGTTTGGACTGAGGGTGTTTTTCTTCCCAATTCACTGTTATGTTCACCTGGACAATACCTGCCTGCTTGTGGGGAGCAGTGAATTAATTCCTTTTTTGATTTGCTTGTGGTTGTGACTTTTGCTTTCCCTATTAAATTGTCTTTATCTCAGCCCATGACTTCTCTGCATTTTACTGGCTTTTGCCTTTCTAGTTCTCTTCCCAGAGTGGAACTGGAATGGTGAGAGAGTGAGGAGTCAGCCGCTGAGTGGGGCTTGGTGGATGGCTGGGGTTTAACCTGTGTCTGAAATAAAAGTTCTACTGAATGCAAATCAGAGCTGAGGTTTATACAGTACATGTGTTCTGAAAATATTCATTTACTGCATACTAAATAAAGTGGTTCTTTTTCAAGTTTTACATCCTATGGGTGGATGAGAGTACTTATTACCAAAACACAGAAGAGCCTTTTCATCTGATTCTTATAAATATTCGCACTTAACCAGTGAAGAAAAAATATTGTGAGTCAGGAATTGGAAATCTGAGTAATAAAATTGTAAGAAATGATCACAGAAATCTAAATTATGGTTGGTTAGAATTTGGAGCATTACTTAATGCTCCAGAGAAAAAGGCAAAATTCATTGAATGAATTTTTTGCTTTGCCTGATTTACTCTACTGTGTCATTTGACATCTGTTTCAGAATAGGGCTATGTAAAGTTTTTGAAAAGGAAAACACAAATACATAATTATTTTTGACAAGATATAGCTATGTCCTATTCATCACATGCATATTACTTATTAGCTACAGAAGGAGAGTTCATTCAATATGGTTATATTAGTGAGTTATTGCTGCTTAAAATCTCTGTTTTATCTATGAAATAAATAAGTTTTTTATATCAGTTATATGAAATTTTATTTTTTATTAATAGTTACAGTGGCACACTAAGGGTTTTAAGTAATTGACTATATTATCTATGCCTTAATAAATCCATGTTAATCATTTAAGTACTTTGCAATTTCCTACTTTTCAGTCTGTGTGAGTGTTTTTTAGGTTTTGGGTTTTTTTAATATCATAAGCATCTCCTGTTTGGGGCAAATCCTTTTCCACTGGGATCTGGCACTACATGCCTGCTTAACTAACACATGTGTCTTTTCACATTATATGACTACATTTTTAAATAAAATTAATATTCCTGTGAAACCTAGGAGTTCTTTAATGCTGCTCTTTATTAAAAAAACCTTCTGTGTGCAAGACATATAGAGGAGACATGGACCAGTAAAACGCTTTTTTGGCATTTTGCACATCAGTGGTTAACCAGCATCAGTTTGATTCTTTCCTCCACATGTTGAAACACAGCTCAGAGCATTAAAGTCATTCTCCAGTGATTGGGACAAAAGTAGGTTAGTAGAGTGGGTTGCTAGGAAACCAGTGTCAGTGTCATCTATGACCTTGCAGAGCATAAAGAGACCATATAGATTTATTGAGCTCCGTGGCACATTGTCCAAGTCCTCTCTTGGCTGCCTTGCTTTATTTCCATCTGCCATCATGCTGCTGTACTCCCTCACACATGGACACATGCCCTCTTCCCCAAAAGCAGCCACTGAAAAGGAGAAGTACTTCTGGTTTTTGAGACGTCCTAAAGCATCACTGTAATTATTCTGTTGCATTAAGCTACACCATAGTCTCTAAGCTAACTAGACAGAGAAAACAGCATAAGCAAAACTGCATCCTTTTAACAGCTGGTTTTGTTATTCTGTGGCTGTGAGAAATATCAGTTCTGCTGGAAGCAGAATCATTAAAAATGTATAAACATCGCAAAATAATTTTGCTGTCACATTCAAAATATTTTTTCAAAGTTGCATCCACAGTTTTCACAGCTGAGGTTACTTAAGGTTAAACAATCACATATTGTAGGGAGCTATGACATTCCTGTTATCTTCCTGGTTCCTTTTTTAGAAAAATTAAAGGTTAAGGTAAGAAGGAAAACAAATAAAAATTTCTTACGCTCTGAAGGAAATTTTTTTAAAAATTCCTTTGAATATGCAAAATCTTCCTGTTATAAGAATTTCTCTCCCTTTTAGGTAGCTTTAAGTTTTTACTATTTAATGTTGATGCTTGTATTATAGAACTAGAAACAACATGTGGTGGCAGACAGATAATGGAATCCTAGTCAGTATATGTTAGCATTTTACTTTAGAGAAAAGGATCACATGTAAAAATCTCAACTGAAAGTACAGTTGTGTTCCTGGACTATTGAATAGTCCTTTCTGTAGCTCATAATGGATATATGCTATTTTGTCGTTCAGAAATATTTATGATAGAAAAGGTTGTTTTTAGAAAGGGAAGGATCAGTTTCCCATAGAACAAAATTATCCATATTGCTTTCCTTTGCTCTGTTAGGTCCCAAATAAATGCTAGAGTGCAAGCAGGTAACTTTGAGAATACCACTGAACTCTATATCACAGCAGCTGAAAAGTGCATTCCACCTTGAAGGGCCTTCTTGGAGGCAATTATTTGCTTCCTCCTTTTAAAAACAGGGACTGCTTAGTAGAGCATTTCAACTGACTGTATCTGTCTTACAGGTTCTCAGACACCAAGGTGAGTATTGGGACATTAAAATTCTAGGTCACGTGTGACTCAGTGCTGCCAGTAGATAAGGCTTCTTAACCAGTTCCAGTAAAAAGTAAGAAATCCAGTACTTTGTTCATTTGTTATTACTCCCTCTCATATTATGAAACATAGAAATGGGAGAAATGGTAATAGATTAGGTAATTAGGTATTTCTTCTTCTATCTTTATGTGTGATGGTGCATAAAAGTGAGGTACACAAACTGTTTTGTTTTCCAACATGGCTTACAAGCGGAATTCAGAATCTACTGTGCAATCCAGGCCCTAGCACATTCCATGGAATGTTCACACTTTTGCAGCTGGACATATCTGAAGGAACTTCTACCCTACCAAGAGACAGAGGATGTTTCACCCACATTTGATTCAGAAACCATGCCTCTTGCAATGGCAAACTCTCCCTGATGTAGCCCATCAATGTGAAACTGTGCTCAACTTGGCACATAACCTAATTATCATGGACATAGTCAGGATCTCTGGTTCTGAGTCAGGTAATTAAACAATGACTGCCTTAAGTTCTTAATTCAATTTACACTATCTAGAGAATTTGACTAATATTGATCCTCAGGTATACAATGACACAGAATTTAATTTTTTCCTGTTATTTTTTAGAATCCATACTATAAATTATTATAATTATAATTATAGAAATTACTATGTCCACAGGTGGCAGAATACCTGTGTGGTTCCCTCAGTTTATAAATGGATAAACACTGTCAGAGCCATTCAAAGCCTCTTAGCAGGATGAAAAAAAATGTTTTAAAAGTTTCAGGCTCCAGTTAGGAGAAAGAAAAGATACAGAAGGGAGAAGTATAGCCTTAAGACAGAGACCTGAGTGAAGAGAAACCTCTTATATCCCAATCTGCAACCAGGAGCTTACCATTGCTCTGACATAGGTTGAAGTGAGTGGCCACTCTTGTTGTGTCCTACACAGCTAGCTGCTAACTCTGTGCCTTAAGTGATGGAATTAGATTAGCTGTGTAACCATAAATGGTCCTCTAGATTGCCTTGAAAATAAGTTAGTATTATTTTCAACTAAGGGACAGAGAGAAGACTGTGCCTCTCAAATTTCATTAGACAGGGAAGAAAAAGTTCACATACGTGAAAAAAAATCTAAGAAAAACTACTGAATTATAAATATACATTGCTGACCAACATTTACTTTCCCATGGTTTTGACTTCCCTCTTTTACCTTAAAAGAAGCACTGATCTTTGAATTTAATACTATCTTAGGAAAAGAATTTCCTCATCACAATATTGTTGCCTTTATGCAAAGCAAGGGGTTGTCTTGTCCTCAGAGTTAGACAGCACATAGTGTGAGGTTGTGTATAATTAGTATCTGAAATGCAAAGTTGTATTAGCGTTGGTTTCTTCAGAGCAATAAGACCAATCGTGCTCTTGATTGTCTTTTAAAGCAACAATTAAAATAATAATGAGGAATTTCCCTTTTGCCTCATTTGGATTAAAGTTAATCTGAGGCTATGCCTATATTAATAAGAGAGTACTCAGAAATAGCATTATCTATACTAAACTCCCAGATTAGTCAGTACTGTGCTTTGCCTTCTGCCCACAAATATTCCTTGCTGCTGCTGGATGTTGTTCTCAATTTAAAGTACTGCAAGGAGCATTAGAGGCTCCAGGGACTGAGGAATGGGGTGTCACACTGGGTATCAAAGATGCCAGAAAACACACAGGAAGCATTAGAAATCTGTGTGCTGTTGCGAGTTTCGATTTTACTGGGACCTCTGGAGGTGTTGTAGATAGGTTCACATTGCTAGGGTGCTTCAGTGCAGTGGCACAAGACTTTCAGGAAGGACCAGGTAGGAAGATGTGAATGCAGAGTCACCGCTTATCTGAAGGAACAGCTTTCTGGAGCTCTATCTAGGCATTAATGATGAACCAACTGAAACCTTATAGGTAAAGATTTAAAGCAGACCAGCATGGGTTACCTATGCAGTAGTATCTGTTGTAGGCCACTTGACCAGGAAGAATTGGTGGGCCTTATAAAATTAGCTCTACGTAACCTCATATTCACAGGACATGATCCTCAAGGGAGACTTAAAACTCCTTGATATGTGCTGTAAGAAAAACACAGCAGTCCATAAACAATCTAGAAGTTTCCTAGTGTCAAATTCCTAATTAGTGCTTGGCTTCACCTTGTTGGAGCCATGTTGGAGGTGCAAGTGTCAGAGACCACCTTGTTGCAGTGACCATAAGATAGCAGAATTCATAATTATAAAAGGAGGGAAAATGGAATATCATTCTTCTGGGGGGCAGGAAGGCTCTGCAGAGGCATCTGGACAGCTGTGTGGATGGGCCAAAGTCAACGGTATGAGGTGAAACAAAGGGAAGTTCTGGGTCCTGCTCTTGGGCCACAACAACCCCATGCAACACTACATGCTTGGGGATGAGTGCCTGGAAAGCCGCCCACAGAAAAGGACCTGAGAGTGCTGGTCAGAAGTACTCTTTGCTTGCAGCAGCAATAACATGGCCAGCAGGACTGGGGCAGTGATTATCCCTCTGTGCTCATCACCAGTGAGGCTACACTTTGACTCCTGTATCCAGATCTAGGCTTCTCAGAGCAAGACAGTCACTGAGGGGCTGGAGTGAGTCCAGAGAAGCACGATGGAGCAGGAAAAGGGTTTGGAGCACAAGTCTTATGAGAAGAAGTGGAGGGACCTGCTGAGTTAAGTGGACAAGAGGAGGCTCAAGGAGGACCTTGTAGCTCTCTACAACCACCTGAAAGGAGATTGTGATGAGCTGGGGGTCAGCCTTTTCTCCCATTGAGTGAGTAACAGCATAAGAAGAAATGGCCATGAATTGTGCCAGAGGGTTTTGGATAGGATCTTTATCAAAAGGGTTATTAAGCATTGGAACAGGTTGTCCAGGGAAGGGATTGAATCACCATTCCTGGAAGTTTTAAAATATGTGTGGGTGTGTCGCTTAGAGTCATGCTTTAGTGGTGTACTTGGAAGTTTAAAGTTACTGGTTGGAATTAATGGTCTTAAGGATATCTTCCAGCAGAAAAAAATATACAATTCTATAAGAAGAGAGGATACAGAATTAAGAAGCAAACATGGGAAATCTGAGAAGAACACTTAGACTCAGAGATAAACATGCAAGAATTATGATATAATTAGGAAAGTCAAAGCTTATCCTGAGTGTGATGGCAAAGGCAACAAGAAAGGCATTTGCAAACATATGTAGTAAAAAGAAGAGTTGATAAAAAATGTGCCCATTACTGAATGGATCAAGGGCATTGTTCACGAAGATCATGGAAAAGGGTGAGATCCTAGATGTCTTCTTTGCCTTATTAGAAAGATCAGTCTTCAAGAATTGAAGGTCCTTGAAACTGGACCAGAGTGTGTATGTGGGAAGAGTGGAGCAAGTAAGGTTTCCTATTGATAGAAGAGCATCAAGTCATGGAATACTTAAGTCAGCTGGGCACACACAAGGCCATGGACATTGATGTGAAGCACCTGTATGTTGAGAAAGCTAGCAGATGTCATTGCAAGAACACTTTTGGCAATCTTTCAATGATCATGGAAATTGAGAGTGAGATCTGAGGACTGGAGGAAAGCCAAGGTCATTTCTGTCTTCAAAAAGCACCACGAGGACCCTACAAACTGGTCTAGCTCACTTCAGTTCCCTGTGAATGTGACGGGACAATTAAACTTGGAAACCATTTCCAGAATTATGAAAACATAAGGGTAATATGGAGTAGTCAGCATGGATTCATGAAGGAAAATTCACCTTTCACCAACCTGGTAACATTCTGCAAAGACTAGCTTGGTGAGAGCAGTGCAGCTGATGTTGCCCATTGTGACTTTAGCAAGGCTTTTGGCACTATTGCCTAGTAGATCACTATAGAGAGCTAAAAAAGAATGTGTGGAATGAGCAGACAGTGATGGATTGAAGATCAGATGAATGGTCAATACTAGGTCTATTGATAATCTAGATGATAGGGCCAAGTGTAGCCCAAGCAAGTTCCCTGCTAATACAAACCTGAGAGGAGTACCTAATGCACCAGAGGGTCACACTGCAATCCAGAGAGACCTCAGCATGCTGGAAAAATGGCTTAAGAGGAATCTCTTAATTTAGAAAAGCAAAGTTGGAAATTCTTATCTGAAGGAGCATAACCCCAACATATGCTGTGAACCTGGCTGAAAAGCAGCTTCACAGAAAAGGCCCCTGGGTTCCTGGTGGATGCCAAGTTTGGCATGAGCCAGTAACATGTCCTTGTTGGAAGAACAAGGTCAACAATATCCTGGACTGCATGAGGAGGTGTGCTACCAACAGGTGGAGGGTGGGGATCCTTCACCTCTCCTCAGCAATGATGAGGTCACACCTGGGGTCCTTAGGCCAGTTCTAGAGGGAGTCTACAAAAGAGCTGGAGAGGGACTTTTTGCAAGGACATGTAGTGACAGAACAATGTCTCTTTGGAAGAGGGTGGATTTAGACCAGGATTAAATTCTTCACTGTGAGGTACAGGCAGAGGTTGCCCAGAGAAGCTGGGGATGCCCCATGCCTTGAAATGTTGCAGGCAGGTTAGATGGGGCTCTGGGCAATCTCATCTTGTAGAATATGTTCCTGCCAAGACAGTGGGTTGGAACTAGTGAATGATCTTTAAGGTCTCTTCCTACACAAACCATTCTATGATGCTTGGCAGAAGGGCAACATATTAGCATGTATGGTCTAATACTTACTGAACACATTGATTTTAATTGCATGAAACCTCTTGAAACCTCTGATCCTCATTCATGCAATAGACACATTTTGAGAAAAAAAATCACAGGAAGAGAAAACATTAAATTTTCATTGGTAGAGATAGGCTGTCCTCTCCAAGAGTTTGTTCAACCATCACAGTGACACATCAGAGATGTCACCAGGCACATCAAAGAGCACCTGCCCAGCAACCTTTATTGAACCATTCATCATCCACATATAGCTCAAAATCCACACACTGGCCACCCCTGCAGCGCATGGACAGCGTTTTGCAAATGTGTAGTGAGAAATTGTCTGAGCAGTTTTATGCCAAAGGGAACTGGAGAATATGTCAGTTTTCATTTAGAAAGGGTTTCCTTTGACTGCTTATTGTGGTAGAATCTACTTGGAGAGGCCAAAGAAGCATAAAAATGAACAGTTCTGTGAATTTCTCATGGTGCAATCCATAAGCACAGTTCCATAATAAAGCCCAGTCAGCTCCAGGTTTTGGCTCTCAGGATTCATGCATGTGTACAGCACCCTTGCACATGTCAGTCACTCAAACATTTCCGATAGCATTACCTTCTGTCTGTCACTTGCTTTATTTTGAAAACTTTATTTTGCAGGAAAAATGTGCCTGAAATGAAAAAAATCATTGTAAATAGGATTTGTGAGAAATGTACTCAGATCTTTGGCTAGGCTTGGAGCTATGTGAATAGACAACCATGTAGGAATCTAACTTTTTCTTAGCAAATCTGCTTTCAGAAGCACCTTGAAGTGTGCCATTGCAGTGTAGTTCAGATTTTAAATGACAGCACTACTTTGGCACCATGCTGAGTATTTACAATTATACATCCTTCTTCTAAATGTGGTTTAGATCAAAATTAGATGTAAGGAAGAAATGTAGAAAGTTATTTTTAGAGTTGGTTGGCCAACACTATATACTTCCAGAATATTGTTAGGCAAATTTTCCAGCCTATTCTTTTAGAACACTGATGTTCATATGGATGAAGATATCTTCATTTCCGCTACTCATCAGATTATTTCCATGAATTGACAGAAGTCACCCTTACAACAAGAGGTTAATATTCACAACAGAAATTTTTAATTCAAAAATTCAAAGAATTTAATGTCCCATCGATAGATTGATAGTAATTACCCTGTGAATATTCTGCTGGATGTTCTTACTGACTCATCACCTTGTCACACACTCAGATTTTTTTTTTCATTTTTCACCCTACTTTGTTCCCTCATCTCCAACATCTTTTCTAATTAGTCAGACCCATCCATGACTGTATATAGTACAATAAATGGTCAAAAAACTATTATTACTTTTCTAGTGGCTTATTTTTTGGCCACTTTGATGAAATGAACCTGTTCACAGTGGGGTCTAAAGGATATCATGACCAATAACTATCCCAAGAAAGGAGAACAGAGCTTCATCTCTCTTCTGGTGACAAAGAATTATCAGGTCAACTTTACAGATCTATGGTGCCCACCACACTTAATTCATATTTACGTCTCTAAAAGTTTATAGATACATGTATACTGTATGATATTTACATATTAATCAATTAATCCTCTAGATATGGCTCTGGCCCCATAAAATCATGTGCTCTGGGGAAAGCAGTAGTAGGTGTACCTTGTACAGTGCAGTCCCAGTGTTCTTTGTCAGTGTGCTGTTGATCAGTAATCAAAACCAAACCAAGGCCAAAACCTGTATCCCCAGTTTCACTCTCAGGACTGTTCTGGGGCACTCCATCACCATGGTACTGGAGATGCCTTGGAAAGAATGGGCAGAAGCACACAGCAGAGCACTTTGCTCACAGCTGGTGCAGCACAGGGGCAGGGAGCAGTGCAGGCATCACCCTGCTGTGTTTTCTGCACCTCTGCTGTTTGTTAAAGTGCAGGTGCTTGCTCAGTGCTCTACTGAACCTTTTGCCTTAGCCTCTGAACACATTAGTGTACTCCCAGCCCTTGTCAGGAAGAAGGCCAGCCTTGAGTCTCTAAGAGTGTCTCCTTAACTGCAGAGATTACAGTTGCCAGCCAAGAGCAAATAGTGATTTTCTGCACGCCACCTGTAGAGAAATGCCCAAATCATGGCAAGGTCACTCTAATGCAACTGGATCAGAATGATTCAGCCAAGTATTGGAATCTGTGTTATTGTGCTTAATCAGAAGACATACATTTCTTCAAAATTTCTTCTCAATAATATATTAAAGCCCCCAGGGTGCAACATGTTCCATCTTACCCTATTTTGTTAAGCAAGCAAGTAATCTATTACCTGTAAGCAAAAGAAAGGCATCGTGTATGTGTGTATGTGTATGTGCTACACCTTTCTTTAAAAATTAGTATCTGTCTCTGCCTAGGCCTGTTTTATATTAGACCATTAGATACACCAATTAAATGTAAATACTATAGTTTTCATGAATTTATGTTATGTTTGCACATATAAATTACTTCAGTTTTGTTTCAAAACAACTCGCAGAATTTCTACCTTATTTTAAGAAGAATAAAGATGAAAACATGATCTTACCCTGAAGTCTGTGGGACATAAATCTGTATTGCAATGTACAAATAAATGGAGTCTGGGCACAGAATACCTTGTAAATGTCTAATATGAAGATTACAAGGAGAAGAACTGTTGAAGTGGAGAAAAAAATGCATGAGATCCGAAACAAATTTTGGTGATTTTGATGCAGAGTCACTGAGGCAAGCAGCTTCAATGTAGTAGAGCTAAACCATACAGTATTACTTAATTCTTGGACCAAGGGCTGCTTTACCTCTTACAGGTCCTATTCAATGAAAGGTATCACTGTAGAGGCTAAATCATGTTGGAACAGATCAATCCTCAGGAATGCAGAAAACTAGCTGTTGGCAAAAGAACCTTTTAAAAAATTGCCTTTCAGCAAAAAAAACAGCATCAAATGGACTCACAACAGACTTCACAGGTTCTCTGGCCTTTGTGCTGGTAGAAGTAATTAACTCATACTTGCAAGAGTGTGAGTACAAAAAGTATTATAAAAAGTATTTCCCATACATTGATTGGGATTGCTGATCAAATGACTTTACTGATCCAGGGAAATCTGAAGTCTACGGTCACAAGCAATAAATGAAACAAAGGAATGTTTCCTTTCCCTGTCTCTGCCCTTCCATTTCAAGGTAGATGGGCAAAGGCACAAGGCAATAGCAAAATATTCCTTTTGGACTTGCTTCAAATCATGCAGTTTAACATATAGAGCTTATTGCTGAGGTCCATGAGGTTAGGTGTCAGGGCAGGGCTGGCAGCATACAAAGCTGCAATAGCTAGAGATCAAAGGCAGCAGATCTTGTAGTCAGAATTTTGTTCTGCAAAGAGATTAGTGACTAGCCTGTTCTTCTGCTTAGTATATCCTGACTTCTACAAAATTTCTATTTTTTACCCCTTTTGAAAATAAAGAGATCAAAAAAATTAATGACATCATCTTTCAATAAAACAAGCACACAAAACCCAACAAACAACAAATCAAAGACAAATAGGGCTTATTATTGGGTCATGCACTTCTTTACCTCTAACCTTTCTTCAAGCTGCCATACAGGGTCCAAACTAGCAATGGCTAATATTGCACATTGCTAAGCATAGATGAATTAATTTTTTTTAACTTTACTTAATTATCGTGAAGTTCTTCTGGTTATAACAATACCATTCCTAGCAATAAAAATATTTTGGAATTAACAGGTCAGACAAAATCGATATTGCAACATGCCTCTGATTCTACCAATTTGATTTCATTTTTTTCACGACAGTTATTTTGTGAGGTAAAATCAAGGTATTTTCCTCTGAGTTTCCTTATGCGATGAATGCTTTTTTAGGGAAGTAGGCAGTGAATAGGTAAAGCTGCTTCCTACCTGGACAGCCTTTCATAAAGTGCATTCTTATAGTGAGGTGTCAAAGTCAAGCTAAAAAATCAGTCTAATGTAGGCTCACCAATATTCAGGTGTGTACTTATGAATACAGAATACACACTCTAGTGAATAAAGAATATCACAGAGTTGTAGATACTAACAAACTGTAGCTAGAAGCACTTCAATGTTTGAAGGACCTACAGAACAGGTAGTTCATGCAAATTCATGAGGAATGCTATAAATAGGAGCAAGTTAGTGAGCAGTGATTTGACAAAAATTTACTTGAAATCTGTTAGAATCTATCCTCTTCTTAATTGTTCTTGAAATGTTCTCTTCATGTATTGCTGGACTGCCCTGAAGGGTGGGGCATGTTTTGTCCACCATACTTTGCAGCAATAGGGCATATATTACAGCCTAGAATATTTACTTAAAGGGATGCCACTACTCAAGAGTTCCTGAACTCTTGAGTTTATAAATGCATATGTACATGTAAAGAGATGTAAAGGTGCCTTTCTAAGCTTCATCCCTCAATAGAACATACAATGAAGCAGAGTGGAAGGACAAGAGCCATTGTGGGAACAGATAGCAGTCTAAACAAAGATATGTTTAAATGACATATGCAGTACTAAGCTGGCAGTAATTTTTTGTTGTTTTTTGTTTTCAAACTATTTAGTGACATGCAACTGGAAACAGACTTAGGCTTATAAAGAGATGACACATAGATCTAGAGATGACAGCACATTTCCCCAGCAGCTGTGATGGTCTCATTTGGCACTCTACAGTACTCTACTGCCTGTGGAGCACGTGGCTCCCTTGACCTTACACTCTCCCTCTGATCTTGTGTGGGAACTGCTGCCACATGCACTGTGAGATATATGCATGCAGATTCAGGGGGCATTTTGTTTTGCATTCCCTGATAGACCACATTTTCATTCCCTTTGCAAGATTCTATATCACTGTCTCTTTCTCTCCTTCCCTTCACTGCCCTTTACTTTCTCCTTTCTTGCTATAATAGACACTTCACCAGCTCCATGGCCCTTTCCTGGACATGTTTTAGGGCCTCAGTGTCTTCTTTCGCAATGAGGTACCCAAAACTGAGCAGGTACAGAGCCCCTCTATCATTGTTCACTGACTTCATTCCCCATCTCTTCAGCTGAGAACTTTTACTAATATTTAACTGAAATATAAAAGATGCAATGGAAAGGGAGTATGGAGAAAGTCAGCAAAGAGCCAAAATCCTACTCTGGTGCAGACTGAAAAGGTTTGCTCTGTTCAGTCTTTCTTCTTTTGTCCTTTGACTCAAGATTTTGAACTTGACTTGTTTTTTGACTTTGACTTGTTTTGCAATTCCACAGCCATAACAACAGCAACAATGCAAAGCTCCAGCGAGCTTGCTGCATTGCACAGGTGCTTTTTGTTTTTTATTTTGATTTTTTTGGGGTTTTTTCCCCTTCCCTGATACAAAGAGGCCTCTAGAAGAAGTCTGTTAGAGTGGAAACCCAAAAGTCAGCCTTTTTGGTTTTTACACAGACCTCACATTTCTGCTAGGATTTCTTCCATAGATAATTCTCTGTTACCATACGGAAAATCTTCCAAGCTTTAATAGCAATTATGACTCTATCAACATTTGAACATTGTTTCAGGAGATAAGCAGTTGTCTTCCTCTTCATTTCACCTCCACAAACAAAATACTGGAGCTACACTATCTGTAAAAGACATTGCAGTAACTTTCTTTTCTGTGCAGTGGGAATATCAGAACATACCCTAGCATGAAGTTTAGATGAAGTCAGAGTAGCTTTTTCCCTTAAATTAGGGAACACCTTTAGTTAACACCTTTCACCGCCCAAATGACACATTAGCAGAAAATCTACAATTTCCTTGAAATAATACATTCAACACTTTTTGAGGTACACCTAACAAAAAATGTTCCTACTAATTAAGTAACACCTGCTATTTCCTGGGCTCTACTCACTGAAAACATTTTTGTTATTAACCTTCTTAAAGAGAGGCTCTGGCAGGTAAGAACAAATCATGCCAAACATTTCTCAAGTTGATGAAAGAGAAGAAGGCAATGTTTTGCCTTTCTCTTGCTTGAATTTGTTTTCCCACAGCAGTGAAATGAGCAGAGATAATTAAGTAGCTCAAATTGCAGCAGATTTCTGTATTCAAAAGGAATATGCATCCCTCATACATAGCCTTTAATGTGAAATCAGTAAAGCAACTGACAATCCTTAACATGTGGAATAAAAGAAGATTATCAGTAGTTGACATGAATTCACCAAAGGGAAATCATATTCAGTGAATCTCATGGTCTCCTGTCATTGCATTACTGCCTGGTTGAGGTGAGATCAGTGGGTGCTGTCTACCTTGACTTCAGCAAGGTGTTTCTCACTGTTCTCTTATATGTTAGCAAGTAGGGACTGGATGAGTGGACGCAGAGGTGGATGAATGGCAGGACTCAGTTGTGGTCAGCAGCACAGGGTCCATAACAAGTGGATCATACTGAGCCAATTCTTATTCAGCACATTCATCAGGGAGCTGGAAGAATGGACATGGTGTAGCCCCCACAAGTTCCGTGATGATACAGAACTGTCAGGAGTGTCTGAGTGCTGTGCTGTAATCTGTACACACTGGGGAGCTGACTTCAGAGGAACTTGATGAATTTCAACAAGGGCAAATTCAGTCCTGCATGTTACAAGGAGTGACTCCATGCACCAGTACAGGCTGGAGGCTGACCTGCTGGAGAGCTGCTCTGCAGAGAAGGACCTGGGGTCTTGGTGGACAAAAAGCTGTGTGAGCCAGCAGTGTGTCCTTGTTATCAAGAAGGTCAGTGGGGTGCTTTAGGAAGAAAGGGGTCATGGGTTGAGGGAGGTGATCCTTTCCCTCTACTCTGCCCTGGTGAGTCCACATCTGGAGTGCTGTGTTCAGCTCTGGGCTCCCCTGTTCATGAAAGACAAAGAAGTATTGGAGACGGTTCACTGGGGAGTTACGAAGATGATTTACAAAGGGACTGGAGCATCTAATTTGTAAGGAGAAGCTGAGGGAGTCAGACCTGTTTAGCCTCAAGAAGAAAGACAGAAAATGAATCTTACCAATGCAGACAGACATCTCAAAGGTGAGTGTGAAGGGAATGGGGTCAGGCTCTCTCTAGTGTTGCCCACAAGCAGGACAAGGGGCAATAGGCACAAACTGAAACACAGTTCCATCCAAATACTAGAAAAAACTTCTTTACTTTGAGGATGGCAAAGCACTTGAATAGCCTGTCCAAAGAGGCTATGGAGTTTCATTCTCTGGAGATATTCAAATGGATACGATTCTGTACAACCTTCTCTAGTTCTTACTGTTTGAGGAAAGGGGTTAGACCAGATTATCTTCAGAGAGCCCTTCCAAACCCAACAATTCTGTTGATTCTGTAACATCATGAACAGAAAAAATAAATTTATTTCAAATACCTTTCAGTCACAAATGCCATGAATAGTAATATTGTAAGAAAATATTTTGTTTTACGTTATTGTTTGCCTTTTGGAAGTGACAAAGAGCTGATTTATCATTTAACATTCTCATACTGATTAGCTAGAATTATATGTTTCTAACTATGATGTGTCTTTAATACAAAAACTATCATCAAATATTAAAGGAAGAATGCTTTAGGAGGACAGATATTTTTTAAAAATCCATTTATCCATCTAAAGGCCACAATGATTTCTTAGATCTAAGACTTGACCAGAAGGAAAGACTTCACAAAGCTTCTCTTTACTAACTGCTGGAAAAGAAGATGAGTAGTCCTTGAATGTCCCCTTATTTCATCAGAACTACAACAAAAGACACTGGTACAATTATATTTCTTTGAGTGTTCCAGGACATACATATGATGCTAAAGGCCAGTTTGTGGTTTTGTGTATTTCAGCAGGCCAAGGACAGACATAGGCCTTTAGGGAGGAATTAGAAGTAGTTTTGTTTAGTTCTGTTTTAATGTATTAAAAGTCTTGCTCTGACAGGAAGTATTTTTATTCTCAAGCCACTACAATCATAAACTACCCGACGTTTTTTCCAGAATACTGAACCATATTTGAAATGTACTGTAGTTTACTTTGATAGAATTCCTTTAGTCATGTGGTCTAAACTTAATCAAGATGAAAACACATACAAATTTTCAGGGTTTTGTGTTTTTCTGCATATATTAAAAAAAAAAACAAATGTGAAAGGAAGTTAACAAGCCAGCATTCAAGAGCAACTATGTTCTTTGCAATGACAATTCAAATAAAATAAGCTTTCTAATCTAGATCTATCTTTTAAAACTGTTTGCTTCAGAAATCAATACTAACTGCTGCTCCTATTGCACCGTGATAGGTCAAACACTACTGAAATGGAGTTTGTATGGAAAGAACAGTGGAAGGTTAAAAACTGAATTTGATAATACAGACTAGGATGAGTTTTGAATTATTTTCCCAGTAGTGGTTTTCTGATTAATATAACATTTTAAATTGTCCATTAAAGACATTAAGACAGTATTTGTTCCATGACAAACTATAAAAATGTACACTGACTTTCTTTCAGTGAAAGAATTTACCTCAACCTATTGTGCTGGTTTCACACGGAAGGTGGGAGGGGTGGAGCCGCCTGAGAGAAAGCAACATGAGGCTGGGGAATGGAGGGGCTCCTGTCTCTGGGAGCTTCCCCTGTGGGATGTGAGGACCAGTCAGAGGCTGATTTGGTGCCTCTGGCTGGGGTCCAGCCCCCCAGCCCAGCTCCAGGCTCAGCTCCCCGGCTCCGGGCTCAGCCCTGGCCCAGGCCCTGGTGCTGGCCCTGGTGGTCCCCGGCTCCACGTGGCCCCCGGCCCTGCGCAGTTTTTTGCTCGTTTCAGCTCCCCTCTCCACATGGCATGGCCGTGCAGGGGATGGGGGAGCCACCAAATGCTCTCCCTTCCCCCCCCCACCCCCTTCTGAGAAGAGAGGCCCCAGATGATCCATATGGATCAGAGTTTTTCCAGCAATGGTCTCGCCCAGCTTCTTCACATCCTGGATGCAACTTTAACGCTTTTAATGCCTGGATAAGATTCTCGAGCTCCTGAGCTCCCCTGAATGAGGAGAAATAAAGCATGGAGTCTACAGAAGTCAGCAGAATGAAGATAATGTTCCTGATGGGAAGAGATTGAAAAGATGCAACTGATGAGTAGCTGAAAACCTTTTTTGGGGGCTATGAGTGGATTGTGACTACTGTGAAATATACTTGGGGAGGTTAAGTGCTTGAAAAGAAGACCTATTTTGCTTTGAGGTGATGGGGCTCTCTGTTTTAGGACTGGAAATATGGACAGAGACATTTAATAGAAAAAGAGATGAAGAGAATTTTGTTTTCAGCAGCTTTAAAAGTGATACCCCAAGTGTGTAACATAACCCATAGCACAGCTCTGGAAGGACTGTGAAAGTGAGAGGAAATTCATAGTTGTCAGTTATTTCCAAGTCGGGTGCAAATTGTGAAGGTGAAGACACCCCCTAAGCCTAAACCAAGAAAGGGACTTTTCTCTCTAGAGTGAATTGAAATAATTGTATAAGTAGATAACTGACTGAAGTGTTTCTGTATGTTGTTCTTAAGAAATGGGAGGGGGAGGAGGGAATAATCTAGAAATCTTATTATGCATTCTTTTTGTGTTATTAATAAATTTCTTCTTATATCCTTTTTACGTTTTAAGCCTGCCTTATCTCTGCTCCTAAATCCTATCTCTAAAGGAGACTAAATATACTAAAATTGGCAAACCCAAGTCACACCGTGACACCCATAGTGAAGAATTATGTCTTGGACCACTGGGAACTCAAACTGCTAGGGTGGCGCTGGTATGCACTAGGAAAAGCAGAAATAAGTGAGCTGGGTAGGAAGACAAGGCACCCAAGAGCAGTGCTCTTTCATTTGAACTACTGCTGACTACTGAGGGATCTGAAGCAATGATGGTGGTTTCTGCTGGTCATCTAGGACCATTAAAAGGCCTTCAAACTTGTAGCATCTGCCCACCTGTACAGGTTCCAGGTGTACAGTGCCAGAAACTGCAGGAATTCTTCTGGAGAAGATTTTCTTCATGAACTCACACGGACAAATGGAAGAAATACACATTGAAGTTTTTAATTGTTTACTTTAAATTTAATGAATCATGCTTTTTCTACATACTTGCTACTGAAAAGCATATCCTGTTGATCCATCTGCATACCCGCAAATAGAGATGATCCAAAAAATCTAAATGATCTACAGAAAAGACTCCAGCAGTAATTAACTCTTACCCTAAAATCTTATTATCTTAAAATCTGATGGAAGAGATCAAGTTAAGATAAATAAGTGACAGTTGGGCAAAAACTGCACAGTGAGGAAAGTACTGTAGTTACATTGCCTGTAATCCTTCTCAAAGTTTCATCTGTTTAGTTTTCAAGTTATTTTGTCATATTTTCGGTTTTAGAAGTGGTCCATGAAAATTTTCCTGACTGCTACTTTTGCTTCTCCAGGAGATTGAGAGAGCCAGATCAGGTACTCTCCAAGTACTGTTGGAGAAGATTAATCTTGACTTTCCTGTGTAATATTAAAAGCTGAAGTGATAGTTGGAGGTGCCACAAAACTTAAGATGTTTTTTGTCTGTTTCCTTAAAATCCCAGGGGCTGCTGTTATTTTTCATGTGGAAATTATTGCCTTACTGCCAACCAGGTCTGAGATGTAACTCTCAGTTTGGAAGCACAAAACTGCTTCTAGACCCCTTATTCATCAGCCTTTAAGTGCCAAGCAATGCCAGATGGCCATGTAACACAGAGTAAAATACCATGATGAAATACAGATACAGATATAGATACAGAAATACAGATGACCAAGGGAAAGCATTCCAAACAATGGGGCTATCTGCTGGACTGTGGCTTCTGTTCCAGGAAGACTGCCTCTAAATTTTCTCAGTGGCAGCAGATTTTGGCACATGACTTGGTTGCATATCTTCTACTCTCAGAAGCCCTATGTATAACCAACAAGAACACATTTGTGTGTAAATTTGCAAATGATGTAGATTTTCATAAATGGAAAGCATCTGAGAGCAATCAAACTAGCAATGATGTTTGTAAGCCAAGATTTTATTATCCCCATAAATATTATCACATGTAAATTCATATGTTATAGCTGTAAGAATTGCTCTGCTATGCTGGTTTTTTTTTTAATCTGCTTTAATTTTGCATCAGAAGATCATACTTCCTTTGGCTGGCTGGAATCAAAGTTAGCTCTTCCTTTTTTGAACAAATTCAGTAGTTGAATTGTCCACAAATAAGCACAGTACACACCTACCAAAATTTGATATTAAGACATTTTTTAGCTAATTCTCTAAATCCAGAAGAATTTCCTAAGATTTATGTTTTATCCTTTCAGCTATATTTTCTAGTATGTCATACAAGGTTTCCCTCTGAGTTTTGATGCATATTAGAGTTTCATTAGAATGTCTATATATCATCCTACTTAGTGGGAGATTATTAATATAATTAACGTTGCTGGTACACAGCTTTTGCTATTGCTGAGCAATAGTGTCTGAAAAGAAGTCTGAAAATTTGTTTCCCATTGTCATGTGTGCTGATACCAGATGAATTTACACAAAATTCTTAATACTCACTGCAGGGGAAATTTCTCAAAACATCCTTTTGATTATCACTAAATATTGCTGGAAGATGCCTCTCTGCTCCTAGCCAGTTGACGAAGAAGGCATTAAGATTGGAATGTAACAGTGCAAACAGAATAATTCCCACAGAGTGCCCCTTATTTCTTTAAACTGACACTGAAATTATTTTAGTTATAATTTCTCACTGAGGACTTCTGCAGGCAGGATTGCAAGACACAGTATTGGCCTTGATTGCTTTTCTGGGAAACAAAATCACATTAATAAGTAGTTGCAATAAGGAATAAGAGTGTGTCTAAACACTGGTTGCTCTGTCCTATATTACAAATAAAAATGTGCATTAAACAATTTTTTAGTCTCACAAATTAAAGATCAGTATTTATCCATGAAAATATCTCATTAACTGAAACAGTATTTCTTATCTACTACTCTGGACCATAGCCATATTTTATTAATATTTCCTTTCATTTGTGCAAGTATGTACTTAAAGGACTACCTGGATTTTATCCTAATGGTTGCCAAAAAAGATCCAAAAAGAAAGGAATGTTGTGCTTTATTATCTATCAATTCCCTAAAAAAAACCCCCAAAATTCTAAGAATTATTGTGAGGAATTTGTAAATATTCCACACAAAGTTATCCTATGCTAGTGAAAGGAAAACAAAGTGAAATACATTATTTCAGATTAACCCACTAAAAACTCTAAAGCAAACCATGGTGTTGTAAAACAGTGTAAAGTGAATGAGTCATGGTTTATAAAAGCACAGACCACAAGGAATCTAAAATCATAGAATAGCTTAGTTTCAGAGGTCTAAAGGCTGTCATTTGCTCCTGTACTTTGCTCAATGCAGGAGCAACTTAGATCAGGACATTGTCCAGTTGTATTTTGAATATCTGCAAGAATAGAGACATATTCATTCGTTTTTACAAAGATGGAGCTAAAATTCTTTCTATCTAGGTAGGAGAGTTTGTGAAAAAACCTTCATTATCAAGCTACCTGCATTTGTTAAAAAAGGAAATTCCTGCAAGGTTCATGAAATTTAAAGAAATTTGCATTGTTTACATACTTCTTTTGTTTTCTTTTGAAATTTGCAATGAGTGTATCAGGTTTTCAGTCTCAGATTAAATGGAAATTTAAAATGAATATAAGATTCTTTTATTATGAAAAAAGAACAATGGCTGTGAACACGAATATTTGCCAGTGAATTTTACATTGTTTTTACTTTTCAAAGTTACAAAGGCATTTTTAAATATAATTGCATATTTTAGTGATGCAGACAGATTAATTAAACACTACACATAATTAACTATATTTAATATTTGACTATTTTGTCTACTCTGTAACAACCTGGAGGAAGTCATAATCAATGTGTCATGAGAAAGGTGATAAGGTTTCATACAGATCTATAACTGAATTCACTTCTGAAGACAGTTGAAAAGAACAGCCTTCCTTCCTCATCTCCACCAAGTGGAAGCTTTTCCAGACTACAGGAGGTGGCTCATTTTATCCTGTTATCTTTTAAAACACCTTTTGCAAACTTTGTGCTATAATGAACTTGTGCCTAATGTTTTCAACATAAATATGGTATTGGTTTTGTGGATTGCACAGCTGGAGTTTCTAAACCACACATGAAGCATTCTTAATTTATTATTCAGGTGTCTTTGGTAAAACTGTCTTTCAGATGTTCTTAGAAAATGCAAATATATAAGCAGTTTGTGAGAAAATCATATTCTTGAAACATGACAAACAGAAGCACAGGACTGCTGTCTTCCCACACACACTTAGCTTGGCAGAAGCTTTCACAGGAAACCAAGCCATGCTAGTCCTAAAACATATACAGAAGAGATATGCTTGAAGAGATGGGTTTGGTGTTCTTTCCATGGACTCGATCGCTGTTCATAGCTAGCTGAACTTTTGCCTAGAAGTTATAAGAGCAGAGGAGATTTCATATCTGGAGAGAGAGATATATATTGGCTATTTTATTGGCAGGATGTTCTCTCCAGTAATGACTCCAAAACTCTTCAAAGATACCAGTCCATAAGGGCTTCATCTAAAACTGGGAGAACTAGTGGTTTTAATCTCTTCTGCATGATTCTCTTCTTCTAAATGTGCTATGAAAATTCTAATTTATCATTGCAATCCTCTAAGCATTTTTGCATATCTATCAGAACTATTTTCCTCAGAAAAGTCTTGTAGTTACCAGCTAAAGTTAAATAAAACATTAACTTAAGTGTACTTCTTTTTTTATCCCTTACTCTCAAAACAAAGCAAACACCTGTGTTCATTTACCTGTAGAAACCTCTTGAAGTTTTTTGATATTTTTTAGTTCCTTTTAATTTCTATCCTTTACAAAACACTTCAGCTGCTCGGAAAGGTAACACATGATTTACATATTTACTAGTTTCAGTGAGAATTTTTTACCATAAACATGGAATAGATTTTTTTCTAACACATTGATATTGACTAAAAAGAATAAACTTACAGAAGAGCTAATCTTTACCAAAATAATTGGTAGTTTTCAATACAAAATACCAAGTCTTAATAATTTCAGTAGGACTCAGCCATGACAATTTTTATGCCAGTACCCTGATTATTTCACTTAGATAACCAAGTAGTTAATTATGAAAGAATTTGAAACTTATGACTTTCCTTGCAAAGTAAGTTCTTATTATTTTTTTTTTTTAGTGAAATAATGGCTTGATACTTCATTTTGCATCAAAGAATAATAGATTAATTCTTCTTATGCTTTTACTCCTAGCTTTGGATTCAAGATGTGTTAAAAATAGCGCCACCATGCTGAACTTTAATCAGTATGCATTAGAGTCACTCCCTTATTAGTTCCTCTGTCTTTTGAGTCAGAAAAGCTTGATGATCAAAACATCAATCTACACTTATTCTTCATCAGCCAGCTGTGTTTAAAATGACTAAAAGTTATTAACTAGCCTAAATTTTTGTATTTCTTGCATTTTTGCTATTCGTAAGAAATAAATAAAAGACTTTCAAATGTCTGTTGTAAAGTCAAGTCCCTTTTCCTTCTCTGTATTCTTTTCTCATAAATTCTACCAAACAGGTGTATATGTTTTTTGTCAGCTGTATTTGTCACTGTACAAGCTGTCTCTTGCCAGTTTTTCAGCATGTTGCTAGACATGATTTATTGTGTGCTGTCATCCTTTAGTTTCTTTACAAAGAAGCCAATCTGACTACAATTCCTGAATGAAGAAGTCATCCAGATAGCAGTCAGAAGAGCGGAATTTGTCAAATAATCCACAACCTGATGTTTACTAAATCTCATACTTTTCCATTATTTGACATCTTGGATGGAACTAAAAAAGGATGAGAAGGTATTACTGTATTTCGGTTTCATAGAAGCAATAAACACAAATTTATACAAATGCATTTATCAATAGTCAATGTACTTTTAAATTAAAGAACACAGCTTTTTCTTGTGGTTTTTAGTGTTCTTTATTACACTGAAAGTCCATCTCCTTGGGCTATCCATGTTAGTTACTTGCCAATGATCTCATCATAAATCTATTCAAAAAACATAATACATAGATTATATTCATCATCATTTCGTAAATCTGGATCAGGCAGAATTAATCATCATAATCTAGTTGCCCATTAACACATCTGCAATGTTTTTTTCCTTTCACAAATGCATGTTTATACATATCTGATAAATTGGAGTAGCTCAATCATATAGACAGGGATATGGGACAAATTACTTAGAGTAAGAGGGAAAATGGTGATCTGTAAACTAAAAGATCCCTTCAATGAAAAAATCTCCAGTCCTCACTTCCAAAATTTGACACAGTTGTGTGAAGATGAGTGATGCTATGCTTCCTCCATTTTCTTTTCAATGTTTATCAATATTCATTATACAGCACCAACAATCTATGACATCAATGAATGCTTGATATAGCTCCAAATAAAGCTTATGATTTTGTGGTGTAAGATAGATGTGTTCTACAATGTACATTACCTTAGGAAAGAGAATCAATTGGCATTAACATTTGTAGGTTGTTAACAGTCTTTTCAAACTGTGCATTGCAAACATTCTTTCCTGTGACAGGTTCTACTGCTATTGTCAGGAACATATGGATCTCAAGGTGAAAGCCATAATAGGCAACACAAATGTCACTTTGATGTTTCCAAGTGCTTGTTATTATTTCTCAGGGAAGTTTCTGGCCCTATTAAGTCTACTAATATTGTTTCATCAAATTAATTCAGCACTGACAGGTACTACTTTCTCCCTTCCACCTTCTAGTATGCCCATAAGTAGTTTTCAAATCTAAACACCCTAATTTCTATCTGAATGTGGCTACTACATCTCATTTCTTTGTCTTTTGATACCAAGAAGGAAACCAAAGGCAATGGATATGACACACTTCATTTGCTCTTCCTAGCTTACTACATTTGTTGATGTCATAGAGCCTTCTTGGAAAACACTGGTCTCTTCAAATCTGAGTGGTGCTAATGTTACAAAAAAAAATTCAGTTAAAGGTAAAAAACTCCTCAATACCAATGTGGCATTAAGAAGCATGGGCTGTTTATTCAGACAAATGCATGAGTGGATATTTCCTCAAAAATATCGTGTATATTGTATACAGGAAAAATTCTGTTTCTATACTGTATTTTGCATACACATTCAGTGATTGTCCCAGAAAACATACATATGATAATAATTTTCCCAGAATCATGAACAGATTTTCCCTCCCCTTTATACATGAGTTTTTCTGCCCTGGGGGTCCCTTTGGTGGTTCCTAGTGGTCAGGTACCCAAAACCAGCTTACTGACTGGTAAACTGCAGAAAGTGGGGCTGGGTACCTTCCAGCTCTTCTGACACAATGGGCATTTTACAGTTCCATGGGCCAGTGGGCTTTGAAGAATGAGCATTGTGTTAGCCTACCAGATGGGGACAATTTTTTGTCGGGCAACACTAATATATCAACTTAAAAGAAAGCACACCTGAGATGAAGTTCATCTAAACATTGTCATTTTTCTAGTACAGCTGGATTGCTTTCCATGGAGGAACTATTTTGACATTTTCCACTGACAAAAACCTACCTCTGTCTGTTTATAGCCCTAATCATCATAAATCACTCAGAGTAAAACATCTCTGCATGCACATTGAGACTGGAATAACTAATTTGAGTAGTCTATGGTAAAAATTATAATGGCAATAAAATTACTAAAAAAAACCTTTGGACTTGAGATTCTAGGAAATTAGTCTAGATCCATAGACTGCTGAAATATGAACATGTTGAGCACAGCAAAATGTGCATTTCCACACAGCATGTTTTTCCTATATACAGTCTCCAAGCAGAATGCTTGGCAAAAATAGGATCCACATGAAACAGATAACTCAATAAATGCTGAACTTGGGTTCAGCATATGCCTAAACTAACAATTAAAAATAGATTAAGAGATACACACATTAAAATGAGCCCATCTCTTGGATTTCAGTGCCAGCCCTGTGATATTCCCACTCTGATCCGGGAGGAACAATCTCTGACACTCTTGCTTTGAGTTGTGGATCACAGCTAGCCCTTCCTCATAAAACAGATGCAGTGCTCATATCTCCTTCTACTTCATATACCACAGTTCAATGAAAAAAGTATTTATTCTATTGTTTCAAAGTCTGTGTAATTCTGCCTGAAGAGACTGAACACACAGTTATTATACTGTATAAGGATGGCACTTAAGTTCTTTATATCAAAACAGATTCAGTATCAAAAAATAAAAGGTTTTTGGGGCAGTGGGGGAAAGGGAGGAAATTTTTAAAATTATTCATCATATTATATTAATTAGATTATTATTATTATCAGATATTGTATTATTATACTATTAAATTATAATATTATTATGTATTATTATTATATTATATTGACATAACTTGCTGAATATCTAACCTATGGTGCATTTCTCCTCCACAAGTGGTCTTGGTTTAGGAAGCAGGCCTGGTGTCTGGGTGTTATCCCATCTCTGTTTTTTGTTCCCTGCCTTTTTTCCTAAATGTCCACTCTTGATTTCTGTCAGCACATTTCAATACTGAGTCAATAGTACTGCTGAACTGGCAATCTTCAATTTAAAGCACAGTATTTCTGTGGTTCATTCTGTAAAAATCTCAATTATCTTCTGTTGCAAAACTACAGTTATCTTCAGGAAGGGCAGTGGTAAGACAGATTTTCATGGGGAGAGAAGAAAAGTGCTACAGGATATTTCTCCTCCTATCTTTGTAAATTTAATAAATGTTAGTAGTGAAAAATAATTATTTTCCAATGAGACTGTGAAGAAAATGAGAATAATTTCTGAGACTTGTCCCAGGGCTTTCACACATATCCATGGTTATTCCACTCTACAATAGATAATATACAACCATGAATTAAGGCAGACCATGAAACTTTCTGTGTTGTGAGTTCCAAAGACTGCAGTATAAAAACCAAGGCACAAAATGAGATTGTGTGGAAAACCAGATTTGTTTTCTCCTAGGAAAGATTTTGCAAAATTAAAAAGGAATACAGCACACATTGTTTTGTTTGCAATATAAGAAAGCAAAAAACGATGGACAGATTCATAGCAGTGTGAATCTAAAGACTGACATTAAAAATCTCTTATGCTTTCTGCTAAGCTTAAGGAAGGAAATTTTTTTTCTGTTTGTTTGTTTTTTGTTTGTTTTTTTTTTTTTTTGTTAACAAGGGAACATCAAAGATTTGAAACAAAGGAAGCATGTTTACAAAGACTGGAAGAAAATAATTAATTTTTCTGTCCTTAAGAATAAAGCCTTATAGTTTAATAAGAAAATGTGAGCCAATGCATAGGCACATTTGCCTGCTACCAGGTGCCTCCTACAGTAACAATCTGACAGCTGGCCTCAAGGGAGGGTAATTTTGCAATACAGCATTGTTTTAGGCCAGGAACCTCATACTGTCAGTCCAATGACCCATTCATAAAGGTGTGGAAGCAGACTGTGATCTATGGAATGCACTGTAAACTTTCTGAATGGCACCAGTGAAAACTGGCATGTTACCTGCTTTTGTTAAAAGAAAAAGAGAAACTGGGATTACTTTGATGCAAGACAGGGCACACCTCTTGTTCTATCATTTGCAAGGGATTCCTGGCTCGTAACGTTTTGGGTTTGTGTGGGGAAAGAAGCAGGCTGGTGAGGCAATGTCCTGCTCCACATATCTCACCCCCAGCACCTGCATCCCAGCCCCAGAGTGGCTGCAGTCCCTGGCACGCTGCAGGCAATGCTCCACATCCAGCCCCAGAGCAGCCAGAACTGGAACTCCCACCTGGGGAAGGGCCCAGGAAAGCCAAAGGGTATTTAACCCTGGAAACGAGGCGAGCACATGTCTTGACCCTACCTCCTCTTGGAATTTCTGAACACTGCTGAAGCCCAAAGTGGTAGCTATATTTGCTTTTCTCTATATTTTTACTATCTAACCTTCCTTCTCTTTCTCCACCTAATTCCTTCTTGTTTTGATTAACTTAAAATCAGATGGGCTTGGAATTAGCTAAATTGAATGGGCTAAGTTAGTATTTTGTGGATAGTTTTATGCTGATTGAATGCTGCTGTAAACTTTTGCCAAAGTTCTCTGATTTTCTGAAATTGCCAGTAATTTTTTTTTTTTGTTTTGACCTCTTGAGAATATCTTGTCACTATCTCTCCTGTGTACATTAATGTACTCTCCTAGAGTACATTAAAAAAGTGTAAGCTCTTTTAAGAGGCTCATTGAGACAGTTTTTGGTGCCTTACACCATTTCACAAACTTATTTCTGGATGTATGTTTGATAGCTTAACCTTTGATTAGTCTTCCACAAAGACTAATTTAGCACCTTCTGGGACCCTGCCACACCCTGAAATGGAGTGGATGATACTTCCCAAATATGTTAGCTGAAGGTCAACTTTAATTTTTTTGCTTTAAAGGAAATACTTTTCAATTCAATTTAAATCTGCTGTGATTAATATACAGTTGTTTGTATTAAAGCTAGATATGCTAAAGCTTTCTTTATATAAATGAATATTAACCGTAGTCACAATAGTATGAAATTCATAAGTAAGGTAATTACAGAATTTCTCTGCCTGTCTTCAGCCTGTGTTCTGAGACAAACAGAATAAAAAGCGTACAGTCTTGATATTGTGCAAGCAGAGTTCAACAACAGCCAATACATTCTTGAATTATCTGGTTTGGTCAAAAATCTAAATCAGAGCACCACGTTATTATGTGGAATATTATAAGAAAAATTCACTTAATCCATGGTAGACCCAGTAAAATGAAAAAAAAAAAAAAAAAAAAGAAAGGAGATAAATAAAAATAATTTACCAGTGTAGGAAAATAATCCTTCAAATAAAACAGATGAAAAACAATAATAAAAAAAAAAACCTTAAAAACATTCCAGGAAAATCAGTCTATATAGACTGAAACAGGGTCATGTGAAGTACATTCTATTTCTTCCTTACTCTTGTCTTCTTTGGAGGCTAGATATAATTCACTTTTGATTTAATTGTTCAGAACATAACAGCATGGTAAAAGTTTTTTTTATGGAAATTTCTCACAGCAAGACAATCAATCATATTTCCAACACATTCACTGTCTTGAGCCTCTGAGCCTCAAAGACCTTTTTTTCTATGGAGCTTACTTGTTAATTTAACACTGATCAAAGGCTAAAACATTTATCATGCTTATTAG
The DNA here is from genome assembly GCF_903797595.1 of Erithacus rubecula. NCBI lineage: Eukaryota > Metazoa > Chordata > Aves > Passeriformes > Muscicapidae > Erithacus > Erithacus rubecula. The sequence continues at coordinate 797,341 of NW_027635670.1, forward strand.
TGAATAAACCTAGCAGCAGGTATCCCAAGTGAGGAAGCAAATCCTCATTTCCTGCAAGAATAAACTGGAAATAATCCAAAACATTTTTCAGGAGTGATGAGCTGTCAAAAAGAGGCAACTGGCAGATGTGGCAGCTCTAGGGTTAGGAGAAATGAAAAATGTAAAAAAAAAAAAAAAAAAAAAAGAAGAGAGACAGAGAAAATAAATGTGTCTTTCAAAGGTATCTATACACTACTCCATGGGGATATTCCACAATTTCATTTAACTTGGTTCTGAACTCCTGTACCAAGTGACGCTGGAAAGAAATTACAATATAAATTATAGTGGAAATTGTTCACATTTGCTTCTCTAGAGTCCTAATCTTCCCTAGTTCCTAAAAGTGAATGTTGACGAGTTGGGGAGGATTCTCAGAAACATCTTTTGTACAAACAACTCCACTGTGACCTCAGAAGTGTTAAACTCACATTTACCAGTTTCAAGGCAAGGGAAAAAAAGACTATATTGTGCACAGGTTCACCACCAAAGTTTGGAACTGACACATTCACCACCAAAGTTTTGGACCCATTTACAACCAGGTAATTTATCTACAAAAGTTTCTTGGGGAAGCAGGAGCCTGATAAACCTACTGAGCTAAAACTTAAACTAAATAGTAGTTATCATCAGGTAACTTTATATTGCTTTATTTGATGAAGGCAATTCCACCACCAAGTTTTGATTTCTCCTACTTGCATGTTATCCAAAGGGGTACTGCTTGTCTTTTAGTCTTTTCTCTTCACTTGGACACAGTTTGACCTTTATCTTCCACCCAAATGCCAACCTATCTTGCAGTACCTAGACCACTTTAGATTCTATTTCACTGAAAGTTGTGGATTTAACAATACTTTGGTCTCTTCTCCATCTGCATTTATCCTTCAGACTTCAATGCTCTCACTTACCATCTTGATACGCTATCCAGGAGCACATATAATGTGGAATTATTGCAGTATTTACCTGCAGTGTTAAGCAGTACACTGCTGCTCTATAGATAGAATATGTTAACACAAGGATACTTTTTCAGCTCCAGGAACTGCCACTCTTATGGATTCCACAATGAATTGGGAGACTACTCAGTTATCTGTAGAGAACAGAACACATATATGGCATGAAAAAGGACAATTAACATACAAAAGAGACTGTAGGTGTCCTCCTTTCACATAGTTGTTCTTGATAAAGTATTGTGTATTGACAGGTTTTTTGTGCATTAAATTTGTATATTTTATAATAAGGATCTTAAAAATTGTGAAATTAAATAAGAAACCTAATACAGCACACTTGCTGGCAGAGCCAGGGCTATGGCTTCAAACCATTCTGACTGCTGGATTACTTTTTAAGATTTTTTAAAATTTTCTTTTTGCCTGGACTACTTTGCAATAGAAGCCTATCAGTGTTCTATGCATCAACTCACTCATTTGCTATGGAGAAAATTTCAGCTTAGAACTGACAGATATGGAAGGTCCTTATTACTATCCATCTTGGCCACTATTCCCATGAGCAAAAGAAGACTGTTTGAACATACTTTCTTATGTTAAATAAAGTTTATTGGTGAGATTATAGTTACTATTTTCCATGATAAAATTAGAAACCCATAGAAATTAGATCGCATGTATGCCTACCTCATAAGAGATGGCACCACACATAGGCAAGGTTTCCCATATTTGTGGTTATTTTATTTTTCTCTTAATAATCAGTAGCTATTTTCATGCCAAAGTAGGAAAGAGACAGGGAAAACACAAGAGTCTCAGTATTTGCACTGAAGGTTCTTTGTAGTTCTGAGCAGCAAGTAAGGCCAGGAATGGCCTAAGTGAATACAGAAGTTATGACATAGCTTAAAAGTAAGATTTAAATGACACATTACTCACATATTGTCAGAAGTTCATAGGCTTAACTGTGATCTTTCAGCTGTTACAAGAATAACCTCATTTTACAGACAAACGTGACAGGAGAAAAAAGACCTGCAAAGACTAAATTAAAATACATGGAAATTCTTTTTATTTTGCAGTGGATCTTACCAATTCTATGTTCTCCTGCTGAAGAGAAGTATGGTTATAATTTGAAGATGTTTCATTTTGTTGTCTATTTTTATATTCTCTCAAATGGAAAATGAGAGTTCTTGTGGAATAAAACAGTCTTCTACTTCCTCTGCTGCGACCCTTGCTAAGGTTCCTCTAAAAAATACAGACCATCTGGTTGAAAATATGAATAACAGCTATTTACTCAAAAAAAAGCCCAATCCCAAAAATGAGAAACCATGTTTGATACTCCCTCCTTACCTTGTATTTTCATTCTCACCAACATCAGTAGTAGTCACAATATTAGGCATTTGAAACTAACAATAAAAATAATGTCTCAAAAAGCATACTGGGAACATTAATTGAATATTTTTGATTTAATGAAACTGATATAACACTTACTCCCTTTGTTTCTTAAAAATCAGATAAGATTACCACAAGCTAAGACAAAAATACTGTAACAACTTAAATAATTGAAAACCAATATGAAATTTTGAAGATGATAAAGGTAAAGGCACAACAACTTCAAAAATTAGCTTCCTTTTCCTTGCTTTTATATAGTACTTTTTGAGTATGAACAGAGGCAGAGCAGAGATTCTTCAGTGCAGTAAGTGGAGTAATCCACATGCTGTTTTTCAGTGCAGAAGACAGACTATATTTCTGATTTTTTTCCTCAAAATGCATACTGAAATGCTACTGTTGCTATATTCTGTTAAATAAATCAATAAAGATATGCAAATACGTGTTTTGAAAATTCAACTGATTAAAAAAATCAAACTAGACATTAAGTACTATTTGGTTATGAAACAATCTCCCTTGAGAAATGGTGGGGAAAAGCTCCATCTCTACGAATACTAACAGTTTTATTACACAAAGTATTGGAAAATATTACGTAAGGAATAATTTTGTACTGATAGCAGTCTGGATTAATGTGCCATTCCCTTTCTGTAATTTCTATAATATCTGCAAAGAATGTGTTTTAGTTACTTGATCTTAAATTCCCCTTTGAATCAGCTGGAGACTTTGATTAGAGCACGTATTTTAATAATCAAGTATGGACTCTGAACACCGGGAGTTGTAAGGAAACCTGAATAATAAATAATGTGTAAAGTGTACTAAGCTTCTTTCATGCCTATCAAACATGGCTACAATGCATATTTGAACATATTGTGAGATATATTCATGTAGCATTCCCCTCCTTTCAGCAAGTGTCAATTTGACATTATGCAAGCCACTCCTGGCTTTTGAATACTGTTGCAAATCTAATAAAGGAAGCAAGAAAATCCCTTGAAAAATAATCATTGTTTGTGCCATTGCAATTCCTCCAAAGACATAAATGTTATTGTTCCACAGAGATTGAATATTCATGCAGTAAAATGTATTTTATTGCGAAAAGTTCTCAATTTTTTTTCCTCCACATTTTTGTGCAGTTAGTACTTCTTCCACCAAAATCAGGTTATTTTAGCTTGTTTCAAAATGGCAATACTTTCTACTTTTGCTTCATCTCAGTATGTGATTAAGAGGTCAGGGTACAGAAGAGATTCCAAACTATCCACCAGCAGGCACCTAAGATGGTGCAGATGATAGAGCATGATTCTAGTAACTCCTGGGTAATGGATTTGATCCCTGCACAGGCCTGTCACTTAAGACCAGGACTCAATGATCCTTATGAGTCCCTTCCAACTCAGAATATTCTTGAGGAAGTGCTGAAGATTGTTATTCTGAATTCCAAATACTTTTATATTTCTTTGTTAAGACATCCTTTATTTAATCCTTGATAGAATAAGAAAATAACCTGTGACATTGTTGCCATCACAACTCTCTTCCTCCTTTTTACTTCGCCCTTAAATTTCTTAATATTTCCAAGTTATCATTTTATTTTCAGGTTCTACAGTCCATTACACTGGAGATTAAAAATCCGGGTCCTCTCAGAGCCAGGCCCAGCTTCCCTAAAAGCCTGTGTCTCCTTCCACTCACATTAGCTCCATCAGGCTTTGAGGAGGAATCAACTTTTGCAGTTACTTGCTTGTTCATCTATTATTAGGGAAATTATTTTATGATGAATATTTGCATTACAAGAAGAATAATTTTGGTACTGGTGGCACTTCTTTGAAAGACACCCCTTATTGTTCACTTTGGATGACTACCTGCCTGCCACATAGATATGGAAATAGTTTTTCCACCTTACTCATTTTAGCTGTTGATTATAATTAATTGGAGCTTCTTAAGGACAAGCATATGTTGTGCAGTAGCAGATGTTCAGTATAAAAATTTGTCTTGGGAAAACACATTCAATCACTGCTTATCTGGTGAAAGAGGACTGATGACAAAGAAATAATTAGTGTTCTGTAGAAAAATGCTTTAGGGCCCCAAGTCCCTGAACTGTGAGGTCACAGTGTATTGATCTCAAGATGTGTCTTTACATATTCTTCATCTTCTAATGACAGGGCAAAACAGAAGACCATGAACTTAAATTCTACTGAACTCTCTTACTGAATGACCTAATAGCTAAAGGGTTTTGTGGGCATATTTGGAAAAGAGCCAACATAGGGAGAACCACAGAATCATAGGATGGGCTGGGTTAGAAGGGACTTTACATAGCACCTTGTTCCAACCCCCCTGCCATGGACAGGGACACCTTCCCAGATTACTCATAGTCCTATCCAACCTATCCTTAAATCCTTCCAGAGTGGAGTATCCACAGCTTCTTTGAGTCACCTGTTCCAGTGCCTCACCACCCACACAGTAAAGAATTTCTTCCTTATATCTCATCTAGACCCACTCTCAGTTTAAATCCACTTCCTCTTTTCTATCACTCCATGCCCTTTTAAACACTGGTTCTCCATCCTTCTTGTAAACTGCCTTAAGGTACTGGAAGGCTGCAATCAGGTCACCCTGAAGCTTTCTGCTCTCCAGGCTTCACAGTCCCAATTCCCTTGGCTTTTCCTCAGAGGAGATGTGCTCCATTCCTCTAGTCCTCTTGGTGGCCTCCCTCTGGACTTGCTCCAACAGTTTAATGTCCTTTGTCTACAGGGGACCCAATAGCTAAACACAACATTCAGGTGGAGCAGAGAGGCAGAACCTCTTTCCTCGCCCTGCTGGCCATGCTGCTTTGGATGCAGCAGAGGACACAATTGTTTTTCTGGCCTGCAAGGGCAGCCAACTCTTGTCCAGCCTTTCACCCACTGTTATTCCGTTATGGAATAACTGACAAATGAAAGACTTGATTTATTTGATTAATGTGATTTATGGCTTTGGTTTTAAGTTCACTGTATAAGCAGGGAAGAAGAATGAAACCACATAGTACTGTGAAATTTAGCTGAAGGCCCTTGTAGGAGATCATGCAGCAATATTTCAGCTGGGCAGATATAAATATTCTAGACAGAAGGATTTAAGTGTTGTTACAGCTGATTCATTTCAAGGAGAGTCAATAGTGAAGTGGTTTGGCTTAATGGTTTAGAAAGGTGAGCTTAACATTGCTAGTTAATTACTGTCTTTGTAAAAAATGGGAGAAAAACCTCCCTCTGCTTTTACCAGAGACATCTCAAGTTAAATTTTGATTATATGCATAAAAGGCTGAATTTGTATTGCAAATCTATGGAGAGATGACCAACAAGATTGCTTCTTTCTTGCAAGGGTGTTGCTCCAGGTGTTTTTTATTTTGTTGAGAGAGCGGTTTCACTGCCCTGGACGAGCTCTGGGCGAGCTGTGGGAGTGCCTGTCTGCAGCTGCAGCATCACCCTGAGAGGAGCAGAGTGCCCTGCTCCTCAACCCACCACCAGCTCCTGGCTGAGGAAGGAGGCACCAAGCACAAGTTGCCCCAGCTGCCTGCCTTGCCATCTCTTGCTGAGAGGAAGGCAAAGACCCTCCCCACGTTGTAGCCCCTGGCCAAGTACCAGCTGCCAGAGCGTGTAGCTGCATTTGCCAGTGGAGCAGCTGCCACTGCTGGAGATATTGGGGGCTGGAAAGGGGCAGGTGAAAGAAGCCATTTTTACTTTGTCTCCCTACAGCATTTGGCAATTGGGGCCACCAACCAGGGGAGGCATTGCTCTGCCATTTTCATTTTCTCATTGTTCCCAAGGATTGGTGAGATTTCAGCAACTTGGTAGCTAGTGACTGTTACTGCTATTTTTTGCCTGTTGCTATTTTGTTTTTAATGAACTTATTTTCTGACTTATATCCACTTGCATTTGTTTCTCCTTATTTGTAGAAAGGAATGGGTTAAACTATAGAGGAGGTAACCTATTCTAGGATTTCCCCCTTAAATCATCTTAAACCAAGACACTTAAAAACCAAGTGCACATTAGTGTAGTACCTCAAAAACTACATCAGGGTCTCTGTTACAGGTGCTATGGTAAATATATTTTTAATATTCTGGTGTCTTTTTCCCCATATTCCTTGAGACAGCAATTCTCATGCATAGAAAATCTTGATACAGAAATCGGCCAGATAGAAACTTTCTAACAGTTTTGAGTATTAGAAATCTGTCTATTTTTTTGCAGCATGCTGATCACTTAGAGCATCCTTCCTGTAACTGAGTGCCCTTAGCATCAGGAGAGTTTTTGTCATATGCACTGTCTGCATATTTATCACCTAGCCCTGATTACTTCATGTGTATATGTTACTTTATTTTACATGGCTGTACCCCTAACAGAAGTCCTTGGCTCTTTTTCCGTGGTGTTCAATGTCTGGTGTCATCCTTAGGTGGCTGTTCCTCAACCTCCACTTTTGACTAAGTGCAATATCATTGTTTTGCATAACAGCTACTTTGTCATCCTTGAAGAGTTGAGCTGGTATACTGCTTGCATTTTTGCACAACTTCTGTTCACCTAAATTACATCATTTATCTAATTCTCCAAGGCTGTGCTGTTGTGTTCCAGTTCTACTGTCCTTATCAATACAAGAAAAGAAAATATCCTTCAAATAAAGAAAAATAGATCTGCTTTCCTGGTCTGGAGTTTCACCTGTTACAATAGACTATTTTTATCTCTATACTTTCTATTAATTTTTTGTTGTTGTTTTTGTTTGTTTTGTTGTTTTTATGTAAAAGAGTGACGTGTGATGAAGGGTAAATAGGCGGGGAATCAGAGTTAGTTAATTTTAGGGGGCAAAAAGTAAGCAATTCATAGTAGAAAAAAACTAATCAACATTAAGAAGTAATCTATACTTGAGATACATGAGACTGTTTGTGCAAGTCCATGCAATGCTGATGTACACTTTTAAACACTGTAGAGTAAAACAAAATTATAGATGAAGAATGGCTTAAGGCAAAGAATTAATGAAAAAATTACCCTGTTGTGAAACTCAGCAGATTAGCAGCCATAAAATGGGTATTATATTTAGAAGTCTTAAAGCTGGCTTGAGTTTTTAAATTTCAGGATGGGAAGTAAGATGTACTCAATAGAGTACATCTGTTAGCAGTTATCTAAAAATAGTCAACACATTGCTGACCTCAAAAACATCCGAGAGGGAAAAAAACAAACCAAAAGAAATTAATATAGTGGGAAGGTAAGTGAAAGTTCTGATCTCAGAATAATTAAATAAAAAGTATTCTGTTGGTTGATATGGTTTTTAGTGTCCTAGAGACTCTTGATCCCTAAATGGTTTCAGAGAAGGTAAAGTTGAGAGACCTCAGAAAGAACCCACAATCTAGTGAAAACTACTGTTAAACAAGCACTTTTACATCCACTTGATACTGACAACATTTAATGCTTGAATTATGTTTTTATTTACTTACTCATTTAAGTATCATTACCTATATATTTAGCACTCTATTAAGGAAGGGTTGTTTGTTCACTTCAGGTTTCTTCCTTCAGGGAGAAGAATGGAGGAGACCTCTGGCCCAGCTCCTCTGATTTGGTGCTCAGGTAGAGCAGGATCATTAAGTGGTTAGTGGTGTGTAACACTCAGCAAATGCCCAAAGCAAATAGATGGAGATGGCAAAAACACATTTGAGGAAGGAGGGGCAATTGGTTTTACGCATATGTGGCCATCAGCTCTAGAAGAAAACGTTCACATCTTCATTCAATTACAATACTGGAGATGAAACTTGAATGCAAGACTGCTGTCCTTATGAATGCAAACTGGTATTAGCAAAAGTTTGCATAGGAGAAAAAAACCCAAACCCCAACATTCCTCTCAGTGACATTCATTTGCCTAGGATGTAATGAACAAAAAGCACATTTAATATTTTATGTGAAGAAGGGGAAGATGAAATATGTGTACTCCAACAAGCAACAAGCCTTGCATGCATGCAGTGCAGATGAGCTCTGATGAATGCTTATGCAACCAACATGAGTTTCCATACTTCCATGTAAGTAGATAGGATTCATAGGGAAGTGATTTGCTTATATCAGTGAGAGTCTGTCCTGCAATATATATACAGCAATATGTATACTAAACCATGTTATACATGCCTGAATTAAGAGGGTTAAATGTGCCTACATGGATGAGACATGCATCTAGAGAGAAGAGACCTAAAAATTCATTATAATCACATGTCCTTTTGTGAAAAATGAATGTAAAATCCCTGCATTAAAGTATAGCGAAAGACACCACTTCCATTTATATTGCTTACCTTGAACACCTTAAGAGTCACTATGTTGAAGTTAAAAAAAGCTAGGCTAAAAAAGTTTTATCTTAAGTTCTTGGAAGGCAACTAGGGCATAGTAAACTCTGTTTATGCTGCTTAGTCTGAAGTAAGACTCTAGTATGTGCTATAACATTAAAGACTCTTTGACAGGTTTACATCCCATTTGAAAAAAAATGCTGACAGGTAGATATCATAGGGGTTTTTCTTTCATATGCAAATCCAAGCTTTTGCGCCTGGTTCCCATCAGCAATTCAGAAAATTGCAGACCTTTTTTAATTAAAATGTTTTAACAATAAAACCTGAGAAAACCTGTCCTGAAGTCTCTTTGATGTAACAGAAGATAAAATCTAGTGACAATTTTGCCAATGCATTTGAAAGATGCAATTTTTTTTTTTTTTTTTTTTTTTTTTGCTTTTCCAATAATTGAGTTTAATGTCAAGTCACAGATCAGTTCATTATCAGTCAGGGCTAGAGGCAGCATGACCCAGTTGAGTGTATTTTGAACTGAGGTGTAAATCTGAGATTGGACTGAATGGTCATGTTTTTCAAACAGTCTCAGGCAGTAAATCAGACACTTCACTTAGAAACAGGTTTATTTGAATGGTGTTACATGCAGACATCAATAAATAAAATTTTCTTTGTCAGAAGGAATAATTGCTGGCAATCTGAGTTTTAACACGCTGTAGGAGCTGCATCACTAAGCTAATTTATTTAATCAAGGAAAGTTCCTGAGACAGAACAACCAAATTCTGAACATAGGAGCTTTTGTAAATGTTACATAGGGATGCAAAAAAATGTAGATATCTGAAATGAAATAGGCAGGCAACCTAAAATTTTGTCATAAGAGAGTGGCATGTTTAGTGTATCCCAAGTTTTATTAGGTTCTGATCCATAATTGTCTTTCATGATGCAAAACGTTGATAAGCTAGTAAAGTGGGAGCAGTCCCACCAGAAATATCTGTCTTGCAACCTTGTACAAAACACTGTTTATGAGCAGGGCTAGTGCTATAAATATTTTGTTACAGCTCCTTGCAGCAAAATGTAAAACACAAAGATAGTTCAAGGGATTTTACAGATTGTGACAAATTGAGACTACACAACCTTCTCAGTCTTCAGTTTTCCAAGCATTTTGATATCTCTACTATTTTCAAATGCTTCCTAGGTTATGCAAGAATTCACAACAAAGCTTCATGCTTTTACCACAGTAACCAAAAATGTCTTCCCCTGTTCTGTGGGACTTTATAAACACGAATTTGTCACACAAAGGAGAACATGGAAAAATGGGTCTAAGTGAAGTGTCATTGATTCCAATGTTAGAATTTTGTCTTAGTTTAAGGGGCAGGGACTCCCAAATGAGCTACCTCCCCCTTTACTTTTAACAACTCCCCTTTTCTTTTATCCACACCCCTTTCACCAAAAAAAAAGAGAGATGAATGCAAGAAGATTTTAACTGAAAACAAGCAGTTTACTAAAAAAAAACAACCAAGCCAGCAATAACCAAGATAATGTCAATTACCAGGAGATACAAAGCTGCTGAATCCCTTGCATGCTCTGGGTACAAAGAAAACAAGATGGCAGAGAATGTCCTTCTCCCAAGATAGCAGAGAACCCCTCCTCCTAAGATGACAGAGACACCATCCCTCCACGAACTTGAGGCAAAACACACAAGATAGGTGCCAGGTTTTAAAAAGAAAGGGTGGTTGTAACCCTGGGCAAGTTGGCATAGAGAAGACATGGAGTACTCAATGATTTTTTTGGTTCATCCTGTTTGGCTCACCCATTTTTTGCGATAATCAATCAAGCCCAAAAATGAATTAGTTGATATGAAGAGAGGGGCAAATACACAGGATGTAGCAAAACTAGAGTCAAAGGCAGGGAGGGAAGGAGGAAGAGAGGAAGAGAGGAAGAGAGAGAGGGAGGGAGGCAGGGAGGGAGGCAGGGAGGGAGGAAGGAAGAAAGGATTCCAGGAAGGATTCCAGGAAGGAAGGATTCCAGGAAGGAAGGAAGGATTCCAGGAAAGATTCCAGGAAGGATTCCAGGAAGCAAGGATTCCAGGAAGGATTCCAGGAAGGATTCTAGGAAGGAAGGATTCCAAGAAGGAAGGATTCCAGGAAGGAAGGAAGGAAGGAAGGAAGGAAGGAAGTCTAATTTGTGCATCTGAGATTTCCACACAGAACTTGTACACAACCTTCATCAGAGTTCCATTTTGACAATTAATTGCCAGTTGCCTTCACTCATTTGCGCTGCTGTTCCCAGAGCTGGTGATGATAGTTGCTCTTCACAACAAATTGGATCTCCAAATTGGATCCCCAGCAGAGATAAGCTGGAATTCACTGGTGGTTACCTGTGTTTCCTTTAGTATATGAGTTAAACTTTTCAACTCCCCCTTATGCCAATATGAAGATACTGAGAGAGTCATACCTTCTAAACTTCTCTTTTATTCTTATTTTTTAATATCTCTTCAGCTCCCTATAATTTTCACAAAGAGCTTTTGAAAAAAGAAATTTAAAAATGCCAGTATTGAGAATTCCTGGTGGAACTCTTGGTCTAGTGATTTCCAGTCTCATGATGAGAAATAGTTTGAAAATTCGGCAGGATGGGAGCGTAGGGTGAGATTATCAAACCTGTTGGTTTGTGGTATCGTGGCTCAATGCATTGGAAGGATTACACCAAATACCTATTCAAAATAAAAGAATACAGGGGAAACTTGTCACATCAATCACCTACAGAGATAAACATTGGAGAAATAAAAGTTGAGCAATTCAAAATATGTTTGTGCCTTAGTTGTTTCAGTTCATCAGCTCCATTTCTCTGTCTGTTCTACTTAGTGATTCATTTAGTTGAATTTCAGGTCAAAAAGAATTACAATTATTTTCCTGTGGAAAAGATAAAATGGTTATATTTTCTTAAGGCACACTCTCTCTAGGTCAGAGACTCTAAGGTGACAGCTACAAATGTAAAAATGTATTTTGTATACAGAGGCATGTAGCTTCAGGGAAATATTTTCTATTCAATATTCCAGTTGAAGTTTCTTTAAAATGTGGCTCTAAAAATCTCAGAGGAGAGGAGATCTTATTAGCAGGTAAAATTTAGGTCTGGTCATTTTCTCAGAGAGGTTTCAATAATCATACTCTTTATTCTTAGTAACAAATCTTCTATTTTACTTCTGTCTACTTTTTACAGAAAAGCAGCTCCATGGGATCAGGTGAAATATTACTCCAGCACAGTATCCTGGCTCTGATAATGACCAGTGGTAAACACTTAGGAAAGATGTGAGCTCATGTCTTTGCCCACCTTAATAAGTCAGTGATTTGACAACGGGCCTGTGGATCATTCAGCTTAGATGACCTTGATAGAGTTAATCTCATGAAGTTGTTCAGCCTCATTTCTCTTTCATGACAGATGTGTATTGCTTTCCACATTTCCAAGAGTCTGGGTAAAAGAAAAAATGAGTTTACATTCTGCTTGTAAAGCTTATGTTGTTTTTCATATTTTGAGTTGATAAAGTCACCAGTCAGAAATATATCGCCAAATTCAATTGAAAATGAGACTGAAATTTTAAGTTGTAATTTTTTAAAAATTTCCAATATTTTAGAAAATTCACTTATGAACTTTTGATCAGAAATGTGTACTCCATCTCTGTCTCTGACCTTCTCAATTTTCCTATAAGGGTCAATACACTATCTGAAATCTGAATCCATCCATAAATTTATAGGTCAAAGACCAAACCTAAAATTTTGGCATGTTTCCAAAATAACCAAAGAGAACTTTATTTTTTTCTTTTTGTTGCTCTGCTTTTCTGTTCTTTTCCTCTGCCATCTGAATACTACTGCATTTAGGTCTGTGGTCACTTTCCAAGCCATTGCTGTTCAGGCTCCTGGTGCCCAGAGCTGTCCCATTCCAGATGCAGAATCTAGCACTTGTTGAACTTCATGCATTTGGTGATTGCCCAGTCCTCCAATTTGCCAAGGTCTCTCTGCAGGGTCACCCTGTCTTTTAGGGAGTCAAGAGTTCCTCCCAGATCTGTATTGTTTCCAGACTGGGTTAAGATCACTTCCAGTCCCGAGATGAAGTAATTTATGAAGATGCTGAAGAGCACAGGGCCAAGAATAGAGCCCTGTGGAGCCCCACTGGTGACAGGTCACTTGTCTGATGTCACCTCATTCATTATCACCCCTTGTGTCTGACCCACGAGCCAGTTGCTCACCCATGCCATGATGTGTTTACCCAGCTGTGTGCTGCACATTTTGTCAAGAAGGGATACTGGGATACACCATTAAAAGCTTTTCTGAAATCCAAAAAGGCACTGAAGTGAGACTGACAGGCCTGCAGTTTCTGGGATCCATCTTGCCCTTCTTGGAAATTAAGGAAATGGTCACCAGCTTCCAGTCAGCACGGACCTGTCTGGATTCCCAAGACTGCTCAAAAATCATCAGGAGAGATTTTGTGATGACATCACCTAACTCTGAGGATTTTTGGATGAGTCCCATGAGACCCCATAGATTGGCAGCAGCAGATCCCACATTATATTGGGCTCTGCTGGTAATTGGTCATTCTCACAATCATGGTCCTGCAGCTCAGGGCACTGAGACCTCCTTGGTTCATCATCTGTGTCGAAGACAGAGGCAAAGAATGCATTAAATAACCCTGCCCTGTCCATATACCTGTTTTCAGTTCTCAAACTACAGCTTAGTCTAAAGGAAAAGATGACTGAAAAAACATACATGATTTGGTTTGGTAAAATTTACTTAAATATAAATTATTTTATGTACAGCTACAGATCTTAGTATCAGAATACAAATGCAATGAAATTAGGGAAACATCCAAAAGGTGTTCAAATAAGAGTTCAAATGAGTTTGGCAGAATTTGACAGTGTAAATTGTGCTCTTCAGGAGCACTTTTCTTACAGCTACATCTTTACTCTGCATTACACCTTCCTAAGCAGTTCCTTCCTGAGCAGTTCTGGTGTACAATGCAAAGTCTTCAAGGGTTTTATATTCTTAAGAATCACTTATTGATTCAAATTGTTCTTCAGTACTGAGAGTGGAAACTGTTCATGTAACACAAGTTTCATTATGCTGTTTAGTGGCTGAGATAATGGTTAAGTAATATACTTTTTTCATGCATATTCAATACTCTTCCCCAAAATTATTTACTAATTCAGATAACCAATTCATCACTTCAAAACAAGCAGATATTTTAAGTCCTTACCAAACTTAGACTAGTGTTTTTGTAAATTTTCTGCCTTAGTGGCAAATTCATGAGTATTTTCAATTTTTACTACAGTTCTATATGGAATGATAGCTCAGAATTTTTCTGATATCTCCACAGATATTTCATTACCAGCTGGAAGAGAGTGAGACACATGTAATAGATGCTTATCTATAATACCTTTTCACTGCTGCTAGCAGAAAGGCTCCTTGTGTGGCTAGGTGAGAGCCCAGCTCTCCCTGGTCTCCTATCAGGTTAAATGCTTCTGGGAAATTACATGTAACAGCTGATGAGTCCTCTGCCATGATCTAAGGCTCTCTGTACCAGCAACTGGTTTTCTCTCACAAGTTTGATTTTGTTGTTGCTGTCTTTGTTATTATTAGCATTACTTAGTGGAATAACAAGCTTGGGGAGGGGGGAATGAATTTTGGTTTAGTCATTCTGATCCATTTTTTCCAGATTATTTCTAGCATTTTAGGTGCTTGAATTCTGTTTGCTTCTTGTGTCATTTCACACCCTCCCACATCCCAGACTCATGCAAGCTTCACGCATTTTAATTGTGGGGTAAACTGACATCTTACAAGAAAATAGTGGGAAGGGGAATTTTTTGAAGATAAAGCATTGCAAGATTCCCTTCAGAGAGCCACTCTTAAATCTCACCACTGTGTAATCTGTTCTGCTTAGCCCATCTCTGATGAACAGTATTATCACGAGAAGGCAGCAGAGTCAAATTAATGCTTGTCCTTCAAGTTTTATTTCATCTGAGCTGCTGCCAACATTTATCAGAACTATAGGATGCGGACACTCTCCTTCAACCCATATGTAACTGCATTACATTCTCTAATACAATTGTCATTTATTCTGAAAATTGTTATCTCGTTCCTGCTGGCAGCTCCACAAAACTGGCTGACATATTTGCTGTCATATAGATGGTTAAAAAGCATGATCACAACAAAACCCTAAGTAGAACATCTGACATTGCTTTATTTTTTTGCCTTTTTTTTTAATTTGGGAAATAAAAATAGTTTATTTAATCAGAAAATTATTTGTGGCTAATTCTGTGCATAGGACTTTTCTCTTTCAAAACAACAGCATTATTTGCGGGAAGGGAGAAATCTGAAAGTGCCTCAGAATTTAGATTTACAATGTTTTTTAACACTGGTTTTGAAACCAGACTGGTAATGGAGAAACTGTACTGTCTCAAGACTCCAGGAGCTAAAAGTTCCTGAGGAAGGAGTCAAATCAAAATCACTTGATTTAAGTCTTGTTAAGTGCAAAGTTGAAGTCCCAGGAACCCAAATCTCAAAGTTGCCAAGTGTCTTGGCAGTTTTCTATCTGTACCTGTAGTCTCTGATGGAAAGATCTGCCAAGAGATTTTAATATAACTGGCATTCTGTTTTACTAAAGAAGTTTCCTATTATTCACCACACATTTTGAATACAGGTGGGACTCATCCATAATAAGAAAATCTCATCAGAAAATCCACAAACTGGTTGCAATTTGTATAATCCCAAATAATGGGATAGGCATTCAAAAATTGCATAACATACAATAAAATTAAGGATGAATTTTTTGTTTTCAGAAGACAAGAATGTTTGAATTAAAAGGGCTTTTCTCGTTGGAGTTAGTGGGTTTTCTCCCCTGCCAATCCTTGCTTTTTCTGTAGAGAAATATGTCAAAAAGATGGAGCAGCTTTCACGTCCCATGAGTTTTTCTTGATAGTTTTAATGGCAGTGCATTAGACCAAGAGGCAATCTTTCAAAGCGATGAAGAGGGATTGTGCTATGCAGCTCCCATTAAAATCACTGGGAACCTGGAGGCTAAACCTCTTTGCAGCTTTGAAAATATACCCTAAGCTACAGTAATTGCCATTTATCTCTGCTTGAATTAACTGGATGATTAATCATATTTCATTTCTTAAGTGTTATGATTCCACATTGGGGTACCAATACAGTTGTGTGTAACTGCATTGTAAAATCCCAAAGCAAGCTCTTTTTCATTTGTCACGTAGTAAGCTCATGTATACACAAATGTATAATTTTCATTGATTTTATCAACCTTATTACAAAATAAATAGAAGAGAAATTTCTGTCATAAAAGGGAATATTGTTCATTTTTAATGCATGTTAACTTCTAAATAAAATAGTCATAATGAGCTAATGTGAAACTTTGACAAATTAATCAAACTAATAGAAATTTTTGTAATGTAATGTAGTATTATTAGTAATTCTGAAAAATTAGTGCATATACGTGTGCAAAATTCTCTCTTCAATTAATTAAAAGAATAATTGTAAGCAATACTAAAATTGAAAGATTAATGTGATGAGCTCAAAATCATAAACTGAAGGGCTGGCAACTTGATAGACTGCAATATGACCTTTAAATGTATTAAGAGTATGTCAGCCAGTGTACATATTGGGGGTTTAGGAATATGAAGCTATTAGCACTCTATTTTCTCTCGTACAGATGTTTATTTGACTTTTGATACCAGTGTGTGACTGCCTGGATGGGTTACTTCAGCACCTTGCCTTTTCATATGTGTCTACATCTTGTAAACATATTACTTTCATAAATACAAGCCTCTGTAAAAGCCTTTCATGACTCTGAAATGTTAAGTGAAAACATACAATGTATGAGAAGGATCAGATTATTTGAATTTCCTTTTATGTACCCTTTTGCTGCCTTAGATGAAGGATTCCTTAATAAGTATTAAAATAAGATTTTGTTTAACCTTACACTACATTCAAGAGGAAGACAGATGTCAAAAAGTTCAGTGAAACTGATTTGTAATTTCAGATCCAAGCATAATTTAAAATCAAAGCCAGAGTTTTGACAGCCTTGTAGTAACAGAAGTCTTGAATTCTAATCTGGGTACAAAATTTATAACCTGATTTTGTTTGGTTTTTGTTTGTTATATTTTTCAAATGCAAGTCTTTTATGGATTAATGATTAAAAACTACTGTCTACTTTCCAAGAAACATACATATAGAGAGCAAAAATATTTTTGTCAATTTTTATCAAATTCAAAGGGAGTAGATTCACTACTATTTCTATGTAGTTGAGGGGCTATTTCTGACAATGACAGTCCTTGAAAAATCTAAAATCTACCAATATGCTGGAAATCTTAACAGAATCAAAGGGAATGGAAGCCAGCAGTAAACCAGAAGCAGCATTCAGTTTATCACAGCCAGAGGCAAACATGAAGCTGAAAAAAAAAAAAAAGTGTCACAGCCAAATGCCAGAAAGGATAATTTTCAGATTTCATTGCCTGATTTTCTGCAATTAACAACAAAGAGAAATGGGAAAAGATAGCTGGTGCCAAAATTCACAGCAAATCCTCTAGAGCAGTTGTATTTTAAAAGGTCACAGAAACTAAGGGGACAAAACTGTGTCACATACCTAGAGTAAACATAATCTTAATTTAGACTGTAACACAAAGATTCAGGTGCAAATTATCACCCAGCTCATGGAGATTATCTGAACAAGAAAATTGTACTGACAGCAGTCCTACTTGTATTCCCTATCTTCCAATTTCCTTTTCTCCGACCTTGTTCCACTGTAGTCCATGCTCATTACAGGCAATAACAAGGGAACATAGCCAAAGCTCCATTCTCATTCTGACACCTGATAACATCGTTTCATCTACATTCCCTCCAACAACAGGGTAGTTATTTTGCAGAGAAGATAATCTTTAGAATATGTTAAGAACTGATTTAAAGGGAATCTGGGTACCTGACTGCCTAAAAAAATCTGTCCTTTCCTTCTCTGTCTTCATGAGCCTACAAAGTCACAAACAGTGCAGTGCCTGCTGCAGCACAGGTGTCCAGATTTGAAGTACCAGTTATCATAATGGGTCTCTCAGCAGCCTTAGTAGACTCCAAACACAGCCACTGTACAAATTTACGGACTGTTCTTTAAGTGTGCCTTATATAGTGGAGACATCTGCTCATACAAATGACTACCAGAATCATCTGTTAGACCTTTTATTTCACAGCTACTTAGCCATTGCTCTCACAGTTATTTCTTAGATGAGAGTCCTTTACTCAAATTAAATAATTCTACTGTATGTATTAATTGCAATGCTGATTTAAGTTTATTTTGCTAAGGCAAGGTAAATTTAATTTAAATTATTCTCCTCAATATTGTACTTGGAAGCCAGTAAAAAACCAGAAGTATGTTGAGTTAATCTTAGTTCAGCTTTCTTCTCCAGTAAACATTTTCTTTCTACAAGTCTACAATTCTTCTCCCAGGTTTTATTTACCTAATGATGAATGGATAAAAAGCACCTGTTGATTGGTAGCAGGTAGCTTCGTGTTATCTGAAAGTATTCTGTTCATACTATGAACTTCAGAAATGCAACAGAGTTATATCTACAGCTTCTTTCCTTCACTCTGAAAACATAAATGACTAAAAAACTGCTACTTTTAAACTTTTCTTTATCTGCCTTCTAATAGTTCCATTTTTTCTCCTCTGCTCACCAGCATGTAACACTCCCTATTATGGTTCCTTAGCCCATTTTTTGTTCAGTGTGTAACCAGTCCTAAACTGTGTTGTCAAAATCCTCTTCTCTTTTAAATTATGGGGTATTTTTTAATTTCTAATTCTTCTGACCTGTCTCCTCCGTAGAATGTGTGTCTGCTCATTCTAAAATCATTGCTTCTGTCTTAATTTCCCCCTACATCTTCAACATTTTTTCTATGCCAACTTCCCTTCCATTTCTTTCCATTGCCACTTCCTACCTAAACAAACTTCCCAGTTTAAACAAACTTCTGGTTGAATATAAGTTGTTCCTATTGTAGTTTTCTTATGAAAATCTATTTATTCCATAAAACAGTCACATTTTTCATAAAACAGAATATATTAGGTATCAGGGTGTTGCAGGTACTCATTTTGTTCACAGTTGACAAGAAGATGGGCTTGTAACTGAACAATCCAGTGGACTCAATGTGTGTTTGAATCTTGACCATTTATAGCTGCTACAAAAGCTTCCAAAAGAACACTTCATGTCTCCAAGATAAATTTATATCCTTATCAGAAATTCATGTTGCTGCTGGGGAATGGATGGGATGCTGTGCAGTTAAAATTGTGTGAACAGATTCTTTTCTGACATTAAAAAATCAGGAAAAAAAAAACCCTCAAAAACATCACCACCACTCCAACACAAATAAAATCAAATCAACCAAAACTCCAACTGGCTGAAGTTCAAATTATCATTTATGGCCAGAGGTTTTGTGCTAACCAATTGCAGTAATGATATGGAAATTAGAAAAATCTGTTTGTGTAACACCAGAATAACACAATGCTGGCTTTTGGCAGAATCAAAACAAGCTCCAAGTCAAAGTATTTGACACACAAAATCCTTATTTGTCAACTGGAGAGACATTGATTTAACAGATGGACACTCAGTGGGCTCTGTGCTCACTCAAAGGAAGCATGGTCAATGGCTAGATGGATGTCTGGGTGGAGAGCAGTGAAAAGCAGTGTCCCTCTGAAGTCAGTACTAGGCTTGATGCTGTTTGACATCTTTTTCAGAAATGTGAACCATGGGGCTGAGTACATCCTCAACAAGTTTGATAGATGGAAGAGATCCATCAAATGTTGGAGGGAAGAGATGCCATCCAGAGGGACTTTGACAGGCTGGAGATGTGGGCCAATGCAGTCTCATGAAGTTCAACAAGTCCAAGTGCAAGGTTCTGTCAGGGAAATTCCCCCAAAATATTTGGTGAGCAGAGAATGCTTTCAGAGCAGCCCTGTGAAGAAGGACCAGTGGTGCTAGTAGACAAGAAGCGCCCACCATCTCCTGGAAATGTGCAGTTGCAGCACAGGAATCCTCAAAGGAAATATGGGCAGCAAGTTGAGGGAGGTGATTCTCCACTGCTACTCAGCTCTTCTGAGATCTCACCCTGAGTTCTGCATCTGTCTCTGGAGGTCTCAGCATGAGAAGGCCTATTGGAGAGAGTCCAGAGGAGGCCATGGGAATAACCAGAGAACTGGAGCATCTCTTACAAAGACAAGCTGAGTGAGCTCAACCTGGAGACAAAAAGGCTCTGGGGAGTCCTTACAGCAGTTTTCTAGCACCTGAGAGAGACTGGCCATGAGAGGGGTATATTATGAGGATGTGTAGTGACAGACAAGATGTAATGGCTTCAAACTTAGAAAGTGTATGTTTAGATTAGATATTAGGCAGAAATTATTTACTATGAAATTGGTAAGACACTGGCACAGGCTGCTCAGAGATGTCAATGTCCCATCCCTGCAAGTGCTGAAGGCAATCTTAGGTGAAGCTTTAAGCAGCCTGGTCTAGTGGAAAGTGCCCCAGCCTATGACAGTAGAGTTGGAACTAGACAATCTCTAAGGTCCCTTCCACCCCAAATCATTATGTGATTTCATGATTCCAGATTTTGACTCATATTTGTGTCTCAGGCTGCTTTTTGTGCACTAAAACTATGACTGAAAAGGCCATAGTTTTCTGAAAGCAGATTTCTAAAAGAGGTGATATGTTTCTTCTCTTACTGTATTTCATTCCCATCCCTTTATTCATTGCTTCCTCCACAGAATCATAAGATGTGCCATGAAAAACAGCTCTTTTAACAGTAGCACACACCTGATTTACCAAAATGGTATAACACTGTTGCCTTAGTAAGATGAAAACTTTTATATTCTTCAGAGACATGCTTGCTGTAGTAATTTCAATGTAGATGAAACTTCTTGGGAATATCCGTTGTGATGTATAGACAAGTAATTACCTTGGGAAGCTTTAAGATAGTGAATCAATACAGGAGACTGTAGAGCTGACTAATGCAGATGTTTATTCATGGGGAGAAGAGAGAGCACAGTCGCAGCAGTTTCTGTGGGAAATGAAATAAAACTGTAGCTATTAAAAAACTAAAATCCCCTAACATTTAATCAGAGAGCTCCTTCACACTCACTCTTATGAGATTGGCCCCACCTGTAAATGTCTTATCAGTAGCTATGGATACATCAGTCCTCATTCTTGGATAGTTCTTAGACCGAGAGAACAAGTTGTGTTACATATGGCATGGACCAGCCTATTACACTTTCATAAAATGTGGTAAAAATAGCATAAATTTAAAATTCAAATTCCCTTAAAATATTACCTAAAAATAGCTTTGCTGAAATCAAATTTTAAACATGAATATTTAAAATTCAGAAGCTTAGCTGCAAGACATAAATATATCAAAAATATTTTCCATACAGTGTGAAATAAGTTAAATCTTTGTGTTAAAATTTGGACTCATGCACAGCGAAACTATCCTATGTGTCCTTAGATTGCTTTAACTTCTCCAATTTGGAGGCCTCATTCTAGACAACATGGTAGAAATCTATAGTTTTTTGTAAACTGCCCAGTTGATTAACTTCTGTTGACCCCAGATTGAGACGTCTGGCTTGGTTTTTTCCTTTTTCCTTTATAATGAAGAGTCCTTAATAAATGAGCATAGCAAATGCTAGGATGCAAGTACAAAAGATCATTTGTTTCGAGATTCTCAGATCAGAAGAGCAATGAAGTGGTCTAAACTCTATGAAAAAAGGTTAATGACCTTTTTGTAACCTCTGGCATGGGGGTGAAAAAATAAAATAAAAACAAAGCATAAGGGGGTTTTTTGCATTCTAATTACATAGGAATTTTAACTGTGAGCATTAGACAGTGTTTCATCCTTTTGTTGGTATTTTGTTTGGAGTTGACTTCTCACTAAGAAACCTATTTAGATAAAATATAACTGTTACACTGATGAACCTGTGAAATTAAGGGCTTCATAATATAAAAGCCCCATATTCATGTTTCATATTATCATTTATGTTACGTAGAACTTTTTAGTGCTTATAAAGACATGATCCCAGTTAAGTTAAAATAAGTTTCTTATGTTCCTCAGCTTACTGCAATTAAAGACGAATTGAAAATCAGGTCTGAGGAGTACATTCTGAATATTATTCCACATTAGTAATATAAGTTTATTATTAAAAGGAGTTGAAACAAACATGTCTACAGGGATTTTTGAAAAGTAATCCTTTCAAATGTTCAGAATAGAAGTAGCCAGCATGATAAGATAAATTAACTTTATCTACTGTTCCTTTAGAGAAGATTTGACATCCACAAAATGCAACTTTATTAGACCTAATTATTTAATTCTGCAACACCTATTAAAGCCAAATCACAGTATGTCCTTGTTTTGCTTGCAGGTGCTGTGGAGGGAGGAGCCTAGAGCTGTGTGGGTGAGGCCAGGTTGTCATTGTACACCAAATATTTCCTCACTGGGGGGCATGGCTTCGAGGGGAGTTAAAAAGTGAATGCACCCTGGAAACAGCATCATTGTGTCCCATTTCTCTCTTGGGGAAGCTGGCAGGACAAACACTGTGAATTTTGTCTCTCTCCTGCTGCTGCCCATCCCTTTCTGTACTTTGGGAATAAAGCAGCTCCAAGGGCCAAGCCCATCTGAGCCCAGTGGAGTGCACATGGGCTTCAGCAGCCATGGGCACTGAGTGGGGGAGAGAGACCAAGCCCAGTTGAGAATGAGTCAGGTGGAGAGGAGCCAAACCCAAGATGAATGGAGAGGAGCTGAGCTGAGCTGAGTTCTGCTGACCACAGCTGAACCCAGCAGTCTGAAAAACACGTGATGCTAAGTGGATAATTCCACATCCAATCTTGTTTTTGGTCATTTGGAATTTAATTCTCAGCTTTTTTTTTTAAACCACCACACACTAACATGACCATCTTTTTCCATCCTCAATAATTTCCATTCAGGATTTTGAAGAATTTTTGTAAACAAGAGATATGAATCTTCCTGCACTTTTGTTAGTTTAACTATACCTAATCTAAGTCGTATTTATAGATAGCTTGGTAAAATCCATAGAGTAAACCAAGATTTCAAAGTATTTCAAACAATATTCTAAATCCAACTTCTGCAAATCAAATCAACCAGATCAGCTGTATCAATGATCAACTTATCATTCCTGCACAGCATTGTTAAAATAATTGCTAACTAATCACAGTAAGGTTGTCATAGGTGTTCTTCAAACTGTAGTCATGGGCTGAAGTTTCCTGAGTAAGACAAAAATTTTCCTTAGTACTACTTGACGGAAAAACCAGTTCCTCAAACATGCTTATTTAGTACTCAAATTATCTAACTGCATGGAATTAAGTGAGTTACTTGAGTTTTATTGTATTAAGAGTAGGTCTTTTACACCATCTTCATGTTGGCAACATCGTTATTCTTCCATTAGTTCAGAGCTAAAAGAGGGCCCATTCACAAAGAGCTACTTCAAAATACTTATGGAATGAGTCAACCATCAGAAGTTTCTACTCAAAAATATTTTCCCTATGTTTGTGCACGTCTTGTTGTCCAACATTATAAACCAACAAATCAAAACATCAAAAAGCTTTATTGCATTTATTCTGAGGAATAAAGTCCAAATAGCTTTTTCTGTTAAAGGTAATATTTTTTACAATATTGTTCTCTGAATCTTGCAAGTGCTTCTCAGAGTCCCAGTATTTTCAGCACAATTGCAAACGTCTAATGACATTCAGCAACACCTTCAGGGTAAACATTTAAGTACTTGTTTACTTCATGATTGCTAATGTAGCCTCAACTAAAGCTCAGAAGTTAAAGAAAATATTTTGTAAGGTTCTATTTGCATGAGAGTCATTCTATTATTTATCTGGGAGATGATCCTGGTCTTTTAAGTCACTGCTCTAGAAGGTTGAATGATTCACACAATGGGATATTTTTCTTTTAATTCTGATGACAGTATTGCACAACAGAATGGGAGAATTGTTCCATTATGTGATAAAGCCCTGCAAAGCAGAAGAGCCTGCTCTGACAAGATAGGCTGCCCTTGCTCTCCCCAGAGCAATCACAGGACACGTCAGCTTCTGGAGACCATAGTGACTCATCAAAAACAGCTCTCAAGGTTTGGCACTGAGAAGACTAGGGGACATATTGTTGGATGCAGGGGAAGAGCCTCCTGGGAGCCTTAAAGTCTTTTGAGAGGTTACTGGGGGGATACTGGGAGCTGGTGGCTGCCACTGGATGCATCCAAGTGTTTAAACCTGACAGCTGAAGGGCTCTGCACTGCACATCTATGCACACACTTTTCCATGAGTGGACTGCTATCCTGGCAGAGAGGGGATTGTCCTGCCCAGAGGGGGCAGCAGGATGATACTGTTGCTGTTTGTGCTTGTGTGAGGGCTCTGCATGTGTGTGGCACTTAGATATGTTCCTGTGGTGTCATGGCCTTACTGCTTGTTGTACTTGTCCTGGAGCTGCAGCTTCCTTGACCCTGTTGGCCTGTTGTGCTTGGGATTCTTTGAAAAACTGTAGCTTTTGTTAAAATTAGTTTAAGTTTGTATTTGAAATCTGGCTAATATAGAAATTTATCAAAAAGGTGTGACACCTTCTTCCTAAAAAGTGATTTTGCATTTCAATCAAATAAATTAAGAAAACAAAAAGCAGGAATAAAGCATAACTTTCATGTTGTATATCACTTTCTTGTATATTACTATTTAAAATTTATTTAGAATCCTCATGTGTCCTAACTGCTGGAATGGCACTCTGTTCTATGTGTCTTCTTTACATTTTCTGTAGACTTTCTTTCCCTCCCACCTGAAAGAATAAACTGCCATTCATGTACCTTTTTCTCTCACAAATTCCAGGGAAAAATTCAAGACTTTGATAATGAATATTATTATACATAATATATTATTATTATACTACTTCAATATGACTGAAGTCTATTTCCAAAGTGCCCTACAGCTCTTCAGAGTTACAAGTAGTGTAATTCTAGTTCCCAGTACCTCTACCCTTCCTGGAAGTGAGGCTTTGTGGATGATTTTTCTTTTATCTAAGTCTTTTAAAAATAAAACATCATGCAACTATTTCTTCTCTGTTTTGTGATGTCTCTGTAGTAAAACTTTACTCTCATAACACTGCAGCTTACCAGAATTTGACTGCTAATTTTCTCTTGGTGATAATTTGTGCTGCATCATAAAAGTATCCTATCAGTGCCTTACAGGCTTCAGAGGGTTTGTACTTATCTTTTCAAGCATTTAGTTCAACGAGATGCAAACTCACTTTTCTTAAGAAGCAGCTCATTTTTCTAATTTCAAAAATATCTTCAAGGAGGTTATCTTTGTTGGTGGATATGTCTCATCTACTTCAAATTATAAAATAATAATGAAAACAATTTGGTAAATAGGATTGAAACAAGCCCATAGAGATAGAGCAACTTAGTCTCAATGGGTGTAATACAGAAAGAAAATACAAAAAAAAAAAAAAAATTACCTAAACATTTGTTGCATTTGAATTCCTTAGAGGTAAGTTCCATGTTTGATAACCTGTAGTTAGCTTCAAAAATGTACTCTTGAGGAATCTTTCCAAGATCATATTTTAAGGGAGAGAGAGATTATGAAGAGTCAAAGCTAATGAATTTTGTTGGTATATGAGATTACATTTCATCCACATTTCTACTGATAGAAGAAAGTAAAAACTAAGCATTTAATCTCCAATTAAAAAGAATGCACTATATTATAGATCCATATTATAAATATATATATTATTATTTAAATAAAATATTTTTAAAAAATCTTGATGTCAAATCATAATAAATCATAATAAAAATGGAACTTCTGAGGAAAATGGACATTTCATTTAAAAAAAGCAAGATAAATCAAATACATCTTTTCACTTTGAGTAGATTTGTACTTCTTACAAACACATTTTCTAGTGTAGCCTGTTTTTATATATGCCAATGTGCTGGTGTGTCTCAGTGCTGCTAACTGTCTTACAAGAACAAACACTGTGGAACTAAAAAGATTAAGGGAAAAGTTTGATTTCTGACCTTTAATTAAATTTATGTAATTCAAATTAGCTTTTTCTGCAATAAGACTTAGTAATATTTTTCACCTTTCATTCAATCTCTTCTAACTCTTGTCAACTTATACCTATGCTGTGGGTGTAGAAGTGGTCTGCTAGCCTGCAAATACAAAATTCTATTAATTAATTTTTTTTATCATTTAAAAATATAGTTATATTAATGAAAAATTGGCTGTCAAAAATATGGAATGTTCTAAAACCAAAAAAACAGTCAAAAGAAGGAATAAATGCATGAGGAATAGGAACACATGAGGAATCTGCTTTTCAGTTCTCCAAAATTCATCTCTTGTTTGGTTTCATTTACCAATATTACATTTACACAAAATGTTTTATTTTGAACAAGCATTCAATATCACTGAAGAATTGTTTTGAGCTTTCAGCATAAAATTTATCTTGCATGAAGTTAGAATTCAATTTGTAATGTAACTTTATCAGAAAAATATGTTATACTAGCATCATCATTTTTAGTAATGCAGTATTTGTAATTATAATGTTATTAAGAAGCAGTAGAAATTACAATCAAGCACAGCAGTTACCTCTTCTTGTCCATAGAACAGTTCAAGAGCTTCTTTGGGTACATCAGGTGAGTTATGTACTCCATCCAATTAGAGTAAGGTTCTCTTCCCCACCATGCCCAAATCATTTTCTGTTAAGAGATGTTCCTTTTTTATATATATTATATATGGAGCAATCCTAAGGGTATGTCTAGATGGAGCTCTGGAATTCCATGAAAGTTTCATACCAGTCTGAAACAAGAAACCCCCTGAACATCAGTATGCAATGGTATAAAAACCTATACATTCTGTATTGCTATGTCTTTTTGTCTATTAAAGAACTCAATCAAACTAGCAAAAAATCAGCCCCAAACAAAAACCCATAACCCTGAAAAGTTTTTATTGGAGACTTCTCTAACCTCTAGGGTTAAATGCAAGGATTTATTTGTTGGTCTGGCTTTTATTTTTTTCTCTACAAAACCTGCATATTTTATAGGATAGAAGACCCATTTCTTGTTCTATCTATGATTTGAAATTTTATTATCAGTCTGCTTCACTTATTTTTGCTTTGTTTTTTTTGGATTGTATCTGAGGAAATTAATTGCACCCTGAGCCTATACACAAGAAAAGAGTAGAAATGCTATATACCCTATTTTTTGCCTTATTTCTTTGGGATGATCAGTACCACTAATGCTGTCTTTGAACCACAAGGGTTTTCTGTGGTGTACTTCCAAATACTTCAGACAGTTATTTGAAGTGTAGGATCAGATGGACATTTGGGACTCACCACATCTAAGAAGTGCCCTTTGTGAAAATCTCTGACAGTCTGATTTTATTCCTGCCTGTGGAGCAGACCACATCATACAATCTTCCACTAATATCACTGATATAAGGAATTTTACTTGGGAATGATAGTCATTATCTTTTAAACAAAACCTTTGTATATTCCTCAATCTCAATTCATGAGCTATTCTGAAGGCAATAATCTCAGTTTGGAATATACTCTCAATTTTGGCTTCTCTCTCCTCACCACCTCACTCCAGGTAAATGTTATCCCTATCCAGCTGAAGAAGACACAGTTTGTGTTTCTTGAACATGAAACAAACCTGTTGAGTAAAGCTGTACATGCAGGTTTTCTGTTCCCATGGGCCAGTGTGTCTAGCACAGCAAGAGGTCTAGAACCTTTTATCTGTTTCAAAACATGGAATCTGACACTTACAGATTGCACTTACATTCACACACATATGTACATGCCAACAGGGAATTTGCCTTCTATCCAGAAAACAGAGTTGAATACTTGTTAACTCATTCTTTAAAGAAATTCTTAGAAAAAGATCTTGTACCACTTTAAAAGAAAATCATAAAGTGCTCACTAATGCTAGAGAAGGTCTGGGTTTGTCACTACAATCCCTATTTGGGGACAAAATCCTCTCAGTGAATAAACACTTTGAAAAAAGTTGTGCATAGTCAGATCTGGATTTTAGAATAAAAGCAAAAAGGACTTTTTAATAGATTTTGTATAAATCATTTGTCCTTTTTGAAGTCATGTTGTAAACCCTTATCAAAATTTGTTACTGAGCAGTAAAGAAACTTTGCTGGAAAAACATGTAGTATTACCTAAATATAAGTTGATTAATATACATTTTGTATTTTTTTAAATAAGGAAAGTAAACATAAATATTTTAATTAGTCATATGCTAAGAAACACAGATTGGTGTTTCATGTGAATGTTTCACAGATCTCACACGAATTAGTGGGGGAATAGTTATCTATGACAAGAAAAGAGACAACTCAGAAATTCAAAAGGAACATAAACTGGGAACACGTTTTTAAAAAATTATTATGGTAATCATTTTGTGTGTGCAATAATGAGCCAATTAGCATAAGATGGCATGGTCACGCACCATATGCCTTTCTCTCTGTTGTCTCACCCACCAAAAAGAGCATTCCCCATTACATATGTGTATGTGTTTGCACAGGCACATATCTTCATCTGTTTGACCATCCCTGCAGTGATTAAAATATCACAGCTGCAGTAGAATGCTAACAATGTAGCCAATCCCTCAGCCACCCACTTCAGACAGTAAATACATGTCAAAAGCACGAGACAAAACATATTCGAATATAGGTCCACAGAAGATCGAGAAAAAAGTATTAAATTTTGTGTTCTCTTAGTCCTAGTCAGTGATAAAAACTGCTATTTCCAAAGATGTTATATATATATATACTCTTTATTCCTGCTACAAATTTAGCATTTATAAGTCATGTGGCATACATGTCCTCACAAGGTGTATGGAATCACACAAAAAAACCACTTTCTATCTGTCTGAAAATATCCCATACAACTTAGGAAGCATTAGACAGGCTTTTTGCATTGTAGCTTGGTTTGCTCCAAGGTCTATTCCCAGAATAGACTGGAGTGTGAGTGCTCCTCTGGTGCTTGTGGATCCAGACATGATACCAAGACTGAAGGAAACAAAATCTGGTTCTGACTCATGACTGAAAGTATAACACTGACATTTATTCCCCCAACCACTTTCTGGCATGTTGGGGCCACAGACACAAGTCATTTTTAGAGAGAAAATTGCATCAAAGAACTGAATATGCCAAAGCTGCTCCTAACCTTTGCTACACCCTGTTCTTCTACAGTCACCTACAACATCAATATTACTAGTGCAGTTATAAGTGTCTTTGACAAACAGAGGTGTACAAACCATGTGTCTCTAATTCTTAGGTGCACAATTAATTTGTTAGTGACTTTCTTCCCTTTGAGAATTCCATGAATAAACTCCTCCTTCTTACTTGAACCTTAGCCTTGTAGCAGCTTTAGGCTTCTTACCTTTCCTGTTCTGTCTGCAATGGTTTAGTTAGTTACAAGGTTAGAAAGACAGGTGAGGAAGGATATAGAATACGTCACCTTTTACAGGGAGTTCCAGCAAATCAGCCCTAACTGAAGGCAGTATCTCAGTCCCACGAAGCTAGATTTCATTCATAAGCTGTGTCCTGTTGAAGGTTTGTAGAAAGAACTCTTCATCTCTAGATGACTGATGAGGATCCAAACCCTTAACCAGTATCTTGCTAAAACAAATTACTTTCATTGACCTAATGGTTAAAACTAAAAAACTACACCTAAACAAAACAACAACAACAACAACAAAAAGAAAAAAAAAATAAAACAAAGCAACTAAAAAAATATTATAAAGTAATTTATAAAATGTTTTATAATTACATTTCTGGTAATTATATAGCCACACAAGCCAGAAACAGAGCAAACAAGTGCCTGGCCACATCCTTGGAGTAGAAAACCTTCAACTGATATATGACTCTTGCTTAGACCACAGTGAATGCATTTTTGTGCTTATATCATAGTAATTATTAAAATCATTGAACTCTAGCATAAGTAATGTCATACATTGGTCATATGCACCAATATTTCTTATGAAATAGAGCAACTACTAATTTTTATTAATATGTGTTCTGATAGCAAAGCATCACATTACCTTTGGAGGCCACTGTGACTACACTGAAAAATTACCATTATTATTCTTTCAGTGGGTGTTTCAGAAGTAGTGTGGACAGGAGGCAGTGCTGTGAATGTTTGTGTTTACATGCGCAGCTTTTTTCTATATAATACTAAATGGGTTCTCCACAACCAGTGAAGAAGATAAAGTGTAACGACAATTTATAGTCTCTGTAGTAAATCCCTGAGGATAAATATGCATGCTGCCATTCAGAAAGACTAAAACTAAAAATAGTTGTATACTCAGTGATATACAAATTTAAACTTACTCTCCTCATGCAGCCTTAGCGCCAACTCCATTGTCAATATTTAGGAATAATCACTCTCAATCAGATTCTCAGTTTCTTCCCACTGGGAAATTATAGATTGAGCATCAATGTTCTCAGGACTTTATTAATGAAAAATAAAACACCTTTGTTCTTACTTTTTTTTTGCCTATGTGTTCATCTCTCTTTATGTGATAATTTCTGGAAGAGTAAAAAAAAAAATTTAGGAGGTGAAGAACAATCCTCAATTTCAGGACTTCGATGAGGTTTGGCAGCATCTAGGTTCATGGTATTACAGAGGAAAAGGGAGTAAAATCACTGATTGTAGGTGACAGTGTTTGTGTTTATGCCAAAGTAGAGTAATGTATAGCTGCAGTTGTTCTTGGAGTCATAAGAGGGAGAAATAATGAGCAGAGTTAATGAAACATGAGTTTGTTCTCCAGTAGGCCTTGTGGTGACACTGTGGTCAACCAGCAGTTACTGCTGATGTGAATTACATAAGCTTCAAGCTTATGATAGCTAAGCTTAGGATAACTAAGGAATCCTTTTTTGAACATGCCACTGTTTGATTTTAGGGTTCTGTATATGCCATAGTTGAGGAATGGTACTCCCCAGTTAAGTGCTCCCACTAAGACTCTTCAAACCACATCTTGCTTGCTTGTTTCCCCTCTCCCCTGTGGTGGGATGGAGAGGAGAATTGGAAGCACAAAAGGTAAAAATTGTGGGTGAGGTCAGAGCACACCTGAACCATGAGCTCATCTGTAATGTTGCATCTCTTCCCTGTGACCTGAGATGTTATAGGCCAACCAAGTAAAAATAATTAACCCTTATGTTGCCAGTCCAGATCCACCTGGGACACATTAATCTTGGCAGCCTGATCCACCTGTCTGTTGTTATGATGCTCTTCTGTGGCCCATTCTTCTTTCCTGACCCTTGATAGAGAGGGTTGCAATCTGACTGTAATCTGGAGTGTGCATTCTCCAAAAAGGTACAGGGTCTAGGAAGGTGACACTAGGGAAAATATTCTTCTTGCTAATTGGTGGAGACATAGCTGCTACTTTGTTGACCACAACTATCGAAATCTGATGATATCCATCTTGCCATTTTACTCCTAAAAGCTGAATTACCTGATCATGTCCTTGGGCCTTATTTTACTTTATGGCAACACAGGTGTCCTGGTTTGAAGGACAGGTGTCTGCCAATAAAGGCAGAAGCTCCTCTTTGAAATAGGGAATGTAAGCCCCCTCCCTCCCTAGTATTATAATTTTTGAATCAGGAACTCTCAGGCAGAGATAGGGGATAAGAATAACAGCTCTTTACTGATATATCTGACCGGACAGACAGAAACAACAGCAGCTATGAAAATTAACAAGACAGAACAAGTAACTCAGTTCTAATTCATCCTTTCAGCCGCAGACACTGTGCCTGGCTCCGTCTCGGTGCTGAAGGCGGGGTAGGGCCCGCACAGCTGCGGAGAGCAGGCGGGAGGGGAATGGGGACAGTGGGAGCGGAGTGGGGACAGTGGGAGCGGAGTGGGGACAGGCGGGAGGGGAGTGGGGACAGGCGGGAAAGAGTGGGAACAGTGGGAGCGGAGTGGGGACAGGCGGGAGCGGAGTGGGGACAGTGGGAGCAGAGTGGGGACAGGCGGGAGCAGAGTGGGGACAGGCGGGAGCGGAGTGGGGACAGGCGGGAGCGGAGTGGGGACAGGCAGGAGCGGAGTGGGAACAGGCGGGAAAGAGTGGGGACAGTGGGAGCGGAGTGGGGACAGGCGGGAGCGGAGTGGGGACAGTGGGAGCGGAGTGGGGACAGGCGGGAGCGGAGTGGGGACAGGCGGGAGCGGAGTGGGGACAGTGGGAGCGGAGTGGGGACAGGCGGGAGCGGATTGGGGACAGGCGGGAGCGGAGTGGGGACAGTGGGAGCGGAGTGGGGACAGGCGGGAGCGGATTGGGGACAGGCGGGAGCGGAGTGGGTGGGACAGGTGGGAGCGGAGTGGGGACAGTGGGAGCGGAGTGGGGACAGGCGGGAGCGGATTGGGGACAGGCGGGAGCGGAGTGGGTGGGACAGGCGGGAGCGGAGTGGGGACAGGCAGGAGCGGAGTGGGGACAGTGGGAGCGGAGTGGGGACAGGCGGGAGCGGCCGCGCTGTGTCCCAGGTGGGAGCAGGGTGCAGGGACAGCTCCCCGCTCACTTTGGGTCCTGGTGCTCAGCTGTGCTCTCAGAGGTGTGGGGCTGGAGCAGAGCAGATGCAGAACAATGACCCGCAGCAGAGCCTGGCTCCCCGGGGTTCCGACCGCGTGGGCTGGAGATGGGCAATCCTCTTCCCTCGGACCCTGCCGGCGAGAGCAGCCCCGGCAGCCAGCGCACACCTTCCCCTTTGTCTAGTCCTGAAAAAAGCCTGAGCATAACCTGGCAAGCTCCCTTAGCATGATAATGGGAAAAATTCTTTAAACTGGGACAGTAAGAGAACAAACCCCAACCCCCAACCGCTAGCTCCCACTAATACTTCCCAAACCATGCTGACAGTTTCTAGCTCCCTGGACCTCCCCTGCAGCAGGATGGAGAGAATTGGAGGCACAAAAGATAAAGGTCATGGGTTGAGATAATGACTACTTACTGGGAACAGCAATGGGATAAGAAAATTAACAGTAACAGCAACAATATTAAGAAGTCTACAAAAGAGATAGAGTGATTCATATGCAAAATGCTCACTGCAGAGCCCTACCCAGCATGACCACTGCGATGCTACCTTGGCTGTAAGAGATTCCCTTTTCTCCACCTCTAACGATGATGTGAGGTGGTATTAAATAACCTTCATCTCCTATCCAAGGCCCCTCTTGGCTACTGCAACCAGGACAGTATCTAAATGAAGGATGGTGAAGATGGCAGGAGAGTGAGTAGAACAATTGTCTCTGTATACTTAAGATGATCTGGCTTAAATATCAAAAAGACAAAACATCACAGGTAGTAATTCATATCCTGGTTCAGCCTCAGTGTTCCTACATTCTTCAAATCAGGCTTGATGCTCTCTCAGTGTGAAGACAAAATCACATATTTCCCTAGGACTCTCCCTGTTTTTTCCTCTCCTCTTACTCAAAGAAATTACGTTTGTAATTTCTGAGCTCAGGTGAGTTCTGCTTATGAGGTGGGAACAATGATCCTATAGGGAATGTTTCTCTCCCACATATATGATTTTAAGCAATATTCACCAGGATACAGGAAGCAAAATTGCTTCATCTTGCTTCTTTTAGAATTCATCAAGCAGATTCTCATTCCACTGTTAATTTTCATCTCTTACTAATGATTTTTTGCTCCAGTCACTAATCTGATACTGTCAATTTCAGATCTGTGCAAAAGGTATCATAGAAGAACTCTCTTTTAAATTTACCATGATATGTGAGATGATGTTGCATTCTGTCTCCCAGGTGTCAGATAACAGTGGACCCCAGTAAGCAAATATGGTGTCTCGGCATCAGACATACTTTTTAGAACCTTCAGGTTTAACAGTAAAGACCTTCAGGCAAATGATCACTCAAAATGTATGGGTTTGGACCAGGCAAAATGAATTTTTGAAAAGATGAAATTAAAAACACTCCAAAAAACTCTGAGAAAAATTTATTTAAAGCCTTTTGCAGTTAAAATATTGTCACACCAGGCCAGTATTAAAAGCAATGCTGAGCTCTGTGTCTCTCTTGTGCAGAGGACCTCAGAACTGGACACAACACTCCAGAGTATCCTGTCCAGGGACAGGATTCCTTGACCTGCTGGCAGTGCTCTTTCTAGTTCCCCCCAGGATACCATTGGCTTTCTTGGCCACTGGGCATTGGTGGGTTGTGGACAGCTTGTTGTCCACCAGGATCCTCGGGTCCCTCATTGCAGAGCTGCTCTCCAGCAGGTCACCCCCAACTGGTGCAGGTGCATGGGCAAAATCTGTGTGAAGGGAGGAGGGGATGAAGATGATCTTAACCATAAAGACAAACATTCCACGTTTTAATTATTTGCCACAAATGGGCTGCCTCTGAGTGCTTGGCTGGATTATTTGGTATATTTGAATTTGTGCTGCTTATATTTTTCAGTCTTTTTCTCTATTTTAAGTATAATATTAATTTATAAAAGCAATGGTGTGAGACTTATATTTTTGCATGTATTTTATACTTAAAAAATATCGCAGCTTTTTTTGAAGACTTCTGAGGAAGAGAAATGCACTCCATGAAGTCCTGTGTGTTCATTAATCTCTTTCTCATTATTTTAATCTCAATTAGGTTGCATCCTGAAAAATTAGATCTCAGCTGGCCTTGATCCAAGTGGGACATTATATAAAATGGCATTCTGATGTCTGTCTTCCCACCCAACTTTCTTTACCTGCTTTTGGGGAACAGGCTAATCATTAGGAGGACACAAATTAAAAAAAAAAAAAAAAAAAATCATTACTTGGTGTTTAGATTAACTCTCCAGTGTCCATGATCACACACATTTTTAAAAAAAATTGTTTAATAATTTGAGTGCCTTAGAAGACTTAACATTCAGGTTGAAGATAGTTTAGGACTAGGGATGCTCCCTTCATACACTGACAGCTTTTTGAGAAAGAATATGAATTTTCTATAGATTAAGACTAAAAGATGATAAAAAATATTTAAATTAGTGATGGTACTCATAATCCAGTACTTCTTTTAATGAAGCACCTTTATTCATTTGAACATGGACTTAAGAGCATAACTCATGGAATTTGCTTTTGGGGATAAAAAAAGGCAGGCAGAAGGTTTAATCAGGAAGCTGTGGGGGAAAAAACAAGATCTAGTGAGACACTTGAGATTCACTAAGGTCTTTCCACTTTCCTATTAATTCAGCAGTGTCTAACAACAAGATTTGAAAGTGTATTTTTATTATACCTTGCAATCAAGAATTACTTCTGCAGGACATGCAAGAAATTGCAAAATTCTTCAATGAAGGGAAAACACATTTACTTTATACTACCATTTTCTTGTTATTTTAGCGGTAGAGGAAAGTAAATGTTTCTATGTCCAATTAAAAAAACCTGTTACAATAATATGTATTTGGTAATAAATATGGACACTGGCTTAAGAAACAGAAAATTTAGCCTGAATGTGTGTTGAAGCCACTTGAGGCTGAAAGAAAGAGCTAATTGAAAGATTAAGGAAAATATTGTAGTTTTACAAAGCCATTCCCTTTTGACTTAAACATTTGCCTTCTGAGATTTGTGTTTCAGTTTGTATCATTGAGAGTCATGGTACAGTTTTCTTTCTAAGAAGTTGAACAATGAGAATGAAAGTGAATTTAGCTTTACATACTGAAGCATATATAGCCCAGAGAAGTTCAATCATGTTCAATGCCCAATCTACCTCAAGGTAGACCATCTTAGTCCACTTTCAGAGCAAGGAAGAGTGATTTCATGAAACTCATTAGGGACACACAATCCTCAAACATTTTGAAAGTACAGAAAAGGCTTCCACACTTCCAGGTAATTTTGCTGAGCATTTTCAGAACATTTTCAGGAAATATCAGAAGCAGAAACTAATTTCAGTTTATTTTCTCAAACCAGAATCAACAAGAAAAGAAAGGGAACACATTTTTCAGCCTGATAAATTTAGCATCAGCAACAGCAAGGCAATGCAAACAGGAATATGCAATATCTTGACAGAGAAACCAATGTTTCTAATAGGTTGATATGGTCAATAATCAGGCTCTGCTCATTCTACCTTAGACCTGTATAAACTCAGGAGAGGGGCAGGCAGGAAGGTATGTGTAGGTACTGAAGTTCACTTCATGTCAATCAGAAGTCCTTTAGCCTGTGGAAATGGAGACAGATTAAGAAAAGAAAAAACAGATTTTTGCTGAGTCAAAAGCAAGTCTAAAGTTCCAAATCCTGATTCTGTTTGGGTTTTTGCTTACTCCAAAATCCTCTTCTTCTAACATATCTGACTTACATGATGTATGACTATTTCTTAATAAAAAGAAAGTACTGGAAAGTGAGGATTTTCTATGCCTGTATCAAAACTACAAATTCTTTCATGCCTTCACTATTTAAATATAAAAGTAAAATTATTCTTATTTTTTTTTCATTTTTGGTTTTTAATAGTACAGTCTTCCATTTAATCACAAGGAGAAGAATCTTTATATTAATAATTCAGATGTTACAGAAGAGCTGGCCTTCTGTTACCAGGTAGACAGGGAGGGACTCTGTCAGTGCAAATGCATTTTGCATCAGCATGTCATCAGAGAGTTCAACAGAGGGAAGAAGAAATCTATTTTAAGTGTCCATGAATACCTATGGCGAAACATATGGCATTTCTGAATACCAAATGAAATCATTATGATCAGTGATACTCTAATGAATACCAAATGAATGTGCGATGACAGAACCCTAAGCATTATTTTGATCAATTATGTCACAATGCTGTGGGTGTATAACTACAGTATTCCTAGGCTAGAAGCTCTACCCTGACTTTTAACTGTATAATTAACATGCACATAATTTTTTTTTGCAATGTAAAACAGTTGCAGGAACTACTATGTGTTTGACAGCTATTCATACCAGAGTGCAACTCCTAAAATGTTATCACTTGCTTGATAAATATAATCCTTTAAAATAAAGAAAGAAATGCCATGAATATATGAATAGTATATGGTTTTCCCATAAGAAGGTGCAAAATTTTCTATGGGATATAAGATTTCATTAGGAATGAAAGAAAAGATCTGGAGAGACACAGTGAGTTATATGAATGAAATAATAAATGCTCTATAAGTACTTATCTTTGTCACCTCCCAAGTGCAAGAGTGAATGCTGGTCCCTCTTTAAGTCATCAGAGTGCTCTTCCTTTTTCATTCTCCAGCACATTAACTTTTTTTTTCTCATTCTAGTGCCAGATCAAAACAGCAATTTTTCTAAAATATCTCCTCATAATAACCTTCATTAAATAAATTTTCTATCATACCACTAAAAGAGCAAGAGGCAACTGAGGCAAACAAATGCATAAATGAGTGAAATAATGTGCATAGAAGTTAATATCTCGTGCCCAAATTGTCTGCATCTCCCTTTTCATCTTGCCTTAATCTTCCCTTGTTTTTGTAGCCTGGTTCTCTAAACCCATACATAATGAAGTAGCTCACAGAGACCACTGAGCTAATTCTACAATTTATTAAAATCAGTCAATCAAAATGTTACAATGCCCAATTATACATTTCTTCAGTAAATAACTTTGTTCTTCATAAATTAGACATGTATTTCAACTACTGTCTTTTGATGAAGCTTTTAAAGGAATGTCTTTGTTTTAATTCAGTATTTCTTTGACAACAGTAGATCTTCACCCCTTCCTTCTGTGTACATAAGTTTCCAAATTTGAGAAGGTAAACTAATAGCTAATTTCCTTGAGGAATTTGATTACCTCCGTTCTTACTGTTACTTGTAGATTTGAAAATTCTATGATGAAAATCCAAAAATGTTCTTTCATGTTCACTAAAACTAGGTATCTAAAAAAAGCAAAATGAAACAAAACCCCCAATGTAAATACATCAAAACTTACATTCTGAAAAATTGCATTTTGAATCATGAGAGTTTTGTAATTTGCTTCTTCCTTTTGAAAACCATGAAATAGAGGTTTTCCTGAAGTTCCACAACAGATGGAATATTTTAGTTCTTTATTAGTATTAAAGATACAAAAATTGTACAGAAATAGCCTTTCAATACAGTCTCTTCAGGAGCTTTTTCAGTACTGCTCACTTGCATGTGTGTTTGCTAAGACATTGGTATTTAAAATTATGATCCTTGGCTTTTAATGCACAATGCCACCTGAAGTTCTTTAGAGAGGTTGCTTTTAAAATGAAAGAGGATGAAAGAAAGAAACGGGGAAAGGCTGAACTGGCAGATTCCCTCATGCCCAGGAGCAATAAAACTTGAGTCTGCTGAAAGACACTGATCAGCCACTGTTTTCCACCAGTTTTGCCATCAGGCAGCCACTCCACTTTTGTAGTTTTGCATTCCCATCTATGAGCTCTGCAGGACATGGGTCAGGCCATAAGCACTCAAATCACATTCCTGTCTTTTTCCCAAGTTGTAGGCAGCTATGATGAGTTGAAAGCACCTACTTGCTACTCACAAAGGCTGTAATGTGAATGCATTAGCAATTACCTCCTTTAGTTTAGTCAGTCCCTCTATTCACCAGGTACATCAAGGAATCACTCCCTCATTGGGTCAGTGCAGAAAATACAGATTAATTATGCTAATCATGCACTCGAGGCAGCAAATGCAGAAAACATCTGCCTCTTCCATTTCTCCAGTCAATTCCATTCCATTTACACTTCTTACCTCTGGGTCTTCCCAGTGTGCCTGATTTAATGCAGAGCCAGGATTTGGAGACTAATTCCAATATTTTCTGTGGTCGTTCACTGCTGTCAAACCGAGTGTCACTTCTTTTGACTACTTTGGCTATATATAAACCTGATAGTTTTTCAACTTTAACTCTAGAAACTTCTTTTCAAACCTCTTCCTCACCACGTTACTTATCTCTTGCATGAAAGCTCAAGATTTAGATATTTTTTACAGTCTTCATTTTGTTTCTCAGGTAGCTTATATTTGCCTCCTAGTAACCTACAATACTTTTTTTTTTCACTTCTGCAAGGTTCACATGTAGCAATCTCTATGTGACCACTTTTTTTCTCCTGAAGCCAGTCAGATTGCTATATGCAACTGACTTTACAAAATACAGTATTTCTTCAAAATTTAAAAGGCATAAAAAAAAAGTATTATGCATATATAAGAATGCATTCTAATGATTTTTTGTATGGTTCTTAATTTGTTTAGTATTTTCAACACAGTTCCACAGCAGAAGATGTTTTCCAGAAATCCTTTTTCTTGTTGCAAAGTTTTGTGTCAGAGTGACAATATCTGTTAGCAACCATGAGGTTTTTCCCTTTCAGTGTTGGAAGGAAATATATGGTATC
This sequence comes from Erithacus rubecula, assembly GCF_903797595.1. Lineage (NCBI taxonomy): Eukaryota > Metazoa > Chordata > Aves > Passeriformes > Muscicapidae > Erithacus > Erithacus rubecula. Next base: position 836,314 of record NW_027635670.1, read on the forward strand.
TTCAACAAATGTAAGATGATACCCAGAAATGTGGACAGATTTTAAATAGCCACAATTTAAAGGTAAATATTGTAGACTCGTTGCTGTATTGTGGCTGTACTAGCAAAAGCATTCAACTTTGCATATCTGGCTGGATATGTGAAATCCCACTAGAAACCTACACAATGAACAATGTATTTCTACCTCTTTCAGTATTTGTATGTGGTAAATGTTCTCTGGATACTGAAGTCTGGGGAACATATAGTAATTTGAATTCAAGCACAGCAAAAATAAAACCAGGACTATTCTACAGATGCTATCTTTAATTTCCATATTTTACTCAAAACCCACTACTTTTTTAGATATAAATAACACTAACAGGGAAATGCAAGTCTGTCACACCACAGAGCAACACAAAAACTAGGCATCCTGCCATCACTACTGTGTCTTTTCTGCCAGAACATTGTCCAGAATAGATATTTGAAAATATATAATGTTAAATTGGCTTAAAAATGCCAAGAATGTGTTAAAAAAAGAGACCTAATTCATTTAACGTTGGACCATTAATTCCCTCAATTAATAAACTAGTAAACAATATAACAATTAAAGTAGTGCAGCCATTTTGTGGGTGTTTGTTGGAATGAAATATTTGCAGGTTTTGAATCAAGTGACCTTCTTTAACCCTGATACCCTGCTAAGGCAGGGACAAAGTGACGAATCAAGGTCATTTTTCAGCCTATGTTAACTAGAATGTCAATTACTCTTCCACTCTGCCACAAAGCAGTCACAGAGAGTTAGTGCAGGCTCAGATGTGAGTGCATAAAGAGGGACAGCCTCAAGATATATTCATTCTGCTGCCTTTCTAACCTGCTTGGTAGTCAATATGTTATTCAAGTTTTGATTCACTTCTCAGGCTTTCAACAGTTAATTCAAACACACTCTTTTTGTATTTCCATTTTAATTGAATTGTTTCCTAAATATCTTTTGGGGAAGTTAGTGTAGCTAAAGTACAGTTCTTTGCCTTTCTCAGAATCACAAAACCACAGAAGGGTTGAGGCTGTTGAGGGTGCCTCTGGAAATCATCATGTTCTACTATCTGCTTATTTTAAAGAGAACATGTGAGGAAAACTGAAGGATCATGTCCAGACAGCTTTTGAATATACCCAGGGATGGAGATTCACAACTTCTGTGAGTAACTTGTGCCAGTGTTCACTCAACTCACAGTGAAAAAGTGTTTTCTTCAGTTTTTCCTCCCATGGGAAATATTCCCACGCCTTTAACACCATAATGGTCCTTCACTGGGTTCTCTCTAGTAGCTGCATATCCTCCTTGCACTGAGAAGCTCAGAACTGAATGCAGTACTCCAAATGGGCTCTCACTTCTCCATTCAACTGTTATTAACTATTTTAATTACACAAAATTTAATTACACAAGACCCTCCCCCTTCAAGATCTGTGTTCTACTCACCGTATGGCTAAATTAAAGCTATCAACATTTCTATGGCAAAATGGTTGGGACTCTAATATGGGATATTCTGCAAAGATTATGTCACCAGGTTAATGTGCACAGTGCAAAATAGACAGAATATCAGAAAGAGAATCATTACAGGGATCTAAGCCACAGGGGCACTCTGTGAACCAGTGGCAACAGGCAACAAGACCCTTGCATGCAGCTGCAGAGAGAAAATCCATGGGAATAACCTGGAAGAAGACACCATGTACAAGAGCAATAGGGCTTTTTGTCGTCTAGACTAGTTGTACACAAGATATAAAAAGCACTGTGGCAATGATGAATAGGCAAAATATGCTCTTCTGAGCACCTTTTTTGAGCAAGGTTGAGAAATGCAGTCATTGGATTAAATTGCTGTGATGTTACTCAGGCATTTTCCACACCTCAAGTGAGTGATCAGTAGCACTGCGAGTCAGCAGCAAGATAAAGAAACATATTGTGGTATTTTAGCAGTCTCTAATTTAGTGTTCCCACTGGAAACACTCCAGACCTCATGCTACTCACCCATTCTCCACCCAAACTACCCCATGTCAGGATAGAGAGAATTGGGGCACAAAAGGTAAGGACCACAGATGAAGATACACTTTGCTGCAAGCAGCAACAAAATAAGAAAAAATGACAGTAGCAGCAATATTAATAACTGAGTTTACAAGACAGACATATGATTCACACAGTAGTGCTCTCCATGCAGAGCCCAGCACACTGGAGTTAACCAGAAAAAGAAGTGATCCCTGTGTGTGAGGGTGTTATGGTACAGAAAAATCCCTGGATCCTGACTTCTGCAAAAGCTTGCCCTGTCCTGCTTGAAACCAGGACACCTGCATGCTAGAGTTCACAACTGACTCCTCTAATCAATTCCGACCATTTAAACTTTGCCTTTTGTTCTCAGCAAAGGGATTTGTTTTCTGAAATACCCATCTAGAATATTCTAAATGGCTTGCAGCATCAATTATGAAGTCAATTCCCTCTCATTTTATTTAAGGTTGTAGTTGCATCAAGATAGAAGTATTGCCTCAGGCTAGAAAACTTTGAGTTGCAATTTCAAGTTGCCCTGTGAATAGTAAGAAATTTTTTTAAAAACAGACCCATTGACAAACAATATTTTTCTAGATTAATTCAATCTTTAAACATTACCAGGAGTTTATGAAGGATAAAGAGGAGCTGAGCTGTTATGATTTATTTCTCACACTGTCCTGTAAGACTGACTTTTTTATCTCCAATCCCAAAAAACTTCTGACTTGCTAGACAACCACCTACACCTATAATCTTTAATGAAAACCAAGAGAGTCAGAAACATGATTTGTGTACATTACTACCTTACTCCAAAACATTCCACACTACATTAAAACCTGCTGCCTAGGTTTAAAGTTTTGACAAAGAACTGGAGACCACTTCTGTCGCTTTGTAAACTTTCTTCTCTAAGCTGGGCTAATGGAAACATGCTCCTTTAGTTACCCTTTAGTCATGCTGGTGAGAGGAAAATACATGCACTTGTTGAAGCAATTGACATTTCTGACCAGGAACCCTTGGCTTAGTACTGGAGTTATATAAAATGTGTCACTTGAGGCATAGCACAGAAGGACATAAAAAGTCTGTTGTGGGTCACTTCCACCCACATCTAGTCACCAAGAATGTATTATTACAGCTAGTTTTATATCTATATGTATTAAGGTAATCAGTTAATAGCTTTCATGGGTCTATTTTCTCTGTCTAAGTACCCACTTCATTCTGACGGAGCAGGTAGTTGCTAAATTAGAATATGTGAAGTGTCTCCCAGGAAATTTAAATTGTTTTTGCTACCCAGACACAATCACCCCATTTTAGCCCTCCCTTCAGTGTTAACTGACCTCAATAAAGAGTATACAGCCATTTATGGACTCCCACAGGCTCTGTTTAAACTTTACAGTTCTACTCAGATACTTGGTCCAAGTTTATGCTCCGGGTCAATCTCATCACTGTGTCTGGATAAAATCTAGGTTTTGTATAGCCTACCTCTCTTGAGAAGCTTTATTTTCTAGAAAGGAAAAAACAAAATCCGAAAAACTTCACAGATGAGCCAGTAGAACAATATTGTGAATTACAGGCTAGTCCCCAGTTTGGGCTATTTGGAATACAAACAGATGAGAACCACCTCAGAATCTGACCATAAAGTATGGACTATATTGGGAAGACTATGGGTGAAGTTCAGTTTAATCAAAACCAGAATTTTGAGAGAATAACAGAATTTTTCTAAGGAAAGAATTTAAATTCATGTGATACAATTACAAAAGTAACTTCAAAATTTTAATATCACAGTGCATTTTGAAATACCTTAAATAAGAAATATAATAAGATCATTTGTTTGCACCTGTGACACCTTCAGGGAATACTCACCGGGGTTTTTTAGAATTGTTATTTTCACTTGATCTTTCTTCTGCATGTTTTAAAATTATACTTTTGATTCAGATATAAAATTTCTCATTACATTCTCTAGCTGTAACATGTGAAAGTATATCAGCACTAACATTCTGTGAAATGGCATTGAAATAATGTATATGCCCTATAAATATAGGATAAAAATATTTAATGGAATTTTTTTAGATTTTTCATCAACATGAAGAATTAGCTTTTATTAAATTACTTAATAATAATAAAATGCTATTTGCATAAAATTCAGCTGAAATTACCAAGGAATATCTGTGAAGCTGCTAAATAAAGCAAATACTAGATAAAAAAACCATGACAAACTAATCTTTGAATTAGTTTGTATCGTTTTATACTCTCTGGATGACATATTTGCATGTTGGTCTATCACTACTATCTCTTCATTTGCATTCTCTGTGCTGAAACACATGAATTCCAAGAGAAGGTACACAGATACATATGTACGCTTTTTTTTGCCAGTATCATTGCAAATGTATCTCAGATGCAATTCTTCTGTGTGTTCATTTTAAATCATTTAATGCATCTTTAACAAAAGAAAAAAAAAATCAGTCTTCTGCATTCATGTAGACTGCCTAAGATTTTGGAAGAAAAATGAGACCTCTAGGTAGTGATACTGCAAAAGGGAAGAAGTAGTTTTTCACTTTTTTGAGACAAAGAGATTTGAGTCTGTCTTCAGGATTATCATCCTGGTCTGTGGACTGTGAGTACCTGGACTTGTCTCCTGGGGACAGGAGTCAGAAGCCTGATGTCCATGGCAAGGTGTATGACAGCCACATTCTCACCACACTGTCCTGCTCAAGCGTCTGCCTTCTCTGACAGGGATGAATTTCTCTGGATCTCTGTTTTTTAGGCTGGATTGGAACTGACTTTAAGGCACCAAGCTTTCCCCCACCAAAATAAAGAAGATTTGCAGGGATGTTTCGTCTGCAATCTCGGAAATCCAGTGCCCCAGAGCAATGCATTTCAGCACCTCTCATCCTTACTGCTGTTCTGGATTTTGCCATGAGGTCTTCTCTGGAAATCTGCCTTTAGTTGCAAATAAATTTGTGAACTGGCTCCTGATTTAATGAGTTTTCAAACATTTCATGGGTACAAATCACACCTTTCCTAGTCAATGGCAGGAGTTCCTTAAAGTACACAGGGTGGCTGCTGGGGGGAACAGGCAACTAAATTCTGCATACATGCCTAGTCTCACAGAGTAGAGTTTAAAGACTGAAGTGTCCCACTGGATATCTTGAAAACTTCCATCATATATTTACCCCACCAATGACCATAGATTGTGTCTCAAAAGTAATTGTGTCTCAAAAGTAATTTTAAAACATCTCTTAGTAGGAGAATTTTTATTCCTCAACTTAAACAGCAAATATTAATTACAGATTTGTCAGAATATTGCAGTTCTCTTAAATCTTAGAGGAAATTGGCTATAGGTCAAGTTCAATTCGTTTCAGTCATGACGATTGTATGATTTTTTTCTTTATAATTTCATACTATATCCCATAAGGTAACAACTAACACTTGAAAGCTTTAAAATAGAAAATAAAAAGATACAGATCAGTTTAGCCAAGCACTTTGGGCTCCAGCTGCCTCATTCTTCTTCACTCTGCTTTTCCCTCCAGCCTTCCTTCTGAGAGCCTGCTCTTCCTCAAGACCAGCTACTCTTATCAGTCTGAAAGGAAAACACTCATCTGAAATGGGGAAGTGAGGGGTCTAATTCAGGAGTGAAAATAAAATTTGCATTTATATTGCCAGAATTTTTACTCTGCCTTCAATACATATTGCTATTAATTTTAATGTCACAACAGCATTGTAAGAAATTGCTGTGACATTGGTCAAACTATTAGAATGCAATTTTCCTTGGTTTCTACTAGGAAAGATCTTTAGTCAATGACTCTGATATTCAAACTCTGTGATACCTGAATAGTTCCACTGAGTTTGGTTATGCTGTGTACATATGAGTAACCATTCTCATGAATAAATGTCTACAGGATAGAGGGCCTGAATCTTAAATGCAGAAGATCAAAGAAAATATAATTAACAAAGAAGACATTCCCATGAGTTGCCTAACAATTCCTACAAAGTACTGAATATCATCTACAATCATTAGCTTCATTAAAATCTGAAAATAAGTGACATGAAGTGAGATTAATGCTCAGAATTCCAGCTAACCTACATTTCTTTATGACAGCAACAAAAAGGAGGTCTAGTGAGGCTGGATCTGGAGTAATGTGTCCAGGACATAAACATGGAGCTCCTGGAGCGGGTCCAGTGAAGGGCAACAAAGATGATGAGGGGGCTGAGTCATCTCTTATGAGGAAAGGCAGAGAGTTCAGCCTTCAAGGAGGGTATTAAGAGGATGGGCCAGGTTCTGCTCAGTGGTGCCAAGCCATAGGACAAGAGGCAACAGGCAGAAACTGATGCACAGGGAGTTCTACATGAACACAAACTTCTTTACTCTGTGTGTGACTGTGAGCTCTGTAACCCAGAGAGGCTGTGGAAACTCCTTCAGTGAAGATATTCAAGGACCATCTGGATGAAATCATGCACAGTGTTCACTGGGAGATCCTTCCTGAGCAGGGATGAGACGAGCCATCAGTTATCCCTTCCACCTTCTACCATTCAGTGATTCTGTGACACAGTCTGCTCAGCTCAAGATTTGTGTGAAGCCCAAATCTGATATTACTGCTTTTTGACTAGTAATCTCATTGATTCCAAAGGTCAGTTAAAATATGATTATTTAATAATTGGGCATAGTGTATATCATTCTAAAGTTATATAGTCTTCATAGATATTCTTTATAGATTTCCCAAAGGCAATTTTGGAGCACTAATAATTTTTAGAAACCAAAGAAAAAGAAACATGCATATTTTTGAGGGAAGGAATATTATAAATGTTTGTACATATGTGCATAAATGTTCATGTATATTTATCTCTGTGTGTGCAATTAATTAAATAATATTTTCGTTCATGTCACCCTCACACTCTCTTCATCTATAGTTGAGTATGTACAAGGAGTCCGCACTTACATAATAGTGTTAGTTTCATGAATCTAATATTTATACATGTCTTAGTTGTCTTCAAAATGAAAGGGCTACTTAGGCTGAAATCATATTCTTAAAGTTGATCTGATTCAGTTTCTGGTCACCTACAAAGTCAGAATGGGTCTCTTTACTATACTTGTTTTGCATGTTACAAAATCCCATGAGAACAGTCTCAGAAAATTTTGCATATAAATACAGGAACTATCCTTATTTTCTGTTATTGATGTCACTTACACAGATGTCAGTGGATGTCTTTAAACAGTTAAAACAGTTTAAACAGTTGAAGGTGTGAGAAGCTGACATTTAATACCTGACATAATTGAGTACCTAACATTACAATCCCCATACTTCTAGCCTCCTGCCCCCATACTCACATAAACTCTGAAAGTAAGAAATGACAAGGAGATTATAATAATATTAAATTTCAAAGACTGTGGCAAGTGAAAATCTAGGAACAAGAGATGTACATGGTGTTGCTGTCTTAAAAAATGACCAATCTCTATATTCTATAGATATCAGGTAGGAGGTAATTGCAAAGTTGAGAGGTGCTTGTAAAGAGAAAGGAAATCAACTCTCCTGATGAATGAAGAGGTACAACTTAAACTAAGCATTGATTTAAAAACTTCAACTAAACTTCTATGGGTCTGTGCTTCATAGATTGTAGCAGAAATGATGAATTATGCAGGAGCAAATAGATACTGTACAGTGTTGTCACATCTTCACCCACCTCAGCAGCAATATTTTGATTATTTGACTAATCAGAAGATCTCAATATCATTTTAGTGTTGATCTATAATAGAAGAAGAATTTAGAGAAGTCCCACAAGGATGTAACAAAGTTAAGATAATGCCCTTTGTATATCCCAGAAAAATGTGGGTGATTTTTGACCATCACATATCCTAACAGTAAGATACAACACACTGTAAGATATATTATAATCTAAATATCTGGAGTGTAATGTGAGTTCAAGTAAGTTCAAATACCCTGCTATGTTTAGTGTCACCCAACCTCATGGATGTTACATTCATTATTTACAGATATGTGAAGGAACTTACCTTTCATCTGCAAAAATAATTTTTCTAAGTTTTTAGTGAGCAGAAGGACAACATATGAGACATGACAAAAGAGACAGGTGGTGTATGGACTATGCCTGTAGTGAAGAGCTGCATCTCATTAGTTTGCAGGTAGCTTTAATCAAATCATATACACAATGCAGAATAGTCTGGAACACTCTCAAAGAGGGACTGCTCTGAAAAATATATCAGATAGAGCACAGGTCTCTTGAGGGGTGCTTTCCTTTCTTTGATCAAATGTTCTTATGCTTTTCTCAAAATAGTATACTTTTATCCATTTTGAAGCATACTCTATTCTCTACAACAATATTTTTGTTTTTAGTAAAGCAAATAATGAAAATAATTGTGCAAACACACAATGCAGGAAATGACATCAGGTGGTAAGTCTGGGGTTGTGGAAGAGATCTACCCCTTAGCACAGTATTCTCCTGCACAAAAAGTATATCCAGGAGCCTTCTCACTCAGAGTCAGCCAGGAATCTTGTGGGTAGGTGGCTTATCTCATCTTGTAAGTGGTCTGACATTTCATGTACTCCGCACAATTAAAAGTTCTTGCTTGTTTGGTAGATGTATGTGGGTAGAAGTGATGACTCATTAAAAGATCGTTGTACAACATTTAGAGATCTAGACTATCACTGGGATTCAGATACCTTCATCACCCTTGTTAACAATCTAAAGGTGTGTTTTTATCCTGGCTGTTGAGGAACAGCCTGCCAGGCACACTATGGGCTTGTTCATTAACATTTGCTCAGTGATCTGATAGTAGTATCTAAGTCAAAGTCCCACTCTTGATTTTTTAAACTGTGGAGTAGCTACATGCAAGGAAACTATTCACTCTGTCTTTTTTATTTTATTTTGTCTATTTGCAGGAAATATTATGTTTTATTTTAATTAGTGGTTAAGATTTATGAAACTGACAGTTTAAATAGTGCAGCCTGGAGCCTGATTTTGGATCTTGAGATTTGAAAGCTGAATCATACTGAAAAGCTCCCACCATGATTTGCATATTTTGTAGAGAGTGAATTTTTTTACAAAGCAATAAATAATTTATTTTTGGCACAGTTCTAGTAAACTGGAGTTATTGTAACAAAATTCCCTAGCTGTCATGTGTATTCCCCATTCATGACTAATGATGGCTAAGTTGATTGCTTATGAATTTCACTTTTTGGCCCAGAGGGGTTTGGGTCAGATGGGAACCCTTGGAAAAAAATCCACATTTCCCCTTTGACTTGCAGCAGGACCCCTGGAGATCTTGCGTGTTACAGTAAAATGATCTAGAGTAGGAGAAATGCTCCTTTAGCTTTGTAGACAGAGACCCTGTGGATATAATTCCATTTATAATTAGTATCTGCAATGTTCAGGCACCCTTACCCAGTGCAATTCCATCCTAGTTACAGTCTGCTCTGACTTTTGGATTTACTTCAAGACAAACATCTTCTATCTTCTACACATTCTGTTCTAGTGAAAATGCTTTAATTTTTTGTGCACAGTGGACAAATGCCACTAACCAAAAGTCTTGGATTTAATGACAAATTCAATCCACTTGGGAAAAAAAGCCCAAAAGAACAAAAAAGGATGCAATTATCACACCAATTCCAGATCTGACACAGTGTTAAATGAAACGTTTAGAGATAATGTTGATATTCATGAGCAAATTCAAACCATATTACATGGAAGCAATTGAGGGCATAGTTTTGTCCTATACTGTCTCTGAAGCTCCCAGGGATTTTAATAAGATTACAGGTATAAATTGAACAAATTTGTACAAACCAAATACAGCTCAAAGGAAAATCATGTGGCTTAAGTTCTGTTCTTCATGAAAATAAAAATCTAAAAGTTTTTTCTCTTTATTTAGTCCTAGTTGTTAAATTTATTGGCTTGTTGTTCTTTCTTTTTAATCCAATGGTATATGTATTGGAGTCAAATATGCATCTTCAAAAGTAGTCAGGGGAAAATTTTAACAAGGAAAGAAAAAATATGGGAAATATTCCTGAGATACAGCTCTGTACCATGAAGATTAAAAGAGTTAAAAGTGAGAAAAACTTTCTTTTCTCTAAATGAGGTCAGTATGAAAAAACACTTTCCAAGCTCTTTGTGAACATTCTACTTGAAGGTTTTCTTTTAAGAGAAGAATTTTATGTTGCAATTAAAATTATTTTTCTTCATTTTTATGTGAAATTATATTCAATCTCTGTGGCACTGTGCTGAATTGATATTTTACAGAATACTTTTAATAGCAAAAATAGAAAAAAAAAAGGACATTCCTTCAGTCCATTCCTCACCATAGAATTTGTGAGTCATGTTTCTACTAGTGTCCTCACTATTGGAAAAAAGAACTTCAAGAGGAAAATAAATACAAAATATTACTTTATTTTCCATAGGGATCTTTTATCTGATGCTGTTATTGATGTTTCTCCATAAAAATAACCCTCTGCATCAAATACATTTTTATGAATATTTTCAGTGAAGTTTCAAGTTGAAATAATTTCAGGAAGCTCAGAAGTGTAATGGCTTTCACATCATAATAACTTTATTTGAAGAGCTTTAGCCTAATTCAGTTAACAGTGGCCACTCTGAAATTATTTAATTGGACTCAGCTCAGGAAAGATCTTTCTGGGCCACTCATCTATGTATCCTACTATTGCAAAGAGAAGGTTCTGAAACTCACTGTTCTGACATTTTATGATGCAAAGTTTCTTCTACAGCTCATAGGTGACCACCTGTTTGTGCTTGTGTCATCTAAGTGTTGTTCCTTCTCAGATTACATCTTTCCATTCATTTTATCTTCATTCCTGTCCCCAGTTTTTCAGTGCTATTAGTTAGTGGTAGAATAATATGTCCATGATTATTATTAAGAGTTTCTGATGTGGGTCTTGTCAACACCTTGTGCTGTGATGTTAATAATTTCACAGAGAGTATGTCACTCAGATCATTCTAAAATCACATCTACACTTTTCATGTCAACATACTGATGGTTCATGACAATTCTGCAATTGATCACAAGGGTTTTTTTATCTGATTGCATTCAAATTTATTGCATAAATAGTAGCTATAAACACTATTTGGCACTTTCTTTTATAGATTTTAATTTTGCTTATCTTTTTACTCCCATCTTTGAGGTAATCCAAGCTTTCTTTTATTTCATTAAACTGGATGTCTCTAGATTTAACTTTGAGAATCAAAAAGAAACTTTGAGCAAATATCTGCCATTTCAGGTTCATTGCTAAGGTAAGTTCTTTCCAGGTCTTATACTAAAGCCTATTTTTCCAATTTCATTGGAAAAATTTTCATTTTTCATTTTGCTTGTTCTGCTATTTCAAATGTTTAACGAAACCTAAGTAGCTTATATTGGGTGAAATCCTATTGTCCACAAGACATCAAAGAAAAATATCAAGTTATTATAATACTTTATATTATATATAAATATCAATTTATTATAATAATATTATTATTATAATATCAAGTTCTGCTACAGAGTTCATATAACAGGTTCCTTCCCTCCCTCAAGGTCTTAAATCAACTTTCCTTCAAGATTTGCATAAAAATTGTGAATATTTTTGAGATCAGGTTAGTGGGCTTGTATCTTTCTGTATCTTGTCTTTCTCTTGTTGTAACTATGGGCATTTCATGGCCTTTTCCATGTGCATTTTTCTGACTGCTAATCTTAGTCAAAAGAATTTGCTATTTTGCAATCATATGTTACTTTTTTATCGTAATTTCCAACTTGCTTAAACCTGAATGCAATAAATTCATTGAGATTTCTAATTCCCTCATAGTATCTCCCATTTTTAGAACACCAATTTCATTTGCCATGCTGTCATGCTTACTAAAAGCTATTACAATTCTTAATATATTTTATATAAATATTTTAAATGCATTTAACAGAGGAATTTTAAATAAATTTCCATGATTGTTGAGAATACACTTTTAATTTCTGCCATGTCTATCTCACATAACAGCATCCATGTGAAGAATGTGTTAATTTTCATGAATGTAATTTTCAAAACATTTATCAGTTCCATTTTTGCAATTCCTTTCCCATAATTCTTGAATTTTGAGACATGACCTTTTTTTGCTCTGTATGATGAAGCTTGATTATATAGGGACGATGTGAGGAAGACCAAGGCAGTGCTGGACCAGATCTTTGCAAGGGATACAAAAAATGGTGAGGGCTTTTTACAGGTACATTTACCAGAAAAAATAACGTCAAAGAAGGTGAACATCACTGTTCAACAGTGCTGGAAAACCCATAACAATGGACAAGAGTAAGGCTCAGATACTCAGCTGCTTTTTATTTTTTGTCTCAGTCTTCAAGGGCACCCTTTCTTCTTCCACCTCTTGAGTAGCTGGACAGCAGCGCGGGATCTGAGAGAGCAAAGTGTTTGCCATTGTAACTGAAGACCAAGTCCATGACCACCTGAGGAACCTGAATGTGCAGAAGTCTATGGGACCCAATGAGATGCATCCCAGAGTCCTGAGGGAGTTGGCTAATATAGTTGTCAAACACTCTTCATGAATGTTAAAAAGTTACGGTGCTCAGGTGAAATCCAAAGTGACCAGAAAAAAGAAAACATTGTACCAATTTTTGAAAAGAGCAGAAAGGAAGACCCTGGGAACTACCAATCTGTTAGCCTCACTTCTTGGCCAGAAGATCATGAAACAAATCCTCCTAGAAACTCTGCTGAGGTGCATGGAGGACAGGGACATGATTTGGGATAGCCAACACAGCCTCACCAAGGACAAGTCCTGCCTGACCTGCCTAGTGGGCTTCTGTGATGGAGCAACTATGTCAGGGACAGAGGAAGGGCTACAGATGTCATTTATTTGGAATTCTGTAAAGCCCTTGACAATCCCTCAGAACATCCTTCTCTCCAAATTGCAGAGAGATGGATTGGATGGGTGGGCTGTTAGATGGACAAGAAATTGGCTGGACAGTTGCATCCAACAGCTATTTAATATCGTATTAACAACACAAACAAAGGGATCACAGGCACCCTCAGCAAGTTTGCTGATGATACCAAGCTGAGTGGTGCAGTTCACACTTCTGAAGAATGGGATGCCATGCAAAGGGACCTGGACAAGCTCAAGAAGTAGGGAGAAGGAAATCTCAAGGAGTTTAACAGGACCAAGTGCAAAGTGCTGATATGAGGCTGGGGCAATGCCCAGGTAAAAAACAGGCTGGAGGATGAATGTGACAAGGAGGAATAGCTCCAAACTGAAGGACAGTGGCTTTAGACTAGTTATTAGGAAGGAATTATTTACAGTGGCGGGTATTGAGGCACTGGCACGTTTCCCAGACAAGTTGTGGCTGGCCATCTCTGGAAGTGTTCAAGGCCTGGTTGAATGGAGCTCTGGGCAGTTTGTCCTTGTACAGAGTCTCTGCCTGTGCCAGGAGAATTGGAACTAGATGACTTTTTAAAATCATTTCCACCCCAAACCATTCTGTGGTTCTATAATTCTATGTTTTTATGATTCTATGAACTTAAACTAGTATTGAATTCATGACAATTTACCTCATTCCCCTCAACTCATAGCACTGTAATTAAAAATACTGATCAGTTTGTGTTATCCTTGCTGATTAAAAAACCTTTCTTGAGGAATGGATTTCTGGAAATCAGCAGTGAACAGACTAAAAGACAAATTGAGAAGATTAAAAGACAAAGCATTCAGATTTAAATGATAGGGTAAAACCAAAGAACAGATCATAAATGGTCTCCAGCAATCAGGAAGCATTTGCAATCAATAGATTCTCTCCTGAGCAATCAGTTTAATAAGAAATAACATTTTAATTGATACTAACTTATAAACAAAAAAGGCTGAAAATATTATTTACAATGTGTAGTCTGACTGGTCATATTTTTTTCATAAGAACAAAACTTGGCGACGCTTTAAACACCTTGAGAATGTCAGAGCATTATGGCATCCTGTAGTTATAAAACACTGATTTGGGTCTAGCCAAACTCAAGGAGAAATAAGGCACAAATGGAAAAAAAAAAGATCATGACTGCACAGCCCATGGCTACTATATCAGATGGCACAATAAAAGTATGAATAAACTAGGCCTCAGTTTGGAAAACATAAAAAACGTAGGAACCAGAAAAAATAAGGGACACATAAACTAATTATCCATTACATTTTCACCTAAAATCTATTTAAATAAAAAGGTTTTAAAACTTGTCAGAGGGAGGTTGAATATGATAAGCTAAATTTCAAAAGATGTAACATAAAAATTTTGAGTGTTTGGGGAATGGAATGTAATAGAGGAGAGGAGTCTAGAGTTACTGTTTTGAGATCTATAGGTTGGACATCCTTTGGTTCTTCAAGAGCACAAGGTAGACAAAACACAGAAATTTTTAATTTGCATCAGATATACCAAGATGAGCTGCATCAGGAAACACAACATTCATTAAGAACCCACATCATGAGAGGTAAACTTCATAAAAATATAATATATGTTTAGATTAAAATAAATATATGCATTATGCACAAGTGATTCATAAAATAAAAATAACTGCACTATCCCTGCATTTTCACAGTAGCACTACCTCTATACCAACCTACATCTTCAGGCAGATGAACTAAATAAATTTATAGGGTTTTAAAATACTAATTTCATGGTCACAGTCAGTCCTGGTGTGAAGAGTAATAAGTCATTCATTAAACATAAAGCAATTTTGATAAACAGTAAGGGTAAATATAGTCTTCATAGATTCGTATTTTTTCTTTGGCATTTAGTGGATACAACAAGGACACCACAAAGCAACAGGAATCAAGGGAAGGAGATGAACTGGTAGCAAGGAAATTGATTAGCACAATCAGAAAACAAGCTTTCTGTTCCTATGGGTTGAGCTTGTTCCCAAATAGTTCATAGATTTTAGGTTGTCTGCCATATTGATAAAATTTTAAGAAAATTTGATAGATTAATAGGCTAAGTATGAGGACATTTTTTCAAATACGAATTTAAGCCTTATTTTGGTTTTGCATGGCCACTGAGTACAGAGGTGGTATATTATTAACTGAAGTCACATCATAAGCACCAAACAAAGGAAAAGGGTGAAGTTGGTTAGCTGTATTTTACAATCTTGATGATTTTGCCACAGTCCATTATGACCTTCACAGATTCCTACAATTCCCCCTTGTGTTTTGCTGTTCAAAGGAAATGTGGTCTGGTAGTTATCCAGAAAACAGTATATCTTCATAGACACACAGCAGATAAAACAGACAGATTTTTAAACCTTTTAGAGGATGTTACATTGCTCATACTTTAGATAGCACATAGCATTTGTATCCTACAGTATCCTGCCCATTATCAAATGTATGACAGATGAAATTTACACCTTACAATGTGAAAGAAATAGCAAATATGTCACTGAATGGAAATAGCCAATCTGAGGGTGAAAGGACTGATTATGTTTTAAAGTTGAATGAAAATTCTATTTCAAGTTTTGTTTGGGTTTTTTTTCTGACTGAATGAAGAGTTTAACTTTTCATCTATATTTCTTTTAAACTGATTGTTGTTTGCTTTAATGCAAAAAAGAAAATACACAATAGATATCAGAGCAACTGGCATCAAATCCCTCCATGCAAAACCTCTAACCTCCTAGAAGAAGATTCAATGAAAATTGAAAGAGAATCTATACCTATTAAGCATTTCACTTAAGGAAATGGTATTGCCTTGCCTTTTTTTTTTGGCTACACATGTAAATATATTTTACTATAGGTTTTATCATGTATCCAAAGGAGACTACTTTCCTCGTCCCCATTACCATCCTTGGTGGCAACTCTATATGTCCTACAGATTAAGTCCTAAAAAGGCAGGAGAACATTAATTACCAGGAAAGGAGAGTTTTTCAAGTCCAAATCACGTTAATTTTTAAAATTTTCTCCGATTATGATTAATGACACATTCATATCGTTGAAGCCTGGAGATAATCTGCATGTCAGAATGTCTTGGGAAAATCAAATATGTAAGTCACTGCAAGTTTTAAGAGGACAGTCAATACATATTTCTGCTAGCTCACATTCAGAAAAATCTAACCATTACCTATCCATAGGAAAGAAAACAGAAAGGATAAATGCATGGAATCTGTATATAAAATCTAAGTGAAAATGCCTAAATTTTGCAACATAATATATATTGAAAAAAGATTCTTACAATTGGGAAATATAGGCACTTTGCTAAACCAGTTTACCTAGTTCATATTTTATCACACACATATAACTGATGGAAAGACATTGGGACAGTAGCTGTTTGTTCATCTTAGGTGTCAACAATATTCCCAAAGAAGAAAGTGGTTGGTAATGGCCATGAGCCTTTTCCATAATATTTTGTTTAACACTCAGAGATATCTTAAGTACATCTGTATAGGAAATCAGCAAATTATCTGACTTGGCTCGTAGCCACCTATGTCAATATCCATAACTGTGAACTTCACAGAGTAACAGCAGCATACACATCAAAATATACAGAGCACTGACAGTTTCTTAATATGTTTTTAGCACTATTTATCTCCCCATCTTCACTATCTAAACTGCAGAAGCATCCTGTAAAAGTAAGTTTGGGCATGTTGCCCGAGCTTCAGATATTCCCATTAATTGATGCATTAGCATTGAACCTAAGGTTTAATATGTCATTTACTGGAGAGGCTTCTGTCAGCACATCCCAGGTGAATTTCTAATCACAGAAGAGGAACAATTAAAGGACAACAAAGAAACAAATAAAAAGTTCACTCATTTATGTCAGCCTCTCTCTCTGATGCATCAGAGCTATGTTCAGAATTAAAATCAATGATGATTATGACTGTGGGGTACACTATGGACAATTACAGTAACAATTGGATTGCAGAATAAAGTAAGTGTGAATGGTAGGAGTTCTTGCTAACCCTTTATTATTGGGATGCTTGTTTGGTTTTTCCTAGAGCAATATTATCACTGCCAGAATTTTTTTAAGACCGGAGTCTGTTCTTTTTGAGCAGCATTCATTCCATGAAAAACAACAAACTCCAATATCACTAAAGCCAATTACATTGACTGTTGTCTTCACGATAAATACCATCCAGTATCACTAATAGACTAATATTAGATTTTTCTAATCTGAAAAGTGTTTCATTGGCATAGATGGCATATATTTTTTGCTGTTACTAACTGAATTTTCTTCTACAAAGGAACATTGGAGGTAACTACCCAGGAAAAATAAAGAAGAAAATTGCTTTCATATCATGGGATTACTAAATGAAGTCCAAACACAGCTGAGTGACTGCCATATGCTATTCTATTCCAGAAGTGGGCTTAAAGTGATCATATATTTCACATTTGGTAGACAGATCTACAAGGGGTATCCTAAATATTTCACAAAAATCTACATGAATGGTATTATTCAGAAGGAAAGCTAACCTTATCAAAGAGGACAACAAACTAATCTACCACATTCTATTTCTGGAATGCTATGGTACATTTATAACATTATCTCAATTTTGTATTCACAAAACCACAGACAGAAAAAACATTTCAAACAAGAGGCACGTGGGATTCCTTGATGACAAAAGACATATTTAATTATATTCATGATGATTAATGATAAATATTTAATTTATATTAATGATGTGAATCATGAGGCCAGCCACAGCTGCATAGTAATGAAAAACATGTGATCAATACATACATACATATATATATACATATATACATGCATATATACATGTGTATATATATATATATATGTAAGAATTTCAGTTAATGCATCATGCAGTGAAAACAGTGATTTGCACATTGCTATTACTGGTCTTGGGAAAAATAAGGGTTCATTCCATAAAATATTTCTTCTAAATTATTA
The DNA here is from genome assembly GCF_903797595.1 of Erithacus rubecula. Classification (NCBI taxonomy): domain Eukaryota; kingdom Metazoa; phylum Chordata; class Aves; order Passeriformes; family Muscicapidae; genus Erithacus; species Erithacus rubecula. The sequence goes on from NW_027635670.1 coordinate 854,168, forward strand.
TGTCAAATTCTAGGTCATATATTTTCTCTTTTTTGCTTACCCAAGCCAGGAAATTTTACTTTCTGGATAGACCAAAATAAATTTTTAAATGAACATGCTGAGTGTTGCATTTCCCTTATAGTTGATTAGCAGGTTTCTTTATCTTGTGCTGTTATGTTATTGTGTTAAGTGCATTTGGTGAAAGACAGTTCCACAGGGTTTTAATCTAGTGGTGACAAAGGATGGCATGCAACTATGAGAAAGTCAGGAAAAAAAAAGTAAATGAAAAATTAAGGAGTGGTGTGTGGATTCATAGAGGCCATGTAGGCACTCCAGCATAGTTCCTATGAAACCACAATTTTACAATCATAAGCACAGCTACACAGTGTGCTAAGACAAAATGCTTGCAAACTTTTGATTTTTACAGGTGGCAAACCCATTTTCTTGCATTTAAGCACTATTTGATTATGTACTTTGTAAGACTGTTTGGTAATTTACTATAAATTTCTATAAAGGTTTTCAATGTAATGTTCTTCCAGGTACTTATTTCTACAGTATCCAACTTCAGAACTTTAAATCAGAAATCGCTTGGAGGTCTCAAAATCCGTTTATATTTTGTAATTTAATAAAAATAGGGCTCGGGGGGGGGGGGGGCATGATTAAAATCAGTATCAAATAGCACAACACAGTGATTAAAATCTCATTTTTGCAGGGTCTTGTCTTTCCTTGTCTTTAGATAACTAGAGTAATAGCTGCCTTTAGCAAAGTGGTAATAACCATTTCAGTACTAGAATTCCCAACAGTGTGAGCTTTGCCTCAGCAAATGAATATGATCAGAGCATAACCTTACTCAGATCTTAAAAATATCATTGCAGGATAGTGAGAACATGGCTGCCAGCCTTTTGGGATTTTGGTGGGTTTTGTTTGTTGGTTTTGGGATTTGTTTGGGGCTTGTTTTGGCTTTGATTTTGGGGATTTTTCCCCTGTTTTATTTTCTATTTTTTCCTGTGTGCTATTCTCCCCCTTCCAACTTCCCTTTCCCCCTGCCAAATCTGAAGGTGAATAAATGTGACACTAGTATGGAGGATATGTTCATATCTGTGCCAGGACTGCCTCTGGGCTATATCCAGATTTCTGTTGCTCAGACTGTATGGTCTAAGTGTGGAAAATAGCAATAATTTCCACTTTTTCCATTCTTTATTTCTTCCTTTGCTGGTTAAAATTGACATCCTTTTAGTTTCTTATTTGTTTTCTGTGCTAGTAAAACCTGCCTGGCATTTATAACCTCAAAGTAATGATTTCTTTTCTATTTATGGGTTTTACAGGTCAAAAATTTGACAGTTTTACCATTAAATGCTAATGAAATGGGTGCTAACATAAAGTACTAAACATATGGATAGGCTTTCATTCCAGTTCCACCTGTTTGCCACCTGAGGAAGTTGAAGACATTAATGCACAGTGTGTTAAAGTTTATATTCCTAGGTGATCAAAAGGATAATGAAGAAATTATTGATTGAGTCACAACTAATGAAAAATACATTAAATATTGAGGTAGAATGGAGAATGTGAAAAAAAAAAAAAAAAAGACAATAACTGTACATATGATGACTTGCACAGCACTGATCCTGTGATAATCACATGAGGACTCCAGATTGTACATTTCTCTCCATCTCCAGAGAAAACTAAAAATCACCCCACCTTGTTTTGTGAACAGATTACCTGAAGGCTGGACTCTCAGATAAATTTAAATTGAAGGGATTTTGGGACACTTGCAAATTTTGACCCTGCCTTCCTCCCTGCTGCTTTGTGTTGAGATAAAGAGCAAGGAAAAAATTGATGCAGAAGATTAGCTGAAATCATGCACTTCTATTTCTTTCACAGAATGGAAATAGGCTGCCTTCTTTGTTCTGCTACTTCATTTCACTTTGGTACACAAGAAAGGCAAAATTTTGCTATCTTGCAGCCTCATCCATTCATCCTAGTCTAAGTAAAACCACCATTTCATGGAGCACCTACCCTGCAACAGGCTAAGTGTAAAACATAAAAAGATTAAGTTAAAAAGTCAGTGATATAGAAACAAACAGCAAAAATAATTAGGCCTTTCTTATAGACATAATGTAAATTTACAAGAGAAATGGGTATGTGTAGACATCACTGTAGATCTAGCATTCCCTAGGAGCTACCAGCTAGTGAAACTAAGATGCTGTTCCTTCCTATCTATTTAGAATGGGCATTGTCTCAGAGCCTCACTAATTGAGGCAATAACATCTGGATTCCTTTTACAAGACAGATTCATTGTAAAAAGAGCCTCACCCTTCCAAGGAAGTAAGTTTGCTGCTGGGTTTCTGCTCCATGTGCACCTGGCTGAGTGTGCACTGATGGGATCCATCACCATAGCAGCTGGGGCTGTAGATGGGACAGAAAGGCAGACAACCATAACTCTAGCAGTGAAAAAGAATATCCCCTCTCACTCTCTAATCTTTCAAGATGAGGACAAGATATTTTGTATCCTCTCAAACAGACATGGCTTGGATTAACTAATTATAAAAACTGTGAAGCAGAGCATCCACTGTATGCTGCTGCTGCTTGGCTTGGAATGCAAGCAGGAAGTTGCTGCAGCACTAAGGTTGAGACTCAAGACTAATCTGTGTATGCAGTGTTTGGAAAATAAATAAATTCATGGCATGCTGTGTCAACAGTAGCATCAATACAGAATAAATAAAAAAGGACAGGAGCTTCCTTGTGGCAGGAGCAGAGAGAGGGGCATCAGGCAAAACAACGTCAGGAAAGAGAGGAAATACAGAATTAAGTCACAAGCAGGTGATTTCCAGGAGAAAGACCTTCTCAAGTAGACTTTCTTTCCTATCACTTGTACTTTAGTTTACATAGGAGGAAGAGGCCACAAGGACATGTTGGATTTGTTTCAGTGTTTTTTCAAGGATAACCTCCAGCTTACACAGCTGTACATGTAGTGTAGTAGAAAGAAAAAAATTTATATATATATACATACATATATATATATATATATAATATTTTATATTTAGTTCTTCTGTATGCAGCACCTAGAATCAAGACAGCTGTCAAACATTAGATCTTCTCACCAGTCCTCTTCCAGCAGAAACTCAAACATGGCTATTCAGTTTTGGAAATATCTGCTATTCAGGAACACATAAACTAGGATTCTTATTACTTGCACTTCCTCTATGATTATTCTCAAGAAGTGCAGTGTTGCTGCTCATTTAAAAATACATGACATATTTTTTAAATCTTTACATCGAGCAGAGTGAGCCAGGACACCCCAAAAGGGGCTAATCAAATGTGTTTTTTGTACCAAAGACTTCATGTCTTTGATCTCCTTACTAATCCTTCCATCAGTGTCTTTCTCCCAACATTTGCTGTCTCTTGCAGAACCAAGGCAGCATCAGCAGCAATAGAGATCATCAGCCCGATCCTTTTAAAAAGACTGCCTTTACTCTGGTAGGATGAGGTGTGAAGTTTCGTATCAACACAAGAGTTGATCCTCTGGCAGATAGTACAACTTGTGGGCCGGTACATTTGAGTGCTAATTTGCACAGTTTTAATACATTAATAAGATAAACTTTGAACCTCATGCAAAGTAGGCTCCTGCCAAAAAACCAAGTGGGCATGAGAGGCATGCTTGTATCCTGGAGTCTGCCTGGAGTGGGCTCATGCACTGCCCACACTTGAACTGTTTTGGGTAACAACAAAGCATGGGTGTCACACTGCTGCAGTCCTTTTCCTATCTTAGAGCTCAAATGTATACTCAGACATCATCCCCTGAACACTTCACTCTCCTTTCTTTCTTCATGCCCTTTCATCTTTCCCATCCCTGTCACAGTCATGGTAAGATACAACATTTTTGTACATATATGAACAAAACAGTTATATCACATAATACATCAAATCACACAACATTTCTAGTGACATCATTGTGAAAATCACTTTTTTGGTCACTATTTTATTTCAGCTCATGGAGCCAGCTCTGTCAACATGCTTATAAAGCTTATAAAATGTTTTTTGTGAGATACCAGACCCTAATGCAAAGCAATCTCCTGTCATTCAAGTAGCTGTTTGATGAGACTGGCCACTCTTCTTTTTCAATAATAGTTATTGATTTTGACTTTTATTAATAAGTTTCATTTATTAATGTTTGTGCTGAAATAGAAATATTTTATGATAGAAAAACTATAATTGCATTAGAATAAAGGCCTGAGTCCTTGGGATAGAATTCTTCTATTCTAAATAAAAAAAAATTTTGTCATGAGTGGATCAAAAACGTGAGTCATATGAGGAGACAAAGATGTCTGAAATGTCACCTTCAGCATCAGCTCAACAAGAAGCTTACTCTAGGGCAAGGTATTAATCAATACTTGGTCACCAAGTACTGATCTGTTAGTGCTTCAGCCCTCCATGGAAAGCAATTGCAGCCCTTAGTGTAATAAACAGGCTGCAAGATTAAGAAGCTAAATCCTGAAGGCAGTTCATGAAAAATTAATTCTGTTCATCTTTAATTTTCATGTTCTAGGAAATCTGCTGATGTGAAAACTTTTGCTGTTTCTCCTTTTACTTTCCCTTTTCTCTCTTTTCCTCCCCATCTCACCCTTTATATTTTTGTATTTTGGTTTCTGGTATTTCTGGGGTGTAGGTCCTTATTTTTTGATTTTTTTTTTTTTTTTTTTTTTTTTTTGTTGGGGGTTTTTTTGGTTTTTTGGGGTTTTTTTTTTTTTTTTTTTTTTTTTTTTTTTTGGTAGGAATTTAGTCAGGGCTGACAGATCCCAGGGAAAAAAACCAAACCAGAAAAACCTTTTCCTGTCTTATATCACAGTTACAATGTAAGAACTGACTGATAGGGTAGCAGCCACATTTCATCAACGACTTCAGGATTGAGAATAGATATAATTAAGGAGTTCTTTGCTGCCACTTGTACTGCCAAACAGGATTATTATATCCTAGAGGAAAGGCATAAAAAACAATTAGATGCTCAATCCAGTTGAAGGCAGGGAAACTTGGTACCTATTGGAATGCCATTCCTTTTAAAATTTACCTCAAGCTCTCCAAGAGAAGGATATTGTCTTTGATTTGTGCTTCTAAAATGAGTCACAGTACAGCAGAACAATAAGTGGCCAAGCTGACTGAGCAGATGTGGAAGCCAGAAATACCTGCTATTTACTAGGAAAAAACTGCACAATGTTTCTATCAAAATAACACAAGTTTTCAAAAATAGTGATAAACAGGTTATTTCAAAGGAATTAAAAAATAAAGACAAATAAAAAATCAGCTGTGGTATTTCTGTAGGAAAATGTTAAAAAAATTTTTTGCCTTACATAATCAAATGTATTAATACTATGATAATAACCAAAACATAATTATTTTTTATCATATTCAACACACAGCTGCAAGTGCAATCATGAAGGCTGATATGATATAGACCAGATTCTGGCTGTGTTGCCTCCATGTAAGGATGAGGAAATACTAGCAGCACATGTTTTCAAACATTTAAATATAACTAAAATTTTAAGCAGGGTAGGAAAGGGAGAGCAGGGAAGGGGGAAAAAGAAGTTAGCATATAATTAGGAATTAAGAATTACAACATGATGTTTACTTTTTTTTTACACATACTGTTGTTGCTTACTAGTCACAGTAATGTACACATGAATATGTATGAAATATGAAAGAAATGTACTTATGAAATAGAGCTGGACAGATGAAAAACACTACATAAGTTCTTTACTGCAAAGTGAAATAATTTTCTGACTCCCAGGAAGATGACTGTGATGGAAATCAGACAAGCAAGGAAAGCATGTTTGAATGACATGAGAGAAATTAGTCCTAATTTTGTTCCAGAAAAAGGTGGGGATTTTTGCTGCTTTTCACAGTTACCAAAATATACTCTTGTGGTGGTACAGCCTCAATAAACTACATGTTCCACATCAATTTTCCTTGTTCTAAGTCAAGGGGTTCGCATTCTAGTATTTAGATCTGAAATCTGTTATATAAAGTGCAGAACACAGATTAAGAAATTTTCTTTGTTCTTGTATAAGATTTGTTTGAATACATTTTCCAGAAATATGAGATAGAACTGACACAACACTAAGGTCCAGTTTTGCTAGGCTGTACACACAGGTAACAGTAGATGCTTGAAATCCAGTCACACCAGTGACTTCATCAGTGGAAAATTTCAGCTGTACTTGTTTCAATTGAAAATTTCAGCAGTGTACATTTACTGCAGAGGTATACCTGAACATTGGGAAAAGAGAAGTCCAGAATCCTTAATGAAGCATTCTGTAATTTCATACAAAATAAAAATTGCTCAACTTTACCCTATGATGGTTAATTCCCTCAGTTCTAAGAAAATGTGTTCATTATTATTCTAGGAGAGATTCTCATAGCTGTTGCATAGAAATGTAGGATCTTGTGCTATGATATATATGTTCAATATCAACTCTTTTATGAAAATAAAATTATTTTCTTTGGACATTCTTCCATTTTCCACATTCCTCCAAACAACTGAACAAGCAAGAACAAAACCAGTGATATAATTATGCCCAAAGGTACATAATGCCACTTTCTTCTCCTTTCTTTTATTGACTCCTCAAGCATTTTTTGTCTTGCCTCCATAATAAATCTGTTGATGTTTTGGATATAATGGTGGAGACAAAACTAAAGAGGGGCTAAAGCCAAAATGGATTGTCACATATATTACTGCCAAGAAGCAGCAAAAGAAAATATAGTAAGCATGATCAAAAGTTGGACCATGAGCCCCACTATGAAAAGTTCAAGGCATTTATGAAATAGTGTGCATGAGGTATACACTGCTTTTCTGTAAAAAGGCATTGAACACCTATCTGTTTTAATAATGTTCATTTCTGAAGACTGTTTTATAATATAGACTTACTGTTATATTTGTTTTCTCGATTGGTAATCTTCTCTGTGAAGAACATTGTGCAGCTATATTTTCATAACTTTTAAAAAGTGGACTGTAGTTTAATAGAAATTGAGAAAAAGAAAGGGCAAATGGGAAATCTTTGGATAAGACTGTTGACAAACATTCCTCAATCTCTAAAAAATCCTCAGTTATGTCACTGTATTTATGAGATAAATGGAAATGGGTTCCATTTAACTAGTTACACAGTCAGTGCTGGAAAAAAAGTCACAAAATTTCCTTCTAATAAGTACTAGATAGAAACAGATGCAATCATAAATCCAGCATAGGTAGTATTATACTAGTCTACATCTTTATTGAAAATCCAGTGGGTCTCTGGTCATTCATGGTGAACCATTCCCTGTTTTTATCGGGCTTGCCATAAGGACTGGCTTGTTCATATGTCATACTAAAAAGGTTACAAGTCATTGCATTCTGACACTATAATTTTAAAATATTTTCCTTTTTTCACATATTTGTAAATGTCCATAAATTGTTTCTTTTTTGCTTTTCTGTTGTTTTTTCCCTGGTAAGAACATGAGATATTTGTTGGTTCTCGAGCTAAAAGAGAATTGCAAGTATATATTCTACTGCAAGAAGTGGTTCACCCATACTTGAATTGAGGCTTGACAAATGCTCATGGAAGCAGTTCTGAATTATGCACAAAGATGGCTTTGGTTTCCACATGTGCAAGTGGCTTTGCTTCATGCAACATGCACAAATCCCTTTGTCAGACAAATTATATCTTCTTGGAAATTGTCTGTTTCTTGTGGTCCTCTGGCTACTCTGATATCTTGAAATTTCTGTTTTCACTGTCACCTGCAAGTATACCACTGCAAGAAATTCCACTGTTTAATCCCACCAACAGCTCCAGTAACTATTCTGTTGTCCTAAATGACCATTAATCTCATGGCCATCATGAGATATGATGCAATCATAGTTTAATGAAAATTGTAATCAAGGCCCATGCCAATGCATTTGGAATAGTGTTGGATGGAACATCAGATAGGGACACATCCTTACAATTGCTGAGGAAGTGACTGTGATGAACCCAGGTATTAAACCAGATGAGTTGCTAATGTTGGTTGTGTCTCTCCTATAGTTTCTACATCTTCCTTCTAAGTAAGTCTGAAAGATCAGGGATTTAACTTTCAATGGGGTTAAGTAGCTTAGGCTACACAGCCTGTTTTTGCTGTTGTGCAGATGGCATGTAAATGGAGAGCTCTCATCAGTTTAACCTCCAGAAGCAAAAGCACTGGAGACAGTATTTTATGCTATAGGCAGATGTGGTGGGACCTCAACTCATTTTTCCTGTAACAATTGTACATAATTTGCTCACAAGTGTTCATGTTTCTTTCATCCACATGTCAACCCACATATATTGAAATGATGAATTTCCAACTCACTTCTGTGAGTCACTTTTGTTGTTTTCAGCCTATTTCTTCAACTTTCATTAAAGTTTGCTATGTGGTATTGAAATAGCAAGCATACATTCATGTGGTGTTTGTATACTTGAAATCTACTGACTCCTCTGCACATAGAAACCCATTAAAAATATATTTAAGTGTCTTAAAATTTACCCAGATGTCTTGCTTGCATCTGAATTAAAAAGATGTGGAAATCATCCTGATAATAATATTATTACTCAGTTTTTTCTTGAAGCTGTCAATGTTGTCAGTAGTGAATAACATACATTTACTCATAAATCTCCACAGAATGGAGTCTATAATGTAGCTGGGGTTATATGTCATACTGCTTCATTTTGTATTTACAGTGGGACCTAATGACTCTGCTTATATGGGAGAAAATAATATTTACTCCTTGTGGTTTTGGTTGAAGAAGTCAGCTCATCTGCTCATTGATCTACAGAACTGCAAACCTGTATTATTTTCAAAGTACTCCATAAAACAGAAACAGCCCTCAGGTGCCATTGCATTTATATGGAAATTTTTACTTTGTTGTTGGCAGTGAATTGTGTAACTCCTGTATAAATACACTGACAGGTGTATCTATTTTATTTTTTTTTTTTCTGTGTGTTTTGCTCTTGGACTACAATGAGACCTTTCTAATTCTACCTTACTTCTGGATAGGAAAATTTACCAAGATTTTTACCATCTATTGTGGTTACACAGACTCATGTCGATTACACAGATTACAGGAAAGACTTGACAGGAAGTACTGACACAAAATTTCTGTTGTCAGCCCACAACTTTGTAGAGTTACCTAAAAGTATTTAATATGCTTAAGGATTCGATTTTAAAAGCATATAATTCACATATTCATCACTGGTGCTGGGAATGTGTGCAGAAGTCAATTTAGTTTTTAGGTGCACTTCAAAGATGAATCTTTGTTGAAACAAAAAGAGGGAAAACTTAGTTGAAATTGTTTTTCAAGTCTCCAGTTAACCACTATTGGAAATTGTCACCTCTGGGTGTACACATGTGAGAAATAAAAGACTTGACATCATTCTTTCGTGCAGCTTCACCACTGTGAATCCAAAGAGGAGCCTTGCAACCTTCTTTGAACACAGTGATGTAAAAGACATTTGTTAGAATAGCAAAAATCACATTTTCAAGTGAAAAAGTCTTTGGCTTCATTATGATTTATTTATTCTTGTCTCCTAACAAGAATATATCTCTTCTGTTGCGGTGTATTATAATAATTTCATAATATGAGATCTGGAAGGAGAATAGATATTTCCTGCTGTGGAAAAGCACCAGGCAGTACAGCCCTCTGCTGTTCATCTGTTTGGAGAGCCATGGTGGTGGCCTCCAAAGGCAAAATCTGAGAGATGGGTTTTGGTGTCTCAAGAGATGTTGCACGGCATGAATAAAAGGGATGCTCTAACAGGCACACTGTGAGACTAATGAAGTTAAATGCATTAATCCTTCAATATCTTAGGAGAAACAGACTATAGGAAAAATGAAAAAGGCATTTTAAAAGCCCTTTTTATTCTTGAGTGTGTATTAACACATAAAAGACACAGTTAATATTATTACAAGAGCTTGGAAATGGAAAGGTCAAACATGGCACAAGGTTTTAGCCTTATCACCAAACCTCTATATTTTATGGAGTAGAATAATTCATGTGGAAAAGTGTCACATCTAACCATTATTTCAGGAAAAGTGGAGTGGATTTGTGTGTGCTTATGCACATTTATAAAAAAAATACTTTCTCTGGGAAAGAATCCTATATTAGAGCATTTCAATGAGAAAAAGTCAGTCTCCAAACAATTTTGCCTGCTATTTTAGAATCACAGAATCACAGAATATTCTGAGTTGTAAAAAATCATCGAGTCCAGCTTTTAAGTGAATGGCCCAAATCATAACGCTACATCATTTTAGCTTGTGGCTCAAAAGACATTTAGCATTTTAAAACAAAGTACTGATTTGAAAAGAAAATATAAAACTTACAAACAACATTTTAGAATTTTCTCACTTTGACTAATTCTATCTAATTGAAAATCTCCACAAGGAAATAAAAATTTCAACAAAGAATAAAAGCTACTTTATTCAGAACTGATTGTGAAAAATAGTACTCTTGCAGAACACACAGGGGCAGGGGTCATTTGTGTAAACAATAATGTAATATAATGTAAAACAAAAATAAACACAAAGGAACCCATTTCAGACTCTAATTAACACTACATTTCATATTATTGGAGATCATCAGTACTGAAAAAATTAATAAAGTAAATCCTGATTTTTCAAATTCATGTTTCTACCCTCACATATCTGAGAGATTACAGTGAACAGATACGCATGTAGTGGACAAACCTGGTAACTTGGCCTATGTAAAATGTGCATTTTAGCTGAAGTTTTGCAAATGTAGATTTAATGTAAACTCAATCCTGCTTAATATTCCTTTGAAGTTTTCATAATTAGAGTTCTTAAAACTTAGAATTTTCTTATTTGGAAGCACTTGCAAGAATTTCTGCTCTTGCTTCTTGTTTCTTGTAGTTGACTTGCAGCATCAATTTATATGAAAAATGTTTTACTCTGCCTTATATAACTGTGTGAATAAAACCTAATTTTTGTATTTATAAAGACAGGAAATTGTTTTTTCTTCGATTTCAGCTGCCAAACACAGCTTTCTATTGTGTCTTACTTGGAGTACTTTCGGAATCTAACACAAACCTTCAGACCTTTCAAACTGTATTCATTTTCCCAAAAAGGATACTTTCCCACAGTGTCTTAACTGATTTCATCAAAGTGTCTCTGATGAGTTACTTCTCCTGAATGAATGTCATGGTGGAGAGGACCTCAATGGACAGCTCAGTCGCTTCATTGAATCCATTTTGATTACCATATGAAATGTCAACTAATTTCAAGACTTCGGTTTGCAATCACTGATCATCCATGTCAGAAAGCCTTAATTTAGCTTTTATTTCAGCTATTTTACTTAAAACTAGACCAACCAGATTCCTCTCATTACCAGGATAAGACATCTGCAGAAGTCTTCAACTTGAGTTGTTTTCCATCAAGAGTTCCAGAATTGAGGCATGGAGGTCCAATTAAACCTTGTCACCACTGTAGCACAAGAGTAACCAGGGTTTGCAGTTCGGGCTAAATGTTTCTTAATTCATGGATCTGCAAGACATTACACCTCTCAAAACCAATCTACATAGTACTGAAGTCTTCAGAAAATGTTGTATTTGAAAGGTCCTGCTGTTTGATCCACATGTGAAAGGTAGACAAAAGTGTCCACTTTGAGTAGATTACTGTTTGAACTTTACACCAGCATTGCCACTTGAATGGTGGCAGTCCTGTGAACCAGGCACTAAACTGGCTTGATTCCTGGAGTCAGCATGTTCCCAGAGTGTCTGAGAACCACCATGGTATATTGAGGATCAAGCACACTGTAAGTACCATTGCTGCCTTACCTTTCAATAAACAGAAAACCTCTATTCACAAGTGCTCTGTAGTTTCATATGGCTCAGAGGCAATTACTGCCCTTGTTAATTTATTCATTCCTGTTCTTTATTCTGATGTAATCCATATTTTCTATATATGGTTTTAAACCCTTCTGACCAGTTGTATTTTAAAATGTAACAACTAAGAGAGCAACACATGATTCCATACCTTATGTGCTGAAAATTAATAGAATCATAGAATGGATTGGGTTGGAAGGGATCTTGAAGATCATCTCTTTCCAGCACTTCTGCCATGGGCCCTTGATGAGGTTGCTCATGGGCCTTTGCAGCCCAGCCTTGAACTCTTCCAGGGATGAAGCATCCATAGGGTCTTTGTTCCAGTCCATCACCACTCTCACAGCAAAGAACTTCCCCCTAATATCTGAACAAAACCCACCATCTCTCAGTTTAAATCAATTCTCCCTTTTCCTGTCACTACATTTTTTGCAGTATTTCAATCTCATGTAAGTACTCTGAATGATGAAAACAGGTTTAAACTTTAAAGATAACTAAATATTATGGATATTTCCTCTATTGAATCTTTTATTCACAGAAAGAAAAAAGATTGACTAAACTACATTACTGAGGACTATACTCTCACCTGAAATAAATCATAAGAGTTATATTGCTTTCAATTTAGCTATACAGCTTTCATTACATGAAGAATTGTGTACACATTAAAAAGCTCCAAACAAAATAGCTCCAGTGCAATGCTGAAAACACTCAAGAAAGTTAACAAGGAGAAAGATATTTATCTGTCAGCAAACAGTTGCTTTATAAAGAAGGGTATTGTGCATTCCATTTCATTGAAAATATCCCTGTTCCAAATTCATCTTATATTCCACATCTCAGCAAACACAAAGTTGTGCTTTTTCTTTTTTTTTTTTTTAATGTACAGATTCTATTTTTCCCTAAATAAACAATTGGATTGGAGAAAGACATGTGCACATCATTCTATTAAAAGGAAGGGTGGATGAGAAGAGAGGAAATAGAAAAAATTCATTCATTTTACCAGAATCTATTTAATTTGCAAGAAACCAAATTCAGATCCAGTTAATTGTCTGCCTAACAACCCTCAACACTTTCATTTCAAACACACATCAGGATTTAGCTATGATGAAGTTTGCTGTAGGACTGCCTGCCTATTATTCCTTACCAAAAACTGGACCAAGGACTCTTTATCTCCAACCTCCGAGATAAGGCCTAATAATGAAAACTCCAAGGGCTGAAAGAAATTCTGTTTTGAGGTTCAACAGATTTTCTTCTTGTTTGTAGTCTCAATTACTATAAGTTAACAGAGGAGTAGAAACTGAATCCTATAAAGAAGGATTACTTGTTGTGACGGTAGAGACTATGCTGTTGTTCTTCAATAAAGTTAAAGTATTCCATGACTGTAAAATACATTCAATCCAGTTGATACACTTAATAATCAAACAACCCTGAATAGTAGCAGCTAAAAAACCAAGGGCACTATAGTACCTGTGGTTGTGACATGAAGAAATTAAATACATATTTAGGTAAACTGGGTCCAAATGACTGTTGGGCTGTGTGAAGACTGTCAGCTGTGATGGACAAATCAGAAAGTGGCTTTTTCACTTTAGTGTTATGAAATTCTGTATTCATTATGTCATTTTGATTTCCATATGAATATGAAATTAATTTAACTAGAAATAATTACCTTCCTCCTTATCAGTGGTTTATAGTATTTCTAGATTTTAACGATTAGTAACTTGCTTGCCACTGGTAATAATAGAGAATTTGCAGGACAATTTTGGAACCTAGCTGTACCTTTAAAGCCAAATGTCTTTAATTATGATACCTCTGGGCTTAAGCAACTTTAATGAGGATTTCTGAAGATCCACTTTGGCCACCAGATTCTTTGCAGATTACAATAATATAGATTTTGGGGTCCAAAGTGGCTGGAGTTACTGGCATTGAGAACAAAACTAAAAGTGCATTTAGATTTATAAATTGTTAAAGTGATGAGAGAAACAATAAGTCATAGGTATCTCAAATTTAAACTGTCTTTTCTCTCAACAGAAGAACATGTAAACCACCTTTCCTTCTTTGCTAGGCTCTAGAGTTTTTTGTCTTTGCAGCTGTGAATTATTTCTCAAAAGGCATCCCAAAAATAACTTCATGGATGTTGAGTTTCCTGTTCCATCTTTAGGTCTTTTTCTACCCTTCTATTTTTTTTTTTTTTTCTATAAAGCATTTTAGAATTAAAGTGTTATGTAGCTTCTGTCTAATTCTCTGAAGGCATTTAATCTCTATCATACAGAAATGAATTTTTAAAAAACTTTCATGAGATGTTGTCTGGGAAATTTTTATTACTTCCATCTAGTAGCAAGCATTTTCCATTCTGTTAAATCACAGGTGTAAGCTTAATTAACTGCTATTCTACACTGAATTTTAGCAGTCATTTCTCCTGTTCTTCAAAACATGATATGAATATAAAATAAGAAGTCATACAAATGCATATATTTTTTAATATTAAGATTACTAGTGGTAAAGATTGCATATTGACTATGACTCCAAATGAAATGAAATGTTATTGAAAGGACATTTTGTCTGTAAAACCACAGGTGTGGTAAAATCCTGGCTCTCATTTGCTAGAAAGTTGCTCTGTTGTGTTTGGGGATTGGACTAGGTAATCTCCAGAGGAACCTTCCAATCCTAACTATTCTGTGATTTTTTTACTTATGTTGGTTAGCTCATTGTTAAAAGAGACCAAAGGAAGGCATTTAAACAAGTCAGTATGAAGCCACATGCCTTGTAAGAGTATAACATTCATGGGCCTTCCACTGTGTAATGGTTCCACAAGTGGCTCATTGAGTGGAAATACTGGGAATCACACTCTGAAGCTGGCATATTTTCATTCCATATGTATATGGATTCACACAGAAAAACTGTCCAATTATTTAGTTCTGTTTAAGAAGTTAAGTCTTTTTCGCAAAATTAATTGAAAAGTTTTAAATCATCCTGTAACTTATCAACTCAATTGGTTCTATGTAAGTAGTGGTAGTATCTAAATACTTTGAGAATGAGAAAATGGCAATGATTTTACTTAATTGTTCTTTACTATAACTTTCACCCTATGACATTAAACATAAGCTCTTTTGAAAATAGTCATTAACCTTTTGCATGATGTATAACTAGCTTTATCACTCTGGAAAAAAAATTCCACTTTGAGTTCTGAAAAGAAGATCCACTGGGAGACACACAAATGGTAAACCACACCGAAGGACACAAAAAGGCCCATAAAACATCAGTAGGGTTATAAAGGTCTATGGATTTTAATTGCTGTGTGCCATTGGGCCTTTACAAAGCAATCAAGCAGGCAATCTCCGAAGACAACCCTGCCATAATACATTTAACAATAGAGTTCTCGCCCCATCAGCAGACTAGGGTTTATGAAGGTCCCAGTTGCAATTAATGACCTTGTACATTGAGAGAAAAAGACAAAATTACTTAAATTAACTACCCTTTTTGGATACATATCCCAAGTATCAGAAAGCAATTTCCAGACAAGGAGTGCAAAAGTTTTGATTGATAGACAAAAAAATTCTTATAAGGCTGATATTCTTTTCTACGTAGATTTTTAAAGATAAAGAAATCTGGTTTTCTGCTGTTACACAAGAATGTTGTAAAAACAGTGTAATACCAGCATATGACATTTTACAGTATTCTAACTATTTTAACAGCTTCATGCTTCTCAAGAATCTTGCAAAATTCAAAATTTGTTGTACTGAGGTTGAATTTAAATTGTAAATGGACAATAGTGTAAATAAACAGGGTGGATTTTTCATAGCTTCTAATAATGTGGTTAGCTGCCTGTCCTGATCTATAGTTTGGTCTTTGTTCTAGGACATCCTGCTTTTTCTAGGTTTTAGTACAATGACATATTTTCCAGCAACTTCTTTAGCTGTTTTATAAGCTAATTGATTGCCTTCATTAAATGAGGAGTTTCCAAACTGATAGGTTTTACAGTGCATCACAGCCACTTCTTTAGGCTTTTGCACACTCTTTAGTAGGTGACTAATTTCTTCTTTGTACTTAATAGGAGACACTTATGCCTATAACAATCCCTTTTTCTTCCATGTGGCTCCATGGGCATGGAATATTCTGAAAGCATATTTTGGATCAGTCCATATGTTTACTCTTTTACCTTCAGCAATTTCTAGCAGTCAGTGTAAATTCATTAATTCTGCTTTGTCTGATGATGGGTTAAACAGGTAAAGCCTGGGCTTGAGATTCCCAGCTGATCATCTTCCATTTGGTACCTGCTGCTCTCATCAGTGCATAGCTCCAATTTTGGGTGTCCTGGATGGGATTGCTCTTGAGATCTGATCTGCCAGAAAACACGAGTTCAGTTGCCAGGCAGTCATGGTACAAAGGCCTTTGGACTTCTCAAGCCTGGAGAAATATGGCAGGGTTCATAGAAGTAGTTACTTTGAATTCAACATTGCTCTCCTCCAACAGGACAACTTGGCATTTCAGCATTCTCCTTCTTGATTCCAGAACAGCTATTACCCTGTGGGGTATGTATACTGTAATCTTATGCCAGCTGCCACTTTTCCTGGACTAAAGCACTGCAGTGGCCACCACTCTCAAGCATCAGAGCCATGCTTTACTCAGGTTTTACTCATACAATTGCCTGGAAAAGTACCCCATAGGCTGCTTCCCTGACCCCAAATACTGAGCCAATACTACTAGTACCAGGTACATCTTTTCAGGCAAAATAGCTCAAGTGGTTTGCAGAAGTCAGTGAGTCTCGAAGCTGGGGCTGTCATTAAGGCTCTTTTTATTGCTATAAAGATCCTCTGACTATCAAGAGTCCATACTATACTATTTAGTGGAGGACCATACAAAAGGTTTTCCAGTGCCCCATAACTGGCACTCTATAATCTCCACACCCAGCCATACTGAAAAAGGCTCAGATATTTTAAATTCCTGGGCTCCAGAATCTAGCAAATGCTTTCCTTTAAGTTTCCCCCCAAACTTCTTTATCCCTGCAAGCTCTGAAAACCAAGATATGTTACTACTTCTTTGGCTAGTTGTGTCTTTATCTTTGACATCCTGTATGCAGCTTGTCCCAAAATTTTTAACAGACTTTTGCTGTAGCATGAAGACAACTCCCTTTCAGTCTTGGCTGCTAGCAGAATACAATCTATATTGTGGAAAGTTTCTGTGCAGAATTTATTTTTTCCAGCTTTTCAAATCTTTTTACAGCTGATTGCAAAATATAATGGGGCTATTTTTGAAGCCCTGGGGTAACACTGTCCATGTTTCCTTCGACCCAGTGTTTGAATTCCCCCACTATAGAGCAAACAATTTCTTTCTCTCTGGGTGAAGTGGTGTACAGGAAAACACATCCTTAAGATGTATCCTTAAGGAGCACTGTTAGCCATTTTCCCTCCCCTACAAGGGAAGTTAAAAGGGTGTTTTACTGTTCTTAAATCTTGTGCTAACCAGCGTTCTACAGTATTTTGTTTCTTTATTGGCAAAATTGGGGTATTATAATGTCACATTTTACCAATGAACAACATTACAGGAATTTAGCAATTAACTTTGTCAATCCTTGTGGTCATGTCTCGTTTTATTGGATTTTTTTGTTTTGTTTTGTTTTTTTTTTTTTGTTTTACTCACTAGTTTAGGGCTGAGCTTCAGTGTCACTTTTACCAGCAACTCCATTTTAAGTTTTCTGGGTGCATCCATTGGCCACACCAAAGTAGTTAATTAATTCTCCACCTCCTCAGGTATTTGTTCTTATTTTACCTGCTCCTGCAGTATAAAAGTTCTTGCTCACACAATTTTAGATTTTTGAATTTTTAATTTTATTTCCCCATTTTCAAAAGTAGTTTTTGCATCCAAGTTACTCAAGATTTCTCTTCCCGTAAGGGACTGTGGACATTCCAGGATACACAAAAATTGGTGTGTCCCCCACTGTTTTCCTGATTTAAATGGTAAAGGTTGGTGAAAAAGACCTACAACCTTTTTTCCTTTTCACATCTGTAGTGCTTGCAGATTCTGATAATACTGAGTAAGTTGCTCTTAGATAATTTTTTTAAAAAATCTATCTTTTCTCTACCCAGCAATAATGCAACCTGGCCTGCTTCAGAAGAATTCTTCATCTTCATTTATGGTCATGAGCTTGATGGTTTGAAGAGCCAGGTTTAGGTTTCCTGTCTGATTTCACCCAGCCTGGTAACATTCCTTTTACCACTGCCCCCTTTCTTTAGATATTGCATACTGATCTTACACTTTAAGGTGTCAGACTTGAGCCAGATTTTGTGATTGCTCAAAGTATACTTCAGACACCAATTCCTATAATACAAGTGTTTCCAAGTGATTCCTGAGATCCATTGAAATCCTGTAATAGTTAGGTTGCCAGAAGCTGTTACCAAAATATAATCTAAACCCCCAATACACCAACACAGCATTAAGTAGCAGGCATGTTTATTACAGCTCTGGATGTATGGGGGATATCTCCACCTGTTGTGCACTCAAATATAGAAAAGCTCCCCTGTTTATACTGTGCTTTACATTCATTGAATTTCGCAGAATAAACATACACATGATAATTATTTCCCCCAAATCATTAATATGTTCCCTTCCCATTGTGCATGCACTCATCTGTCCCAGGAGTCCCTCTGATTGTCTCTAGTGGTCACAGAGCACAGAGTCATAGCTGACTGCTCGATAACTGGTCTTACTTTGAAAATATGGAGCTCAGCTGCCATACCAGGGCTGGTTCATCACTTTGAGCCTCTTCTTGGTTAATATTAAACGCAGTTTTGATTGTGCAGTTCCATTGGCTGATGGTTTTGCAGAATGAGCATGGTATTAAAATCAGCTGAGCAAAAAGTTTGTCTGGCAATGCTACAGTCTCAGTTGTTTTAGTTTCTTAATTTAGTTATTATTTATTTAACAACTCTGAAAAATTTATGCGTGTATTTAATATTAGTAAAGGTTCATTAACTATTCCCAGTGGACAAATGACTGATAATCTGCTGATTACTGAGTTCATGCAGTCCTTCAATCACTATATGTAGATTTCATATATATGTAGATTTCAAATCACAGTGCTCTTTTTGACAGAGCCATTGTTTTCTGAGAAGAATGGGCATTAATTTTCTGCTTGTACTGCATATAACAATATATGTATTGCTCCATTACAGCAGATAAATGAAAACATTATGAATGCTGTATATAAATGAATATTTTTGAAACTTTTTGCAGAGGAAGAAGAGTGAAAAATATAATTTATTTCCCTGTTGAGAAATATATATTTCTCTATGTATGTGCTTTACAAAGGTAAAGCATTATCATAAAGTGATACTCACTAGCCTCCTATGCCTAAGGAACAAAATTATTGACTGTGCTTTTCAGCATAGAGCTTCAAATGCTCTTTCTGGTCTGGAGACATCAAGAATTTTGAAATTACAGCCTGACATCTCTAACTGTTTCACAATAGTCTGTTGATTACTGATGAGAGTAGAGCAGACAATAAGATGAATGCCATAAGATGAACACCATAAGATGAACATAAGTAATTTTTTCAGTGTTACATTATGATGAGAAACTATATGAGTTTCTCAGCTGTTTCAGGGAACAGTACTTAATATTGCTGTGTCCACACAGGCATATGATTGGGTTATTGTTGATCATTTTTAAGCAATTGGAGAATGTTATAAGACACCTATCACAGATTTTGTAAGCAAGATGCAATTTTTAAGCTTTGAAAAGCTGTTTAGTTCCAACCTTACATGCTTCTGGTTTAAGCAGATTTTAGTCTGAGCACTTTCTTATTCATGACACTGTATTGAGTACTACAGGGCTAGTGTGTATATTTTTATCATACTGAATTTGTTTTCTCTTTTCTTCTTTTTTTCAGTTCTGTATGGATTTATTGATAATTACTTATTTAGTCTATGAATTAGGGACAGGCTTTTCCATCCTGCTGAAACAGACATTAAAACTGAAATTTCTTTCAAGATAGGAACAGTGCTTAAATTACCTCTCTGTTTAAACTAAAATCAACACAATAACTAAATTTAGAATAGAAATAAATAAGGCATGAACTAAACTACTCCTGCTAATGCTTCTGTTACTACAGCACCAAAGTGTTTGGCCATACCTAAAATGAGAATACTCAGAGAGAGGCAAAGCACCCAGACCACTGACAATGAAGAGAGAACTGAACCATTGACCTGTTATTGTTTTGGCTGTTGTATAGGAGACATGCAGTGTATTTGATGATTAAAGCTCCATAAAAACACAGAAGAGTTATAGAGTCAGACAGATGAAGAGGGATCATGCAAGTCAGCACAACATAGACATTGTTTTAACAAATGGGTTATGGATGAAAGAAGCTCTGCAGGGAGAAGCTGAGTCAGAAATAGGTTAAATATTCGATACAATAAATATTTATCAAAATTCAAAAACTTTTTTTTTTCCCAATGGTCAATATAGTTCAGAAAAACAGACTTTAAAGAAACCTCAAATTCCTAAACAACAATTCTAAAGAATCAAAGAAAATCTATTCAGTAAATAGTATCAAAGCACTTGGGTGATGTCTGTAAACATACTTTGTTTTTTTCATCCATCAGGGCAAGTTAATACTGGCAGCAGACAGTTTCTATAAAACAGATTTAGGAATTTGTCCCCTCTGATACGTTGTTTGGATGCTTTTTATTGCTTGACAGAAAAGTATTGCTATAATATGATTATTATTTTTGAGGTTTGTTTTTGCCATTTCTATCTTGTAATTGAGCCTCAGAATCCAAAGTGCTAAAGTTTAGGTGCTCCTAAATTAAAAAAAAAAAAGCCATAAATATGCTGTTTCTAAATCTCTATTTTCTCATATACATTTATCTACTTCTCCACGTGGCAGACAGAGTCCAGCAAGAACTGATGTGCTATGGCTTGTAAACTTTTAGGTTTCTACCTTGTTCACCTTATTTGACTGAGATTTCAAATTCTGCATATATAATGTAATTAAATCTTTTATAGCTAATGTCACAACTATTTTTCCTTTTGAAAATGCGTCTTACAGAGTATTCACTAAGTTATAACCTGTTTTGTTTTCAAAACTAGGAAGTTCTAATTCTAATGATGAATGTACACAGAAAAACTATTTCTATTCCCCACCCAAGGCCCAAGAAAATACAATAATGTTAAATTTGGAAGAGTTCTCTAAACAGCAAGTGCAACTATTGAGTTTTTTCATGGTGTGCAAATCAAATTTGATACTGTCACTACTCTTGGAATTTAAAGAAGAAAAGTTTTCTTTTAAGGAAAGTAATTCCTTGTAAATACCCATAGAAAGTAATAAATTATTGCTCTTTAAAATGTAAAATTTAAAAGATGCTAAAGGTTCTAATTCCTTTTTTGTGACTTAGTGAGAAAGAATGGAGGTCCCAACATTCCAGCTTGCTTAGCCTCAAATATCTTGTTCCCATGACTCAGCCTCCTCTAAAACTGCCCTTTACAATTTGCCTCTGAATTTACTGCTGTTTCCTAATTGCCTGTTAAATATCTTTGTAATGTTCCTTTCCTTCCCTCTTCCCACATTTCTTGTTCTATATAGAAAATTTATCTAGAGCAGTTCTTTAACCTCCCAGTCTTTGATAAATAGTGTTTTGACACATTTTTATCTGCCTTTTTTTTTTTTTGAAAAATTGCTTTTTAATACAGGTGCAATATTTACACTCTAGTGGTGGTTAAAAAACCCCATGGCTTTACATAATTTTGAAGACCAGCACATTCCTTTTTTGATGCTGTTGATCCACTGCCTGTAGACACTAGACATAGTCCTTGGTACTGCCCAGCATTTATATTTAATAACAGATAAAATAAAAATCAATTTTTTTTCCTTGTTAGGAATTTTAGTGAGGAAATGAAGGGTAAGTAGTCTGGACAGAAGACCAGGGCAGGTATGAGAAATATATATAAGATTGATCACAGGCAAAAGAGTGGTGACATTTCACTAAACGTGTTTTGTATCCTTCTATTTTGTACCTACATGCTAAATTTAGCTTCAATATTAAATACATTTGTATGTTTCAAGGGCAAGGTAATGTTCCATGACATTTTTCTGATGAAAAAGTAGTAACTTTACTAGAGGCCATTTATAACACCAAATGCTTTTAAAATAGTTGTTGATATGCTATCGATATGTATCAATATTTTCAGTCAGTAAAAACATCTACATTATTATACACATATCCATGTGTGTGCTTCATATACAGTATCAGAATTAAAGAACTCTTTGAAACATTAATAGAAAAATTATTACTCCATTTGATCTCCAAACTGCCAGAATTAATCCAAGAGGAGCAACTAACAATCAGCTTCTCACCTTGTACTAACAGAGTTCTTAAGTCACCTCCCTGTACAAGTGCTCTCCCAACTTCTACCAAACACCTTTAACTGTGCAGAGGAAAGAATACAGGCTGGGGAAAAGTAACGAGGGATGTGCACTTGATAAAGCCTGGGAGAAATCAGTAGGCAGTTATTTGCCCAAATCTTTATCAAGGTTTTAGTGGCAGAGGAGGGAGTCAGGTTCTTTACTGAATAAACAGTGAGACATGATAAAAGACTTCAGAGATGGGTGCAGATAAAAACTGAAATAGACATCCAGTGAGATCAACAGAGGAAACTATTCTGTTAGGAGCTTCAGTCTGGAAACCACTGCCTTCTAATTTATCTGAGCCATCTTTTAAATGTCACATTACAAAACAATCTTACCCCTTTTTTTTGTAGCTGAAGAAAACATCTTACATAGATGTTGGGTTTTTTTAGTTTTTTTTTTTTTAATTTCTATTAAAGCCATCTGGGAAAACTGTCTGGAAAACCTGGTGCATATCCATTTCCTCTACATGGGTAATTGACAAAATATGAAGGTTTTCAAACTTGCAGTCTTCTGTGTACTTTTTTAAATAGAGGAGATGGTATGACTTGTGATGACCAAAATGGCATATGATTAGTGAGATTAGTGAGATTGGAAATACCCAAATCTTTTATGATACTTGCAATTAAATTGTTCCAGTATCATCAAATATCATGCTATTATTAAACCTTTGGGACAAAGATAAATGATGTTTCTAGACATGACATGTAGAAATGAGATTTTTATTCTCTTTATTCACTCTTCTTTGCATTTAGGTTTTCTGATGTCCCAAGTGTAGGACCTCATGCTGAAATTACTAGCAAAAATGTGATCCTGGGAATCTTCTATTTTTTCTTACATCCTGGATTTAGTTCCCAGGTATAATTTAATCTCTGGACACATAAACCTTCAAAAGACAATTGACAACTAGAGCAAAAGAAAGAAGCAGAATATTTCACTCCATTCACCTTCTTGGTTGTAGGAAACAGCAGAAAGTAGGGCTGACCAGAGCTGTCAGGGGGGATTGACAGCAGTTGTAAGGTACAGTGGGGCCAGGGATGGCTGAGCAGAGTTGGCACAGGGGACCCAGTGAAATGCAAAACACTCCAAAGCCAAGAGACAAGGAGCAAACTTGTCTTCAAGCTCTGAACTTCTCAGGCCAGTCAACATGCAGGATTATTAAAATGTCAAGTGGAAATTCTTCATCTTTTTTATGTCAATCAGGCTCTCATCCTTTGCTTTTGTTCAGGTTTCTGCAGAAGATGTGATAAAGCCAAATGTCTTTGAATTGGAAAGAATTTATGTTCACTTTCCTGTAACTCCACTCCAGATTTGAAATTGTTTCTTTTCCTGACTTCCAACAAAATCAATCCCACTTTTACCAGGAAAGATCCTTCATTTGCAAAACACAATAATTCAAGTAAGAAGTGAATGGAAGCTTTTATAATAATGAAAGGCCATATCTAAACAAGCTGAAGAATATTAGAGTCATAAAGAAAAATTATATTATTTATAAATATTTTGAAAAATGTGTCCTTGTAATAAATCTTGAGATATATATCTGTACACATTAAGATTATGGAAATGTATTTGAGGAAATCTGTTAAAAATTTATTACTATTATGACAGCTATATCTGATCCTCTGAAATTCTCTTCCTTTATTTCCCCTCCCCTTCTTTTATGAGGAGCATATAGGGTGGGAAGCATAATATAAAAGAAGGAATAAAAGGAAGTCATTATTCTAATGAGACTACATGAGATATAACTTTATTTTTTTTGCAAGAGAGATTGACCACATGCAAACGGACACTGTGACCTTCCATTGATTCACTTCCGAATACTCTTTTCATTTGAAGAGGTCTCTCTTAAGTCTACAGACCACATAAAACATGTCTTGCACAGCCTGTCTACAGCCCCATGTGCAATTGACATCAACCCTTTTGAAGGCAGGTTTTGCTACCACCAAATAAGGACTAAGGCTCAAGAGGAAAATGAAAAAATTCCTTAATGCTGACAGCATAGTTGACAGAAAAACTTCTCCTTAAATATCCTACAAATTTGCAATATTAAATGCTTACACACATTGTAAAGCACTGATTTCAGAGAAGCAAATATTAACCTGATAACCATTTTACAACACTGCACTAAGAAGATTTTTTAATTTTTATTTTCTTTTTCTATGAACCATCCGTCTTGTTCACCTTGTTATTTTGGCCGTTGCTGAATGATTTCTTTTGTTTCCTTGCATTTAGTGAAAAATGTAAATGTTTTTCCAGGCTTTTTATTTATTATCATTTTTAAATTTGTCTTCCATGAAAGAGTCTCTGCACACATAATGTGGCAGTTACATTGTTTTATTTTCCTGTTCTTATTTTCATGATTTCTGCAAGCAGAAAGAACTTTTGAAGGAAGCATTCCACAAGATAGGGTTTTTTCCCTCCAGAGTAAAACAAAATAAGAGGTTCTACTGAATGCAAAATTATTGCAGTTTATTTGTTTTGCCACCACAAATATGGCAATATAGATACAGAGATGAAATATTTCCCTTTCCTGTTGAAAGGATTCTTAATGGGCAAAGGGTTCCAATAGTGTAGTAAAGAATGATTTGAAGAAGAAAACAGAATACATGTGTAATGCTACAGAAGAATCACATATTTTCTTTTGAATGTTTTCTTCCAAAATATAACTGAAGAAATCTTCCTTTACCACAGGTCCCCAGTTTCCAAGATCAACTCTTAGAATGTAGAAAAATTAATTTTATAAGCATTTGTATCAGGAATAAAACAAACCTTTAAACTAAACATGATGCATCATGTTGACATAACAAATGTGGACACTAATTAAAGAGCAGCAGAATCCAACAGAGAAGTTTGCCCTCCATCTGCTTGACCTGAGGTAATAACAATGTTAATTTAACTAGAGCTGACAGATTTTCTTGTGTTAGTCTTGAATCACTAAAGTTGCCACCCTCAGTATGAATAACAATAACCGTATGTGTGACATCATACAAAACAGGCAAGCCACGGTTAACTACCCCTTGAGTTTGCTCTCCTCTCCTTGTTTTTCTTCCCTTTTACATGCTAAGGTTTGTGCATGCAGATCAGGAGCAGGCTTGGATTCTGAATCTTTCATACACACACACACCTCTTTAAAATATTCCTAGGCCTTCAGATTTGGAGTTGTGCTGTGTCAAAACCTAGATACTTTCACAGTGTCAGTTAAAAGAAAGATGCTCAAACTGTGTTATAAATTCTTCAGCAAATGAATAGAAAACATTTCTGTCTTCATCATCCCTTTGGTTCTACAAGCAGATAAAAAATGACTCCCTGATAAAAACAGTTCTGTTGGGTGAAAAAGTTCCTGTAGGCTTCAGCTTTGGTAAACCAGAAACCACAGAAACCTTCAGTATAAAATATTTTCATTTGAATTCCCCTTGGGAATATGTGTCTCTATATTCTCTTAGCATGTTACATTCTTCATTTTTTTGCTGAATTTCTTTCTTTCTCGTGACTCAATGATCACTGCAAGAATCTGATGAGGTGCTTGAGAAATAAGGCTTTGAGATAGTTTAAATGCATCCTCTACTCATCTCGAGGGTACCTTACAGTCACACAATAATACAATCCTGAAAAATAAATTAAAAACAATGACCAAATCTTGAAATACTTATGGTCAAGGACAATTCATAACATTTAATGACAAAGCTGTAATTACAGCACATGCACGCCCTACTGTATCACTATGGATTTTTAAGCCTTGACAAATCCACAGTAGGCATAAGACAAAAATGGAAGCCAATTATAATTGAACCTCTTCATAAAAGAATTATCAGAAGTAATATCTGTGGCCAAACTTAGTCTGCAACACAAAGTGTAGCAGTATTATCAGCCATGTTGCAGAATTTGATGGTATGACAAGACCAAGAGGTCTCCAAAAAATGACAAATCAGTTAGCAATCAATTTTTCAAGGAAACAAGTTAAACTCAATCATCCAGTTTATTCATCAAGCCATCAAAAAATCAGAGACTATTTTGTCCTTGGCCACATTATGGACCCAATGTCATGTGATTTTCAGTAGAAACACACATTAAAGGTTTTTTATTTTGTTATACTGCAATGTACAAAGTTTCTTTATTTAAAAAATAAATTATTTCCTTTTTATTTTAAAAAGAAAAAGGAAAAAACATTTAATAGTTATTTGTTTAGAGGGGGTTTGTGCATTTTTTGTTTTCAACTTGGAATTGTTTGTTCACAGCAACAAATAACATTCCTTTAAATTATCTTTTTGTTGACCTGCAAGACAAGAGTGCAGCTTTACAAGTTCAAAATCAGAAATCAAAATATTATAAACATGGAGCAAAATTCATGAGAAAGGCTTGATCTCAAAAAAAACCACCAAACCTTCTACAAATGTAGATTGGATGTCAGTGCCTCTTTGATAGGGCAAATGGGTATCACATAAGGTTTCTTGAAATATGCATTTTAAACTTCCACCTTCTCTTCTGTCCATTCTAAAGCAGCAATTATGTTCAAACCAGAGAAATGCAACCTCAACAGGTAGGAGCAAGAAATTATATATTTAGGTGATTGGAGTTGTGATTCCTGAGCCACTGATGACTACAAATTGAGCTGCAGTGAAAAGCATGTGTGAAAGCATCAAAAAGAGTCTTTATTGTTACATCTAAGAAGGAAACACATCAACTTCATCTGGTTTGGGTGTTCTGAAATGAAAACATATTCTTTTTTATAATAATACATATATCTTTTTTGTTTCATTTATTAGAGTTTTTGTGTTGCCTTTAAACAGTTATTTCTATTGACTGCTTGAATTTCCTCTCCCTAATATTTTTGTTTCAGATTTTTCTTTTGAGATGGGAAAACAAGAACAAAATGTGTAAATGCATGATTTTAGTTCTATTTGTTAGAAGCCATAATTCCGTTTTCTTAACTCTTCCTGAGAATTCATTCATTCCAAGACCTTAATTTTATTTTTTTTTAATAGTCTAAATTATTAAGTCTTCAGAGATCTCCTTGGAAGAAGAAAAATGAAATAATATCCCATATCTGCATGTTTTGGCACAACATTACTTAGGAAATTAAAACATTAATTTTGTTGCTGGGATTGACTGACAAACAGACTGCATTTTCCTTGGTCTGGAGCTCTGATGTCAATGTGAGTTAAAATATTCTCTCTGTCTCCCTGATCACTGCTGCTTCTGCCTATCTCCTTATAAAGATTATGCTTATGCTTAGTAAATGAAGAAAGGAATTAGTGATGCTCCTCTCATTTCCTGTCTTCCCACAGATGGTGATAAATTCAAATTCAGACTCCATTAAACCTGAGTAGAGAAACCCAGCAGGTGGCTACACTAATGGAAAATCCTGGCCTTGGAATAATGGGAATTGCAACCGACAGCTCTTCTATACCACAAAAAAGATGATGTATTCTTATTGACAGTGTTGCATTTGAGTCCAGAAGGCTGATCTGATAGTTCAGGCTGGGCACAAGGGAAGCAGAAAGCCCCATGGGTATTTTTCTTGGCTACACCACTGTAATTTTTGTCATCTGAACCTCCTATTACAATTCATTGTAAAAATTTCATGTAAGTTGGAGAGAGAGGAGAAAAAAATCCCAAGCTTCTGCATTTTGGCCTACAGGCATACATTTGTTCTTTTTTCTTGGTTTAAAGGACAAATAAAGGTTGACACACAACAGCATTTCCAGCCACTTCTGTATTTTTAGTGCTGACATTCTTAGCCCAAGTGCTTTTAGTGTTTCCAGACATGCCCTTCTAAGAGAGTTTTTGTTAAAAAGATTGCCCTGAAGGTGTAATGGCTGATGTTCAGCTAAAATCTGTGAAGAAATATTGTATTTATGGTCCTTTTCTCCTCTAGATTTCCCCCCCCCTCCCCCCCCCCCCCCCAATTTAGATAAAGGGACTATGTCAGCCACAGTTCTTTGAAAATCACTTGGGAAAGTGATTGGACAGACCTATAGACCGAACATAAAATTTAAGCTGCATTTCAGGAGATGAGAAGGTTTTTTTTTTTCCTCTGTATGTCTTAATGCCCTGTCAGCACTTTTTATGTGCAATGCATTCTGGTCCTTTATCTCAGTACATACATTTTTCCCAAGCTTTTGCACACTGACTTCGTAAAATAGAGGAATTGCCAACCAAAGGAAAATGTAAAGTGTCTGCACTTTTGCATTATTGATCACAAGATTATTTGTGCTACACTTATTTGTTCACAGAACTAAGATTTGTGTCAATTTAACAAATGTGTAGTAACCACTGCAAAATGTCATATGACTAATGCCTCTAGCCTAAATTATTCTAAATCTAAATTATTCTAAAAATTAATCTGAGTACTATTAAAGGGTGAACTCAAAGTACTGTGCTGTATATCTCTCTTGAAAATTAATAATTTCTTCAGCACATTACTTGGATTTTTCTGCTTGTTGCTTATGAAATATAAAATTTAGCACAAAATGTGCTATCAACATATAAATTTAGAAATCTCATAGCCCATTTCACATAGTGTCTCTATATTAGTGTTGCTAAAACAAATTATTTCCCTACTGTAAACAGTTTTTAAAATTTTCACTGATTGTCAATATAAAATGCAAGCTAACAGTGTCTTTCTTTTCTTGCTTTCTTTTGTTTTATTTTGGCTTGGAATTTTTTTGCCTTATCTATCTTCCCCTTGATAATAAAAAATTCTCTTTATATATTTCTGCCTTGTCTAAATATTAAATTTATTTTTTCTGAATTCAGACCCAACTATTAAATTGTCCTAGAAGTAGTACAATACTAAAAACAAAATATTTTTTCATTTATTAGAAACCCTTTAAATGGGAGTGTTTTCTTACCTAAACTACTATATTTCCACATCTTTATATCCGCCTATAATGCTCAAGGTTTATGATTATCATATTGAAAGAAATATGGATATTTCTTTAAATTTTATTGCTGTGCATTTCACTGTCCTTTTGTGACTAAAAAGCTAATTGTCATGATAGTGATTTCTAGGCAAAAATTTCCTTCAGATCTTGGTTTTCTAGTTCATATTGTGTCAATATTTCTGTTTTGACACTTGCAAATAATTTCAGTCATTCACAAAAGGGTTTAGCATGAAAAATATTTCAGTAAAACAAATAACAAATTAAATTAATTTGCCTAATATATCAATATATCATAAGGTTTCATGCATGAGACAATCAATAATTCCTGCTCAGCATTCACTATATCTACCCCACATAAAACCCAAATGCCTTAGTTATACTGAATTATTAGAGTCCTATGAAAATTAAACTTTCTGAAGTAAGGAAAGAATAGGATTTGAATCAGGAAATTGCTGAGCTGATCTAGAATTTGTCCTCAGAACTATTGCCAGTAGAACTGGAAGTTTTCACAGAAAGTCCTTGCCATGCTAAACCTTGTGAGGGTCCCAGTCTTGCAAAAGACTTGCTGTCAATCTGCTCTCTCATCCACTCAGTGAACTTGTAAATATGCTATAATAGCTCTTTGCCATTTTAACATCATTCTAATACCAAAATATCTTTTTGACTTGGAAACATAACTTTATTTCATGGCTAAGTAATTCTAACATCATCCAACACTCAGTACATCTGCTCATGGCTTTGCTGAAAAGAAATAAAAATACACAAAATTAAGTTCTCTTAAATAGAAGCACATCTCCTTTCCTCAAAATTCCTGTTTAACATCTTAAATAGAACCTTGTATGCCTAGTGGAACTTGGGATGAGGACACTGATGCAACCTCTTTCTGTACCTACCAATAGTGGAGTGTTTAAAAGTTCATTATACAATGTTCTCACTGAATTGCAAGGAGGAGTCAATGCTCTGGGCTTGCAGATAAACAGTTCCTAAATCTCTCAGGATGAAAGTAAGCCTGGAAATAGAGCAGAGGGCAGAACTATTTCATTTTTGTAACCCTGAATGGAGGGAGTATTTTTTGTAATCCTAAATGGAGCAGGACATTCTGCATAATTGTGAATATATCTTTCTTAGTTTTTTCTTGTGTTGTTTATATAAGGTTAAAAATATTGAAGAAAAGTGTTGAAGATAAATCCAATGGCAATGTTTGTGCTCGGATGTAAATATCTTATCGAAGTAGCAACCTTTCATATTCCCATATTAGTGATATATCCTATTATGATGGCAGGCTATGTCTTGGCTTACACAAAGCATCATCTGATAAATAGATTTAATGCATAAATGTCTGTTGGGAACATGCAACAGCAAAATGGGGACAGATGTTTGGCTCTCTTTGGAACTCATCAGCACCGTTCAACTGCTTTAGTTGTCAGATTGGTTCAGCCCTCAGTCAGGACACAGAGAAGTTCAGTATTTTAGTACTAACTAGTGCTAAGTAAAAAATGTGTAGCAGCTAATACACTCATGAAAATTTAGCCTTCTGCTCAGATAATATTTTTGAGCAGACTATACTTTTGCTTATTTCATTGAGAAATGTGTTCAATTCGCCTTGGAAATATGCCATTACATGGATTAATCAAATGTGCAGAATTAAAAATGCTTGCTTTTTGGGGGTGGGTGCCAAAACAGAGGAAGTGGGTGGTGAGGTCATAGTTGCCAAAATGAAAGCATTTTGTATCTGTTTGGCTGCTGTACGTGCAGGCATGTAAGCATTTCAAGTTTGTTAAATATGGTGCTTTGGAGGAAAGAGCTTCTTACATGGTGTGAGGTGAGAGGGAAAGAATACAACCTGACTTTACTGCTTTTCTCAAATGGATCAAGGAAAAACCTTCCTCCAGAGGCACTGGCACACAGCTTGCACTTTCTGAGTCTCTCAGGAACCCTTATGGTGTCTTTTCTCATATGTCTCATTCTGTGTTTGGGAAAATTGTAGGTTTAGATGAGGTTGTGCAAAAATTCTCAGGTGTCACTGACTTTTTAAAATTTTTATTTCCTAGAAATTGGAAGGAACTTGGGCCATCAGGTTCATTTTTCTGCAAGTGAAAGATTGCTCCCTACAGTTAGATTTCTTAAATTATTAATTGCTGGTAATTTATCTGATTAATTAGAACCTTTTACTTAAAATAAATTATTTAGATATTGTCATTATCTGACCAGCTTTGCAGGGGGCTATATAATATTCTGAAAATAGTGTGGAGATGACTCTGAAATATTACCTAAATGTCCCAGGAAGATAAATATTTACTGTGCTAGGTTTTGTAAAAACACATACAGGAAAACATAGTCCTTGACACGTTATCTTTATAGTCCAATTAAAGACAAGTGATTAAACCACACAGTAGGAGAGAAGAAAAGACAGTGATAACAGTGTCATTTGTGAAACTTCAGAGTGTTGCAGCATGTGTGCTCTACTTATTCTGATTTATGGGTATTTTAAACATGAGTTTCCTTTCCTATCACATTTATGTAAACATTCCTGTCTCTTGCCTAAAGCCTTTCTGACTTCTCCAAGGTATCATGTTATATGCTTTCAGATGGGGACCTTGATAATCTAATTTTACGGAAACTTAAAAAAAAAATGCAGTCCTTTTCCTTGAGACTTCCTTGAATAAAGTATTTCTATTTGGTAAAGTGTGTTTTTAGGAAGAAAATAATCCACTTTTGACCAGGAGATAACAAAGTCATGATTTAAAATCCTTTGAAGCAAATTACTTCCCTTGTATTATTTCAAATCCTAGGCTTTCATTCTGTAAAAATTCTAAGGAAACATATTTTTAAGCCAAATTTAACACTGACAAAAAGCATTTCCTCCTGAGATAATGTTTGCAGAGCTTTGTTAACCCTTGGGTACAAAAGTTATTTTGACTTTAGGTTATGGTTTAAAACAAATAGTGGGGTATGTGCTTTTGGGTGAACTCTCAAGACTTTCTGAAGCTCCTCTGCACCACTTTTACCATAAATCATTAGCTTCCCACTCCTGATGTCAGAGCACAATAACAGCTCTCTGGTGCCTACCTCCACCTAACCTTAAAATAGACCATGCCTTCTGGCAAGGGACAGGAGTAAGGTTTTAGTAAAAGACTGCATTTAAGCACAATGGGTGAAGACCTGCTACAGTGTCACTGCTGAAGGGGAGGTGAGAATGTCACGAACATATTGAAGATCAGGGACAGCGAGTTTGGTATAAATAGCCTTTGTGCTTTTGTTGAAGGGGAGGGATATGCAGTTTTCATAGAAAACTCCCCTGCCTTACCCTTATCTTTTTATTGACTTCCACTTCCAAGTACAAATGCAGGAGAGGCAGAGCAGCTGGGCTGTTCAGCTGGAAGAGAAGACAGAAAAATATGAACATGTATTCACATTTGACAATAGTGTTAATGGAAACTCTTGGGGGACAAAAGGCCTCCTCTCTAGAAATAATATTTTTTTCTTGTTGTGCAGTAAACAGCATCATCAAAAATCCCCCCGACACTTGGTGTACACAATCAAAGCTTTCTTCAGAGGTGAACATAGAAATTATACTGTTTTATTATATCTCTTACAGGCTTTTTTAATTGCGTGAGGCACTAACATGCCAGGAAGGAAAGCAAAGATAGAACACCTAAATATGAAATGAGAATGTACAAAATTTTAAATATTCTATATTTAGGAAGCACATTGGCAAAGAAAAAGAGCAGTAGCATATGCATTCCTACGTCACAGAAACCACCCTGAGACCCCTAATGTTCAGAAAGAGCAGAAGCAGCCCCTGACGATGCCTGCTCCATAAAAGGGCAGTTTGCATTTTTGAAAGATGAGGCTAAATATGTGAATATTAGATCTAGATATGATTATTGTCTCTGAATAGAACACCATTATTCTAGGTGAGTGTAGACACTAATCAGTAGTCATATATATGTAATTTTAGGTGCTATTTGTTGTATTGGCTTAAATAAACTGCCTGCTACTATTTGTTCTCCTTTATGTCTTCCTCTTTTTTTTTTTTTAAGTTCAACAAGCAAGTGTTCCCTTACTCTCTCATCCTTTGCAATCCCAGATTTTACTTTTACCCTCCTCTTTGAAGGTTATAAGATTTGTACATCAGCTCTCCATGACAGGTTCTAGGAAACTAAACTGATATACTTCTTTCTTACATAAGTTGTTTCGTCCTAGATGTCTAACAGAATTTTAGCTTCCAAGTAACTTACTAATGTGGAGGAGTACTCTGAGAGAGAGAAGATCTAGAAAATACCTTGAGACAACTCCAGAAAAGGCTTTCCAGGCTGGTGTTGATATTCTGAATGAAGCAAATGCAGCAAGCAAAGCAGTCTGATAATGGTGCTGTCCACATCCCAATGTTTATAGAGAGGTGAAACATTTTTGGATTAACATAAGCTTTTTAAATGCCAGGATGCCGCTGCCTAACTCTGCTAAGCCTGCCTAAAAATACATTGTGAAAGAAGATAAAGCAACATGTGGATTGTCATATGCTTTTTTCCTCTCTTTCTTTATGGGTTTAACGTCAATAAATAATTATGTCTGAAGCCCTTGTAGTAAAAGCTGCTCCACTCTGATAAATTTCCAAGATCACACAGCAAGAATAGATAAAACAAACAGTATAATTTTATGTTCTATCAGATTACACGGACTATATGAGTTTTTGAGCTAGGAGGAACAGATGTAGCCACTTGCTTTCCCGGTATGATTTTATCAGGACCTACATTGTTGCAGTGTTAGAATAATCATAAAAAATAGCAGGTTCCTAACACAGACCATCAACCTTTCCACACTATGTGATTGCAGCAATGACAGTCTGTAGCAAAGATAGCACTGCCTTGTAATTAATTTTTCTTTAATATTCCCCTTTCCAATATGTCTGTAGTATTTCGATTGTGAAAAACAGATCAGGATTTTCTTCAGTGCCAGAGGAATTGCACACTGGGAGTCAAAATGAGATGGGCACATGAGCTGCAGGAGTTGCTTTAGGAAAGTGTACCCTGAATGTCTTTGCTTATGTCAAAGGCTAAATTTATTCTCATTGAGAACTAGGTTGATGGGAAGTTCTCTGTTTAAATGAAATAGCTTCTTTTTCTTTTTTTTTTTTTTTTTTTTTTTTTTTTTTATCAGTCAAGGAAAAAACGTCCTAATTTCATATATACATTTTGGCAATCACAAGAATTCTACAGGATCAAATCTTTGCTTCATAAAATATATGCTTTTGGCTTGAACCACACAGACTAATAGAACAATTCAATAAGAAATAAGATTTTAAAAATGAAACAAGTTCATGCTCTTTATTCAGTTATTCAGTTCTATATACTTTTTTTCATAATTTTTACTATGCCTTGAAAGTATTTTTTCTAACAAAAGCACTTCTGATTATTTTCTTCTAAGATACTTCCTTTTTGTTCTGGAGGAGCCTAATGTCAAAAAAGCTTTGGAATAGAGATGGGGACATTGCAGAGTGCTAAAGGACCCTTTGTCTATACTCTGAAGAAGTTTGTTTCCCATCAGGTCTGCTTGCCCAGGCACTGGGCTGCAGAGACACTTTCCCCCACGGGCAACAAGGACTGCTGAGGGGTGATGTGTACTCTCCTCTTGCCCTAAGCAGGAGTCAGAGTGCAGCAGGGATCACAGCTGGGGAGAACACTACAAAACCACTTTCACCTTTAGTGTGGGCTGCCCAGGGACCCCTTCCATTCCATCAGTTGTTGTGTGGTCTCCTCTGCTTTAGGAACCCACTGTACTTGGGTGCCAGAACCTGCAGAAATTATCACTGAACATTCATCCACCCACCTGGGAAAAAAAAAAAAAAACAAACAAACAAACCAAAACCAGGCTAACAGGGACATCTATAAAGGGAAGGAGGACAGAGAGGTGGTGCTACAATAAATAGCCAGTTTGACCACAAGGACTTGGCCCATACATGAACTATGCATTCATAGCTTATAGGTCACATAGGCAAATATAAGACTTTGCAAAAATTGCTCACTGGTCATTAGATCCTCCTTGCACTGTTCATGTTTTTACCTGTGGTGCTAATGCTTTCAGTGCTAGGAACCTATATATAGTTCTTATGAAATGACAGTATTGGAACCCCATTGAATATGATTGGTTCAGAATGTCTCTGGGCAGCTTGCAAATACTCTTTCAATTCACATTAGTATATTTCCAGTCTGAATGTTCTTTTAATTTTAAAAAAGGACTTTTAAAAAGAACAAAAAGAAAGTTCGATGTTTCCTAAAGCAACATTCAAAGCAATTAAATGAAACCTTTTTAACAGCATGATATTTTTCATTTTCACTATCACCTCCTTAGCCTTAAGTAAAAACCAAAAGAGACCTTTGAAAAATGATGATTTTTTATATTTAATAAGTGATCTTTTCATGTTTCTGCTGTTGTATGCTTTTGAGCTATCTAACAACTATGGATATATAGCCAGCAGAAGGGCAAACTTGTCTCATATCCTGTGAAGAGGTGACTACCTGAAGTGTGGATATGAAAGAAAGTATAAGGATTCTCTGAAAGGTTTTACTACAGAGAATACAGGGCTGAGACCTTCATCTAACCCTGGATGCACATTATTCTTAATAATGCATATCCGCACATTTTTTGCAGACTCTAAGTAGTGAGCTTACTAAAATTGACAATATTTTACAGGAACAGAAAAAAAAATCATGTTTCCTGTATCATACACAGTTCTTTAATTTGTGACATATCACTTTTATCTCTTCTTCCTTTAACACCAGATTTGGTTTAATTAAATTTATGTCAAATGAACACGTGAAATGAAAGGAAAATCAGAAAGCCTGCAGTTGCCCATTAGTGAGTCAGTGACTGCACAGTGAAAGGCTTTTGAAGCCTGGCTTACTGCCAGAACAAGCTTGCAATGATGCTCAGAGACACCCATGATGCTTTGAAGGAAAGAACTTAGCTGACCTGAACCTGTTCTGTGGAATCAGTCCAAATCCTCATGGGCTGGATGTAAAATCTATAATAAGTCTTCTGTCTTCAACCATTTACCTGTTAAGTGAAAAGAGGGTGTGAAACTATTATATGTGCACATAATTAATTAGAATGAAAAATTCTTTGTTTAGTTCATGCTTTAAAAAATCACCACATTTGAATAATTTTTTAACCCATTAGCAATTTTTTTTGGTCCTTTTTTCTGAAGTGGATCTACAAGGCTTTAAAATATGAAATATCACCGCCTTACTTCCCATGCAGTGGAAGTAATGTGTGTTGATCACGAGCGTGTCTGTCAGTACTTGGCCCTCTGGGATCCTGAATCTTTGCCAGATTTGAACCATGGATCATGTGAAGTGAAGCAGCACACAGCTAATGTGCTCTATGGGTCTGGGTTGAAGACAGTCAGCACTTTTCATATGGGACACTGAGGGAATGGTGGAGCTGCCATCAGAGAAAAACTGGCTGGCACAGGCTGAAGAGACTGCTAAGGAGTGCAGACCCCTAGCTCTGTGTCTTAGCAATAAGGTCTGTCTTCAGGAAGAAAGTGTTGTGAAGCATGGTAGCAAATCTAATTATTCTGTATGAATTCAAGGTATAGTCCACAGTGAAAATGGTTCACGTGGTCAGCTTAATCCACTACCAAATATACAAGGAGATGCAAACTCATTTCAGAACAGCCTCTGTACCAGCAGCTGGGTTGAATACCTACTGAGAATTATGTATTTTATATTCCCTTTCCAAGCTCTTTCTCTTATAAATAAGGCCACATAAAACATGTGAGTTTAGACTGTTTATCTAAATGCGATTATCTTCATGCTAGGCAAATTTCAGATATCTATCACACATGATTTATACAATAGAATGTCATGTTCAGTGGTAATTTGATAGAGTTTGCTGGCAGCAAGTAGTAAGACAAAGAATTCTCTCAAGAATTATTTTTTAACTGGTAGTCTGCATCTAGTTTGGCAGCTGCTAATTCTTTATCCCTACCTCAATCATAAGATAACAAATTAACTCCTGGAGTTTCAACACCTTTAAATATCAATATTTGGCCAACTTACTTCAATGTGAAATTTAGATTACTATAGCACAATAAGGCAATATGTATTTATCTTCTATTATTTTAAGGTTAGGTTGCTTCTTCCATAAAAGGTTATAAAAGCATTCATCATTTTTAGGAAATGTAAATATCAATTAAGTAGTCACAAGAAAGTGCAACTGGTCACATTACACTGATTTCAAAACCTCTCAGAATAGTGATATTTCTTTGCACTTACTTTATTTCTTAGCACCTTGTGACTTGCAGTAAGGTCATAGCCCATTATTTTAGTCATTCTGACTCAGTGAGACATACACCTTGAAATGACACAGAGCTGCTGATCTCCAAACCAGTGCCTGCATTCTGACAGGTTTATGAATTAGTGTTGGGTCTAAAAAAAAAGACAAAATAGAATAAACACATACATTTCCACTGAAAATTTGAATACTTTTTGGAATCAGCAATTTAGAACACTTGCACATTCTGGAGAAAAAAAAAACAAAACCAACCTATTTACATTCTAGAAATTAAATAGGTTGCACCAATATCAGATTATTTGGTTTTGGAGGACCCAATGTGTCATGATTATGTGGTAGCCTTAATTCAAGTAATGGGATTTCTTCAGTTTTCCTTTTGGCTGAGTTCTTGCATATTTTTACCTGACAGTAAAACATGCTTTGTGTCTCCCTCCCTGCTTTACTCTTTTGAACTGTAAATACAAATAATACTTGGCATATCTTTACTGTATTTCCTTAACCTCTGATTATCCATACAGTTTTGGTTTTGGGGGATTATAAAGTTTAAAGAATCTTCAGTCCTTACTTGTATCTGTAATATTTTCAATGTTTCTTGCTATGTACATTCTGTTTTGCTAAATAGGATTTTGTGTGTAAAGAGAAGTTATTTTCAATATTATTCTCTCTAAAGTAAAGGAACTGGAAATAAAAAAAACCCAACCCAAGAATCTAAAGGTGCTAATAACTGCAACTGTGAGTTCATGATTTACATGATAGAATAGCAGTAACACAAGGCTTCATAAAATGCATGTAAGAACTTTATACCACTAGTATTCAGCTCGGTCCTAAAATCTTTTTCACTTTTCAGTGTTGTAACTAATAAGACTTAAGAAACAATTACAATGCATTCAAGTTCCTCAGGTTTCAAGAACAGGATGAGTTCAAAGGAAAAATCCCAAAATATTGAAAGTGTCAGAAGGTTGATGACACCAGAAAAAATGGGGTTTATGTTTTTATATTAATGAGAGCTTTCACTCTTTACAGGACAGCTGCTGCTTGTACTGAAAAAAACTCTGTCATAGTAATCCTTAAAAAAGCATTTTTAAAAACTGAGTGTTTCACCAGGGAGAAGTTCTGGTGTGAATCAACTGTGGTTTATATCATAAGTGCTTGACATCAAGAGTGTGATAAAAATACTTTTGTCATGCGAAGTGTCAGTTTACATTTTACATATGCAACTTCTAATTTTGCTGCACAGATTTACATAACCACTTCAAAAGTAGTTTTTTTCCTGTGGGAGTGGTCCAAACCTCAAAAAACAATATGTAAGATAAGTTGCAGAAGAAGATAAAAGAAGACAGTAATAATACCAGGCTGTGCCAGTGGCAAGAGGTGCTTTTTATACCACTGACTAGACTACCCATCAGGTAAAAAGTGTGGCCAGACTAGTTGAGGTGTGGGTTAATTCATAGAAATGTTTCAAGTTTCTTCAAAGATTTTAGATTAGAATTATTTTTTCTTTACCAGATGTAAAATAAAAGCCTTTTTTTACCTTTTAGCCATGTTTCTCTTCTAGTATAGTACTAATGATAATTTTATCAGTAAAAAAGACTATTGGTTAGTTTTGTGTCAAATATTAACTAATTAGGACAGCATTTGAATAAAAAATTAAAAGAAAAATCTCTGTCTTATCAGGAAAAAGAATGGAACTAACCCTGTGATTCTTTCCAGGTATTTTCAGTAATATTGTAGCTTTTGGTTAGAAACTACTGGTTTATTTTTATTCAGGTTTCTCTCTCACTCATACTTTGTGGTTTTAAAATGGAAATATTCCCTTAAAAAGTTCCAATGTTTTTCTGAATTTCATTATGTTTAACAATATCACCTCCATAGTATGGATGACATTTCCAAGCTTGCTTATTAATTGCCTTCAGAAGCACCCTCCTTCCTTTTGGAAAAGTTAAAAAGATAAATAATTAGATATATAAATACAGGGAAATTATAGGAATATAATTTCATTACAATTTCTGTTAAAAAACCCTACTTGTAGAAAATAGGACATAAAGCTCTGTATAAAGAGCAGCCTAAGCACAGTATATTATCACCTCTCAGGTAAGAAGACCCTCCCTTATTTAAAATCCATCTCTTTCATAAATGTCAAGCATTTTCAGAGCTGACTGACATCTTGATTTGAGGAATTATCCAAATCTCACACGTTTTTCATTATATAGCTGCAATTTACTTCTCAGCTAATCTATATTATAACAAAATTAATCTAGCAAACTGATAAATGCAGAAGAGCCTTGGTTAATTTTACCTTTTTTTATTTTTTAAATTGTTTTCACAGCATAACTTGCTACTTTGGGACAGCTACTTTTTTACAAGTTTAAATTGGAATGTTATATTGTAATGTTTTGATGAAAATCTGGATTAGAAAGCTACCTAATTCTATCCAATACATCCTAGCAAGGCAGGAAATCTTACTGAAATTAAGATCAATTGATGTCTGAAACTCTTTTAGACCTAGACATAAATTTTCAGACCTACAAAATGTTTTAAAGAAAGAAATTTAATGATATCAAATCAACACAGACAGCTGTTAAAAATGCATTCATTGTTTCATATCCTGAATTAGAGAAGGGACCATTCCTACAAAAGACGGAGCGCATATTTTTGATTATTGGAAAGAAATTTCTCAAAAAATCTTCTAGCAAATGTTAGTAAGTGAATTAAAGTTCTTTATAGCATTTGCTTTATAGGGATGTTTTTTTGTTTTCAAAGATGCCATTTAAGATATGAAGATTAGTGAATTAGAATAAGAAAAACCACCAATTTCACTGAAATTAAATGCTCTCCTGCATAATGTCATTTCTATGGCTTCCTACAGGAATTAAACAATTACATCATCTAACATTGGCATTCAAAATGCTTTCAGATACATTTTATGGATCAAGGAGCATCTCTGTTGGTGAATCTTGTGTTCATAAATTCCCTACTTCCATTAAATATTCTTTGTGATGGAATGGCAAACTGAAATAAACATCCTCTTCTTCAACAAATAATATTTTAAAGTTCTAGTCAATTTATGGCTTTCAGAAGAAGCTCTGTAACTATGTTTATACACTTCACAGTGTTCCTCAAACAGCTGCTGCCTCAGTTTATAGCAACATGATGAAAGAAGCATCTTTTAGTACGTGTTGTTCCCCAACACAGTGTTTTTGCAACAGAAGTACCTTAAAAATATGAAATTTAGGAGGAGAGGGAAGAATCCTCCCCTCATTAATTTTCTTTGTGAAGCACCTGAATGGCTGTTTAGTTTAGAAAATGCTGTTATTTGGGTTAGAAGATGTAGTAAATTATGTGTCTCCAGAGACAGAGAGAGAGAGAAAGAGAAAGAAAGGGAGAGTGTTACATGCTGGTTAAGAACATGTAGTGAATTTCTCTGCTTTTACATACACTATTTAATATCAATGAGATGAGAAAGATAAATCTGACAGTGTAATCACATGAGAGTTTGCAAGTCACTAGTCATGTTTCAGCTTACAAAAGGACTAAGGAAAATGTAGTGGGAAGGATACATTCCTTGTACCGAAAAATTGAACTTTATGACTGCTTATGCATAGTTAAATACCTGCAATTACTATTTTCTGTGGAGAACTCTAGACAACATTAAAAAAAAAGGACAAAAAATAAACCGAGGTAACTGAAGTGATGGCAAAAATTTGTCTTTCTGTGCTGTTTTTGTCATCTGCCTCTATCTGGCATTCTATATGAACACATATTTTTGCATATATTTTATGTGTGAGCCTTGGCATTTTAGCCCTCTCCTGCAGAGGCCCCTTAGTACCATATGCTTCTGTTTTTCTTCATTGCATGATGTGATCTCTTCTGACTGTTACATGCACGTGAAAGGACAGTGGGCTTTTGGGGGAGAAGAAACCATGCTTTAAGAGAGCACACGTCAGTTGCTTTTCAGTCATTTGGAGCTGATTGGATCTGACAAGTGTTGTAGCTACTCATCGTAATGGATGTCTCTGCTTTAGCAGAGGAGAGGTGAAAAGGATGTAATTCCCAGTGGAAGAAGGCAACATGAACTATTATTTAATTACAGGCTAATATAAAAATCCCTAGTAATCCCTTGTTGGTTTCCAGACTTGTTTCTTCCTTTCTCTACAAGGCAACAATCAGGGCTTTTAATGCACCATTGACAGCTATGCCAGTTAGGAAAATAGCTCCTAAAAGATGTAATATGTTCATTCCTTTCTTTTTTGAAGCATAAAAATCTGCATGATATGCAATCAATTCTTGAAATCTAGAAATCACTCACATTTTTGTCCTGTTTTAAAGATTGATTTTCTTGATGCACAGCTTGAAATAACAAGCTCATGTTAGACAGCAACTTTGTCTCAGATTTGAAGGTTCCTTACTTTACTCATCAGGAAAGCTTGATTACTTCTCTGACTGAATCCCTGCAACTTGTTTTGATTCAGTTAAAACACCTGGCTCAGTTCTCTGTGAATCTGAGATTTGCAGGTTTTTTTCTCATCTAGAGAAAAAGAAAACTTTTATTTGTTATGTCTGCATTGGAAAAAGAAGGGTTGTGATAATTTGCTTCATCTCCATTATAAGCTTCACATGTGTCTGGGAAGCAAAAGACAGCAGTGCCTAAAGTGATCTTCAGGCTTAAACACTGTAAATACAATTAAGATTTCAAACTCATAATTGAATGGGAACTACAATTGAGATTTCATTATTTAGAGAAAATTGAAAAAAGCCCAAATAAACAAGTAAATGTTAAAATCCTCAAGACCTCAGAAAACAAACAGCATCCCTCCAATCCTAGCTAGTTACCACCCAAGGTAAATGCAGTGCAGTCTAGGTTTGGATCCTCACTTTGCCAAAATGGTGTTCAGTCACAGATGCACATTCCTGTGCATTGCTGGGCTTAGACATTTGTATTGCTGCTTTATTTGAGCTTTAGCTAGTGAAAGGACAACAGAACGTGTTTTACTTAAACCAGTGTTAACATACTGAAATTATACCAAAACAACATAGTACAAAGATTTATCCTACACATAAAATTTTAGAAATCCTACCATAAGATAAATCAATCTGAATTAAAGAAATAAATCTCTTACAGAACAAAAAAAAAGGAAAAGAAAATATTGACTCTTCTTGTATAAACAATCCTTTTTTTCACAAGCTCCTGCACAAGAAAATTTCTATGCTGGAATTTATTAAGTGTCTCAATATAAATGTCTAGATTCCCACCCTGAGTACAATCTGTGGAGAAACCAATACCATACCACAGTTAATTATTGAGTTTACACAATTTTCAGATACAGTTCTTCATAAAACATGCAATATTCATCACACAATTATATACTTGCATATTTTAAATAGAAGTTGTATTTCATTTAAATAAAAAGACTGGGGTTTTTAAAAATAACTTTATTAACCTACTTTAAGCTGACAGAGAAAAGCTCACCACTGAGTATCTGTCATATAAAAGATCCTTAAAGCTCAATGGAGATCA
The DNA here is from genome assembly GCF_903797595.1 of Erithacus rubecula. Classification (NCBI taxonomy): domain Eukaryota; kingdom Metazoa; phylum Chordata; class Aves; order Passeriformes; family Muscicapidae; genus Erithacus; species Erithacus rubecula. The sequence continues at coordinate 897,113 of NW_027635670.1, forward strand.
AGCATTATATGTGTCTTCCTAGAGTTACACTGTGTCAGATCTTCCAGTGCATTTCATCATGCATTTTTTTACCACCAACATGTAATAGAGGCTGAGATGCATTCATATTTTACCTATTAAAACCCAATTTAGAGAAATAGCTATATTAACTAATCACATAAATATTTTGCCATGTAATGCTTTTTTACTACCCTTCATTCACTTAGTTATCCATATTTCTCCTCTATTTTAAATTTTTCCAAAGTAGAAAGCTTCTCTTCATTCTTGCCCATTTTCTCTTTTTTCGAACTTCAGGCATTTTTGGGTTGGGATAATATCTCACTGTATGTACTCCATGGAGTGATACAGAGGGTGATACCAATTGCACCAAATGTTTAGTGTAAATGACTGGCTGCTGTACCTCTCAAAACCGTTCTGCACCCGAAAATATTCCTTGAGAAGATTAATATCTAACATTAATTTTATCAGTAGACACAACTTTTTCCCTTCAATTAAAGTTGATTGAATCTGTGAACGCCATTCTGAGTGTCCATTTCAAATAGACATAGCAAAAGTGGAGTAGTTTGGGTTAGAAAACCTGGCCAGGAACAAGTATTCCTTGCATATTTGAAAACTAGTTCTAGAAGCTTACTTGAGGACTGAATCAATGGCCACAGAAAAGAGAAGAGCTCAGACTTTGTCTGATGTTTGTCTTGTGACAAGAGAAAAATCCAGGAATAATCTGCCAATGGCAAAAGGGTAAGGAAGTTGGGGGAACCAAAAGAGTGGAGGCTGAGCTTTGCATCGAAGGAAAAAAAAGTTGAAAACAAAATATTCAGAAAGAGCAAGGTGTAATTCACATATACTTCCAGGTTCTTGATTTCAACTCTGTATTTCTGCTTTTAGGCAACATCTGTGTTCTGAGAGAACAAAAAGAACAAAAAGAAGAAGGAGTGGCTTGTCTCCTTTCAATGAAACAAATGCAATTTTGAACATTAATGACAGCAATTTATTCCTCCTCAATCAGTATGAACAATAACAATGTCTAACTGGTTTTTAAGGCACTGAATATGGCTGGGAAATTTGGTCATAACTAGGGAAAAAAGAGGAGAAAACGACAGAAAGAAAACTGCAGGTTCTTTGTTAGGCATAATGTGGGGAAACAGTACACCTCATGGTCTGGGAGGCAGAACCACAGTGCCAGGCCTGAAGTCACATCCCAGAGGACAGAGTGGCCCTCAGCTGGCTTTTGGAGGAAACGGAAGGAAGAAGTGCAAGAATATCAGCAAGCAATTTGTTGTGAAGGGAAGTCCCTGAAGGTCATTTCTGGAGGGCAGGACGTGAAACGTGTTCCCTGCAGGTACATCCCTCAATCGGTATTGCTCATGTTTTCTTGCCTGCCAACTGTCTGGCAGACAATTTAAATATGCCTATGGCTGCTTTAGCCCAGAGCTTCAGGCACAGCAGATGACAATAGTTTGGCCAGGCTCCTCTGGGTGCACTACCTTTGTCAAAGGAATGGCAACCTTCTTTTCCTGATAGCACATCCTCAGCAGCACACACCATACGGCGCTGCTTACATGGGAGGAAACATAAGGATGGACAGTATTTTGCACTTCTTTCTACCATTTTGGACAGATGGCAAGTGTTTATGCCTTTCCACGTGGCTGCACACTGGACAAGATGATCAAGACAGATGATTTATAATGGAGCTCACTGGAGATCAGATTCAGTCTACAGTGGCTTAATTTCACTGGAATGCCCATAAATTGGGGCTGTTCCTCATGCCTGGCTAAGAGGATCCCTTTGAAACAGCTCTGAGCCAGCCACCATGCAGCATACACAGATTACAGATACACCTCTTAGTGTGAGGGACTTCAAACATTTCAGAGCTGCTTACCTATATTTAGGGTTATAATTGTGTAAAGACTATTGCTGCTTTTCTTTTTCCTTCGCAGCCAGTTGTCCAAAGATATTAAACATAATGTATTAGGCAGAAGGATTTGTCTGTGCCAAGGAACAGGAGGAAAAGAGCACTGAGGACAGTGATGGGAGGGGAAAGGATCCTGTCAGCTCTGGAGAGAAAGCATGACATAAACCAACCTTTTCCCAGAAAAGCTGGACATCCTGGTGTAATCTCTGAAAACCTTAGTAGAAAGTATGCAATTGAAGGCTGAAGGCTCAAGCACAAACCCAGAAAAAAAGCTTTGAGATTTACCAGCTGCTTTTCTAAATCATGAAGCAGGGGGCCCTTTCCTCATTTGTGGGTCCGCCCACAATCCAAAGAAACCTGAAACCATTACAATGCATGGCAGTTGGTCAACAGTGTGGAAAAACCTCATTTACTGACTGGCCAGACAGTTTTAAAACCTTCAGATTTTTCTAAGTCTGGGTTATTAACTGTCTGACTGTAATCACATCTTCACCATAGGGAGCTTCAAAAGCTTTTCATTTGCATTGAATCAGTTGCCTTCCTCCCTGTCTTTTTCCCTCTGGAAATAAGCTTAAATAATTCAACAAAATGCACACATGGCTAGTGATTATTGAACCATTCTGAAACACTCAAGGCAAATAGACCATTAGGTAGCAGGAATTAAAACTTTCCTTGCAGTCATTGGGAGAAAGATGTACACATATATAAGTATAACCCTTGTCTCTCTCGCAAGTGAATGTGTGTGTGTGCCAGAGAATGTGCAGAGGGATACTTACAAATATTTCCTGCTCACAATGGCCTTGTGACCATCCAAAACCAAGTTCAGAGACTATGTCAGAGATGAGCTATGATAGTTTATGATGAGTACAGTGGACAATTTTGAAGGTAACAAAAAATTGTTTCTTGCAACACTACATCTTTTTGTACATGACACTTTTTTCATGCTGCAAGTTTTTGTGAAGACATCCCAGGATGCAGGTAATTAATTCTTTAAGCTATATACACACACGCTTATATCCCTGTACCAATGTCACACTCAGAAAAACAACAAAAAAGAAAAAGGTAAAATAAAATGATGTGTTTTTAATTAATTATTTTAATTGAGTTTAAATTAATTATTTCTTTTTAATGTTTTTAATGGATAACATAATTTAATTTATCGAATTGGAATTTTTAGGACAAGTGAAAAAGTAGAAGTAGCAACATAAACCTCAGCCCAAAACCGACAGCTTTTCCATACATAAAATCTCATGGTTGTATTCAATATTTCTAGACTGAGTGTGTTACTCAGCCTTTGGCTTTCCTCCATTTCAGTGCAGGTCCTGTTCTTACTGCCCTGTGATGGGAAATCTGTGCAAGGGGCATCTATCTGTCAGTGGCTACTAGAAGAGATGAGAACAAATAAATAAACAAATCTATTTTTAAAATATCTCAAAAAATTTATGCCTGTGATAATATCAACGTTTACAATAGTTAATAGGAAAAGTAGGAGAATGTCAGAAGGCACCTGATAACACAAATTTTACATTTGTGCCTAGTTACAGTTTTTAATTTAGGAAGAGAAAGACCAATAAACAGTGACACAAAACTACCTCTTTGTTCTAAGGATGAACAGTACATTTGTTCCCTAGTTGCATGTCATTCTCACATCTGTTATATGGGCATATATATGGACAAGAAATAATGTCCAGAAACACATTGCATGAGGTCAGATCTGGTCAGTGGCCCTCCACAGCATGTTCACTAGAACAGAAATGTTAGATGTATAAACACTGAAATCCCAGCAAAAACTTCTTGGCAAAATGGAGCTTCTCCATTATGTAGAGGGCATATATATACACCACTAGTTATACTGGTATAAAATATTTCAGTTAAGGTTTTTTCCTGTACTAAAGACCGAGAGACCTCAGTAACAGACAATGGGATCCCCAGCTGAATAAACAGCTTTTTTCTTCTCACTATTTAGGAAAATAATATTGACAGACTAAAGTGTGAAAGCCATGACCCAAGAATATTGCCCTCTAATATTTGCTTTTCTAAATACACATGCACTATCAGTTCTGATATCAAAATCTGGAAAGAAAAGTAGGACCGGTGACAAATATTGCTTTTTGGGGGTGATTGTCTATTTTGTGTATTGAATTTTTTATAAAATTTAGCTATGGCTATGAATAATAGCATATTATAATTGAAATCATAGGAAACAATTTCCGTCATATCCCTTTTAACTTTAAAGAGTGTTGTACTCCTGGGCATGTTAAATTAATTGCTTGTCTATTTTGTTGAACAATGCTGCTTGCTGACAACTAGAAATAAATCCTGTAATAATAATCTTCAAGCACCACTTATATTTGATTGATGTGTGGCATACATCCAAGATGCTCTTGCCTGAGTGTCTTCATGGGTGAGATTCTTTCATAAGAGTGGTAGCTCTGCAAAGCAGTTCAATGCAATGTGATTTTAAAATGCTTTTAAAGTGCACTTTACCATCCTATTGAGGATCAACCTAAAATAATTATCGATAGCCTGGACCTCACTATGGCTCCAGTAGAGCAAAGGAAAGGAAATTCAGAGAAAAAGAGATATGACCAAATAATGACTTGGTGTTGCTGTGATAAATAAAAATCACACTGGTTTTAGTGTGAATATTGTATTTCATCACTGCCAGTTTGCTGACTGGCTTTGCAGAGCTACAACTATCATATGAGGTAATGGTGGAACACAATCTATATTTTATGCAGTTATTTTGTTTAAAATCATGAGAAACATTCTACAGACATTTCTGGATTTGAATTTGTCAGATTCATAATCTAAAGAAAGAATCATCCCAAAATGTAGAATTTTCCTTGCTGAACAGAAGAATGGAATAAAAAAGGGAATCACAGATTTATGCTCAAGTTTGTTTTAGCAGAAGTTAGGACATGGCAACAAGAATTTACTGTCACACTGAAAATCAAAATCTGATCTCCAGGAGTACCATCTCTTGCAGTTTAGGCTTCAGCATTTACTGTGCTGATATTTTGCTTGTCCTGTGAGAACTAGGTGACCTAAGTGAATTAAAGGGAGCTGATTTTCCCTTTGTAATATTTTTCTGAGAAAACTTCGTATTTGTGTGCAGCATTACTTTTTTCTCCTCTTATGACCTGCCTCTGAGGAAGGGTAGCTCAGGTTCCTGTTAATGCATCCCTGAGGTGAATTACAGTGAAACAAAACTGAATGACCAGTCTATGTGCATGAGGCAGATTTATTTTAAAGGAATTTGAGTGCAGTGGAATGATGGCATGTGGCCATTTTGGTTCCTTTCTGCAAATGTGTAAAATGTCACACAGGAAATATGTAAGGAAAAAAAAGAAAGAGAGAGGTAAAAGTAAATAATAGAGAGGAAAAGTATCACTACCCATGGATCCAGCAACATGATTGTTGAAGTTTTAATGTCTCTGATCAGAATAATGGTCACACGAGTAATGAGTAATGAATAATGAGTAATGAGTAATGAGTAATGAGTGAGTAATGAGTAATGATTAAGTAATGAGTCTTAATCTGCTGGGAGTGGGGGCCCACTAAACAGTTTGTCAGGTTATGTGCATTCAAGTCATCTTGGAAATGCCTGGGTCCCTCCCTAGAGGGGCAATTCTTCATGTCTGATGCAACACCATGGGACATGCAGCACCTACTGATGGAAAACTTCCAGAAGAGTTTGGGGAGGGTGGGCTGCTCCAGGGATCCCTGGTGGTCCATAACCTCAGTTAGCTACATGCCCACTGTTTGACCCTGCTTCTTGTGTCTGAGCAGATAGTCTCACCATGAAAATAAGAGGGTCTGCATTAAAAGAGTATTGCTTTACATGTATAGGATCTGCTTCTTACCATGTTTTCCCCTTATGTGGTCTGAAAACAGTTTAAGATATAGCTCTCCCAGTTGCCCTGGATGCAATCAGTTACAGCCACACTTCCCAGACATCACATCTAGTGTCTCATTTCACCCCCATTCTGCCCCCCAAATCTCTACTTTTGGCCAGTCAACTAAAATTTAAGTGAAACAAGATTCAACCAGTACTACAGCACAAGGAAAAAATTCACAGCCCTAAAACTGTTTGATGTTTGCAGAGTTTAGGACAACAACTAAACTTCAAGGTTAAGCTGGCCTAAAGCCTAGGAATACACTAGGTCCAAAGAGACATAGGTACTAGGTGCTCAATGTGAGAGCACAGCTGTTGCCAAGTTCTACAGGCTGTTGTGAGTTCTCTCTCCAGTTTTGATGAGGTTGTCTGGGTGTAGAAGCAGTATTTGGCTCCCATTGTTTATCTCATGAAAATGTCTGCCAAAACAAATGGCTGAAACTATATATTAGTAATGACAGTGCCCCAAAACTTCACACTAAGTTCTACAAAAGCCGAAAGTTTTGAATCCCATAAAAATCGATTTCTCTTAATCTCATCACTTCCTGTTTTTGTATTCCTTTGCTAGAAATTGAATAACATCCAATTAAATTAAAAAATAAAAAATGAAAGCATCTAAAGTAGTTTTACAGAATAAAGAAATTCACCTGAACTTATGTGTGAATCCAAATTACAACATACTAATATTCAACTTAGAATAGTCAGGAGTTCGTGCCCTGCTGTGAGTTACTGCTTAATTTTGCATTGCCTGTCAAGGTTATGAGATGGAATTCTACCTTGGGCACTGATAGCTGGGATTTTCCATTTCTAATCAGTAATGGAATTTTTAATCCCAACTCATTTTGTTATGGTGTTCATATTATGCAGGCCCACAAATTTTGCTGCAATTGTCAGTTTGACAATTGGTACCTGTACCTCTGCTAAGATGGAAAAAACGTGTCTGCTCTAATATGGATGCAGTGTGATTTCAGGAAGCAATATCAAGCCATTCACAAATACATTTTTCTGAATCATACTCTTGCTGTTTATAGGGCTCCAACCTCTGGTGATTAGAAAACATTCAAAATTCAGGCATTTTTCTAAGATACAAGTGTTTGACCTCTCGAAGCAAACAACAATATCAGAATCCTAACTCTGTTTTCCTACTCTCTTCAAATTCAAGGCAAACCTTCTGAAACCTCTAAGGTAGGAAGCAATTCTAATTTCCAAGACTGACAGAGAAAAAAAAATACTTTTTTTCCAGATGCAAGAATTGGGGGACAGCTTCTGGAAAGTTTAGGATTTCTCTATTATTCTCTGCTTACTCAGACTCAGTTTGGGGGTTTGCTTTACACCATTGTAGCAAAGAAGGTTTTAATCTAATGATATGTTAGGCCCAGTTGATTAATTACTCTGTTATTGAGGGAGGATTGTACAGGGGTTTAATGCTAAGAATCATCTTCCCTAGTCCTACCTCCTGCCATCATCTGTCAGATTAGGCTTCATTACTAGTCCATTCATTTTCCAGATTGCTCAGAAAAATAAGGAGCCCGGTTGTCAAAAAAGTGCTTTTCATTTTTGTCAATTATGGAATACAGAATTAACAAAAGATGGTAATTTCCTCTCCCCTATGGTATGGTATTAAAAGAGATAGCTCTTGCAATTCCCACTCAGAAACAATTCATAGAGAGCATAAATTAATGCACTGAGATTTGGTTGGTCCATAGCAGTCTTAGGAAAGCGTATATGAAGAAAGGTGAGGATGGTGTTTTGTTTTGTTTTAATTTGTCTAACCTTGTCTAACCTGTAAATGGTAAATACTGATGGGTGAAGAGTTGCACTATTTCGTTCAGAAATGCAGGTTTTTTTGTCACACATTTAAATAATTGTTACAGAATCATGTCAAAATTGTGAAGAAAAATCTGCTTCCATTTGCCATTACAAAAAAAAAAAAAAAAAAAAAAAAAAAAAGAAATCACTATCCTTACAGAACAAGGATAGTATATTAAAAGTCCTCTTAAATTCTTGCTGACTTTGTATTTTTTTCTTACTGGCTAACTTCTTCAGACATCTGCTGAAGAATGGTTATTATTGGAAATATTTCCTGAAAGAAGGTTTATATGATGAAGTTTCAAGAATTCTGAAAAATATGTTGATTTTTTTCTGTTTCTAGCACACAACACTGCAATACTGTAAGTCAAAGAATCTACTTTACTATGACACATACATAAATATATGTGTTTTCCTTCAGTTAGCTGATATGAAGAATAATACTAATGGTAGAGAAAAACAGGCTATTCATTGGTGTTAAAGAAAAATTCAGTTGGAAAGGATTGTCACAGAGAACATAACACCATTTACTGCCTGTCTGCTCCCTGATTCTGAACATAAAAGCCAGAAAATTGAATGCTGTCTTTGCAGAGATGAGATTTCTAAATTGCAAGCCTAGGGCACCTAAGGTTGAGCATCTCTAAGTCCTGTTTACCTCAGATGTTTTGTTCTGATATCACCTGAGACTGTATTTTAGATACTGCAAGAGTAACCAAAATGTAAGTTAGTTATCAAAACCATATCAGAACACAAAGCAAGCCAAGCGACAAAAGGATAAAATAATCAGTTATCTGGATTGTTCTAATTTTGTAACAATTTTCCCCTTTTGGTTTCACAGCAATATTGTTTCTATGAACAGGAGGATTTTAGAAAGAAACTTTAGTACTTCCCAATATTCCTTAAAGGAAAATCTCTTTAATAGTCAAAATTTCTTGGTTTAGATTTTTTTTTGCCCAACTTTTTGCCATAAAAGCTGATAAAGTTAATTGATTTTCTTTATATTACCTTTTTATAAGTACTTATTTTTACAAATTTCTTCACGCTTTCTAAATTAAGAAAATATGGCAGCAGGAAACGTGGCATTAAATTTACTTTGAACAATATTTGATTTATATTATTTTGAAATTTTGGTTTTCCAAAGTGAAAAGTGGCTGGTTGGGTTTTCCTGGACAAGATCTTCACGTTTTGAGACGATAGCAAGTATTAGGGTGCAGATTTTCTTCCCCTGTACCTCCTGGCCTTTGGTGTCTGAATAGTGGCATTAACATCACAGACACAATAGTTTGAGGTATTTAAACAGACAAAACCATGGAAAATGTAGGTATCAAGGAAACAGAGTAGAGAACCAAAGGTGAAGGAGTGAAGGGAAATCAGATTTCTACATAAGAACTACCTGAGAAACAGGAGAGCTATACTGGTGAGGCTCCCACAGGGCAGCATTTCACAAAGAAATATATGATCAGATTTGTCAAAAGCAATTGAACAGCTATGGATCAAGACAGACTAGATATCTTGAGGGAGAAAAAGACCTTGACAAAAGGAAATATAGCAAAATGCCTGAGTGTAGGAATTATGAGAAATCCAGAATGGGAGTTAATGGGAGAGTGGTCCTTCCTCTTGCTACAGATGAATAGGTGCAGTAACTAGGGTGAGAAAGCAAAGAAGGTACAAAAGGCAAGAGAATGAAAAATGAGAATGAGGTTATTACAGGGCAAATGAAAAAGAAAGTAAGGAGCAATAAGGGGAGAAATCTCTGTTCACTTAGGGCTTGATGTGCTCTTCCTCTGGAGGCATTCATGCACAAGAAAGAGACATTGTCTGAAGATAAAGAATTGCTGGTTATGGAGTTGCTGTCTTCAGGAAAAATCAGAATAGAAAGATGAATCATGGATATAAATTCTGTAATGATTTATTTTTCCTGAGACAGAGAGTATGAATCAGGACAATCATCAGGGACTTGTTATTTTACCACGTTCCATAGCAGTAGAGCCCCACAAGAAAAAATAGCATTATCTTAATTTGTATGACCTTTGGATAAACAGAAAAGAGCTCTAATGTCTCTTCAGTCATGCCAATGCATTAATCAAGTAGTGAGCATTGTGGGCATTAATGCTGAAAGCTTGGCAAAGTAACATACTGTGTGCCTTTACCACGAGAGAGAGACAAAATACTGCAGGTTAGATATGACTGGCATTAGCAAATGTTAGAAATTATTTTTATCTCATTTTCCATCACCATGAAAACTGGTTTAGCTCCCAGGAGCAGCTCATATTTATAAAGCCACTAATTGTGACTGGACAAGACGTACTTTTATCTCAGAAGCTCCTTCAGAACAGCAAAAAGGAGAGTTCCAGGTCCTTTCAACTCCATCCTACAGACACTCAGGCTTTATCTTTACCATGCTTTCTTCTAACAAAAGGAATCTAGGTCATTCTGAAATTAAGTGGTGTTAAAAAACATATGAACAAACAAAGCCAATAAGAATTCATCTTTTACTTCTTAAATAACTAAAAAATTGAAGAAGTTTTCAAGAGAATCAGGTACTTCTCTATCTTCCAGACTGCATGTATCAAGATAGTTTTCCATAAATATGCATTTCACTCTTTGTTCAGAACAAAAATTAGTAGAATTTCTATCATTTAACAACAGTGAAAACTCCAAAGTATTTTGAATATAATAATTTGTCTAATAAGATATTTGTGTTAGCTTGGCATGGTATGGGTGCAAATTATTTTATATATTCATGTGGCATGATGGCTTCAAAATCAGTGAGCCACAATATGGGATTTTTTGACAATGTCCTGGGTGTCTTATATTCATTTGGCATTTATTTTAGTCTTGCACCTGTTTAGTTGTTAGGTTCTTTCACCTCTTCATTATAATCTCCATATCTTTTTAATGTATCTTATACTGCTCTATTCACTGACTGAAACTCAGCAACCAAACCCGAAGTGAGTTAAATATGTACTACTTGAAAAACATTGCCATAAATATGTCCCACAACAAGGTTTCCATCCTGATTACTCTTAACTTGAAGACATAATAGTAGCAACCAGCAACACAGTGTAATTATATTCATTTAACAGTGAACACAGAAAACCGTTCTTTAAAAATAAATATGAGATTGATTATTTCAGATTCACCATACAAACAGTGAATACAGTTAATTCTAACCATGAATTTCAAAGTATTTACTTATCATTTTTGCAAGCAGCATTTCACAAAACTGAAACGGATATCATTACAAATATCTTTCTTTCCAAGCTGGTTTTTAATTTTTATATATGGCTGCCGAACAAAAAATTATCAAATAACTGGTAAAGATGTTATTCAGAACAGCAGCCATAACAGCCAAGGAATTCTGTAGATTACTAAAATTGGATTAGAAATACGGAGGAAGTTTGCATAAATGAAAATAAGAGGGTCTATAGAAACACAGAGGAATGTCTTCCTATTCTTTATTTAGAGGAAGTGGTTATGTTTTCTTGTTTTATGAAGAGGATTGATAGAAGTTTAGAGAAGAATAGAAGAGAAAAAGATGGCACCAAAGTTAACCTGGTTATAGGAAGGACTATGTGTCATTGTGGTGACTCAAAAAGGAAGAGAGGATTTAGTGAAAAATATTTTCATATTCACTCAAAGCTACACAGAATATTGGCAAATGTCAGTGACTAGATATAAACAACACATTTGAAGACAGATTCCCTTATCAGTTGATATTCTTTCCTCTTCTCAGAAACACCTTTTGTTCCACGTGAATTTGTATTTCAGTGAGAATACAGACTATTTAAAACTTATTAACAATCCCTGCAAAACTAAATGCAAGCATTATTAAGCCATTCTTTAATACAAGGATGACATAAGAGACAAATCAGATGAGCACTTAATGGCTTCAATACTGTCAAACAATTTTGTGAGACTAATGTTACTGCACTGACTCTACACATTTTTTTTAAATGATACAATACATTTGTAGTTTTAATAGGCAATTTTATTAGCAGAAGAGAATCTTTCTCACTGTAAAAAAACAAACTTCTACCTTTTTCCAATCATTTTTTTCTTAAAACTACATGAAGTTCTGTGTTTTGCTACTTATCTCCCACTGAAAAATTTAAGACACTCTGCCTACTCAGAGTCATATCATTAGAAATTCAGCAGCGACAGATAAAATAAAAACCATAGTACAGTAATGATGTTATCAAATCACAAAGTTTTTCTTTCCGAAATCTCTTGAAGCTTAGTGACAAAACTTGGAAAGCAATCCTAATCACTGGGGACTTTTTTCAAAGACATTTCCTCACTCAGATAAGGGCAAAAATCTCAAATTGCTAACCAGGGCAAAGACAAGGACTGCGGTCTTTCACGGGTGCTTCGTTTGTAGATGATTTTGAAAGTATCTCAGTTGAAAAAGGAAGATACTCTATATGTGAAATAGGGGCATTTATAACATTTTGTGGCCCTTATTTCTGAAACATTGAATACAGATTGTTAGTGCTAACATGCAATTGTGTTGTTATATGTAAACACACAATACACAACAGTTCTAAGAGTGCGTATGACCCCTTGGCTACTCAGCAGATTTTTAAGGAAACTGCAAAACAATAGCGTGCATTTCAACTTTTAAAATGGTTTTTTTTCAGTGAAGTTTTCCTCCTTTTCCAGTAACTCTCCTTGTTTTCTCTCTGTTATTTCTCTTTTCCTGTCCCTATCACAGAAATCATGATTTCTCCACGAAGCTGATCTCCACCTTTTCCTGAAAGACCAGGAATTCACCATTTCTTTTTCCTAGCAATTTTCTTCAGCCATCTGTTCTAGGTATTTTTTCCTCCTCTGTGTCCTGAGGACTTCTGAGGCTTCCCTGGATGCAACCTGTGTTGTCATTGTCCTGCCTTTGCATAGCCTTGAGGCCAGTAGCAATTATTCTTGAATCTTAGAAAGAGGTGACAAATATTGCATTATTGAAAGACTAGAGTGCATATAGAAAGAAAAGGGATGAAGGAAAATAAAGTCCTTACACTACAGGAAGATCATAGTTAATGGGGCTGGGAAAAAAATACTCATTTAATAGGAAGCATTGGACATCAAAATATCTAAAGCTAGACATTCAGAATGTCACTCTGGAAATTATAAGGCATGTTATTAAAGCCTTCCTGAAAGCATTAAATCTGATCTCAGAGGGTCTGACCAGAATCATCTCAAAATGAGAACCCCTTATTTGTCCCAGAATTATGCAGTGACACTCAAGACACATTTTTTCTTGAGGTACAGAGAAATGGGGAAATAGATGATCACAAAAGATTAAGCCCCTCACAAATGTTCCATGAACTGGGTAATATTATTGTATCAGTAGCTATTGGGCAAAGTGGCCTTAAGCAGATGAGTATTTTCTCTTTTAAAATTCTATGATTATGGCTGACTAGAAAAGATGATTGGGAAAAGAAAGTTCCCAAAAAAATAGTGTCCAAAATTCTTTGAAGACCTGACAGTGAAGATACCAATTCATACTGAAACCTTACTCAGTTTGTACTGCAGGATACAGAGCTCCACATAATTCAATATTTTTGTTATAGACAGCTTTTTTTTTTCTGTCACTAACTCAAAATTATTAAAGCAAAGGCATAATCTAGACTTATTCAGATCAAGCATGTAAATTCAGAAATCTGTAGACACTTCACTTTCTAATTCATCTTGTAACACACTTTACAGAGAGAAATAAAGGAATTAATGAAAGAAATTACTGGAAAATGTTTATTTTCCAGTCTCTCTGTATGACATCTTTCAGCATCTTTGGCCTCTTGCACAATCATTTAAAACTAAGGGAAAAAAAAAATTCAAAGCTCACCATCAAGAGGATGGATTCAATTCCAAGAAACTCAAATTTCTTCAATTGTGCAATCTGCATTACTTAATAGAGCAGGGAGCCAATTAAGAGCAGTCCCCTATTCAGTTTAATTAGGCTAACTACAGGTGAGGGAGTCATATAGGAAAGGGAGGAGCATTCAGTAGAGAGACTCATGCCATGTCTCTTCCACTCTGACAGAGCTAAAGAGATCTAGTTCTTGACTTTTACTCTCTTAGTGCTAGAAAGTAAACAAGTCACACATTTTATATTATTAAGTCTTTGAAATTGAAAGCCTGAGGCATTCCATCTGACACTAAGGGGAGAAGGGAAGAGAAAGAAGGCAAGCAGCTGCTCTATTCATTCTTTCAAATCAATGACACTTCTATGATATGTATAACTCTTAATTTCAGCTTTCTTATATGCTTACATGTTCAACAAGCTCACATAGCTGTTTGACCAGAAAAAAATACTTATTTTGTGCTCTGAGCTGCATTCTAGTACCAAATTAGAAAGTATAGGTAAAGTTGTACTTTCCAAAGCTGAAAAAGAAGCAGGGTTGAGACAAGTGACATCTCCCTTTCAAAGGTATCCATCAAGGTATGAGTTACATTCAGGTATCAAAACTCCAGTGAACATTCTTCTTATTGTAAATCTTTGACTCTATAACCTTCCACTTGACTGATACTTTGATAAGCACAGATGCTCAGAATGTGGGGAAGTGAACAGATAGAAAGTAAAAAACAAGCAAAAACAAAAAAGACAAAGAAGACATAACTAGCCATAAATAATCATTAACAAAAACACAGAAATATTAAAAAGCAAAGAGGAAGGGAAGACAATTTATACAGTATCAATATTAATAAATAAGTCAACAATCACCCTTGAACTATTTGACAAAGTCTGTTCTCCTCAGCTTATTATCATCATACTTGACAGCCTCAGAACCTACTTATACTGAGGAAGGAAAGCATTGCTTATAGGTGGGACAAAGACCCTTTCACTTCAGTTCAATTTCAGTGCAGAAGCACTGAAGGAATATTTTTCTTTCATGCAGTATTTATTCTTTACTATTTCTGTGACTTTCATAGTTTATACAACCAGAACATCTCATGGCATCCTAAAATGTCTTCTCAAGCAGTGGAGGTCACATAAATTCTCAGGCTCAGGAGTGTTCTCCACTGTTTGAGCAGTGTACACTCAATAGGCAGGATGCTTGATGGCACTCACAATGCCTGGGAGAAGGGACAAGGCTGAACCCACTGCTATTCATTTATCCTTCTGTTGTGACAAATATTTCTTGCAAAGCAATACACAAAGTGCAATATTCTCGTAGCTTAACTTTCTCCTTCTTTTTCTTTCTGTCAGCTGCATCTCAGCCTCAGGATTCTACACATAGTCAGTTTAAATTTAGAGAACAGGAAAATTCCTGTTAATCACATGGAAAGTATGATAGGTATCCTAATCCCTACTATTAACAGAGTTCATATTCATATATCCTTTGTTTTTCTACTCCTCTTTTTGACTCAGAGCTTCTTCAATGCGAGGGTGTCAATGAAGTGCTCGGATCATTAGCTAGCATTAAGTTATGCCTTTGAGCTAGTCCTCATTTTAGACTACATGATGATTAGAGTTAAAGATCAACGTGAGGTAACTAAAATCATACAGGGTAGCCCAAGGTTACTACCTCTGCACCATTATGAGAAAACAAACCACATACAAGAGTGTCCTATTTTACCTTTTAATAGCAGTGCTGTTGACAACACCAGAGGCAGCTTCATGCATAATTTCAGGTTTTTTCCTTGCCTGATGAAACTATCTATTCCCATATGCAACATTATAGAAATGACAATAAGACTGGGTCTGGTATTCTTGGAAAATTAAAATGCTTAAGACTTGCTTTACTGCAGAAGCTCCAAAAGAACATCTATCTCCACTGCCTATTCGGAGACAGAAAAGAACAGCACTTCATTTCAAAACTTACACCAAGACCTTGTATTTTCTTCAGCTATTAAGAATCAGTATATGTCTGCATGTATCATTTTGTAACTATGCAAGGAACAACAGAAAATTTAAGAAAAGACATAAAATGATTAAGTTTCTGTTGAACTTTATAAATAAAAAAATATATACCAGCTTTTAAAAAAATGACACTTTTATGACTGATTCTGTTTGAATCTCACTCTAAGTAGACATGGGACTCTAAATAGGAATAAAGATTTTTAATCCCCAAGAAAGACCTCCAGATGCACATCAACAGCATTCAGCATTCAGAGGGCAGCTGGTAAACTGGATTATATTCTTTTTGAAAAGCACTATTACAAAGTTGTTTATTCGACAAAACAAACTGTTCTCTGTGTCCGTTAACAAGGCTGGCTTTGTGCAGCACAGACTTCTGCAGCACTGACTCCTGTTTGGAACCATTTCACACTAATTAGAAATAAGAGAAAAGGCTGTGTTCATAAACAGCCCAGCTCCAGAGCTCTTTCAAGCCACTCTTTCTGAAAATTAACTCACTTGTAACCCGCTATGAATGACAGAGCTGCACAAACAGGACAGGGAAAAATATATTGTTAATAATTGTCAGCTTGCTGTGCAAGATGCAAATGCAAATTGTATGGAACACTACCTAAATCATATAAAATTACAAACTATTAAATGCTGTGCAATTCCATCTTCTAAGGCTACAACCATGGTGGCTTCTGAAATGTTAAGGAGCAATAGGAATATGTGTTGAAGAAAATAGTTATTTTCATGAAAAAAAATTAAAAGATTGAATGATGCACTAAACATGGGTGTAGATCTGTCTTTTTTTAATGTGATTATCATGGAATATTATGCAATCCAAAAAATAGGAATGGGAAGATCAGAAATATTTTGACCTTGAGGGAAAAAAAAAATAAAGTTCTTCATTGTTTACAGTGCAAAAACACAGGTCAAAAAATTAAAAAAGAAACCTGAAAATGTCATATAAGACATGTTTATAGGGACTATTTATGCACTAGGAAGGCTTATTTCCAATTTCTGTAGGCATCTTTCATTTTAGGTGGCTTTTGCTCACAGAAGTAATCCCCCCTAAATCCATGGGTTTACTTGTGGAAGTGACAGATGTCATAAATCATGTCATAAATGTACTTCAGAATTCATTTGAAAAGGCTGAAATTTTGAGCTTATTTGGAAAAAAAACATGGTAAGCTACCACTACAGAACTGTCTTGCAAATTATTTGGTATGAATCCAGAGATTTTCCTCTTAATTCAACTTCTAAGATCTGGAAAAAAAAATTTAAAAAAAATCTAAGTGGAGAAAGGAGATGTCTTCAGATCACAGAAGAGAGTTTAGCTTGTGATTTAGATGTTGTATACTAACTTACTGTTCTTAAATCAAACTTGCATCTGAGATCTAGCAAGAGCTATGCTTTCTATATTTGCACAATAAATGTAAAATAAAATAAGAAACAGAAGTAGAAATAAAAATAAAGTTGCTTGAGGCTTTTATTAAGATACTACTGTGTAGAATTAACATGCAGCACATCCAAATATTTCTGTTTCTCATGGTCATTTTCCTTACTTCACTCTGCTCTTACGGAAATAAAGATTTACAGAATTTCTCTTATGATTATGACAGTAATGTTACATTGTTTGGGACTTGTGATCCTAGTTTCAGGATTGCTGTAAAATGAGTGGAGGACTAATTCTATTTCCTAGGGAACCTTGAATCTCTCCATTGCTTTTCTTGAAAACAGAAGTAGACCTTTTTGACAACATGTCAAAATTAATTGAGTTTCCTTTCAAGGATCAAAAAGAAGTGGAGTAATTTTTAGATCCCACGTAGTGTGATTGAAAAGATATTTCCAACTATTTTGAGCTTGCTTCCTTGGACAAACTGAATATGCTGCTATTATAAAGCTTGTAAGAAATGAGTTCTAAATATGGTGAGTTTACATGGTTGAAGAAGTCAGCATTAATTTTAGGAATGCCATAATTTGCAGGCAAGAATAGTCTGTATTTATACACGTCTGTATTTAACTCTCAAATACTGAAGGAAAAGGCTTTCCTGCAAATTATTCTAATGCCTCTAGTGAAAAAAGTTAAAGATGATCACCTCATGCTCTTTCCACTCAATTTTCCACCTAAAAAATAAATTAAATTTCAAACATGAAAACCAAATCAAATTTCATAAAGGTCATGTAGTTCAAATATCTTTTTATGCTCTGATGAACTGATAGTATTGAATTCCAAGAAGCTTTTGGTAGCTGCCTAGAAGTAATTCCTTTTTTTATAGATGTCTGGGACATAATTACAGCTTATTATGAGTAATATCATTATTGTGGAAGGATTCCTTCTGCAGATATTTTTACTGCATGTTTCTAGCGTTTCTGTTTAATTTAGTTTTGCTTTTAACAAAACATGGGTACCTAACAGTTATGTCTTTGATCCTTCATGTAAATTGTAATTCTAATCTGCTAGCTGTAGTATATACACTAAAAAGCATGGCAGATCTTTATCTCAATTCTACTTATTTTCATTGTCAGATTTCATAATTTGTTTCTGTTGTCAATGCCTGTTTATTTTTATGTTTTGTGTGTATGTCTGTGTGAGCTCTTATTCTTCTGAAAAAACCCAACACTTATTGCATATATTTATTTTCTTGTAGATCTGGACAAAGCCATAT
Organism: Erithacus rubecula; assembly: GCF_903797595.1. Classification (NCBI taxonomy): domain Eukaryota; kingdom Metazoa; phylum Chordata; class Aves; order Passeriformes; family Muscicapidae; genus Erithacus; species Erithacus rubecula. The sequence goes on from NW_027635670.1 coordinate 915,244, forward strand.
AAGAATATGCAAAATGGAGAATAATACTAAAAAATTCACATTGCAACAATCTAGAAAATTTTCTGAAGGAAGACTAACTTTACAATGCAAAAAGACCCCCCAAAAATTGATAATACACAACTATAAATAGAATATTTTTATTAGTAATTAGATGGCTTGTTTTACATACTTTTGTTTGTCTAAAGATGAACAGAGGAAGCATTTTAGCAAGAAAGACTTTACAGAATTTACAAAATGCTACATTTTGCCAACAGTGCTCACCTGTCCTATCTGTGACCAGCTGACTCCCTAGAAGGTTTTACCATTTTCAGAAATGTTGACCTGCAGGCAATGTCATGGATAATGGTATCATCAGCCAGTCAACAGTCTATGGTCATTCTTCTGATATTTTTGAAAACACTGTCCTCTACTGGTTGTGATTTTGGAATAGAATATTCAATAATTGTATCTTCAGTGACAGGTGGACAGGTCAAGAGACCATGAAAAACTTTTGTGAAGTTATGAAAAACATTTATTATTTTTAATATAGATATATGCACTGGCTCTCTAGCCAATACACACTTCCTTCTCAGATGGCAGCAATCATTTGTAGTAACAAAGAAAACCCAAGTTAGACCATAATTGTTGTTTCAGCCTCATTTACTTTTTCTCCCTTCAGTGTTTTGCTTTCATGTGATTTTTGATCTCCCTCCCCTCCTTTTTTTTTTTTCTTAGACACAGATCCAAAAATCCTTGAAACTCCAAACTTTCAATAATAAAGATTTTTCCACATTTCAGTGTGAGGATAATCCTATCAAGTGCATAACCAAGTAGTAAAAAAATACAGTCAGCTTTCAAGGGTGATACAGCAGACATCATAAATTGCAAGCTGTTTTTTTAATATCTCTACCAGGCCTTCTGATACAGCAGAAAGCACAGAGCAGCAAAGAGACAGAGAATTAAGGCTTTTAGACCAAATTTTGAGGAAATGACCACTGCCTTTTATCAAGAAATGACCCATGTAAGGGCACAGTGTAGAGTATTTCCACAGCTCCATGTCCCTGTTCTGATGAGGAGAACACAGCTTGGAGTCTCTATGGACTGACAGATTTGCTAATAATAAATTGTATGTATCTCACCTGCAGGTTCTTTTTATTTTATTGTCAATTACCTACTGTTATTATCTTCCACTTGCCACCCAGTCTTGGACTTAAATTGGAGAATAAATCATCAGGAGACCTGCTAGTTCTGAAACCTAACTTCAAACCTCTCCCAAGAATCTTTTGTGCAAATACTAAATGAATAACTTGAGCATTTTTATGTCCTTGTTCATTCAATGGATGGTTTCATAGCTGTTTTCTAATGGTCCATCCAAACTGTAGCTCTACATTTTCATGTCATACACATGGGTAGAATTGGAACAAGTTTTCATCATGTTTGACTCTTCCTATTGATTATATTAAAGTAACTGGGCAGTCCTATTAGAGGAAAAGTTTGTATAAATACAGACAAGTTACATTCCTCCTGGCCATCAAATACTTTCACTGATCTAATTTTTTTCGACCTTTTACAGGACATCAGTTCATTATACCACCAAAAATCCAGTTTCTGGCATGAAAATTGTTTTAAGATCACTATTTCCCATTTCTTTGTTAACTGAATACATTTTGCTCAGAATAAAAGTAGCAGAAGAAAGCATGGGCTGCATAGAAGTCCTTTGTTAGAGCTTTTGAACTCCCTAGTTGTGGACTACAAAGAGTGCAGTGAGCTGCCTCTCACCACCACAGAACAGAAGCACTGAGCGCTGTCCTTTTTTTTCCTTTTTTTTTTTTTTTTTTGGGGGGGGGGGTGGTGGGGGGGTTGTGGCTTGATATACAGGATACATTACTGAGTGCCTGTAAAATACCTTGATGGGAATCAGAGGTGAAAATGACAGTTCAAATGTCTGGTCTGAGTTTAAAAGATCTATGGTAATCTATTTTTACTTATACCAGATACTGGGAAGGAAAAAAAAAAGAGCCAGCAAAGCAGTGTTCAGACCTATATTACACTCTTTGTCTGCTCCTGCCCTTTCCTGGAGCTGTCAAGCCCAGAGCATTCTCTGAAAATGAAAGTGATTCTAGAGAGGTTACCAATATATGTTATTTCTTATTAGTTATCTTCTTAGGATATTGCTAAGACACAAAGCCTATATGATTCTTTTCAGCTACAAACAATGAGTCAGGATCCATGCTGGCTTGAAGCATGTGTCATTCCAGGATTTCAATGCAACAGCCTGGAATTGAGTTTTTAATCTTTTTTAAAAAGCCCTTCCTATTTTATGAAGGAAGTTTTATAGGACAGTCAGTCAGAAAGCAAAAATATGTTGGTTAGTCAATTAATATTTGAATAACTTTCAGTATTTGACATTTAGCATTACACCTAAAGGAAAAAAAAATACATATATTTAAGCAAGAAAAATTGTGCAATTATTTTTTGTGAGACATTAATACTATTTAAATTCAGACCAAATCATGAAACACCACCTGGTTCTGTTTTCTTCCACTCATCCAAACTAATTTAACCGGATATGGGACTTTCCCCAAAAATAAAACCAGTTCTATTTTGCAGAAAACCCTATCTCCATTCTTTGGAGGGAAAAGGAAAAAAAGTTTTGTTTCCATTTTTCCTAGCTCTTTGTCAAAAGACCTTCACACTGAAACAATTTTAGACCATCTCTAGCTTATTTTTTTAAATTGATATACACTGGTAAACTTTGTGGAGATTTTTAATCTTTTGAACTCTGAAGAGCAAGTGCTCAAAATATCAGTTCTGGGAACTTTACCTGCTGTGCAATTTCTCATCATTCACGCAGCTCATTACCTGCTCAAAAAAATTGCCATGGTAATCAGTGGCAAATATCACCCAATCATCCTCACTGGACTTCCTATCTGCTAAGACTCCAAATCTCCTTTGGAAATATTAGAAGACAATCACTGACAATTACTACAATCATTCCCTTTTAGAAGCATATGGCTGGTACAAGTTGCAATGCCAACTTTCTCAAGTTGATGAAGTTTGGGTGCTTAATTTGTAACTCAGATAGCTCTCAAACTTCCAGGCGTGTAACATCACAAGGGCTTGGTACCAAGTTTTTCCTGTCTCATAAGGAACACATCTAAAAGTGCAGCACTTATTATTACATTTCTTTTATATATAAACCCATCTTTAGTCCTTCATAACAAGTGAGGATCATCATCAGGAAGGAGTATGACCATCATAGCCAATGGATACATCAGTTGCTGTATAAACACAGACATGAACTCAAGGAATTTGTAATTGTGACTATAGAAGATCAACAATGACAAGTCTTTAGCACAGAGATGCTTGAAAATTAATGTCAGACAAATAAGGCTTTATCTATTCAGACAGTTTAATGTTAATAAGCTTGGGTTAGAATTTACAGTCCACTAACTCCTCCATACAAAGAGCACCTTTAAGCAAGGCACTTTTAAGGTAAAACAAGTTACCTCATGCTGTTTCCTCACAGGGAGTTAATGCAGAGTAACCAATGTACTGTAAATTTGCACCCCAGTTTACCATGGAATATCTCCCCTCACTAGATAACTCTTAATACAGCGTGTATAGGGAAATCAACAGCTAAGGCTCAGTAATTAGTATTAAAAACTATTCAGGTTCTGAAGTTTTCCTTTCCCTTTCCACCCACCTCTATTCACAGCTTTTTCTGAAAGATGGGTTCTGGTGCAAATCTGCCATCTGGTCATTCCTCTCACATGATCACATGTAAAAAAAAATTGTCATTTCCAAGAAAGAAAAATAATGCAGCTTTCCAACTGATTGCAGAAGTGCTTATTTCCTGTTCATAAAATGTTTTGTCAACACATGAAGAGATGGAAAGCCTTTTAATCCCACATAACTGATCAAAATACAAAAACCAAAAAGATTATGAATAACCAAACAAAATCAGTTCATATTTGTTTGTAAAGAACCCACAAAATGAAAAAATGTTTTCACAAAGTCATGAAATCACTGCAGAAAGAAAGAAGATATTATAGAATAATCTTATTCTTGGTATGTGTAATTCGTTTGTAGCCATAAAACAAGAGTAAACTTGGCATGGAGAAGATCTGAAATCTGCCTACAGATTTCAACAAATCTGAATCATTATTACATTTTTTTGTTTGTTTTAATGGTCACATTTGAACAACAATTACTCTATTTTGTAACTCTTCAGGGATACATCAGCAGACCTGCTAGAAAAGAGACCATTAAAATGTGAGAGAAAATTCCAGTCACCTGAACACTGGCATTTATTTCCTCTGCCAGCTCTAAGATGCAAGAAGATCAAAGGAACATTTGAAATGCTACATTTCAAGAGGGGAAACTGAAAAAATTACAGGTCTGGGAAAATAATGTACTTTAGAGTTTCATAGTAAAAAACAAGTTTGGCAGTACATTCATTTCTGAAGACAGGACTTTTCAGTGGATAGAAAATATTTGTTTTAAAAAATAAAAATTATTTTTAAAAACTCATAATAAAAACTCACTTTAAAAATAAGTACAGAAATTAATACCTTTCCTTATATGACATATCTATATCATGAAAAGAAAAGTGAGGGCCAGGGTCAAGGAAATACACTTCATTAAACAGGAGAGTTTTTATACAATAGGGATGATAAATAGGTTTTTGATACTGGACAAACAGAAGCATCAGACTCAGATTTGTCACAGAAGAAAGCAGCTCTCCTGTTTTCTGAGAAGATGACATAATGAAGAGGGAGACTTTTACATTTCCACTTATGTCTCCTGTAAGACTCTTCCACATTTCACAGGATCTGCCTACTCAAAGCAAGCAGAAAGAATTTCATCAGAAAGAGTTGTGTGGAGCCCAAAGAAGGGATGCTCCTAATGGCACACGTATTTCCTGGAGTCCGTGGAGCTCTCTAAACTTTTGTAGCCCATCATCACCATTATGAAAATTTCAGCATGCATTTTTTGCAGAGACCTCTTGGGCCAGAAAAGCAGTGACATAAAGGAAGACAAACTGTATTCCCTTGCACCTTGAGCTTTTGATCCATCTGCTCCAGGAGGCCAAAGTAGAAGAAGAAGTCATAGAATTATTTTCTTTGGGATTGAAAGAGTCATTTGATGCCAATGTTGAACAATAATCACTGTACAGGGCGCAGGAGTAAGAGGCCACATTGTGACTTAGAGCTTCAGAGAAAAGCTTTTACCCTGGGATGACACAGTGGATGCAACAACTCAAGCTTATCATGCTGCAGACTATAGTAGAATTCTATTCTAGAATTAAAAATTTCATATTTGCATTTGGAAGAAACAATGCATCAGTTACTTCTTTTTTTTCTTTTTTTTTGTTGATTGGTTGGATTTTAAGTTTTTTGTTTGTTTTTGGTTGTTTTTTTATTATTTTTGTTTGCTTTGGTTTTGTTTTATTTTTTGTTTTGTTTTGGTTTTTGTTTTATGTTTGTTTGTTTGTTTGTTTATTTTTTCTGTTTTGTTTTGATGTATTTAATATAATTTGGATACCACTGATATCCTATGGTATTGCACTGTCTGGTTTGTGAGGGCAATACAGCAGGAAATGCTGAACAGAGATTTTTTGACTGGTGATTGTAGCAGCCCTTGACCAAACTGGTATATCTGCAGAGAAAGGAAAAAGGAAAATAAGCAAAGAGAGACATTTAAATCATCCATCAACTCAGCACTGCCACTGTAACTCTGAAACCCCTGAGTATTGTTCATAGAATGTTATGGTCCATAGGTTTGTTTGGTCCATAGGCTTGCTTATTCCATATCATCCACTTCAAAATTACTTTTCAAAAAGTTTCAGCGTGGGTTTTCCCATCCACATCAGAGAAGAGCAGAATGACAACTCGGAAAATATATTTTAAGGCAGAGAGATAGATTTGTGTCCCATTCTTGTATGAACATACAAAGCTATGTGTTTTTAAGACTTGACCTGGACTAATGGAATTGAATAAAATTATTATGATCATAAAAAAAAAATAATAGTAGGCTGTCAACAGAAGCAAAGCAAAAGTATTCTGTCCCAAAACGCTCATGAGAAAGGGAAGAAAAAGTGGATGTGCGAAACCAATTGCTTGTCTCCACAGCATAATCACCTCCAGGTACATGAAAGCTAATATATAATCTCAAGTGAGGCAACTTTTATAGTGCTCTGGATCCTTTTCACTTGCTCTTACCTTACTAATAATTCATTTGACCCAAGGGACCATTAAAGTCAATGGAATTAACTCAGACTTGAAATCCTACATCCAGTCCCATCTCTTCTTTTTCACAGCTTGTAACAACTTGAGATGATGGAAGTCCTTCTGTTGAGTAAATGCTACTGTTAACCTACTTATTGTAATTAAAGGCTCTCTCCATTACTCTTGCATGGATTTAAAATCAACCTAATAGACACACCATGTTTATTGTGCCCACAGCACCAAGCATTAAGAATTAATAGGGATTTTGTGATGGATAATTATCATGTGAGTTATCACACAAATAATAAAACAGGGACTGTAAACATCAACGCTGAAAGGAACTTCATTATCAGGGCTCTCAGAGAAACATTTTCCTGTCAACTCTAAAACTATGCCACAAAGTTCTAAACTTATTAAATATTCTCTTTGCCTTATTCTTCATCAACTCCATTAACTTAAATGCTACCTCAATTATTAACACTTCACATTTTGAATCTAAGTCCCTAACACCATGCTTAAAGAACCCATATCTGAGTCTCTGCTCTTGTAGTCACATTTTATTCTTGATCTAGAGAAGATGAAAATACTTACAGATGTGTCTTGAACCATGCAACACACAGTCAACTGAAATAGCATACCCCAGTCACTTTAATCACAACACCAAGAAAATGCTGCACTATATTATAATTACTGTAGATAAGTATGAAGAGTTTTGCAAGATGAGCTGGATACAAGAGACCTCTGTTAAAATCACTGTTCACTATTAAAATAACCATCAGTAATAACTATGCATTTTGAAGTTTATGTCATCCTTTCAAAGACAATACATCAAACAAAAAAAGATGTCAGAGATGATAACAAAAAACTCTTGACTATCATTTGATAGCTCTGACTGAAAACAAAAGTAGACTGTTTAAAACCATTATCACTTGTTTCAATAAGGAAATTTAGCAGAAAAAAGAACAAGCCCCCTCTAAAATGTGTGCATGTAATTAATCTTCAGAAAATTCATAGAACTGTTGCAGATTTAAGAGAAATAAACATTTATATTATATGATATCTTTTGTTTTTAATGGCTTTTATATTCTGGTCCTGATATTCTATTTGAATATTGCTACAAGGAAAAAATAGTTTAAATTATTTCTTTATTTTATTATTTCTTTCTTTCTTGGCCTTTAAAAGACAACTTGGTATTTATTGTTGCTTTTTAAAAAGTATGACTTATCACTGAAAGAAGCAGGTGTTGGAGAACTGTTTCTATAGATGCACTACTGCTCTCTTGTACAAAATTTATATTTTTAAACTGAATTCTGATCTCATCCAAGACAAAGGCAAATTCAGAATCCACTTTGTTTGGAATCACAAGTGTCCTGCTACACATCTTGGTATATGAGAAAAATGTTTTGTCTTAGTCCTATTGTTTTGCTGTATTTTTATGCCTACCTGATCCAAAGACCCCTTTCTTTTACAAAATAAATTTAGGTTTACCAAACTGTCTCAGAAACATATTATTCACCAGACTGAGAGAACTGAGCACACACAGGAAAAGAAATGGTGCCATATCAAATAACTTGTACTGGCCAACTCCAGGTGAGCTTTCCATGTCAAAATATACTGACTACAGAAACCATACTGTTTACTCTAAGGCAATGTCACATTCACTCGTGTCATTTTTAAAAAGTCTTTGCAACATTGTGTAAAAATGAATTTGCTGAAAATAAGTATGTCATTTAACAGTGAACAATTTAGGCTGTGCAGAAATTCATAAGGACAATAATCTGTTAATAACCTTAGTGCTTGAGATTATGACTTCCACAAATTCTTCTGAGCTAACAACACTAAATTCTTCACACTCCAGATTCTCCACTGTAATCAACAGATACCTGTGCAAATGATAGCATCAACATTTATTCCTACAGCAGAGCCATGAAAACTTGTCATCTCTTACATATAAAGCCCATAACATCGTTTAAGTTTTTAAAATATTTAAAATATTTAAATATTCTTTCAAATTCTCTCACAAACAAAAGTAAGTTTCAATATGCATAAATGAAGGTGGTCAATTTGCTTCCAAATATTTTCTTGGAAAGCTGGAGATATGAATAAAAATCTTAAATATTCTCCCTAAAATTCTGATTATGGAAAAATTTCAACAAAATAAACTGACTTCCTTTCCACAATATGAACTTCTTCATTCTGGGAAGTTCAAAATTGAAGGATAGGGCAGGGTATCACAAAATTAGTGAATAAATTTTCATATAATCAGAAAGGAGCCAAATTAAGTTTGCAGCCACATTCTACAACTGTTCTTTTCCCCAAATGTTATTTCTTGCTTTTGCAACTTAAACAACAGTATTTAAAATGTCTTATTTTCATGAGACAACTTTGAACATTTATTAATATTGTTAGGAGACGATGTGGAACAAACACACAGATTAAGAACAACAGGAAGAAATTATCATCTGGTGAAGGACTTGGTTGCAACATTGCCTCCAGCAGGATTTTTATATTGCTTTGCATCACTGTGAAGGATGCTCAGCCTCCTAAAACAGGCCATCAATTGAGCCCCTACCCATCCAAACCCACACAGCACATAAACTAAACATGTTCTGTAGATGTTTCCAATCTAATATCCCCTTATAGCTATTCTTATTGTGAGTCCTTAAATCCTTCATGCCATGGGCACTAAATGTTTTTAATAAACATCTCTGCCTGCTTTATCAAGCTCAAAACTGGGGAATGCTTCTCATGGATTTTCTGGCAGATTTGCATGAAATGCAACTATCATTTAGGATATTTCTATAGAAACCTGCTCCTTCAAGCAGGATTTTAAATCACTGTCTAAGCTAGAAAGCACATTTATCACACATAGATCCTCCCAAATTCACTGCTTTTGTTTAGGTCTAGTTTCTCCACTAAAAAGGACAACTTTCAAAACTTCTTCAAGGTATCTACTATACAGACTGACCATTGTCATGACATGCAGTTTTGAACTATTCTCACTTTTTCTTTTATTTCTTACCCTAGCTTCATGCTTCTGATTGCCAAATTTTCACACCCCTTATATATGAAAAAACCAGATATACTTCTCTTTTTTGTTTTAACAGTTTTCTTCAAAAACTCCAAACTAGCTTCTGCAGGCAGAATACCACCAACACCACAAGAACAAACAAACAAAAAACCTCAACTAAATAAAAAAAATCCTCTTTGTTGATATGAGTTAAGGAGATGTCGTACATTTTTCTCTCTTATATAGTCATGCTTCCCATATGTACTATTCCTGTCTCTTAGGTCACTGTCAATTCTTTCTGCCCAACTTTGCAAATTTCTCATGCCCAAACTCTCTTCCTTAATGAGTCCAATCAAGCAGTAACAGAAACATGTATTAAATATAACAGGAATATGTGCTAAACATTAAAAAAAATAAAAAATAAAAAAAAAAAAGAGAAGAAAAAAGAAAAAGCATCCTTATACTATATATTCTAAATATGCACAAAGTATACAAAATAAGTGCCATGACCTTCAAGATTACTGTGCACCATGTACCAGACCTCTTCTTAGTGTCCTGTGAGTGTGGTTGTGTCAAACCATTCACTTCACTCTCATATATTCAATGCCATAGATTTGTCATGATTGGATATATTACTCACTCATTTAAAACACTTTATTGCATAAAAAGTTTCCTGATAATTCTATCCTGAGGTCTATGAAAATGCACAGGAGTACCAAGACAGTCAACCATGCAAATATGAAAAACCATGCAATGTAACAACTGGGAATGGATATGTTTTGGTGAAGGAAGGCACCAGAAGAACTTTAGACATCAGCTCAGCATTTTACATGGTTGCCCCTTCCTGCTGCTGTAACTCATGTATTTCATGTAACTCTACCAGTAACTCATGTATTTCCAAATGCTGCATGGTGCCTCTTCTCCTACAGAGTCAGTTTGAAGTTATTAATGGGTTGACTTGAGAAGACAACAGACTGAAAATCCCAGAAAACATTAACCTGTAGCAGCATAACAGTATTCACTGTGAAAATATTAATCATGCAATAACATATATTAAGGTACAGCTACACAGGAGCTGCTTGTAAGAATAACACCTCCAGGAGGAAAGAAAAAAAAGTCATCCCAACAGCACATCTACGGTATGAAGTTTTTCCAAGGATATGGTAACTTATCATTTTATCAAGGAGAGCTCTCATGATTTTTTGTCCTACTGAATTATGGAAGGAAGAAAACTGCTTAGACACAGGCAAGAATAGTGTTAGGAAACACATTAAGATTAATACATGAAATAAGCAAGAAAAGTTTCTGCTTGATAAATAAAAAGCCCATCAATTTCACAGGGTTAAAACAATGAAGCAAATAAAAATCTTTATCCCTGAAACCCTGTATCTTCCATATCCCTTTCTTTCTCTCTTTCTTTCTTTCTCTCTTTTTTTCTTTTTCAGTATAGACCTACAGATATTCTTATTGTCTGACACAGTGGAGATAGCAATTTACAGCTCAGTGTGGAGATCTGAAATGCAGTATTTCAAATTGGCTATCACATACAGGGCAGCAGTTATGATATTTCTATTTTCTTTGCTGTTAGCCTAGAAACAGTAAAACTCCTGCTGGCTCTCTTATCAGAGAAGTGGACAAACTAAAGGAAAAATCAAGATCATCTCTGGTAAAAAACAAGATGAACATCCCTGTGCTTTCATTTAAATGCTCAGCTTCTGGGTCAATACTGAATGACTCATGAGTTTCAGTAGAATATGAGATTATTTTCTTTCCCACCTATATAATTCACATTGTATATACATTAAAATACTCTATATTCCATAAATCTATGTTTCACGATTTTTGGAAGGTAATCCTTCAAAGAAAAGGCTAATGCAAAAGATGCAAATAGGCCTTGTATTGAAAATGCTTATTGTGATGAGAAGCTATTTATTCATCAGCAAAACCAGCTTAGGTTGCAAAACTTACAGAAATTAAAGACACACTTACTATTGGATGCAAATTTATTTAAAGGCATTTCATTTCACTGAAGATTTTCAACAGTATTAGGCAGAGCTCAAAGAAAGGGTCCTTAACCTGTACTTACATTGAGAAGACTGGAAATTACATTGATGAGTTAGAGTTCACAGGATATACGAGGAACTAATTCAGAATTTCCAAGCCCTAATCTCATATTGTTTATGAGTTGCAAGATCAGAAAAATCAATTGAATTCTTTTATTTGGTGATCCATGTTTATGGCTTAGGTGTGTGGGATGTTTTTATCTCAAGAAGCCCTATCTGACTGAATCCATAATTTGCAGATCATACAAATATCTTGGAAATCTTCGCTTAACTGAAAGTTGTCTCTTGCATAATAGAAGGTAGGGTACTGCTGTGTTGATATGATGCCTTTGTTCCTTTGTCAAACAGTTGGCTAGAGTTCAAGGTGTGCTACAAATGTCAGATTGAAAATGTTAGTCAATGTCTTTGAAAGTAAAGTCAGAATCAGAAAGAAATGTTATTTCCTTTATGTAGGGTAGAAATGGATCAAAATGTAAAAAGCTTGACTCCTGCCTGACCTTCCTCAGAATTCCACTGTGTGTGCCAGTTGTAGCTGTCCTGACTTGTAAAGGGCTTCAGCATCTTTGCCAAAAGCATTCCTATCCCCATTTATTTTGCCTGAAATGCAGCAAATTTTACCAAGTGCACAGAGAAGCTTCAAGGTAGTAGATGTCAATTATTTATGGACTAGATTCAGAAAGTCATTACTCATGAGAGTAACTGAACTGGCTATTTGCTTCACCTATTACAAGTAAAGAATTCTCAGCTTGATGCATAGCTTACCATCCACTTAAATATGAAGAAAAGACAATCCAAATAACCTTATTATATTCCACACAGTGATGAGCTTAGCTCCTTTAATTGCTATAAACCTGATAATATAGTTTGTTATTAGTACCAACATTGTGAGCACAAGAGAAATAGAAGATTTCTTCTAGAGTCACCCACAGTCACAAAAAAAAAAACAATAACTATACAAATTGAAATGGTAATATAACTTCACATAGTCTTCTACTGCAGAGTCCAAATTCTTCAATGTTTCATCCCAGCCTTTTAAAAACAGAAGTTCATTTGGAGTAATAGTTAGTGCATACATCCTGTATTCTGATTTATCATGTATGAACAGTTTTAAAACATATAGAAAAACTACACTCAGAACATCCAAGAGTCACATTCTTTCACATTTTGACTTTACACAGAAAGCGGTTCTGAACATTTTTTTAATGCCCTTGCTTCAGAAATTGCAGAGTTTCTGCAGAGTTTAAAAATTCTCTTTGGTGTAAAAAAGAAACAGTAAGTCTTACTCTTGACCCAAAGGGATTTTCTGTGCAGAGAAGTGAATATGTGCTGAAGCAGTGTGTCAATGGCTTCAAATACCTCAGTGAGGTTTGCTATAAAATGGGAGGGGCAGAGGGAGGGAGGGGTAATTGAGAAGATCCCAGAAGGGCAAAATCCTATTCACAAGTGGTTGAAATTCATCAGAACAAAAAAGCAAAATTGGTGTTCAGGTGACAAGAGAGACAAGAAAAAGTCAAACACCAACTCTAGGACACGAAGAGAGCAGCTTGAAAGCTCTGACTATCAGCTACCTGGAGAGTTCTTAAAGACATATACATGTCTTTTTATCTATGGTAGAAGAGCTGGGGGAAGGAGAAAAAAGGTTCAAATTCAGGAATAAAAACTTCTCTGAAAACCTTTCCTTCCTTGACTGCTATTGAATAGAAGAACTGGGTTTTATAAGGAAAAGCAGAAATATCTGGCCTATGTCAGTAGACATATACATAGACATATACACACAGTAAATGTATATATAAAGAGACATGGTACACATGAATGTACACATACATATATATGTCTATATATTTGTATATACATATATTTATTTACAGATATAGATACATTATGCAGAGTCATCTTGTTGCATTTCCCTTATCAGTGTTAGGATGATTTCTCTACATATTTTCTGAGGATCCCACCACTGACAGGCACCCATCTTTTCACTCACCTCCCTTAAGAAGTTATTAAACTGACTAGAAAGTTCCAGGATTAATGTATAATTACAACTTTATGTAGAATTTAAACTAAAAGTTGATTGATATGTTTATACATAGGATAGTGAAATCTCCAACTATCAAAAATGTCTTGGAGCCCAGTGTTTACCTAATCAAAATTAAAAAATTAAAAATTGAGGATCTATCCCACAAAACATGCTTGAGAGGGAGAGGTGGAGGGAAAAAGAATTGTCCTAATCTCTGAGTTCACACTTCCATACACACTATGGTCCCTAAACAGAGAGAGAGTAGAGATATTGTAAAACATCTGTGAAAACTGGGATTGCTATAAACTTACAGTGCACGTAGTTTTCAGTCAGGTTGTGTTTGCACCCAGAGGTGGAGGTTCTGTCTGTTGCTTAATTATATTATTGCAGGCAACAGGGCATGAGGAGGTCAGTGAGGAAAAATTTGCTCAAATGGGAAACAGTTTTCTTGTGATTAGCTGAAAATAATGAAATTTGTGGTACGAAGAAGAGGTTCTACACCCAAAAGTTTTGCCGTTTTAGTCAGTTCCCTTAATCAGTTTAACCAAAATTTTGCCTGGATCTGGCGTTAACCTGTACTGTTTACCAAAGATAAATCTGATTTTTCTTGGTAGGTGAACTGTCCTCAGACAGGCAGGTAGGCCTGTCCATACAAAGGCAATAAATAGATCAGAGAATCCCTGGTGAAATGCAGGCTGAAGCACAAGATGCAGGGAACATTTTTCAGGTCACTCTTCCAGCTCTGGCCAGTTAGTGCTTGATTAGCATTGCAGCAACATCTGCAGGAAATAATTTCCTAGTTTCACTTTGCCTATCAAGAAAAAGTGGCAAAACTCTTTTCAGAGGACCTGCAGAGACTTTGAAGATGTTAGGGCGTGTAATTCACTTGGTTAATCTAATTTATTTAATCCCCAGTATCAATAAATGCCATGGGATTAACAGATTGTGAGCAGCTCTGCTGAAACAGGACACGCAGGTGTTGGTGAAATGTCACAACCCAGAAAGCCAAACCTGTCCTGGGAGGCATCCAGAGCAGTTTGGGCAGTAGGGCAAGGAGGGCATTTTGCCCCTCCATTCACCTGGAGTGCTGCATTCAGCTCTGGAGTTTTCAGCACTATGAGCAAAGGCTGAAAGAGTTGGGCTGTTCAGCCTGGAGAAGGCTCTGAGGAGATTTTAGTTCAGTACTTCAAGGGCATGTATTAGAAAGATGAGGACACGTTTTTAAGCAGCCATAAAGAAATAGGAGAAGGCTTAGTGGTTTTAAACTGGAAGAAGATAGATGCATACTAGACAAGAGGAATAGGCATTTTACAATACAGGTTGTTGGTCAGGTTGCCCAGAAATGAGGTGGGTGCCTCATCTTTGCAAATAGTCAAGGTCACGTCAGACAGGCCTCTGAGCAGCTTCAGCTATTTGAAGATGTAGAATGGTGCTAATTGAAGAGTTTTTAACTAGGTGCCCTTAGTGCCCCTCTCAACCCAAACCAATTAAGGATTCTACTTAAATTCTTTGGAGAAGGATTTTGCCAGCCAAAACTGAGCCAGATTTCTTTCTTCTGAACCAGTCTTTGTCTAGAATAAGAATTAGTGGGTATGAAGTGGGCCATGTCTGCCAGTTGACCTGACTGAAAGTAAACAGGGATCAATTGAGGCTTGTCTTGTTTAGCCAAGTTCTTTAGGACTGTAGAAGAAAGAAAATTGTCTCCTTTTCTTGATCCCACTTATTTTCTCCAGTTTCTGATTATTGGATGGTATTTCTCACCCACATTCCTTTTCCACTTTTCAGGGGGGTGAGGGGGTGTCTGTGAATGATTGCTTGGTAGCTATCTCTTTGACAATACTTTGTGCAGGGTGGGTATTGTGTTATCTCAATCTTTTCCTCTGTGTGGTTATCTTAGCTAACACAGGATTGAAAGGAGTGAATCTTTAGAAGTTATCTATTGTTAAGTGTATGTCCCCAACTCAGAATGAGCTCCATTTCTAGTCAGTGAAACAATTTGTCAGGAAATGTGCATAAAATTGTACCGTACGATCCTATGGAGGGGCTGCTCTGTCACCTCTGAGTAGGATGTGTTTAAGAGAATGAGTTAATCAGGACATGCCATTTCTATCTTCCCTGCTTTTTCCTTCCTAAATCATCTTCATTTATTTCATTCTTAATTGTGGAGCTATGACCTTGTGTTTTGCAACCTTTTCTTTCATCTCATTATCAATGTAAAAGATTTGCACATATCATCTTTAATTGACACCTCAGTGTGACATCAGCAAATGGAGAGGAAATAGACTACTGAGAACAGCACAATGTTCCAGTCATTGCATCAATTATGTTTCACCAAACCACTGGGGACATTTGGGATTTTGTAAGTGTCTTTGGGTAGGAAAAATTCTAAACTGAGGTCATGAAAAAAGCCAGACAAATTCTTAAATCAAAGCCCTCGCAACTAAAATGTTCTTGTGCACCTTGAGATGAGTCATTAGTAAAATTGCATGAAGGTGCCAAGGACATAAATCTGGGTTTTACAGTCCCCAAGAATCTGGGGAATATTTTGTACCTTTTACCTTGGATTGTCTAGTATAATGTGATATAAAATTTCATGCAGAATATTCAATGTTTGAAGTATTCACAAACCGCTATTATGACCGGTTGTATCAAATTGGGGGTAGAAAATTCTCAGAGTTTGCAAATTTTTATCCCCTGTCCCAACAACTGTTTGTCCTTTATTACATCATGCATGCTTTAAACAAAAAAAGATGTCGCTCTTTTCTTTCAAGATCTTTTTTCTTTCTGTATCTCTTTCAAGATAATATAGAGGGGTACTGTGTTGAATGCATTCAAGTAAAATAATAATGTTTGAAATTTTCTTGCTCACCATAATTTCTAGAAAGCAAGAAAATTAGGAAGGTAGGGAAATACTTCTGTGCTGTCTTGTCATACTACAGTGCAAAAAGATAAAATAGATAAAGATAAAATAGATAAGATAAAATAAGGGTTTAAACTTAACTATTTCCAGGGACATTTTCTATTGTTTGTTGTACTTGGTTTTGAAATGGAAATTTCAGAAACACTATATTAAAACAGTTTTAATAGCCTTGAATTTCATTATGTGTTGTGAAATTTAACATTGCATCCTGTTGTGTATGACCTTGGAGGAGTAAGTAACAACACAGTAGCTAAACCACACATCTTAAGAATTAGATCATTGCTTTGAGATAGTTGTAAAAATATCTAGAGGTATAAGATATGATCCCCCAACTCTAGTCACTGAACTTCACAATGAACGGAGTTTGCTAAGGCTTTAGCATTTCTATTAAGAATAGTCTTTGTCCTTGAAAAACCATCATCAATTAATATGTTTATTTCATTTGTCTCCCATAACATTGGAACTGAGACGAAAAGAAACAATGTTGAACAATTTTGTTTTTAAGGCTAGGAATTAATAAAAAAATTTACCCATCTATCTTCAGGGATTATTTGTTATCTAGGTAAGTTTCCTTTTGTTATTACTACTTTAGCAGGTTTTCAAAAAAATCAGGGTTATGTTTTACAGTCTATTGCTATATATAATTTCACTACAGTGCAAGTGTACTCTTTATTTATCACAGGCCAGCATTTCAGAGGAGTTGCCCTATATCAAATACCTGAGGAGCAGCTTGCTCCAATGCAAAACATCAGTGAGAGAAACAAGAAGAGTCTCTTCTTCAGCAGCACCCTGGCTTATAAACATTTTCAAATATGCTACACAAGTGCTAAGATTGGTACAGTGAACTTACCTAGCACTTACATAGCTGTGTAAGGAATATAAAAATCAGTTCAATAATGAATAATCTAAGTTACATTAATGATATTATTTTTCGCAGACATGAAAGTCTTTTTTCTGCATTAATTGTCAGTTATGTGTTTTTCCTCTTACCAATTGCAATGTGGGAGTAAAGTGGACATGAGTTCCCTCTGGAAAAAGCAAACTTACCTCTTGAGGAGATAGCCATGATTATCCATTTCTCCTTCCCCTGTATTTTATCAAAGAGAGTCAGGTCTAATTTGTCCCTATGAAGAAGGATGTATGCTTGAAAAAATTATTGAACTGGAAAAAATACAGCAATGAATAGGGTAATGAAATTTTCAAAACTGAAAGTTTGAACATTTTGTGACTTTCAGACTTTCTCCCAAACACATATCTCTACTGCAGGAAACGTTTCACCACCTACTTCAGTTAGCCAAATGTTTAATTTATGTTAAAGTAATAAACTGTGACATTATAAATTTATAAAAGCTTTTTTTTTTCTAACAGAAATACACAAAAGACGTACCCAGGAAAGCTTAACTGACTATAAGCTTTGAGGCAGATTAGCAACTTCCTTCCCAAGTCTAGCAAACATATCTAGCATTATATTAACAATTTTCAGGTGCTTCCTTTTGCTCCCAGTCTCTTCATCCAAACCAAAATTCATGGTGACAAAAAGTCATTTCTCAAACCGAAAAACAGGGTGAAAACTAATGAGTGGCTGAGCATGAGCAACATCTTCCAAATAGTTATGCCTTGATACACAAGACCAACTATTTCTTTCCTGAAGGACCTCCTTTATCCTCCACCTTTTCTTCAAACAAATATGACACAGTCCTTTGAATTAGAAAGCTATGATTTCCTTGTATTCAGTTGCCTTAATCTACATCTCTTTAGTTAGAACTGGTCCTTACTTCGCAATCTTGTCTGTTTTCTTCTCAGACCTTGTTTGGATTGTGATTGGCATCTCTAGTTTCAGTACATTTTCTTAACATCGTATGGCTAATGGGTTTGAATATAAAATAGTATCTTTTCTCCCCTTACACTGACTGGTTGTTATAAGTGAAATTTGAGCCTCTCTCCTGTCCTCTCTCCTGTGGTATTCCTTCCAGCCACACAAAATGTTCTCTACAAATCACTGATATTAATTTTCATAATCTTTAAGCAGGCATGGACTTCAAACCCAGGTCACTTAGGACACTATAACAATAGTGCAAGTGCAATTTAAAGCCAATCTGTCCTATACAATCTGGGAGATGGACAGCTGGTTTTACCACGTGCAAATCTTGTGATCTATGCTGGCTTTGCCCTGCAGTCTGTTATTCACTGTCCTTGTGCCTGGTTGGGGCCACACATCAGCCACAGTGATCTGATCTTAACAACTGCCCACAAGGTAGCATTTATTATCAGTTACTACATCAAGGTGAAAGGCAGCTATAGTTGTTTCCAAAAAATTGAAATTTCATGATTCTGCAGTTCTTTCCCATATCCCTTCTGGGCATTTATATCTATTTCTATGCTGAACTTCCAAAGCTCTAACCCTTAGCTGAGAGTAGTTTGTCACTGCTCAGTACTGCTGTGCTTGCACTTTCTCTTCTAGTTACATCTCAATTATACTGTATAGTATTGTGTATCCAACTGAACTTATATGAAAATAAAAGAACTATGTGGCACCTATGGAAAAAATGAACCAAAAATTAGTTTTATAATAATTTAGAGATGAACTTCAAATTGTGCAAGGTTTGAAAGCAAACATACTGATATCCAGAAAATATTCAGACAACAACAAGTTTCTGATTCACAAAATCATATTCAGTTAATGAAACTCCAGTACATCAAAGAAAAATTATGCTTTTTACCTGGAGGGCTTTTGTCTTCATCAGGAAAATGGCAACACCAGGAGAAGAAAGGATGGATAAAGTTACTAAGCCTCTAAATGTCAGAGTACTTGCAAACTGAGAGTAAATAGTTTAAGGAAAAAGAGAAGCAGAGAGATGGAGAAAGCAGCTATTGTGACTGAACAATATACAAACAAAATACAAACATAGCAATTCATGAAGTTATATGGTAAGAATTACCAGTGACAGACATAAAACAGGAGTAGTCACGTTTTTGTCTTTGCTATTTACTGCAAAATCCTCTTAACAGCTGTTAAAGTGAGAAAAGTACTAATTATGACCATAAACTCTAAAGTAAACTCAATAGCTTAAGGACCCTCTTTTTAAAATAATGCATGCGATTTAGAGCAAAATTATTTTGTTTCTGGTAAGTCTTTATGCTCTTTTAATTAATTACTTCCACTATCAGACCATTTGACCATCAATGAACTTCAGTAAGGCTGAATTCAGAAACATGCAAGGTTATTCCTGGTATGCATTTTGTAGCTGGAAACAAGTGAGGAACTACAAATTCAGGTAATGGTACTTTAAAAAGCATTTATAGATCTCGAATTCTTTGTAAAGCATGTTGTGACAAGATGAATTTTTACCGTAATATTATAAAGGTTTGTGTTTTAATCAGATGTCAGGACTATCATTAATGATTACTGGCAGATCTACCTATATTCTGTAGTTATATATATTACATATTTGCATTAAGTGAGTAGAGTAACATTTTACCTGATAGATCAAAGTAGAAACTGCTGTAGAGATGGCAATGGGAACAACTACTTAAAATTTTGCTTCATTTGGCACTTGGGTTGACATGTCAATACTTGATTAATCTGGAAAAGCCTGTTTTTAATCCACACAAGTGAAACTACTGGGAAGAAGCATCCATTGATTTAAATTAGCCAAATGCATTTGTCTAAATAGGTGCCAGATAAAGATAATATTTATCTTTCTGCATGTTTGTTTAAAATGTCATCTAGTCAAAACAGACTGAGCTTTCTTGTGTGCTTAAAATAGTATTGAGCAAATGCTTTCTAGATATTTTTCAAATAAACACATTGTTACTAAATATTTTAATTATATAAGCTAATTATGTATATTTTCACCATTGTAGATGTAAAAAAGTTTTCTGCCTTACATTCTACTGATATCCAATTATTTTAGCAAAATTATATTTAAAAAATAATTAATATAAAGAAGGCATTTTGATCAAATAGAAACGTGTGGCAATAGAAGGTGAATAAAGTGAAAAGGTGAAAAAGAACCAGTTCTGTTTCAGAGCCTGCAATAGCTGGAAATGTTGTCCATGATAAGAAATTTTAGCTTAGTTGTCTGGAATATATAGTGAGAATAAAGTGTTTAGTATGTTCCTATTCTGTGCTACAACACCTCTGGATTTCAGATAACAGACCTTTCAGTTGGTGCCAAGGAAATGAGGAGCACAGGGTGGCTAACCAGAGACCTTTGGAGTGATTGCTCATTGTCCAGCTTGGCAGGTGACTGCTTGGCAGTGGCAAAGTGGAATTCAGTTCTTCAGTGTATTACCCTCATCATGACTATCTCACAGAGACTTCTGATATTTGCACTGATTAGAAATCCAACAAAAGTGCATTCTATAGCACTAGCAACTGGAAAAAATTGGAAGTCTTTTAAAACTAGGTTGAATTTTGAAAGGATTTTCAGTCTTAACATTCTTTTAGCCCAATTTTGAGTTTGGTATTCAGATACAACACTAATTTGAACATTCTCATAAATGGTACTAATTGCATCTTCTGTTAGAATGTGTACAATCAGTAACTGGAAAAAACATTTTATTTTGTGGTTACTTTTTGCTCTCTAATGCAGAATAGAAAGACAGTGGTCTTTGAACAGGATACAGCAGGAATGAGAACCTGCTCACTCAGCTAATTTCACTATTTCCTCACCCAAAGAAAAGAACAGTTTTCTCTTGGAGATTGTGTTCCAGAATGTGCTAAAAAATATCCCTCCTTAACATTTCTGGAGAAGCTGGCTGGATAGATGGACACAACTGCTTTGTATACATCTTTATTTGGTGATGAGCTTGCAAGCAAGTAAATTTGCAAGATGAAAAATTTGCATGACTTTGTTCATGTATGCACCTCCTAATTGACACTAAAAAAATTAATGGGCATGTGCCTGTGGCCCATATTTATTTGACAATTTTAGAGATGGACTCAGACAGAACAGAATGTTTTCTCTCCTGCCTCACATATCTCAGCTGGCAGCAACACTCTTAATCTCAGATAGTAACAGGCCAATTATCAAAAATCACTTGAAGGCATTTCATGTAATCAAGAGCTTCAGTATAAACCTTTTGATTTGTTTTCAGTAAAATATATGTTTATTTATGCTACCTAAAGCAGTTGACAATGGTAAATTTCATTATTATTCTTCAGTTTTCAGCTATACAGTACAATAGGGATTGCATTTATTCCACTTCTATTCAAAAATTTGCAGCTGTCTTTCTAAGTGTAAACATATGGCATGCCTGACATAATCACAAAAAAATAAATTACTGACTAATAATCGCTTTTTTCCTATATTTACAAAACATTTCTGAATGATGATATAATTCTAACGTGTATGCTGTTTTCATATTTTGGAAAATGACTGCATGCATGCATTCAGAGTACAAAGTGTTTCCATGCTCCTTCTGTAGGAGAGCTGAGATTACATTGTGAGCTAAGTCCTGTGCTCTGGCTGCTGACTGGATGCATTTGTGGAAATAAAGGCATATCCCTAACTTTTTTATATACAAACAAGATCAATTTACACAAGAAACAGAATTTAATAAGAAAGGGTATGAGTCAGCTGAACTTTGGATACCAGAACAACCACGGCTTAGTGCTCTTCCAGTAAATTCAAGGTATACATATTCAAAATTTCATTACTTGAAAATCAGTAGTAAGGTGTGGAGATTTCCCTCTGGAATCCTTTATTTTAGACCAGTCTAATTTTTTCTCATCACTGTATTTTTTTTATTCCTATTATATATTATTTTTCACTTGTGACATAGGCTAGGGTTGGTTTGGTTTGGTTTGGTTTGGTTTGGTTTGGTTTGGTTTTTTAGCAGCATGATTCACAGCTAACTGACTTCCAGCAGATATACCATTTTTTTTTGTCCTCATTGATATCAGTGTTGCAGAAACCAGAATCTGTTGAGTTTCAAAATTCCATTAATGCAGAAAGAGATATAGACAACTATGCTTCATATGGCAAAGATGTCTTATTTAAGTTGAGAAATTAATGCAGACCTTCACAATTACTCTGAGTCAAGCATTAAGTTTCAGAAAATATGATTTAATGGAATAAATATTGTTTTTAAATTATTTATAAAACACATCTACTTGACTTCTACCAAATTTAAACCCAGCATATTTATCAATTTTTCTTTCTATTGAAAATATGCAGTGCACCAAATGAATTAGAATTTTGTTTGAACCGAGGAAGGAAAGAGAATTTGCTTTATTATTGTTTATTTACCTTAGTCAAACTGGATTATTATTTCAACTTCATACTAGTCTTTGGTGTATGAAATCTTCCACAGAACTCACTATTTTCAAAGTTACTTTCAAAGGGTATTCATCTTGTTTTCATCTGTTCTGTGGAATTACACTGAAGCCTACCTATTTATAATAAATGCACTTGCAAAAAGAAGATTAGTTAGGTACTTTATCAAACTTAAATAGGCAACCTGATTACAAGAAAACCACCTAACTTCTAAGAAAGTCAGTTAAGTATTTGAAAGAAAACTGTTAGTACAACCTCTATTCCCTTCCTTTGCTTGCATTCAGTTCTTGGAGTTTATTCAATATAACCCACACAAAAAATTCTGTTCAGGAAGATCCACATGAGAGATCCCATTTGCCAATGAAGTAGCATAACTTGCCTGCCCACTTTCTACCTCGGATTTTTTGAAGGCCCACACAATAAATGTATCTTCCAATGTTATTTCAGACTCCTGCTCCATTTTCTGTCCTTTTCACTATCCGTTCCCTGATAATGTGCATTTCCCAATTCAACTTTTGCATCTGCAAAGACTATCAATCTATTGTTTTTTAAATTATTTTTCTTTTAGTAATTTTGTGATGAAATTTAAGACTTGTAAGTAAGTATGGAGAATAAAAACACATCCTGAATCTCTCATACTTCTGTCCTACAAATGCATTTTTTAGAATCTGACCATCAAGGGTGATATTTCTAAAGAAGATAAACTATTCATTCAGGGAAGAAAATAAGTTTTTTACTATAATTTTACTGTAAAATTATTTTTCTTTTTTGAAAAACACAGAAGATGACAAAGAATTCAATTGCTACATACTTTCAATTGGGAAAATCCTATAAATATCCACCTAAGAGAAATAGGAAAACTTTGATATTGCTTTAAAAGTTTTCATAAGACATTGAGGTTTTCAAAAGTTAGAAGACCTCATTGCTGCTGTTTTTGAAGTGCTCTGTGCTGGCATTTATGCCAGAACTCAATACAAAAATAGATGATAGTGAGAAATACAAAGTTTAAAGAAGTGGTTATTACTAGGAATAGCATAGTCCTCTAACTGGCAAAAAAAAAAGCTGGGAATGGGGACACTTGAAGGGAGACTGGAAAATGCTCTGACATGGGGGACCTGAAGCTGTTCAGATGGGTGAAGAAAAGACAGCTTTTAAGTAACAGAAGTCATGGAACAGACATTAGTTGTTTAATTGCTTGAGGTTGATTAACCTAGAGTGAAATCAAAAAAGAACAGTAATGACTTATATATTTTATCAGTATTATTGTCTTTCTACCATTACAGGGTTTACTCCTGCTAACTTACATACCAGTCTTCCAATTTACTTACATTAATGTTTATGAGGGGAAATTTAGTAGAGCTGATAAAATGTATGAGAAATAATTATAAGAAATTGTGTTTTGGTATAGGTCAGATGTTGATATCTTTCAATATTTAATATCTAGCTTTATAATTTTTAGTGAAAATTCCAGAACTTGCAAATATAAATATTTGATAATTGCTTAGACATTGCTAAAAATGTCCAAATTACACTGCCAATATTGCATATGTTTTATATAATTCTTCATGGTCTTACAAAAAGATTTTTTTTAAAAGTGTTCCTTGTTAGCTGAAACGCACTGTTCAGATAGAAGTAATAATCCCACTTATATAGGTTCATCATATGTGAGTTGGGGGAGAGAGGTGGAGGGGTTTTTGTTTGGGTTCTGTCCTGATTAGTACAACTCTCACATTAGCCTACCAATATTAATGGGACAACATCAGCGAGCTTCCATGCCTTTCTAGTTGGAATTTGCTGCTTGCAATTCCTGTCTGCACAATGCTAAATCTCATCAATTTATATTTTTCCTTGGCATCTAACTTCTGGAGAAGACATGCCACTTAGAGATTTTTAATGAGAAGCCTGTAGTCTTAATTAGATTTGTAAGGACCTGATTGATGTTTGAACTTGAATGCACGTACTACAGTTCAAAATGTTTCCAGACCACTTCTAGATTGCACAGTAGCTGCTGAATGCATTGTACAGGTCAGAGAACTGTCTGGAGAGCATATCAGCCTTTTGCAGCTCCCATTTCTAACTCCTTCACATTCAGGGGGAAAGGAAGGAAGATGGGTTAAGGAGGATGCAAAGCTAAGGATACAAAGGTACTTTGCTGAGGAATTGGAACCTGTTTAGCTCAAAATTATTCTTGGTCCACTGGCACCTGGCAGTTTTGTAGAACTGCTGAAAGCTTGGCTGCCTTCATCTCTAGAAGAGCCGTGCCATGAGCACTTTAGGTCAGGAAAGATTAATGTACTAGAAAAATCAAACAGCATGTCCATTTCAAGCAGAGATCATACAGGAACTGCTCCTCATTCACATAGAACATCCTCTGTTTACTTGGTTATAAAGTACTAAGAAATTCAGAGCTACAACCTCCAAATGTCAGTCATGAATAGCTGGCATTCACACAGGTGGAAAACACTCAGTCGTGGATGTTTCATACCTTCACAGAAACACAAGATAGATGATGAAATTGTAAAACCATTGCATTCAGAACAAATAAAACATATTAATTTTACTGAGCTGTGAAAGGCAAAAGAACCACTTGGAATTAATTTAAGGATTGGTATTAAATCTGTTCATTTATTCATGTGGCTCTCCAGCTCAGGTTATTAACTAACAATGTAAGGAATATTTCCAGGGAAATGAAGTAGAATCCTTCAAAAGAGCATGCAGAGCGCTTTTTTTTTTTCCTGTATATAGGCAGTGATGAAAGCAGAATAACTACAATGTTGTGCCTTGGGATAGTTTTGGACTGAGCTGCATGAAACAGTGGCTCAGTTAATATATCCTCCCTGCATATGTCATATGAATATGTGAACAAATGAGAATTATGATCTGGTTACTGTACAAAGTTATCCTTCATTTTCTGCCATGGCTACCAAGAGTTTTAAGCACGTAAACAATCCTCAAAAGCTTGACATCCAGCATATGGTAAATCATTTCTCTGACAGTCAAGGTTCTTTACAAGAATCTAGCTCTGGTGCTTACATAACTTCCTTAAAATATCTAGAATTGGTACTTTTCTTAAAAAGGCAATGATAAGCATGTGAGTCAATAAGTTGCTTCAATTTATCATAATTCATCTCAATAAAGTGTGAAGATGGTATATAAAATTCTATGTCATCTGGTAATCAGAAAAAAACTATGATTTTTAATTGCCATAGTTTTGATAGTATTCAGGTGTTTTGCTTCATGTAGGGCATGACTGCAGTCATTCCATATTCTATCTTCTAAAAGGTCTGTATAAATACAGAACTTTTAAAAGTTTGCAGATCATAGTTTGAAATTGGCATCTAAGAATAATTATTTGAACCTTGCAGCTGCAATGAATATGCTCTTGAACCTCAAACACATTCTGTGTGAGTGTTCTTGACCTCCCTTGGTCTTCTAAAACTGCTGCATTCTCTATTTCAGTCAACCAGTCAAGCAGTCCTTCCAGCTGACTTTTGTATGATTTTGATCAGGAGCTGAATTTCCTGACTGTAAATTTTCATTGAAAATATTTAATCCATGTATAAACAAATACATGCATACTCAGATAGTTTTGCACTCACAGCCTGAAATGCTGTGACATGAGTGTACTCTGTAAAACATAAAACAAAAGAGAAGTCACTGTGCCTGTCTCTGTCACTTGTGCTTGTCACTTCCTAGGCTGCAGTTTAGCCAGTCTGCAATTGTTTTCAAAGCAATTTTAATTCCATTTTGATTTTAAAACTTCATAATAAATATTTTACTTTTAAAAAGTTCTATGCTGCCTATAAAGTCAATATGGGTCTTTAATGGAGCAGAAATCTCATCAAAATTTGCAAGGTCAAAACTTAGAAGATTTTGCTCTCCTCTTGGGTTTTTCTGGTTTGTTTTTGGGGTTTTTATGTTTGTTTGGGGTTTTCATTGTTAGAGGGTTTGTGGTTTTTTTGTTGGTTTTTTTGTTTTGTTTTTTGTGGGATTTTTTGGTTTTTGGTTTTTTGGGTTTTTGATCAGTATTTGACAGACTTTTAAAACTGAAGGAA
Source organism: Erithacus rubecula (assembly GCF_903797595.1). Taxonomy (NCBI): domain Eukaryota; kingdom Metazoa; phylum Chordata; class Aves; order Passeriformes; family Muscicapidae; genus Erithacus; species Erithacus rubecula. The sequence goes on from NW_027635670.1 coordinate 941,799, forward strand.
GGCATCTGGCTGGTGATTCCTTGTGCACTTGGTGTCTGCTGGCCTGTGAGATGATACTTGGCCATAGGCTGAGTAACAACACTTTGGATGCTCTGGTTTTCCAGCCCCTCTTAAACATTTTTAATGTGTAAGTGACTTCCTTTGCTTCAAATATGAGGATCTGTTATCTAGATGTAGAACAGAGCGCATGCAGTCCCACACAGAGAGCTATTAATTTTTTTCTTCCTTTTTTTTTTTCTCATTTGCTTTGCTTTTTGTTATGAAACAGAGAAGACACAACTAAGCAGGATACCATCTGAATCCCAGGCATCCTTTAAGCTTATTAGTTACTCATTCAAATTTTCTATTTCCCAAGAAGGTATCATAATTATTCCATGTATTAAAACATCCTAAAGAAGGAAAGAAATATGAAGGTCAGTCAAGTACAAAACAACTAGCTGAAGTTGATTGCAAATAAATGCCACAATTTTCACTACAACATTATCTAAAGAAGGGCTTTGGGAAAAAAAAAAATTAGAAGAAATATAGAAAAGTTATTATTTTCATGTGAATCCTTACAGAATTTTTTTATGGTGGTCATGAAAGTGATACACATAGTCACATTTCTGAAGAAGTTTCTTTAAAAAGCCCTGTTTTTAAAAGGATATTAATTTGTCATATACCAAATGTAAAGAAAAAAACCAACTAAGAAACAAGGAATATACATTGTCAAGTGTTCTGAGTCTTTAGAAAGCTTATCACTTTACTCTGACAAAAACATGTAAGGATAAAAGGACACCCATTTCTTTTAGTCCTAACAAGCAAATGCATTGCTTTATTCAGCAGTATCCAGTGCATAATATGATATGATAAAACACAGATTTTTCATCCACTTAATAGATATGAGTGTCACCAGCACCAACATGCAAATGAAGTTAGTTGATGGGTTTAATATTATGGCCTTGTCTACACTGAAAATATATCCCAATTATATGTTTATGCTGGCAGAGCTATAGTGAGAAACCTGAAAATGCAAGTGCAGTTGATATCATCTTTCCCAGTCTATAAATTGCTTAATACTGCTCAAAGGCTGCCCTTTTCATAGTATTGGAGACATACTCCAAAGCTCACATATCATGTTCTCTTTTCCATTTACAGTGGTTTTCAGCAGATACTTTTTCTAACATAGTGTTAATTTGCAGGAACTCTGACTCTCTGGATTGTACAAATACATGCAGCTGTGTGTCTCTTCATTCACACATGCAGAAGAAATAGGAGACTATGAGAAATACAGAATTTTGTTTGCCTGTTTACATCGTGTTATTATCAGATGAAACTCTTTATATGTTGTTCAATAAATAAAATTTTAGGATAATTTTTTCTGAAAATGTTTAATGTTCATTATAGAAAACACAAGGGAAAAATTTTGGTTTTGAACTAAGAGCCTCAATGAAATAGTGAGAAGGGGGTATTATCAGTATCTTATATACTAAGATGGATAGCAAGCTGTCATTCCAAGGTAGTAGTATAAAACTGCCACACCAATAATGTAAATATCTTTTCTGTCTAAATGGTTTCATCTCAATTAAATGTTAGAACAATGTGCTTTATGCCAAATATTTCTCTCTCTCTGTTTTATCCCTTTTCTCACTACTAATTTCTTTCCTCTCTTACCCTTGCTACCCATCTGCCCTGCAATGAAAGTATAATTTTTTAAGATCAGGATTATTAGAAGCATTAATGCTTTCAAATGCCCATGAGTAACACAATCATGACTGTGCCTCAGAGTCATTAGTAGGATTAGTCATTAACAGTGACTTTATGATTTATCCAATGTTATTAGGATAAGTCATTAACAGTTTTGACTTTTGTTTTTTTGAGAAAAAGAAGTGTTCAGCAAATGTAACAAAGTGCCAGCAGAACACAACATTTGAATAGGAAGGAAGAAAAAAGGATTGTTCCGAACAGTGAGGGAAATGTAAGAGGTTGCAATTAGCTGTGGAGAGTGACAGGAAAAATACAAAAAAGAGAACCAAGACAAGGAAAGGAGAGAATGGGGAAAAGAACAAGTCAGGAAAATACAGAGGGATGCATTATTTTGAGGAATGAGTGCCATTTTAAATGATCTTCTGAAATGAATACAAATCTAGTCAAATGGACAGTGGATGAGAAAAAAAGATTCTTATCTCCTAAAGCTTAAGAACAGCCCGGTGATGCATGAACTTTGGGAAGTATAAACACAGTGAATGCTGAAATTATAATAACTGGCATGAGACATCATAAAAAAGTATTAAATACAAAATTCTAAGGCGACAGTGAGAAAAGTGTCTCTAAATCAAATATGTAGGCAGAGTTTGCTGATCCCAAGAAGTTAGAGCAATATAGTATTGGTACCAAATTAAGAAAAGGATTTTAAAAATTTGGTGAGTCTAGAATATGTATCTAGTAAAATTAAAAAAAAAAAATAAAAGCATTATTTAAAAAAAAAAACAGGAAAGTATAGAGCTCCAGATAATTTACTTTCAGCAACTTTCTGCATGAAAAGAACACTAAAGAGGTTTTAGTTTGGTTTGTTTGGTTTGGGGTTTTTTTTTTTGGGGGGGGGGGGTTGTTGCTTTTTTTTTAATTACTACAAAATGCAAGTGGACTTAGGTCTTATGGGAGGTTTTTTAAAGCATGAAGAGAGGAAAAATTACTAAACTTTTATTTCTGTGGCATAAAATCTTGATATACTTAAGGTTTTATTTTTGTCACCACAGAGGGATGTAATGTGGCAATTTTCACTGTGGCACTCTATTAGATGAAATCCCTAATGTGTATTAAACATTGTAAAGAATACAGTTAGAAAGGCTGAGGATTGCAACATCAGATATATATTTATATAACTATTGAAGGCACTGGTGAAGAAAAAACCCACTACCAATTAAATATTCAGCTACACTTTCAGACAGAACAGAATGAAATGGCAAACGTTATTTATAAAAGGCTTCAGGATTTGTCCCAGAAAGTATAGTGATGTTTTCCTTCGTTTGACACAGCATGTCTGTTTCTGCAATATTTATTCACTGAATTAAAATGGTAAATCCAAAACCTACTCTGAAAAATCATGAGGTTTCTTACCAGGACTCCCGTTTGTCAGTAATAATCCTTTTCAATCAGTGGGAGAATTCAATCTGTTACTCTTTTCCTACTAAACTATATACTCATGTTTATGTTATTTCATATATTTTTAGAAATTTGTTGTTCTATTCACATTAAGGTTTATATTTTTCAACTCTTACCGCATATATCTCACAGCACTAAATGATTTAAAGTACAAAGTTTCCCAGTTTTATAGAATTTCTTTTCCTGGAGCAGTGGTGGTTGCACCTCTCCTGGCAGATGCTGCTGCTGGTTGGGTCAGTGCTGAGGGGGTAACAGACCTGCAGCTGCTCACTGATCTGGACTTGCAAAGCAGCTCACAGTGACAGAGAGGTCATGTGAATGACATCTAAGGGACCTCTTACAGATCCTGATTTTGCTGGACAAACATGCAGAGACATCCTGATGAGATAGTACTGTGGCATCCAAGGACACAGTTAAAAATCACTTTTTGTAAGTTTCAGCACTGTCTCACTTCTTTCTTTTAAAGTCCTGAAGGAGATTTGAGGGCCCTCTTCCGACATTGTCACAGAAGCTCCCAAATGGGTGTCACTGGACAGAGTCTGAGCCCTCCACCGGCAGTCTGGTGCAGGCACATAAATTACCAAATCTTGTTATTAGATGCCTCTCTGTGCTACCTGTGGATCCATTTTCAGCTTCAGCACAGCCTTAAAGATTATTTACATTGGTTTGTAAATTCAGAAAGGAACAGGAGGGTCCTGTGTCGCTCTGGACAGCCGTGGATTAGGATGTTGTTAGGAGCATCCTCGTGAGTCAGAACACAAGTACGCTTGCTAAGACTCCCAACAGCTCCAGCCAGAGCTGCCTCCACAAGGGAGCTCCAAAATCTTTAACCAGGAAATGGCTTATTGTTGCAACCCCTCTGTCTCTCTTCTTTCTTTTCCTATACAATTTTATATGAAGGGAAGTTCTGGGAATGGAAGGGAAGTTCTGGGAAGGGAAGGGAAGTTCAGGGAAGTTCAGGGAAGTTCAGGGAAGTTCAGGGAAGTTCAGGGAAGGGAAGGGAAGTTCAGGGAAGTTCAGGGAAGGGAAGGGAAGTTCAGGGAAGGGAAGGGAAGGGAAGGGAAGTTCAGGGAAGGGAAGTTCAGGGAAGGGAAGGGAAGTTCAGGGAAGGGAAGTTCAGGGAAGGGAAGGGAAGTTCAGGGAAGGGAAGGGAAGGGAAGGGAAGTTCAGGGAAGGGAAGTTCAGGGAAGGGAAGTTCAGGGAAGGGAAGTTCAGGGAAAGGAAGGGAAGTTCAGGGAAGTTCAGGGAAGGGAAGGGAAGTTCAGGGAAGGGAAGTTCAGGGAAGGGAAGTTCAGGGAAGGGAAGGGAAGGGAAGTTCAGGGAAGTTCAGGGAAGGGAAGTTCAGGGAAGGAAAGGGAAGGGAAGGGAAGGGAAGGGAAGGGAAGGGAAGGGAAGGGAAGGGAAGGGAAGGGAAGGGAAGGGAAGGGAAGGGAAGGGAAGGGAAGGGAAGGGAAGGGAAGGGAAGGAAGGAAGGGAAGGGAAGGGAAGGGAAGGGAAGGGAAGGGAAGGGAAGGGAAGGGAAGGGAAGGGAAGGGAAGGGAAGGGAAGGGAAGGGAAGGGAAGGGAAGGGAAGGGAAGGGAAGGGAAGGGAAGGGAAGGGAAGGGAGGAAGGGAAGGGAAGGGAAGGGAAGGGAAGGAAGGGAAGGGAAGGGAAGGGAAGGGAAGGGAAGGGAAGGGAAGGGGAAATTAGCAAAAAGTGATGCCTAATTGATTTTTGCAGAATCTTTTAGCATATCAACCAGCATGGCTTGGAAATAAAAGTTAGATGGACAGAAGCAAAATACAAAATATGGTGCAAATTCTTTGCAGTTAGCATATTTAAATATTGGAATAAGTTAACTAGGAACATGGCATATTCCTCAATTGCAATACTTCAAATAAAGCTACATTTACATTTTCTAAATCATATGCTCTAGTTCCAGACAGAGCTATAGGCCCACGTTAAGCAGGTCAAACACGATGACCATGATGGCCTGTTTGAACCTTGCATTCTACAAATAGATGAAAATGAAGTCATTAATTTCACTGTCACAGCAGAGTTGTGCTCTCAAACATGTCCTTTTACCTGTCAGTTGTTCCTTATCTATTTATTTATTTATTTATTTATTTGGTTAGTTGTTTTGTTGGTTTTTTTCTCTCCATACCTATCTTTTTTTGGAACTTCATTGTACAGAATGGTCATTAACTGTGATGGAAATGCCAATGTTTCCATGGAAACCTCTGTCCACTACAGAATATACTAGAGCAATATTTGAACCATTTGCCCATTTGATTAATTATGTCTTTGTGCTGAAGGCGGCTTGGCTTGATTGTCTCATCACGTATTAGAGAAGCTACTGCTCTAACAAATGGAGCTATTGTTTCGGGTCTATTCATCTTGGTACATCCCTGAGAGCTGATAGACATGTCAACAAAACGACTGTCCCTTAATGAGCTGCAGCTTGTCAGAACTGTTTAGGGCTTCATGCTAGGCACAAGCTACTGTCATGACAGCTTCAGTTATTATGGCAATGAGTAGGATGTCTACAAAAGAGTCTATAGAAAAGAATGACCCTGGTTTTGATATCACATAGTTCACAATTATCAGCTATATATACACTATGTGATAGATTAATAATAGATTCCAAAGCTTTGAGACAATTTACTGATGAACTAGCTTTTCAGTCACAAAGAACATATAAAATATTTTCTCTAATCTCTTTAGCTGCTTTTTAGTAAATGCAGAAAACAAAACCCACAAAACAAAACAGGACAAATCAAAATCTCACGGAAAATATGAGCTAGTAATTGCTTGTAATTTTTCTTTGTGGGAAACTCACAGCATTGTACCTTTCCGTAGTGAGATAATTTCCATCTCAATTATATTTTTTTAAACTTTCATATTACCTATTGCTTGTACTGAAAATCTACTAGAAATTACAAACAATTTAAATGCCATATGCATGGCCTTAATGCAACACTTTTTTCTAAAAAAATATTATGCAAATCTACACAGAATTTACTCTGGTTCGTGGTCAATTTGCATCAACATTTTTGCAATTTTTGTGGACACATCTGTCACTGTGTTGTTTACATTAGTGCACATCCCACTCTAAAATGTAAGCGGCTTTGGTGGCGTGGGATAATGTCATACCTGCTTATTTCTGGCAACAGGTTTCGCATATTTTGAGTAATAAGGGAAATATTAGAAATCTGTATTGATTTGCAGAGCGGCCTACAATTTCACGTAGAGAACTGTTCAATTCTCAGTTGGGAAACATACTCCGAATCAACAAAACCTGAACTAAGTTAACTCAAACTAGAAGCTAATTATGAAAATCAAGATCGACTTTATACATATTTTTAAAATGTAGATTTATAATTTTCATTCTTAGATGCTACATTCAATTAACAAACATTAAGAGTCACTGTATATTTCATTTGCTTTAAATATTTCCCTGTGCAGCATCAGTGATTAAGCTGTGTCCCTAATAATCACAGATGGAAGTCAGCACCCTGTAGCTACCAACAGCCACATTTAATCAGTTAATAACTGTGGATTAAACTTAATTCAGATTAATTTGTATTAGTATAGAATTTGTAACTCAATTGCTTTCATATTAATTTACATGTTGTCTAGACATGACATCATATTGACTCTTTGTTTGGCCCAAACACTAATTATGAACCATGTAGCTAATGGATGCAAAACTTGCAGTTTAAAAGCAAAACAGAATTTCTGTCTATGCCATACTGAGGTTAGTTCAATATCACAGTTTAGAATGGCAGGCTGAGCATTGCCTAGGAATGGCAGTTCTTCATTTGCACTTCAACCTTCTTAGCAAAGTATTTTGTTTGAAAACTAAGAATGTTGCTACTGAAAAATGAAATTACTTTCCTCCATCAAAAATTGTAACCTCAATTTTTTCTGGGAAAAGCTCAAAGAGGAAAATGAGGCATTTAAAAAATGAAGCCAAGCAAAACCAAGCCAAGCCAAGAGCCAACCCAACCCAACCCAACAAAACGGAGCAAAGGAAAAAATCAAAACCACCCCCTCAATAAAACACACATCAGAAGAAGGGGAAAAAACCCTCACCTGCTAACATTAATAACTGTTGTGGTACAAACTGGACTGAACCACTGCCAAGGTTTTTTATCATTTATAATTGCATCTGTTCTGGGGTCCCTTCCATATGAACCTGAGATCAGTTATCATCTCTTGCCATAGTACTCAACTGGTTAACTTTCAAAGCATATTTTCAGGTAAGAGAAAAGTAGTAAAAAAAATCCTTGGAATTAATTAGCATGATATTTAATTTGCAATTATTTTTGTTTTAACTAGATTATGTGTATATATATACACATTTATAAGGTTCAGGTTAACCTGAGATAAATTTTACAGACAGTGTATTCATAATTATTTTTATGCTCATATGTAAAATAGCTCTTTTTAAAATTATGAAAAGAAGAGGGAATCATTCATTTATTACCTTATTATCATTAGTGATAACGGGAATAGTTAAACCAATTAAAATAAAAAAAGAAAAAAAAAAGACAAAAGGTGATTTATATTACTTTGAACATGTGACTTTAAATTTTAGTTTTTCTGCAGTACCTTTGTAAAAACTACCCTGGATTAATGCTTGAAACAAGCAGCAGAAAAGAACTCAGGTTAAGAGGCTGAGTTTAACTCCAAGCTGAAACTTTGCTATTCCCATCAACCCATTTAGTTCAATGGTGGTCAACAAAGGTAATAACTGAGCAACAAAATAAGGCCAAACACATTTTAAGTTGTTTCTTGATTTTTTTAAATTATTTTTTAATCTGAATATTCTCCATATGAATATTCTGAATGTTCTCCATCTAGTTTACATTATTTGAACAAAGGAAAAAAAAACATGGTTTGAAATAGCTGCGGTAGATGTAAGCAACTATAGGAAAATCTATGACTGCGGCATGTTTTTTGACCTGCTGTATAAATAATGTTTGGCTCGCTGATCCGCGGGGTCGCAGTGTCACCTAGTGGCCTGTGCTCCTTTTCCAGGCTGGGGAATGCGGGTGGGAAGCAGGGACAGAGCTCTCCGTCCGCACGGGCAGATGCGCCAAGCAGGTGCAAGATTACAGAGCTGAGTTTAGACACTAGAAAAATATACTGTACCTCTCTTTTAGATATCATGAAAAAATATTTTAAAAAATGTATAAAACGTAATTTATAAAATGAAATAATTATTTTAATCTAAAATGCTTTTATTAGCTATGAACCTCAAGAAATAGAAACTTTTTAGTACAGATGAGTGAAAATGCTTGAATCTTCTTTCTTCATATCATAAATGAGCTAGGTTTCAATTAAGATTTTGTAAATTCATAATGATTCACTGAAAAGTTCTACAAAAGGTGAAAGAAAATACTGGAATTCAAAATTATTTCAATGAATATCCATATTCAAGGCCAATGTTAAACAATTTTAAAAAGTCAAAAAAACAAAAAAAAAAACCAAAAAAAAAACCCACAAAAAAACCCGGCAGGAACGAAGAAGATGGCCTCTGTAAAATTAAGACCAGCAAAATTAGACTGACACTTTGGCACACTGGCTTTTTCCTTTTTTTTTTTTTTTTTTTTTTTTTTGTAAACAAAACTGTCTATCATCACTCCATTCAATGCACTCTTATATTTCTAAAAAAGTATCATACTTCCCACCTCCCACTCCCAATTTTTAAACTAAAAACCTCAATCACCTGGAACAAAACCAGCCAGAAATTTTTAGGCCTATAGAGAAGACAGATATTGGAAATCATCATGTTCCATACATTTCTGCAGACTATAAATGCCAATTTCCCCTCATATTAAGAGCTCATTAAGTTTTTTAAAGAGGTTATTTACAACTAACAGAGCATATTGATATTGAACTTGAACTCTACAAAACAATTACTAAACCAACACGACTAAAAGGTCTTGATGTGTCCAGCTACGATCTTGGTAAGTTTACTAAATGCTTCAGCAGTCTCAATAGATTCAGAAGTACAATAATGTTAGAACCCTGCTTAGGGTAACGTCCTGCTCTTTCTTGTATATAGGCAAAACAACTGGAGAATAAGCGGTTTCTACATGATTAATTAAATCTGAAAAATATGTCCAGATGCTACTGAACTATTCTGGAAATATAATTTATTTACTGTCTTTACTTCTGCCTTTTATATGGATTATATTAAATATCTCTCTTTGCAGTCATCTACTCTAAGCATCTGCTAATGGTTTAGTACAAATACAATTATTTATATTAAAATAGGTGTATTTCTTAAACAACTTTATAAATTGAAGGTATGGGGATAATCTCTAGCTTGACATTGACATAATTTCTTGGAAATATGTATTTTTTTATATTTCCATGTCTTCATAAAAACCTGAAACATAAAATTAATTAATATGCTCCCAATTTCCCTCCAATCTTGTTGCTACAGGTAGTGGCAGTGACCAAGATATGGTAAGCCATACCCACCCATACCCAGGCTGAGGACAGAAAACACACCCTGTACTAGCCAAAAGAAGCAGTAAATCAAAGGGCAAAGCCAAGAACATCTTGTAATGTAGTAGGATTATGCTTGGAAGCCCATGAATCACACTCGAAGCCGTATGATAGGAGGGACCACAAAGGATCCAAACTGAATATGGTGGACACTGGAATTTTTTGAATTCTCTCCAATGAAATCTTTAAAAAACCAAAGCCTTAAAAAGACCAGAGCTTTGATAATTTGCTTTAGTCAAAAGCAACTGGCAAGATCTTCACACAGATAACACCAATCAGATTCACAACACCACAAAAAGCCTCCTGGGAAGCTGACTGTGGGGACAGCTATCTTGACTCTCCAAGGAATGTCTGAGATTGCAACATCTTGACTTGTCAATAAGGAATGTCTGAGGTGACAGTGTCTGACCGTAAATATCTTGTAAAAAAATTTTGAAGAGCTATGGCAGTAGAAGTCGTCTCTGCGAAATGTAAATCTTTATTGTAACTTCTGATGAGATGTAAAGGCTTTATTTGTTTCTCATCATTCCAGTCTACATATCTTGGCAATATAGTCCCTTTCAGTCTGCAGCACCACGTTCCTCAGCTGGAGAAAGCTGAAAAGCTGATGGTGAACAAAAAAAAACCCCACAGGCACTCATTTTGAAATAACACAGAAGAAGTTTGTTCTTGGAGGCAGCATGATATATCTTCTCACTATAAAGCTATACAGACTGCCCATGATACAAAGACTTGCAGAAGTTTGCTATAGGAGGATTGCTTGTTACCCTTCTTCACTGGTTTGCCAATTTTTTTCACACTATGCCAAAGGCAGTTAAAACATTGAGTGGATGTCCAAACTTACCTGATATTGGCACGAAGCTGAAACTCCACCAAGGCTTCTAACTGCATCTTAGGAACTCTGTCTCTGGTGTGGGAAGGCTGTCACTAATGCATTTCTGGACATACTGCCTTTGAGAGAAGATGAACACAAAGGAAGAGGCAGCCTACAAATTAAGCTTTGGAAGGAGCCCTACAATTTGAGCTTTGCAGGTTCCCAGCACACAGGTTATATGACACACAAGCTGTCACAGGGACTCTTCTGGGGCAAAGCAAACCTGATTGCAGCCAAGCACATTGTGCTGCCCAAAGCTCAGATATCCTCCTTTAAAGACAGAAGCACAGATGTGAAAACTGTTGGCAGGAAAGTTATTTCTTCCCTGCAGAAACACCTACAGGTAAATCCATGTCTTGATGGATCTGCAGAGCTTCTGCCAGCCTCAGACCGTGCAGTGAAAACCATAAAGAAACAGAACCTCGACCGTGATGGAGAATTTCTGCACTGAGATACAGCCACTGTCTCACTAAGGATGGGTGCCATTGGATTGCTTTCCTGAGCTCTTCATCCACCTAACTGCAGGGGAATTGTGCATACAATACCTGAGTTCTGCCTGTTCCAAGAGAATAGTGCATACTCAAACAAACAAACATTAAAAAGTGACTGCTTAGGTCCCCATGACAATTGTTACATTTAGTAACTGCACTCTTCTCAGGTATCTTTACTTGCTAGCACTTGGAAAGTCCCCTGTTGTTTAACATTGCTAAATCCTCGTTTGGTTTCCAATCTCTCACAAAAAATCTGACATTTTCTTTTTCAGATCAGGGACTAGTTGGAAGGTCTCATCTGACACAGGCCTAACTAAATGTGTAGAATTTAGTCTTCAAAATGAGAATATGAGGGGGTTTGGGTTTGCGTATCAGGATTTGTGGGTTTTGTTTGTTTGTTTTCCCTTTGGAACATGAAGTCACATCATATTTTTATTTATATTTCTTTAATATCTTTTGAGAAACATTGCTCTGATTTCCTTTTTCAGACAAGTGATCTGAATTTGATTGCAGCTTCAGCTGCAATATAGTTACTTGAATGTCCAGAGATATGAAATTCAGGTGGTGTTTTACATTTTCTAACTGATTAATGGAGTCCTATTCACCATCCACAAGCTATTCTGATGTAGATGCTTCTAGTACATGCTCTCAAAATTTTGCTGTGTAAAAAACACCATTATAAACATAATCAAAAAATCTGAATATGGTGATTTCCACTCCTAAATCACCCCAACAATTAAACCAAAAACCTTCTAGTGCTCTTTCTCTTGCTCAGGGTCCACAAATATGTTTCACTTCATAGCAGAGGTTAAAGAGTTTCTCTTGGAGGATACTCAGCAATCCAAGCGAGATGGCCTTTGTCCAAATAAACAGAGGTCTGAAACCCTGCTCAGAATTACAGTAAATCTGCACTTTGGCCTCCCACCTCATCTCTATTTCACTGAATTTTTTCAGAGTACTGCTTAAATAGTAGAAGTCATTTACATTTATATATTTATGGTACTTATTTTTTCATAATCTTTTCCCTCTTCATTCTCCTCTCTACAGAAAATATTCCCTTAAAACTTTCCATCAGCAAACAAGTCTTTACACTGTTTAGCATGTTATTTATCTTGTCCTGTAGAACTTCTCTTCTTATGTGAGGCTCCTATGTGTGCAGTAAAAATAAACTCCAAAATATTTTATATATTTATTTGAAACACAATATGCACACATTTACAGACATATAGATACAGAAACATACATTTTTGCTATGAAATTTTCATGGTTGCATCTTAAATAAAAAATGCATTAAAATATCCTCAAATTAACATTTTGAATTGGTGGCAATTAAATCATTTTCACAACAGGGCAAAATGCAACTCACCAACAAGGGAAGAGTTGCCCCAATATTTAGGACTATTTTTTGTTTTGTTATAAAAAGAGTGTATAGCTACCATAACATTTTTTTAAACTGTAAAATATGTATTTTTTTAATATATGTGCATAATACACATATGATATGTTTTATCTATTGTACAATTTTTTCTAAAGAAGCCGCATAGGCAGCTACGATTTTAACTCTGTGCAAAAAAGTGCACTTTTCACTTTCTACTCTGATATTGCAGAAATGCATTTCAGGGAGACTAACCTGTATTTATGTTCCTGACTTTGTCCAGCCAAACATCCTGCTTTTAAATTCAATATATGATGAGCCTAACCAAAGAAATCCCATAGGATTTACATGTGATAGTAGATTAGTACTTTGGCTGATTTTCAAACAAATGAATAAGAAGACTGAATGAAGCTTTGCTTTACAGTTCTGGGAAGGGGGGTTGGAAAGCAATGGGGAGGGAGGGGGAGGAAAGACCACAGACTCTGTGTTTGGAATTCCTTTTTCACCACCAAGTATAGCAACAGGGGAAAAGACTTTAATGCCTTTCAGCACAAACTGGCAGGTATGGGAGACAGAGGATCCTTTTGCTCACAACTTGCACAGTAAGATATCTGTTATCTCTTTCCCATAGCTGTCAATGTCAACTTTGATCATTAATAAATTTTCTCGGTAGGGAAATAATCTAGTCTCATTCCTTAAAACTTTGTGCTTACACTGTGCATATTTTTCTAATACTGTCTCAATATACTAGCCCAGCTTCATTGTGTTTAATAAAGTACATTAATTAAATCAGCTCTTCTTCTGACAGAATGTTAATCAATCACAAGCCATTCACATTTCCTTTTCTCATATAATTTACTGAAGCAGAATTTCTAAAGAGTTTTCATCTACTTTGAAATCATGACTAAAATATTTCACTTACAGGAGCATTCTGCTATTGGTTTGTTGATGTATCTTCAAGGATATTCTGGGTTAGATTAAATGTTAATACTGAAAACATACATGTCAAAACAGAGACAGAAATGACCCTGGATTAATTCACATTATAAGAAGCATAATCTGGTATAATTAAAGCTGTCTAATGCTTCCCATTTAAACATTATTTACATATCTTGATCAGACTTCAGGTTTTTGGGTTAAAACTGTCTGTGCTGAGCATCTGCATTAGGCTGACTGCTTCTCAGTGTCTGCAAGACCACATCAGTCATTTCTCAAAAAATTAGGAAATGGTTCCTCTAGTTTAGACAATTTTAGTTGTGTTTTGAAACAAAAGTAGACATATGCTTTGGAAAAGACTCAACTATCCTTCAGAGAGTCACAGGAGCATAAGTCTAGCACTCTAGAAATTTTTTATCTCTATTAAACAGATAAAAATATGAAATTATCTTCCTCAAAATTTTATCTCCTAGTTGGAGTCCAACCCAGTGATGTGCAATTGAAATCTTTCATGTAAGAAATTAGGAAAAGTGTGCCTTCCTTGCTGGTGGTACACTGTACTGAGGAAGACTTCATCAGTTCCATGGTGAGTGGCACTTCCCATCTCAACACAGGGTTTTGCACTGAAAAATGTTATTCTTACAAGTCGTCAGTAATGGCAAAAATTTCTTCTATTTTCTTGATAGAAAACACATTTCTTGAAGTGACGAATTTTTAGGGATCACTCTTCAGAAGACTGATCATATCTCAAGACCACAGGTATGATTTACACTACATAAAGGTAAATCACAAATGCTGAAATATGTGTCATTTAATGTAGCAGAAAATTCTGTCATAAATAAAAATTTTAAAAAAGGAAGGAAGGAACTTAGCAATTCAAAATACTCCATGTGACAGTAGCTTGACAAAGTAACTACTACTACATTGAACTGATACCAGGAGATTCAAAGCATGCAATGAAAGCACAAAAATATTAGTAAAACAGTAAAATGAGGGATGTAATACTTTTTAATGCAGCATTAACACCGGAATATACTCACATCTGAACTTTCTTCTACTAAAGAGTGCCAATAGAAGCTTGCAAAAGTTAAGGGAGGTTAACATGTTACACTGCAATAAAATGTAACTGCAGAAAAATATTGATAAAAGAGATGTGAGGAAAAGATATCAAGATCAAGTACCACGAAATATGATGGTGAACTGGTCAATTGAGCAGATTTTGCCTTAGAAGCTCTTGCCACAATGGATTTTAAAACTTGAAAATCCTGAGGTGCTGTCAAACAACCAGACTGTTGTTTATCTATTGTCAAAAAAAGGCTCTTCCAAACAAAAATCTTAGAGGTTCTCTGAGCACTAGTTCTCCAATGCAGAAGTAATTTTCACAGTGAACTCCAGTTTATTAAACAAAAATTTCTGGTCTCTTTTACCTTATGTTGTAGAACAACTTGGTGTTCTTGCCAACTGACATTTTCTTTACAGATACTGCCAAAGAAAGTAATAGACAAAATACTGATTTTCAAGAAGCTAAAGTATCAAATGGCTCTGCAAATCCATTTACTATGAAGTTATCTAATTATGTTCTGCTAGGCTTAATTTTTCTGTCCTAGGAATGTTAGGTTGGGGCTCATTAATTTTACAGTAACTGTTCATTTACAACACCCCAAACAAATAAGCATTGGGGTGAGGGGTGTTTGTATGCTCAGGAAGCTGGAGGCTTAAACTTAGAATCATCCCAAAAAATGATAGGTTGACAGAAGAAATTCAATTTAGGTATCAATGGGTTAATGCAGCCTCTAACAAGAAAGTCACTAAAGCTCCATCAGATGTGCTCAAAGAGATGGTAGATGTTACGTGAGGAAACTTAATGCATAGGTTGAGTCTTGTACCAAATGACCCAGAAGCTCCCTCCAACTATAAGCTCTATGAACTGTGAAAATTGTAATAAGTGGTGGCACTTGTGGAATTCCTTCCTGCCATGAAGGATAAATTATTATATAAAGGCTGTCACACACGATACATCATCTACAAATTTTTTTAGTTCCTACTGCAGCTGCCATTTGGGAAAAAACCCCACCAAATCAACAAAGAACACCTCCCATAAAATACATGAAAAAAACATAGAACTACTTGGCATAATAGAAATGCATTCTGAGGCTATCTACAAGTACCATTTGTCTTTGTCATATTTGCCATTGGTGAACATCCATAGGACACCAAAACTCGTGAAAGAAAAGCCATTCTATAGTTAACTGGAAAAGTAAACAATCCAGGCAAGATTTGCTTCATTCTGCTTACTAAAATGCAATAAAAAGAGGAGTGAGTTAACACTAAGATTTTTTATCTATTTCTGCTAACTGAAAACTCCTTTACAAAAGTGAAGGAGATGGTATAATCTAGATGACAAGTCCTTGAATTCAGCAACATTTTAAAAAAGCCAACACATTTATCATGTATTTTCTAACAGTCTTCAAAAATTGAACAGAATTCAGAGGCTGCATCCACTAATGTTTCAGATCACTCATTCACAGTTTTCCCATTCAGCCCCACATCAACCCCATATCATTCTATTTTGCAGGAAGACTACAACAAAAGACAAATATTTAATAAGTCTTCAATATTTTCTCAGTTAAATATTATCGTAATTAAAGAAAGAACAAAGATTGCATACTTGACACCTAAGTAAGATTTCTTAGGAGTTGTAGTGAAATGAAAATTCCTACCTGAGCTTTACACTGTTATTGCAACTCCTGATTACATATGCTCACATCATAGCAACAGAGCATTCATTTCAGTCATTCTTTCTGTAATGTAATTTTCCAAATTCATTAAGAATGAGATACTGCATAGCTGATGTCTGACAAAAGGTCAGAGTTGTTGTAGTAGAGAGAAGCAACAAAGTTTGTAATGGTTTGTCAGCATTCAATAAAATATGATTTATCTATTGCTTAATTATGATCGATTTTATCTCTCATTAAATTACATTAATAGCATAGAAAATATTCTTTTAAATATGCTTTGTCTTCACAAACTCCTTCAGCAGCAGAAATTTACAAGAGTGTCAACAATTTAATCTCTACATGGACACATTGTCAACATTTTATATAATATATAATAATTGTATTTATTATGTATTGTATAAAATGTAATATGATATGCATATATGCATCTATGGTTTTGTTAAAATTAGCAATTAAGTTTTCCTTTTAGAGGAAAGGAAGATGTTCTTAAAGTTATGGTCAGAATCATTCTAATTACTGTCCATAATTGTTGGGTATTTTGTACAGCATATACTATGGATGAATGATAGGAAAATATGACTTACTGATATTTGTTCTTTACTTTTCTGGACAGTTGATTTTTTTATAACGTTTACAATTTCCTGTAACTAAAAAAATATCATTTTGCATTGTGAAAAAGTAAAAAATTAGTATGATATTCTGTTTTTAAACTGACAGATTTTAATCTATTTCTTTATGCTCACAAAAGTAGTATGAGAGAGCATACACTGTCTTCTTTAGTTATTAAAGAAAACAGCACAGCTCAACCTTTTCTGATGACTGAAAAAGAAAGACTTAAGGCAAAATAATGTAGTTAAAGCTCAAGTTTAGCTTTAATATTGTGCTGCCATCACTGGGCACCATATTGTCAATGCTGTCATAAATTTAGTATCTGAAGGTCATTATGCAAAAACAAAATTTCACTGAGAACCAAATTTCAGTCATTTTAAAATTACTGTTAAGCATTTTTAATACTGTTTGGTGTATCTGTAAGAGTTATTAAATAAGATATGTAAGGAAATTATTTTATTTTGATTGGTAGTAGTTCAAAGTAGTATTAATGAAAAATCCACAGAAGTATCAGTGTTTCTATTTTTGAATAAGTACTTATAAAATGCTCCATCCAGGCAGTAAAACCATAGCAATGAAAGGATATTATCTGGAATTTTACCATTTGTATCAAAAATGCAGTTGGTAAGCCATCACCAGGTGTCTTTATTTCACTTCATTTCATTCATTCATGCTTTGTCACTGTTTCTCGTGAATTTAATTGAGGTTTTGTCCTTTTTCTCTACTCCCTCTACTCAAAATAACCAATTTCTTCATTATCTCTTGCTTTCTGAATCTTTCTTCTCTTGTTCTCTCACTCTTTATGTCCCTCTTGTTTCATATCTCTGTAAAGCACACACAAATACCCACACAGACATTTCAGGAGTGTTGTCACAATTTGCCACATTTACTATATTGAGAGTACAAGCACTCATTGTAAGTAATTTTAAATGGAATTTCTTCTTGAAAGAATATAATTCAAACATGCTTTGACTATAATTGTGAGCCAGTGGGCAAGAAATTTTCATAATTTATTCTATAGTGCCATCATATGGTATATATTTCTCCCTATTAACTACTGTACCTAGCAGGAAATACCAAGCCCCTTTTTTCATCACTAATTATGTAACTCACTACTCTATATGTGAACCATGCTTTGATTTATACAAGTTATATATTTTTTCCTCTGTATAATATGACCCAATCTCCCTCTTAGACTTCTAGTAGTACATAACAAAAAAGCCTTCATGACAGCAAAATTATATCCTGGGTTTACAGCTTCTATCATATCACTTAGCAACTAGTAATGTTCAAAAAGGAGTTTTTCCCTATAAACCATCTTGGACTCCATAATCAAAAACACCAGTTGATTTTACCCACTGTTTATCTGTTGGTGGTCAATACATCTGTATACTTATTGTCATACTGCAGCACGGAAGACTCTGCAAAAAACAAGCATGCCAGGTGGACAATAATAGAGCAGAAGAGATGAATAAAGCAACAAAAAAAATTACCAGATAAAGCTCTTTTTCTAACAGTATCAAATGAGTATTGCACTGTCAGTCATCCACAGCATTCAGTCATCTTTCCAGGACTGCTTATCTGCAGGAAAGCAGGATTAAAGTCTTAACATGTAGTAGAATCCATACAAAATGCATTATTTAGTTGAAGCAAAGTATGCCAGTATTTCACATAGTTAAATTAAAATTTGTCATTTGAAAATGAATGCAATACTGAAGCAGACAATTCAGCAGAGAATGGTGGACTAGCCTTACTCTGTGACATGAAGAATTTTAATGGCACAAGGACCGTTTAAATTTGTCTAAACAATCTTCATGAAATTGATGTTTTAAATAATTATTTTAAGTATTTTTTTCTTAAGTTATTACATTCTCTGGATCTCTACCAACTTCTTTGTGCTTCTTAAAGTATATTTTAGGCTTCAGAGAAAGTTTGCTGTTTATCCCTTGCTAGCTATTCAGTGGGAGCTGTGACCTGCAGAAGACCTGGGCAATCTGCAGTCCATCAATGTAACCCACCTTCCTCTTCCTCAGGTTTCTCTCTGAGGAATAATCTTCTCTTCTGGCTATTTAGTTGGCCAGATGAGATACTACAGTTACACACAGACTACTCTCAGGTTTTGGTTTTCTTGTTTTTCTTTCCTTATATGTGTCAGGAACATTCTTTAACGCAGAAGTTTATGTTTTGAAATTCTATGTTGCTTAGATGATTTATATATGTGGAAGTAAAAAAGCAAGCAAACAAACAAAAGCCCAAAAAACCCCAAAAAACAATGATACATATTATGTGGTTGCTAAATTTTATTTGAAAAAAAATAGACTTTTGGCCACAAATTCATATGAGCCTATTTGAACACTGAATATTTGAAAATCAACTTTTCATTCAAAATAGAATATTTTATATATTCCTATATTATAGTTAGATAGAATAGCTTATATATTGCTATATAATATACTGCTGAAAGGATGAAATATATTGCAGTTACCATTACTACCCTTATTTTAGGTATACTTAAGATACAGAGCAAGGACACCAGTATATTGTGCCAAGCTTCCATTTTCATTTAGATTAAAAATTAAAAAGAACAGCACTTCCTAGCTCTACAAATATAAATTGGCAGTTTTATAAGTGCAAGTTGTCTAAATTTTGAAACTTGCACAAACAGGAATTTCTGGCTGTAAATCCATGTTATCAGTGATTCTTGGAACCTGGTTAAGAAATTCAGTTTGTACTTATGTGCTCACTGAGTGCAATCCACCTGGGTTGGATTCATTAGTGCTATAATTAGATAAGTTTTATTCCTTCTCACCTCTTACTGAAGTCTGAATAAACTTTCAGAGTCATTTGAACCCTGTATACTTTCGGCCCAAAGACTATGAATTTGAGTCATTACAGAATTACAAATATCTTTAAATAAACACAGTTATCTCTGCCTTTATTTAATTCTCTGTCAGAATCTTGGCTGATTGTCAATTGTAACATAAACATATAAAGTTAACTTTTGTTTCTCACTGATAGTGCTAAAATATAATCAATATAATTTTTAGATATCTGATAAAAGTATTTTCTCCCAGGCAGATTATTTTTTTACAGGCTTCAGCCTGAAGCAGATTTTTCATGGCAGATTTCTCAAAACAGAAATTTCTAAGAGAACTGCTGACACAACCTTCACTTCTACATAGTAGTGTGAACTTGCCACTGTAATAATTAAGCAATTAGGCATGACAGAGAGTGTGAGTTTCCTAAGATAATCACACCCCTGGGGTATTAGAAGTCATGATCCAGAGATAAGTGGTTTTAATCCCCCAAGGGTGTGATTATCTTATGATAACCACACCTCCTGGAGGAGATTTATAAGGAGATATATAAAAATCTTCAGTGTAAAGCAAAAAGTGCTGGTATTGCAAGAGCAGGAAAAAATCTGGATTTAGAGAGTGCTATGTGGCTTTCTTAAATTAAGGAATGTTGTGTTGTAATACACAACAGCAATTCATAAAATTACCAACAGTCCAACCTATTTTAGTGGAGATTATATCTAAGAATCTGGGATGGGGCAACCATAGATATACATACAGACTGGGGAATTGTCACAGCCTGAGGTGTCTCCTTAGACCTGAGATCACCTCTGCAGGACATGCAGGTGGTCTGGACCCCAGCTCTTTCCCATGCCCGCTGATGAAAGACTGCAGGAGGCTGTTCTTAGAGGTTTTCATGGTTGTTTATTGTTTCTTATCTCAGGAATGCTTTGTCCAGTGAACAGCTGTCTACTCGCCATACGTCCAAGGTAGAATCTGCCTGGTAGAGGCAGGACTTATATCGTCTAAACTACATACTATGTATTTACCAATGACTCCCAATACAATACAATCTTGTAACATGGTCCAGCTCTGTCCCCATCCAATCTAAAAGTGCCAGCATGTCACCCAGCATGGATGACACAGAGAAGAAGGAGGAAGAGGTATCCACATCCCAAATTCTCCATCTTGGCCACGTGTCCCTTATCACAAACATTCTAGAAATCTGCTAATTCTACATTTTAACAGTCTAATTTACAATCTACTTATTTTTGCAGCTTGCATTTCTTCTCTCGATGTTGATAAATTGTTCCAAGGAGCTAAATCCAGCCCCTGAGACACCTGGGTCTCATTTGAGGGTCTTTGGGCACCCTGCCGGGGGGGTCTTGAGGCTCCCACGGAAGTTAGAGGAATACTCTGGATTCCCACAAGGAATGGGAAGTTGAAAGGTAGTGTCATGGAAAAAGGCCTGGGGATTCAATGGCAATTGAATTCAGTGGCAATTTCAACATAAGCCAATAGTGCCCTGGCAGCCAGGAGGGCCAACCCTGTCCTGGGGAGCATCAGGCACAGCATCACAGCCAGGCAAGAGAGGGGATTGACCTGCTCTGCTCTGAGCTGGGCCAGCCTCACCTCCAGTGCTGGGGACAGCTCTGGGTGCCACAATATAAGACATGCAATTATTTGAGAATGTCCAAAAGACTGTCATGAAGACAGTGAAGGCCCTTGTGGGGAAGCCATATGAAGAGGGCACTTGTTTTGTTCATCCTGGAGAAAACAAGTCTGAGGGGAGACTTAATCACAGTCTAGAACCTCCTTGTGAGGGGAAGAGGAAGGGCACATCCTGATCTCTTGCTCTGTGGTGAGCACTGACAGAACCCATGGGAATGGCCTGAAGTTGTGTCAGGAGAGGTTTAGGTTGGATATTAGGAAATGGTTCTGCTTGTGTTTGGGCACTGAAGTGGTGCCACCACAAAATCTGACAGGGTTAAAAGTCTTCCCCTGAAATGGCATTCAACATTTGAGAACATTGATGTTTGGTTAATCAAATCCAGAAATTTTGGAAATTACTTCTACACAGTTCCAAACGTGCTTGTACTGACTAATATATGTAAGTTCTTTGACTTACAGGAGTCTTGTGCACTCAGATCTTGATGGCACCTGCACTGCATTACGCGTTGATGTTTCCTCTGTTTTACATTACACTTCTTCACAACAAAATATTATGTCTAGTTATTCCACCATTACTTCAAGATAATGAAAACCTCCTACATTCACAATCAGCTATACGTATCATTAAAGTATTGAAATTCCAAAGCCTGAGAAAAATTAACTGAAAAGTTGTTCCACCACAGTAATTTGATACAAACAAAAGTCTCATGCAAGGGAGATTTTTATATTTGTAGCTATTCTGTTTGCTGTCATGTATTTATTGGAGAGGTCAATACTGGTAGAAGACTGGACTGCAGTGATTTTGCCTTGGTGAATTTCATTATCTCAAGGGATATAGGCCAAGCAAAAAGTAAAGTCAAGACCTTAAGCCTTGGAAAAGCAGCATTATAAAGGAACAGAAGCGATCTGTCAGATATTTGATGACATTTTTCTAAGAACACAATAGCTTTGCAAGAAATCAGGCACAGACAATTGGAGACCAGCATAGATAAACAAAGATCTTTTGGTTAAGTTGAAACAAAAGACAAAAAAGGATAAGTACTAGAAGCAGAGACACATATTCTTGGAAAATTATGAGGATGTGGGTAGGGAGTGTAGCCGTGAGACTGGGAAAGCTAAGGGACAAATCTAACTAAATTCGTAAATAAATTTGTCAGGGGATGTGAAAAATAGTAAGTGTTTCATACAGGTACATTAATCAAAAAAGGATGACAAAATAAATTGTACCCCCATAAGAAAGAGGATCTGATGACAGTTGACATGGGGAAAACTGAAGTACTCAACAACACTTTTTTCATTTTTCACTGGAAATTGCTCTTATCTCTCTTCAGACCTTCAATCTCAGGGCAGAGTCTGGAGTAAAGAAGTTCAGTCCCTGTCATCATAGGAGAAAATTAGCTTTAAGTAACCTGATCTGATCCACTGATAAAATTATCACTGATGAGATAAAGACAGTTTAATACGTAAAGCAAAAGCCACAAGTACAAGCAAAGCAAAGCAAATGAAGAAATTAATTATCTCATGAGCAGGCAGGTGTTCAGGAAAGCAGGGCTCCATCATGCATAATAGTGACTTCAGAAGGTAACATCTTCACTCTGAACATCCTTCTCCAAACATTCTTCTTCACAGATTTTCATTCATGACCATCATGTGGTCAGACACAATATCCCTTGGGTCATTTGGGGTCACCTGGCAGTGCTGTGTCTGTTCCCAAAAGCTTTGTACCGCCCCAGCCTCATCACTATCCTATGGATAGGAAACAGAACATCCCTGAACTATCAAGATTGTTTTCATCACAAATACAAAACTAAGATCTATCCTAGATACTGTGAAGAAAATTAACTCTATTCCAGCTCACACTGGACATCATTATGCAATATGGAGGAAGAAAGTGCAAAGCAAACTGGCCATTTTCCCAAGTCATTACAAAGTTCATCAGAGTTCTGAAGCCATTTAATACCAGTTTATCCTGTTCACTTTTTTTGCTGTCAACATTATGTCCACTTATGTTCTTGCTGAGTTAGAATACAAGATTCATTATGGGATCCAGAATTGAAACAGCAGAACTGAAAACTGTAATACATTTCTGTGGTTCTTGTGATTTGGTTTTCAGTGGCATTAAAAATACAAGGATTTCTTTATTTGTAGAGTTTAGACAAATATATAGCATAGCACAATTTCTGATAGAATGACTCTTACTTACCACTTCATACAAAAAAAATTAGTATATCTGGACATTACCAACTATTTGGGGATCCATAGCTCTGCATTTTTTTTTTTATGTAGCCTTGGTAGCTCACATGCATTCTATAAACCTCAGGGTTTGGAAAATTTGAATGGAATGGAATTGGAACTACCTCTTCATCTACATCTAAGAATTTCCAATTACCATACAACTCCATTATGTACTCCTTTATGCAGTAGGAGAGCACAGAAAAAAAAAAAAAAAAAAAAAAAAAAAAAAAAAAAAAAAAAAAAAGAGAAACTAGGATTCCTTTTTAATTGTGTACAAAAAATGAAATATCTATCTCAAGTTGATTAGGTCTTAGGCAAAGATCTGTAGTCATTATAATTATTCTTTGTTAATGGACTGATAACAACATTTTACTGTTATTTGTAGACAGGCTAAATTTTCTGTGCTGTGGGATATTTTTAACTCTCTTATTATACCATGTGTTACACTGCAATTTCCTTTGCATCACTTTGCAAAACTTGTACAGAACAACTCACCAAAGCCACTGCAAAGAAGGGAAAAGGCGACAAGCTAAGTGATGATAAAATGAACTCTTAATCAAATTTCATTGCAGGTATAGCTTTAGACCTATAGAATCAATGCAACTTGGCAGTCAGTCAGCATTTTTATAGAAAAGCAGACATAGTTTAGTAGAAAGGCAAGAATTATATTCATGTTAGTAATTAAACAGCCTTCCAGGGTTCTGAAGTGATCAAAATAGTGGTAAAGGAAATATTTTAGGAAATAACAGTAAAACTTTTCATAATTTTTCATCCGTATTTTCTGGGAAGCTGAAAAATTATTGACTAATTTGACTTATACAGAGCTTATGCTCATTTAGTTCTCTCATTTCTCACTATACATGTCACATAAGGTTTTTCCTGTTCCCAGTGAAAATGGCATCTATTTAATTAAATTTGAAGGTTTTTCTTGTGTTGTTTTTTTTGTTTGTTTTTGATTTGTTGATTTTTCATTTCTTCCTTAGAGGTGGTCAGCCAGATTTCACATTCAGGGTTTATCTAAATCTTTCTTACTTTTTGAAGTAAAACTGTTGAGTTGCATACTTTCCTAACTATCCACTCAACCAACTCCAAGCAGACATCATATTTTCTATTCCTTCTAATGCACACATCTGTATCTTATGCTTTTCTCTTAGTTATATATAGTTGTGATCCCTGTGGGAGTCCAGGGTTTTTCCCTGGCTCCTTTGGGGGTGCAAAAACCCACCTGGCAGACCCCTCAGAGACCCCTGAGTGCTGCCCAGGAGCTGCAGGGGCTGGATTTGGCTCCTTGGGAGAACCTGCCCACATTGAGAGAAGAGACACAGAAAATAATGATGAGTAGAGTGCAAATTAGAATGTTAGAACATAGATAAATAGGTTTCCTTGAATATTTATGATAAGGGACACGTGGCCAAGATGGAGAATTTGGGGGGTGGACACCTTTTCCTCCTTCTTCTCCATGTCATCCATGTTGGGTGACACGTTGGCACTCTTGGATTGGTTGGGGTCAGGGCTGGACCATTTAATAAAATTGTATTGTATTGGTAAAATTTTGTAAACATGTAATACGTAGTACTAACTATATAAGATAAGCCCTGCCTTGACCAGGCAGATTCCACCATGGATGCCAGGCTGAGCAGACCGCTGCTGGCCAGGCAAAGTGTCCCAGAGATAACAAACAATAAACTGTCCTTGGAAAAAGAGAAAACTGTCTCTGGCAGTCTCTCTTCGGCAGCTTCGGGGAAAACCAGGTTTTGAACCACCTTCGTGTCCCTCTGGGGTGATCTCGGGGCAGAGGAGGAACCCCAGACTGGGACACCTGGCGTCCCTGGGTGGGCAGTGACATCTGACGTCTCTGGATGCACCGCCGCCCACAAAGGTGGGTGCGAACCCCCAGAAGGGCAAGCTCAAGAAGACGCACAGAGATGGAGGAGACCCCCCCAGGCAGAGACATTTGGCACGGACCCTGGTGGATCCTTGTAGCCTGCAAAGGCAGGTACAGACCCCCAAAAGACAGAGCTTCAGAAGAGGCAGGCTGTTGAAGAGGATTGTGGAGGAGATTTCTGGCCTTCTGCCAAGAAAAGCCGAGTTCCAGACGCGAGTCGGAGAGAACGTGTCCCGGGAAGTCTCGCTCCTGAGCACTGCTGGTCGGTTTCAGGAACCTCCGAATCGATTTTGGACGGATTGCTTTTGGGTAAGATGGTTCAGAATCAGACACATCATAGGATTCCCACCTAGCCATGAGCAGGGGGTGGGAGGTTTACGGCTGCCTTGCTATCAGCAGGCGGAGAAAGCAATTAAAGTTCCTCAGAGACTGGGGAAGGATTCTCACCTAGCTATGAGCTGGGGGAGGGAAGTTTATGACTGCCTTGCCAGCAGCAGGTGGTTCAGCAAGGGCCTTGCCATCAGCAAGGCCAGGGAAAAAATTAAGTTAGAAATATTTCCAAGTGAGTTGCAGGACATACATTTTTGCTATTTCACCCCTTCAGAAACCCTGACCCCAGAAGGCGGGAGGGCGCTACAGGCGACTCCCCGGGCGTGGGGGACAGAGGGGAGGGGGACAGGACCACGAAAAAATGCGGGCTCGGTGCCGCAGAGATGTCCAGGGAGAGGCAACTTGCGGGGACCGGGACGCAGAAGGACAGGACCATGCGGGCGGCTCTCAGCCCAAAGGCGGAAGGGAGCGGCAGCCTTCACACTGACCAGGACAAAAACAGGAAAAAAGCGTGGATTCGGTGCATTTAGCTGCAAGGGATGTCCAGGGAGGGGCAACCTGCGGCAATGGCCGAGACGCAGGAAAGCGAGAATTGTGAAAAGAGAGAGACAGACCTGTCTCCAGCTGTCAGAAATGCTGGGGGAGGAGATGAATGCCCTGTTTCAGGGAAACCTGAGTTGTCCACATTAGAACTGGCAGATTCTAATGGGGAGAGAAATTTATGCTTTTTAAGTCAAAGGTGAAAAAATTAACAACTTTGAAGCAATTGCAGGCAGCTGCCCAGACAGAGCCGGACAGAGCAAACCCAGGCACAGCAGCGTGAAGTCACCAGCCCAGGCTCACCGAGAGAGGGGGGGAGGCACAGCCACCCTGCTCCAGAGGCTCCAGCAGCACCCCCGCTGCTCCCCTGTGCCTGCACAGACCCAGTGCTGCAGACGGGAGGGGAATGGGGGATGGAGAGAGGCCAAGAGCTGCTTTTTATCTATACTGTGGAGAACAAACAGAACAAGGGAACAGGACAAGAGAGTCAGTTTTATTTTCAGTTCTTGTATGTTAAACTAAAGGTGTTTGGTTTTGCATTTTTGTTAAAAAAATAGCTGAAACTTTAAGAATGGTAAAGGTATTTTAATAGTATTAGGTATTTTAATAATTGAAGGTATAATAAGGTATTTTGTATTTTATTTGAATACACATCATCTATATTTAGTGATTTGTTATTGGTCAGATATGAGTGGACATTTATTTAAATGTCAACATTGAGTTTTAATTTTCCTATAGTTAATTGTTTTAGAGAAGCCAGTTTATAAGTATTTGCAATATTGTCAATATAAATCAATAGATTTTGAGTTGGATTTTAAAATTTAAATTTAGTTTCTGTATTTAATTTTAAAAACACTGTAATAAGATTGTATTAATTCTATATTACAGAATGATTTTGTTTTCTGTTTCATTGTTTAATTTGAAATCTTTCAATACTTTAAGTAAGTTTTGGAAAGCCTCCAGATATGTCCTTGAATCAAATGTGTGAAGATAATCAGCTAAGTTGTGAACTTAATGTTTCTTTATTTTCCTTTTATTAATTCTCTCTTTTATTTTGGCAGGTCTTTTGTGACCTGACACTTTGATATCTTATGGTTTTGAATATTTTGCAGAATTTCAGAAAATTATTTGAGCTTCATTCTCAGAAAAAAAAATTTTAATGTTATGGTTTTCCTGAGTTGTTATCATAGAAGCACTGCAGTGTCTTGCCATGTTCAAAGTATCTTACTCTAAAGATGAATTTTAGAGAAAATGAGTTGCCAGAGGAGTTTGATTTCTTTTTGAAATGTTTAATTGTAACTTTGTTGTTAAGAGTTGTGGTTTATTTCTTTAATAAGAAGATGTCAGGGAGTTCTCTTCCAATTAGAGTTTAGGCTCTGGCCAAGCCTTGATTCTAACTGAAAGAGAAATTGTGTAAACCCAGGTGTTTTCTGCATCAAAATAATATTCCAATCGTTTGGATTGACAATTTGACTTATCAATATAACAGCTGAAGCTGACTTTGAAGTGAATTTGGTGTTCATTTTCCAGAGATGACCATCTAATTCCTCATTGAATCAAGGTTTGTCAGCTGTCTGCAGACCCTGAGGTGATGATACAGTTGTTTTTTTTTAAATTGATAATTATCTAATCTTGTAAATGTATGCCTGTTATTTAAAGTATTGTTAATTATTGTAATATGTTTACTTGCAGAAGATTGCAAACTTTGGGTTTGTTTTCTTTGTTAGATAATACTTGAAATAATAGTACAAGGGAAAATTTTCCAGTTTTGATCAAAAATATAGAGACAGAGAAAGTTGAAAAGCTTACAAAGTAAGCATTTGGGGGAAGGGTTCTGTTTCTGTCTCCACAGAGAGAGGACGGAGATGGTTGAAGCCTGCAGCAAGATTGAAACACCACAACATATAGCTTCAGTTGTCAAGGAGCAAATGACGGAAGTTCTTCAAGAACAACATGAAAAGATTTTTGCAAATTTCAAGAAGAAAAAGAATCCATCTAAAGGACAATGCTACGACTGTGGAATTTTTGGACATTTTGGGAAAAATTGTCCTCAATCCACAAAGACTTCCAAGCCACCAGAACTTTACCCTAGGTGTCGCAGAGGAAGACATCTGGCAAGTGAATGTTATTCTCTGACGGATGTGGACAGAAAACCATTGCCACTGCCAAAAAACACGAAGTGCAGGACCACCTTGTGCTACGACAGAAATGATGGCAGTGCAACAAGGAACAGCAACAACACCGGCACAGACAATACAGTTGTCGGGGAGCGTCAATCTGACTCCCTCAGCAGGGTGTTAGGGGACATCCCCTGTGACAGGGATTTGCTGCCCAGGAACGCAGTACATCCTGTCAGCTTCAAAAGTGACTTGTTTTTTTTTGAATGAAGAATCTGCATCTATACGTACAGGACTGAAAGCACTGCGCCGAAAAAGACAAGATTTTTTGATAATAGGCAGAGACCGGTGCAGCATTTTTGGATTGACAGTATATCCTACTGTTGTTTCAACAGACTGCTTCGAAGAGCTGACAATTTTAGCAAGGGCTCTTCGACCCCCATTGACAATTCCACAAAATACTCAACTGGCAAAAGCGATAGCTCTGCCATCGCATCCACTGGAGCATCAAGCAATGCTGGTGATGGGCGAAGGGCATCCACACTACAATGACCATGTCGAAGTACACACGTTATGGTTGAAGTACATAACCCGTGAACAGCCAACTATTACTTGGGACTTGATATACCATAACAGGAAAACAACCATCACAGGGATGGTGAACACCGGACATGACAGTGATTTCATATATTTTTTGACCTCGAGAATGGAACTTGATTGTACCTTTGGATCAAATCACAGGCATTGGAGGAAGTTCTGTATGCCGCCAAAGTGAAAATTCAATAACATTCACAGGACCCGGACAGAAGACAGCTATTACTCGTGTAAAAGCCATGCACTCTATGGGGAAGAGATCTCCTTTCACAGTGGAACATGTACCTGACAATGGATTTTTAGTAGGACTTACTGTGGCACTCGCCACTCCACACCGATACATGGACTCTTTACCATTCCATTTAGTAGCGTTGGGAGAAGAAACACAGCTATATGGTTTGATTTTTCATTGGGACAAACACAAAAAAGACACTCTTTTAATTATAGAATGGGTTTTCCTATCTTATAGATCTCCAAGGACAATTCTTACAGATTCAGAAATGACAGTACAAGTGATAATAAAGGGAAGAACAAGGTTGATGACAATAATGGGCAAGGACTTTTCAAAGAACAATGCAGCAAGGACCACAGATTTATACAATACCAATGAATCAAAAAATAGATGAGGCAGCAGTTTGGCCTCAATCTCAACAAGTAATACCTTTGAACAGACAAATTCCTACAGAGACACACAGACCTGCAACAGCAGCTCAAGATACTTTAGTTGATTGGACAAATATTCGAATGGACTTGACAAGAAGCAGAAAATGTCCTGCAATTGGGACTGGTGAAATAGCCATGCCAGTGAATTATGACCCACAAGGACAAAAACCAAAGATGGCAAAAATTAAATCATGATTTAGTTAAAAATTTTATTAAGGCAATTAGAGATTATGGACTGGGATCTTCATATTTTAAACAGTTTTTAAAAGGTATTCTCAATGAATATGACTTGACTTCATGTGACATGAAATCTCTTGTGTCATTGATACTTACTGACACACAAGGACTTATATGGGAGCGCAGATGGAGAAGAGCTTTGAAGGAGCTGCAAAAGAAATACCAAGGTGGTGCTCATGCTAACCTCACCATGGCAGAATTAGCAGGAGACCCTCCTCACAATGATCCAGTACAACAAGCCGCCGAGATTCCAAGGGGAGTGTTGGCAGACGTCAAGGAAAAAGGATGTGAACTTCTCTTCAAACAAGATTTAAAAGACTTAAGGATTGACAGTGAAAAATGATTGTTTATATGCTGTTATATCTTATTTTTTGTCAACTGTATTAGGTGAAAAAGAGGATTTACCAGTGATGCAGCCAAGGGAGAGTGTTTGGGAAAGTTTAGCATGGACAGTGGGGTTGGAAACAATTTGTTTGAGGCATTCCAGGCAAAAAAGCCATTTTCAACATGTCTGGTGGGATTGACAGTGAAAGAATGGTCCATTCCGGAGGGCATCCCTTCATGGGTGATGTGAGTTGTAACAACTCCTGTGAATGGATGGCATGTGCGGGTTCAATTTCTCCCTGTGGCTGTTTTCAAACCAAAAGAATTAGAAATTTTTGGTTCAACAATGGATTTTGGAATTGTATGTGATGTTTTAGGGGTGAAAAAGAACCAAACAATGGATGTTACTCCGAATTAGAATGTATATAGCAATTATATTGTAGTCTCAAACAAACCATCCTTCCGAGTTCTAGCACAGTTATTGTGCCTGGATGGTCTGTTTGACCTTTTTGATCTTTTACCTTTGTAAAAAGAAATTTTGAAAGTAGGTTTTTATATATTAGTGGAGCTTGTTACTATTCTCATTGCTTTGCCATGCATCATCCCATGCACTCGGCACGCCTTGAACAAAGCTGTGAAAAGGGCTCTGGACAAAACCGTGAAGGAGGTCTTTTTGGTGCAAACAGAGGGGGGAGATGTGGGAGTCCAGGGTTTTTTCCTGGCTCCTTTGGGGGTGCAAAAACCCCCCTGGCAGACCCCTCAGAGACCCCTGAGTGCTGCCCAGGAGCTGCAGGGGCTGGATTTGGCTCCTTGGGAGAATCTGCCCACATTGAGAGAAGAGACACAAAAAATAATGATGAGTAGGGTGTAAATTAGAATGTTAGAACGTAGATAAATAGGTTTTCTTGAATGTTTATGATAAGGGACATGTGGCCAAGATGGAGAATTTGGGGGGTGGACACCTTTTCCTCCTTCTTCTCCATGTCATCCATGTTGGGTGACACGTTGGCCTCTTGGATTGGTTGGGGTCAGGGCTGGACCATTTAATAAAATTGTATTGTATTGGTAAAATTTTGTAAACATGTAATACGTAGTACTAACTATATAAGATAAGCCCTGCCTTGACCAGGCAGATTCCACCATGGATGCCAGGCTGAGCAAAACGCTGCTGACCAGGCAAAGTGTCCCAGAGATAAGAAACAATAAACTGTCCTTGGAAAAAGAGAAAACTGTCTCCGGCAGTCTCTCTTCGGCGGCTTCGGGGTAAACCAGGTTTTGAACCACCTTCGTGTCCCTCTGGGGTGATCTCGGGGCAGAGGAGGAACCCCAGACTGGGACAGTCTGCTGTTCTATAATAAACAGAAGAAAGCTGACTTATCTGTGGTTTGGAGATCTTTGAGGAATACAAACTTGCAATGAAAAACAAAAATAACTTAGTTTTCTGGTTATTGTTTGTTTGTGGTTTTTTGGATTTCTTTTTATAATTTAGAAAACAACTAAGTAAAGCTTTGTTAACTGTTTCCTATTACATTGCAATAAATTTGTTCTAGACAGGGAAATTTTTATTGCTTTTTTCCTGAGTTAAAAGACACCTTGTGTCTTCTGTACTCCATATATCCTCAATGGGGCTATTTCCCTTTAAGCTCATATATGACATAAACCAAATCAGCTCGAAAGCTAATATCACTTGGACAGGCTGATTGTAGAGGGCTTAGCAGGGGCAGGAAAATTCAACGGGGCTGATTCCTTGCCTGAGCTCTTTTTTATCTCTCTGCCAGAGCTGTTCCCAGCTGAGCCACCCTCAGGGGGATGCAGGTGGAGAAAATCTCTTTCATCCACAGATCTTTTATTCATGATACTGCTGAATATTTGGCTTAAAAAAAAAGAGAAGAATTCTCCTCAGGTTAAGTTGCCCCTCTTCACATTTTTCCAGTGCACTCTACGCCCAGTGTGAATTCAACTCTTTCCAGAGCAGCACAGCTGTCAGGGCTGTGGAAGAAGGTGTCCTGTCATCAAACAGGTTAATGAAATTTTGTTTCTTGCCTGGACTGCACAGAAAATCATCTAGATAATTTTAGCCTTGCCTGGGTTTATTTTCAGAATATAACGGCTGTGAGACACTGGATGGGATGGTATCAGCTGTTCCCATCTGTGAGGAGCTTCTGCTGAGCACTTTCAGATCCTGGATCGTTTAGGAATCTCAGGAAAGAAAGGCAGGCAGGCCTTCACCTCTCATTAGTGCTTCAGCATGACAGAGAGAAGGAAGGGGATGCCAAAGACTGAACTCCCTTCAGGCAGTGGTAGAGAGGGTTTAATTGTTGTTTGGTTAGAGCACTGAATACCCATTTCTACATGGGCATGAACTCTTTGAGACAAGGTTAACTCCCACAAGGACAGGAATTGGTGATTTCTGGGCAGGTACACCTTAGCAAGTAGAAAATCATTAAAATGAAGAAGCTTTGTACTGGTGCTTGCTATTCCAACAGTACCACAGGCCTGTGAGTCACAAACCACCAGTCCAAAACACCCCAGAAGCAACTCTGGCAAAGTGCAACCTGTGCCCTTTGGGGTCATTTCCAGCCTGTTTGGCTCCAAGGCTGCTGCTGTGGTCTTATTAACTTAGTAGTAGGAAAATATTATTCATAGAGCTAGGGTATTTTTTGAGGCCCTGGACAGAGCCAAGAGCACCCAACAGGGCAGTGATGTCCAGAGAAGGGTGGGCCAAAACTAAGTCTACCTTGTACTCCTAGGCAATTCTCACCTAAGTGGCACAAGAAATTTTTGATCTTTATGAAGACTTTATGAAGACTGAAAGAGAGCATTTGACATGTGCTGGTTTTGCACATTTTTCATCTGGTGGGGAGGGAAGAAGCCACTCACAGAAATAATTTTTTCTGGGAGGAGCTGCTGAGACCTTCCTCTGTGTCTGACAAAACCCAATCCATGATTGGTTTTGGGAACTGATAATCTATTAACCAATGAGAGAGCTGAAAACACCTTTGTGAACACACATTTTAAAACTAACAAGCCCCAGGAAGCCCTCTTTCCCTTCCAGCCTGAGTGCAGGGAACCAGCTGCAATCCAGGCCCTGCTGAGCCGAGACCTGCTGAGCCGAGCCCTGCTGAGCCAGGCCCTGCTGAGCCAAGCCCTGCTGAGCCAGGCCCTGCTGAGCCAAGCCCTGCCAAGCTGAGCCCTGCTGAGTCGGGCCCTGCTGAGCCAGGCCCTGCTGAGCCAAGCCCTGCTGAGCCAGGCCCTGCTGAGCCGGGCCCTGCTGAGCCGGGCTCTGCCTCTGCTGCGGCGCTGGCCGGGCTGGGTTCCCCCACAGCGGGGCCAGGCAGGT
The DNA here is from genome assembly GCF_903797595.1 of Erithacus rubecula. Classification (NCBI taxonomy): domain Eukaryota; kingdom Metazoa; phylum Chordata; class Aves; order Passeriformes; family Muscicapidae; genus Erithacus; species Erithacus rubecula. The sequence goes on from NW_027635670.1 coordinate 975,199, forward strand.
CCACAGAGTGGCTGGAATGCTGCCACTGCTGAGTTTTCCAGCAGCCACCAGGCAGGGGAGAGCAGGCCATTGGCCGCTGAGATCCTGGCTGCTTCCCCCTGTCCCCAGCACAGCCCGGCCAGCCCGCAGCTCGGCCGGAATGCTGCCACTGCTGAGTCTCACCAGAAAATGGGCCCCGGGACAAGCTATGGGCCAGAGCAGGTCCCCTCTGCTGTGGCCTGCACAGCCCAGTGGGGCTGCCTGGTGGCTCCCAGGCAAGCAGAGGGAAGACCATCAGCCTGTGGCTGGAACTGAGTGCAGCAAAAGCCAGAAAACAGTCATGCAGCCGGAGCAGCCAACACTGTTTCTTGCTGGGCCCCTGCTGTCCTGGCACGGCCCCCAGCATGACCTGAAATACTCCACCCCAACTGCTCCAGCCACTGCCTGGGCAAGGTATTAACTTCAGTGTGCAGATGAGACCTGTGGACCTTCCATCCTTTCTTGAGTGAAAGAAAGAGACAGAGTGATAGACATGCAGAGAAACAATATGGAGACATTGAGGTAAGACAAGAAGGGTCAGGTCCCAGATGGGATAAGGAATATGAGGAGATGCCTTAAACTGAAATTCTCTTGTAAGCTATGATGTATTGAACATCCCTATAAGTCAAAGAAGAAGCATGGGTTGCAAGGGGTTGGGGGGTGGTGAAGGGTTCACATTGTAGTCATAAGCAAAAGCATTCATGCCAAGCAAGCAGATGTTGAAGTACCTGTGATCCCAGGAGAAGTTTGAACAGAGAGAGAGGGAGAAGAGTGATGAAGAGCCTTTGCCCCCAGGGAAACAGAAGACCTGTGTTCCCAGAGATGGTCTCAGAGACAGACTGAAGAGAACTTTTGCTTCTGATCTGCTCATCCTTAAAAATGTACTGGCCCTTGACCAAAGAGTGAGCCCTCCAAAACAAGTGTGGGGAAAGCTGTAAGTCAAGTGCAGAGACTTTTATGCAGTGATAAGATTTCTATTTTCCTGGGTGGCTCATTCACTGTGACATTCAAGCCACGAGAGAACTGTTTTCTTGTGAAGTCTCCATAGACTGAAGAGAGTCTCCTCTTTCTACATAAATTGAAGAAAGACTATTTTAGAGATAGTAAACTGACTGATTTGTTTTTGTACATTTGTCAGTATGAGAGAAAAAAGGGTGTAGGGGGGAGGAGAGTGTATTACGAAGGTTTTATTCTGATTCCTAATAAAGTTTTCCTTTATATCCTTCAAAATTTGAGCCTGCCTTGCCTTCCCTCCTTACCTATCTCAGAACAAGAAATGAGTAAATAATCCTAGTAAGTGAACTGGCAATTTGGCCAGCA